>NC_141159.1:105458971-106066828 GCF_053477565.2 Lygodium microphyllum | reverse complement strand
CAAAAGGCTTATTTTATTAAATAAATTTTATAGGATTGTATCTTAAAAAGGAGCTTATTTTATTCAATAACTATATATGATTATACCTACAAAAGGGCTTTTGAAATGTAGGTGCCCCCAAGCTTTAGCAACCATATTGCTAGCATTTTTTAAGTGCCCAGCTAGGTAGAGGGGTCAATGAATACAAGCTTGTTAAAATGTTAGTAGCCAAAAACACACATGAGGCCACGGCTATGCAATCACTGAATTATAGTTCATCATCAAACTAGCAAAATAAAACATGAGTAAGTAGGAGGTTTAAGGGTTTCAAAATTGTAGAACACATCAACCAAGCAATTGTCAATAGCCTACCGCATGCACCCATAGTGCAAGACAAAAAGCAATCATGGACATAGCTCCTTCAACAAAAAATAATGTCTAATATCGTGTCAGAAGAGAAAAACAAAGCAACAGAATAATAAAAGGGACTCAAAAGAGACAAGATTAACAAAAGAGATGATGGACCAAGATGTAACTAGGAAAAGGAATCCAATATGATAATCAAGAGTACAATGAGTGAGTGCTAGCTCATAAACTTCACAAGCTCCCTCTCTCCATAGGAAGAATCTAGAAGTACATGAATGACTAACCATGGCCATACTCCCTCATTTTATAGACCAAACCATGACCACACTCCACAAGCTCGCTCTCTCCATAGTAAGAATCTAGAAGTACGTGTATGACTAACCATGGTGACACTCCCTCCTTTCATTGACAAAAAATAAAGGAGTTGTCATATAGCAAAATGAGTGAGCAAATAACCAAATAAATAGTAATAAAGAGGTTGCCCACAAATGAGGGTGTGGGAGCTTATGAATCTATGATATGACCACTTGCAACACTAGCCTCTCCCTAAAAGGACATGCTAGAGAGAGTACTTTAGGTCCCTAACACAGCCAAGTCCAACACACTCATTGATGTCTTGAGAGTCCAACTAGCACAATGTGCATCTACTATCATGGATTTAATCTTTTGGTGCCTATTGCTGGTCAAAGGAGTAGGGTAAATGAGCTAGTAAAAGAGGGAGTCCCATTAGCATTGTGCGTGTTAGAGGAGGTGAGAGAAAATATGAGATGACGTGAGAGAAAGGAGGAGCTAGCAAGGATAAATGTATCCACTAGATTTGATATCACAAGTTGATGGAGTATGTTTTATGTGGCTCTTCTATGGAATTTTTAAAGTGTGTGTCAATTCGAGAATGCCGTAGGGGAAGCTTGTGAGAGGGATCAAACCATGAACTCAACCCACACACAATCCACCACACCAAGACTCCATTGACGGCTACTCTTTGGACTTTGGTGGAGTCCCCTTTTCATAAGATACAACTTACAAGTTCAAAAGAATGGGACACTCGGAAGTCAAATCGAATTATAAGAACTTATGTAGATCAATGGACCGAACATGTGCCCGTGTCGCAACTCTTATCTCTTTGGTAGGGAAAAACGAGCACCATTTGAACTTTGAAGAGACGAAAATGAGTAGTACAAAAATGTAGTACAAGTTTGGGGGCGGCCAAGTGAAGTACTCAAAAACGAGAGAGAGAGAGAGCGAGAGAGAGAGAGAGAGAGTGTGTGTGTGTGTGTGTGAAATCCGAGGCTACAAAGAGAGCTATATAGAGGGACTCGCATGGCTACCATCTCTCCTCCATAGCCTGCTACGCCTGCAGTTCAAGTAGGTCGCTTCGGGCTCTCTCCTTGTCATTTTATGCTGTCTTTTCTACTGTGGTGTTTGTTATCGTTTTGATGGACGTCCATAAACTTGGGAGCTCTCGATCTGTTACTCGCCTTTGCCAGACGACACCCATGGTAGAGTGTGATAATTCTTAAAGACGCGCGCACACACACGCACACGCCTGCTGCATAGTGAATTCGACACAGATAGCGATGATCGAAGAAATGGCGCTCACATTTGCTGCATGGATCTCGTGTGGCAAAGGCGTGTGACATTTCTGCCCAGATTGGTTCGTCTTTCATACGAATATATCACAGAGAGAGAGAGTGAGTGTGTGTGTGTATGTGTGGATGTCCGATCTTTAGCATCGTTCCTAAGGAGTATAAAACAATACTTGAAGGGTCGGTTGATTTATGCCAGTAGTGTGTGTGTTTTCCAGCTGAGGTTGATTCCCTGTGATGCACCAGCCTTGATTTGCGTCACCTCAATATGGGTCTATGTGTGCGTGTATTTATTTTATATATATATATATATATATATATATATATTGCATGGCATCAAGCATGAAACCCTGTGTACAGTTTTGGAAAACAGTGAGCTCTAAGCTACTAGCATAACCATGAAGGACGTAAAGCACTTGCACAAAGTGAGCTCTATGCCACTAGCATAACCATGAAGGACATAAAGCACTTGCAGAAAGTGAGCTCTATGCCACTAGCATAACCATGAAGGACATAATGTACTTGCAAAAAGTATGCATGAAGATGAATGTGCAGGTTGAAAGACGAGTGCATGAGATTAGTAGCCTAATTATGTAGGCAAACACACACATGAGAGAGAGAGAGAGAGAGTGAAGATGAATGTGCAGGTTGAAAGACAAGTGCATGAGATTAGTAGCCTAATTATGTAGGCAAACACACACATGAGAGAGAGAGATAGTGTGTGTGTGTGTGTGCGTATTTGTGGGTGTAAGTGAGTGAGTGTGTGTCTTTCTGGTGGTGCTTGGCATGGCTTATATATTCATTGTCTACTTTCAAGACATGAAAGTTGTTTGCATCAATTGAATTTTGGGGCTTATATCAAGATTTGTAGAGTCAAGGAGGCACAAGACCCTTGACTACCAACTCAACTTTTGGTTCCATTACAAGTCCCATCTTGGTGTGACTAGCCAAGTGGAGCCATACTCTCTTTTTCATATTGTAAAATGTGCCTTCAGTACCACTTGTGAGAATGGAAACTGTGACTTTGGGTTTATCACAACATCTCATTATCACTTGTACTATTGTTTACTTTTTAAGCAAGAACTTGCAAAACTAAAGGTGCTTGATGGGTTGTTAGTTGTGGGATTGTGCTTTTTGTATATCCATCTAGAAGTGCTATTGTTGCATTTCAATGGTGTGTGACAAACCACGTGGAAGGAAGAGGGAACTTTAGCCATCATCAATATTCTTAAACTGGTTTCATGGTCAAATCTAGTATGAGGAATATTCAATGATGATTGTGATTTTGCAACATTGATGACAAAGTTTCTCCACATACTTGCAATGCTTCACTAGCAGTAAATTAGCAAATTATGGATTTTATGACCATCAACCATAATGTAATTGGTTTATATGCTCAAGACAATGAAAAACAACATAACTCCAACAAATATTCGGATTGCAATATGCATCGTAGGAGTTGTATGCTAAAATTTTGATGAAAAATGCTGCTTCAAATATTTGTAGCAAATTTGAAGGAAATTTGGGAAAATATTTAATAATGTTTGTCAATCAATCATTTCATGAATATTATAGAGACAAGGCCTTCATGAGGAATGCAAAGATGAGGTTTCATGCGACAAGGTACTAAGTTTCATAGATGATACTACTTATATTCATCCATAGCCCAGAATATGTTCTATTTGGAAATCTCATTTTTCCCTTCACTTCATCGATTGCTAAAAGGCTAGATGTGAGCAATTTTTAGTGGATTGTCTTACTAAATTTGAGTAAGAAACTTGAGCCCATTCACCATGTCCTTAGACATAATATCTAAGGTCCCCAAACCATTATAGTAGCTCCTTAAAATTGTATGACAATAAATGTGAGTGCAAAATTTTCAATGTTAAAAGCCAAGTACAATTTTTTCAAGTACTGATTAAATCTATTAAACTTTATGTATTACAGTATGCGGATTCAATAGAAATTGTAAATTGGCAAAGCATGGAAATAAAGCATGGTCATTTCCAAGATTTTAGATATGAGAGATGTATTTTTCCTCTATTCTAAGTTATAATGGAACTAGTTTCTAGCTAATTCAAATATTGAATCTTTTTATATGCACCTTCTTACTGGTAGTATTTGTAGCACTTGCACTCTAATCCTTTAAGACATATTAACCCAAAATACTTGGGGGAGTGGTGGATATGATTCTCAAGCTATGCAAATTCTCTTAACAATCTCTGACACACATGAACAAAGAGTGTCTCCAATGTGCACAAAGTAGGAATGTCTCCAACACACATTAACTATTCCTTATTTGTTTATTCAACTAACTCTTTCAATAGTAGTGAAAGGTTTTGTAAATAGGGTAAGGCAGAGGGTTAATGCGTATAAAAACTATTCATGGAAACACACACACACACACACACACACACACAGTGACCATTCATTTGAATTAGGTGAAATAAAAGTTTATGTAGATTCAATAGAAATCTAGAGACTACTTGGGATATGTGAAGTAAAAGTTTAACCTCAAAGAAAATAGACTCGTTTGAAGCTAGAACAAAATGAAGATTTACTAGTGAGAAGATAGCATTGATTCTTTAATTTCTTGGATGTGAAGTAAATCTCTTTTGTAAAGAATAAATAAAGGAGTATAACATATAGTGTTGATCCTATGTGCTTAGAAAATGTTGGTCCTATGTGACTAGAAGATGTATAAGTAATTCTTCTTTTTTCCATCCCATACTCTCAACATGTTATATAATTTCGATTGTGTAGTTTTTAGCTCAGCAAAACATGTTATTTTCTTATAATAATCCAATCCACTTAAAATGTGACTCATTCTCTAGAAAATATCTCTCATTTTTAGGAAAAAGTACAAAAATAGTGTCGACTTGAATAGTACTAAAATAGTGGCATCTTGAATAGTACTAAAATCGTGGTAACTTGAATGGTGCAAAAAATAATATTACTTAGTATTAACTTGAATCCTAATAGAAGGCCTACATAGGTATTCTAAAGTCACAAAAAATCCAGGATGTTTTTCTATAAAAGGAAAAGGCTAACAAAACAAGTTGAATAAAACTTTAATTACCAAGGAACTCATACAAATGTGGCTAATTAGATTATTACTCAAAAGAAAATTTATAGAGAATTACACACGCTCAAGGGGACTTGAGATATAGGTCTTTGGTAGTAAAATCATGTGTCGCTATGAACATGCTATCGTATGAGATCAAATTATAATAAATTTGATCTATGGAGATAGCCCACTTAATCACCAACTCATCCATGCAAAGAAGGGTTCCTTTTCTCTCATGGATATGGTTGGATTGGGTGACTCCCTAACTATTGGCCAACTATTTAGTTGAAAAGATAGGGGATGGGAGTGAAGGGGAATGGGATGAGAGAGGGAGCTTGAGCTCTTACAAGATGCATACAATACGTAGAGAATGAACTTAAGATAGGAAGCTAAAAAAACTATACTTATTCTACTTGCAATAATGGACTATGAAGGATATGGAAAAATACAATATGCATAATATACAAGTGGTGCATAGTGTGAACATGCTAACTAGCAAGATGATTTGATAAATATCCCATAGGGTTGAAGCTATAAAAAGCATTAGTCAAAGCATTTGCCAATGCGAATATCAACCACACTAGTGATATGAATGTAAGAAAGGTCATCTAGGTACATGAATATCAACTCATCTTTGACGTTAACATCTCAATACTCCCACTAAAGCTAAACTTCATGTCATGTTCTCTAAGCATGCCTTGAAGTCATCAAATTTTTTTACTCCCAAGGCCATGGTGAAAGTATCTACAGTTTACTCCTCTATATGAGACACACTCTTTGATGAAATGGTAATGAGTCTTAATGTATTTTGTACTTGTATAAAACACTAGGTTGAGACTAGGTTTTTTGACGAACCAAGACCACCTTGCCATTGGCAAGATCCATTAGGGATCTAGCCACCCACTTCCCTTAATGATTTTCTGTAATCTATTATCAATCCTAGCATGATTTAATTTGACATACCGAAACCATGTTCATTTTCATAAATTAGGCATGAACACAAATACAATTTCAAACATTCCTTTGAAATCCAGTTGCAAGTAGTATATTAATCTACACTTTCTCCAAGGTGCAATGCTATGACAGCATTCTATCCCTTACATTGGGACCCAAATCCAAAATGTATGGATACCTATGCATGGGCACAATCCACCAATCCACCCTTAGCTGGCATCAAGGACTTTTGAGGATACCATCCCATGCTTGTAGAGGTTAGGCTTGCCCTTGACACCCAAGGAATTTACAACCGAAGCCTCCCTAGCACCCTTGTTGCATCCTAGTGGCGTCCTTCCTATGGAGAGGCCTCTTGCATTTGGGGTTGGTCCTAATAGATGTAATGGCCTATCATGATCAAATAATATAATAATCTACCTAAAATAATTCTACTACAACTACAACTTCCTGAATTAATTTATAACTATAGACAATATCTACTTTTTAGGAATAGTAAGCAAAAATGAAATATACATCATAATTGCTCATAAGATCATGCTCTCCTAAAAAGTATGAATCAAATTATTCTTAAGAATAAAGAACTCATGGTAGATAACATTAAATTTTTAGGAGGCAAAAGCAAATTGACAAAAAAAACATGTGTAGGTTCTATACTAAATATCTTTTTATTCTAGATGACAATAGATACAAAAAGACACAATTGAAGTACATTAGAATAGGCGACTTCTTTCACATGAAAATCTCATGAAATGCAAGGGTTACTTCACACATATGTTGACAAAGTTACCTAAAAGCATTCTAAGTACAAAGATAGAAGAAAAGTACTAAAGTGAATGATGAAAATTGAGTCCTAACACCTGGCATAGCTTGGTAGATGACTAGGATAGCCATGAATTGAACCCACTAGTATATGCAACTAAATACAATAATGCATTGGAGTTGACGTTGATACCGACGCCAATACCAATGCTGATAGCGACGGTTTGCGACATAAATAACGACGCCAATAACGACGTGAGAAGTAAAATTTGCGACACTAATAGCGACGATAACATGGAAAAAGAAAATTTGTGGCAGGGCAGCAAAATAGTTTCTGCACTGTGTACAATGTGCTTGCAAACAAAAACAATGTATACTGAAATTATAACACTGATACATGAAATAAATACATGATCGCATAATAAGCGATTGGTACAATCATGACAAGATATCAGTAATACATAGAAAATGTCTACATAGATCAGGCAACTCAAAAATAAAGGTGTGTGAGCTGCAGGGATCCAAGGGCAAGCTACATATCCTCGTCCCCCGAAATCTCGTCCCATCGCAAAGGAGCATCGAACGGAATCTGCAGAAAAAGAAACAACATATCAGTCCACCACACAATAATGCATTCTAATTAAACATGGTAACTACGGACAAGAAAGATGAGTGACTTATAGGGCTGCCGCATCTATACAATTGGTCGATCAATGAAGTGAGACCATGCCTCTCTGCATATCGAGTCTCAAGGCTAGTCGGATCGCGATTTGTAATGGAGTGCTGCAAAGAAAACAAAATGCTAACTATTACAAACATGATTGTCAGTACAAAGAGTATTTCAAAAAAATAAACAAGCAAAACAAAAAAAAAACTTACAAAGTCCTCCAAATATGTCATGTGGCCACCACTCCCAAGCTAGCCTCGAGTTGTGCCCTCGCCACCTCCTACTGCTGACTCCAATATCCTGGAGAATCTGTAGCCTCATCCCTCAGTCGGCGCCAGTCGTGTGCATCTAACCACTTGAGCTTTGCAACCACACTCTTGATTGCCTTGCGTGCGTCGGATCATCTGTGTGACATGTATGCACGCATGCAATCCATCATCCGGCCCGTAGAGAATCTATCTACTGAGGCTGGAACCGGAAACTTCTCGTGCAAGGATGCTACTATGTAGTCCTTGCTCCCCTCCGGTATGTTCTTCCAATGATCCAAGATGTTGTGCCGAAAAACTTGTTGGCACAACTCTCTCATGCCAGCCATCACCCTCCTCCCCTTATCATTCATGATGATGGCTCCTGATCTACCATCGACTAGATATCCATATCCCCCTAGAGTTTGCCTAAGATGGGTCCTCTCCCATCTGTGTCCACGCTCCTGGGCATATCCAGGAGACCCCTGTGCATCTGGTGTACCGATCGGGGTAATATCTCTCGGAGTGGCACCCATAGGGGTACCACCTGTTGACGGCTGAGCAAAAGCCGAAGTAACTGGAGTAGACGTCCCCACAGATGTGACAAATCCCTGAGGTGACGTAACTCCAGCTGAACGATGAGACGGAGACACCGCGTCCGTGCCTCCACAGCATCCACCTGAGATTGAGCTACGTTCCCTGGAAGGGCCATGAGAGCGAGGAGTCACACCTGTATCCCGTGTCAACCGCGGGCTCACTACCTCTGTATCTCTGCAGCATCCCCCTGACCCCGAAGCACTCCCTCCCTCTGGCCCAAGTCTAGAGCGTCGAGCTCATCTACTCGAAGCTAAAGTATCCGATCACGCTGAAGTAGATCTAGCAGAGCGCCCCGACGAAGACCGAGACAGCTCTTAGTCTGCCATATCTCTGAATCTCACGATTTGGTTTGGAGACATGCATATGAAGATATCTTGTAACTCCTCATCGCTCATCCCTCGACTCATCCTGAAAATGTCACCTACATAGAAAAAAAATGATGTTAGAATAATCAATTTAAATCATACAAAGCACAGAAATATAAATCATTTTTAAAAAATCTCACTTAAAATACATATCTTATGTATCCTTATAAGCGATTGGTTAACGAATTGCGTAAGTGGATGCTCCAAGTATGAACTATCCTATAGTCCCATGTTAGTCTCTTGACACAATTCTGCATACACTAGAAGGTCGATAGACATGTCACTACACAAGAATGAGTCCATCTCGTTCTCAAAGAATTCTTGGACTCTTGTATTTCCATCATTGTTAGCCAATGCTAGCTCCAAGCTTTCGACGGCCTCCACCCCTTGCAATATCAACCCCTCTATTTGCATATTATCTTCATCTATGCTCGGAACATTGCTTTGATCATATACTCTCACACTTCGGGAAGTTGAAGGTATAACATACCACCATCGAGGTTGTCGGGGGTTTGGATAGAAGATTACCTATTCACAAACACGTACAAGAGAGTTCAAACCATTGTGACATAAATCATATCGTAATACAATTAGCAAACAAATGAGTCCATGCACCTGTTCACAATGGGCTGACAACACAAAGGTGTCATGCAAATCCGTCCATTTTTTTTCAGAATCTATTTCGAGAAATCCATATGGAACTCATCAAACTATTGCTCTAGCTCCTCCAAGTATCACTTTGAACCACTGCACATCGAATAGTATCATGGAGAAGCTACAGTAATCCACTGTAACAATACTTTGCAAGTTTCCAAAAATACTCCATCTCATCCACAACTGTGTTTGGATCTATTGCTCGTCGCCACCTCTCTTGCTCGAACCTTGCCATGATACCACAGTCCATTGTGGAGCGCATTTTGTCAATACGCTGCTCCACACGAAAATACAATCTATGCCATCACGTTGCACTATATATTTTGTACTGTACATTAAAACACTCAAATTAGATGTCCCATATAAAATTTAGATATGACAGATTCTAAACCCCTCATCACATTTGGAATACATCCCCTCGAGAATTCCCACTCCTCCATTGAGATCTCTGTTCCTTCGTGAGATGCTCCGGTCAAAGCTCCATGCAACCATCACATTGACATGAACCGTGGCATCTCCTCCATGCCTTCGGGATATCAAATCGGTTGATGATACGTATTACATTAGAATTTAGCTCACGCTTCCTCTCGATCTTGCCTAGCGATCTAGTATTTGGCGAGCCACATCTCCATAGAGGCACGGTGCAACATACAAAAGCAATTCACCTTCTCCTCCATTGAGGCATCCATTTTTTTTTCTACTTCATTTTCAACAACCATATCTCCAGTCAGTCTATCATCGTCCTTCACCGACCATAGCATTTCATTGTCTGGATCCACCGTTGGTAGCCATTGTGAAATATGCACTAGCGCCTCAGACATCAACCAACCTTCAGCCATGCTACCTTCTAGCCAAGCTCATTGTCGCACAAAGCCTTTCAAGGTTTTCATGAAGCGCTCCAAGAAGAACATCCATCGCATATGGACAGGTCCAGTAATCTCCACTTCATCTACAAGATACACAAGAAGGTGGATTTGTATCGTGAGCATGCTAGTGGGCAGGTATTTCTCAAAGAGATAGACCGTCTCCACAACTCCCTGCCTCGTGGATTCAATAGAGGACGTCTTAATCTCCTTCTGTGAGATCCATTGCACCAAAGTCGGCAACTTGTAAATGGCCCCGCGTATTTCTGAAGTAAGATATCTTGCGATCGCGATCGATAGTACAAACTGCCACAAATGAGAAAGCATTATGAATAATGGCTACACTCCAAATAGCAAAATGCGTACGCCAATTACAATCCATTTGTAGTACAAACTTGACATATCTTATGCTAGTCATGGGATTTTAGCCCTGATAATTGGTCGTCTTAGAAAATGTGAACCTGAAAGAACGCATCATACCCGTCAGAGTGCGGATAGACTTGATTACTTGCTTCACAATGTGCTCTTCTTTAGTGGGCAAAATCCAAGGAGCGTGAGGAAGCTGCATGCGACCATCAGGACTCGACTGCGGCCAAAGTGCCTCCATCTTACCTACCTCCTTCAAATCCATTCGTACCCCTATAGTGTCTCTCTTTCCTGTGATGTGGTCCCATAGCAAGCTGCCCACATTCTTGAAAATATGCATGGGATCCAACAAGTGGCTGACCTGTAAGTGGGTCCAATATGGCAACTTATAGAAAGCTGAGAACCGCCGCATTCCATTTGGATGTGATTCCGTGTGGACCATTTTCAGCTTGTACTAGCTTGCGGCATTCATACGTGTTGAAGGTTGTCTAAGGAAACCTTCCCTGAGTTCATGATCCTTTGGCAAGAAAGCAGCGTGTCCTTAATATACCATCTTATTCATGGTTCGTGACCTTCGGGAGTCTAACTGTGGCCCGCACAATGGACATGCATGATAATCTGAGGTAATCAGACCTGTTCCAACACCACGACCCAGTGAATACTTGCTTGAACGAGATAAAATATGGATACTACCAACGAGAACGGAGGCCTACTCACCTGAGTACTCTCCGAATCCCGAAAAGTCATGCATCGTCCACATGAGAATATGACTCGAATATTGGCTGACCATCAACCATTGCGCTTGCTCATATCTTGCATGGTGTGGCCCCCTCCTCCCACAAAATCTTAAGCTTATCGACTAATGGACAAAGATACATGTCCATATTTTTTACTTTGTAGCGGCCGGGGATGAGTAAGCTAAGGATGAGATGTCCTTTCTTCGTAGAAAGCCATGGAGGGATATTGTAGTTGATAAGGACTATAGGCCACACACTATAAGAAGTTGAGCATAGACCGAATGGGTTCATGCCATCCATTGCAAGACCGAGTTGAAGATTCCTTGGCTCTCGAGCAAAGCCTGGGAAGGTATAGTCAATGTGGCTCCATGCGCGTGAATCTGCTGATATTCGTTGAACTCCATACATTGACCTATTCTACGCATGCCACATTGTCAAGCTCGCCATGCCAGACGTACGAAACATGTGGTTTACGCGGGGGATAAGCGGAAAGTGTCTAAGAACTTTTTGAGGGATGGTTTGCCCTTGCAAGTCCAGTCAATACCTGAAGACATGGTACAAACCAAGCAAGCGGCCCGAAGATACCCCCTAGAAATTCCATACGGCAGCCACGTCCTCCAGGTCCACCACCACCACCATGACGCCAGCATCGCAAGCGTCGATGGAAGCTAGGCACAGTGGCTCTTTGCGAGATCCGCCACTACCAGAAGACCACTCACCTCATGATACCGAAGGCTCCATTCCAGAAGTTGGTGCGGGAGATCATGGAGGGCATACTGATCAGGAACAACAGGACCCAGTTTCTAGATACATCATGCGCGAAACAACCGGATCGCTGGACTACCTAGGCCCTCCTCGCACTATAAGAAGCTGCTAAAGCCTACCTCATCGACTTATTTGGAGGCTCAGTCTATGCAACGGTGCATGCAAGGAGGGTCACCGTCTCACCGACAGGGATCTACGGATAGTTAGGTTCTTTCGGCGATGGAAAGATAGTCCTCCCGGAGGTTAGCAGCCAAGGATAGAGGTGTACAACTCAAAAGCACATGGAATGTAGCTTCTGAAGACATTTTGTAAAGCCTTGGTTGTAATGGACCCCATGTAAAATTGTTATTAATACAAATACAAAGTTTTTGGCGCGTCTTATTTTTGTTTAGTCGCTTGATATTTATTTTATTTACGTCGATGAGTTATCGTTACATGCGTTCGAACAAATACATGTTGCGCACGAATTTGATAAAGCACTGCGTATTAAATTTAGGGTACGAATCGTGTTACGTAAAATTTTGACAAATAAACGTAACATTCAAGTAAAAAACAACAGTAAATGACACGTATCACAAACTACATTGCACGCGAATCCAACAAACATCGGTTTTCATTACTTGAAGAGAAGATTACAAAGTGCAGTACATCAGTGATGCAATATTAGTAGGCAATAAGTACATCTATTCTCTCTTAGGCTTCTTCGAGCTAGGCTCCCCATGGTCAGAGCTATTCTTGATCATAGGCAACAATACATTTTGCCCCAATAGTTCGTGTCTAATGACAGTGGGGTCTTCAACACCGGCAACCATGCCACGGGCCACCATGGAGAAAAGTGGGCTAGACCTAGTACTCGTGAATAAGTAGAGTAGCTTCGAACGTCGAAGCAACACTACTTTCTCCAGGCTGGAGTTGCTCGAGATGGTCTTGAAGGGCCTAGCCTTTGTTAGTGCCCTCAACTTCAAGAAGTTCTTGGCAAAAGCAGGGGAGCATGTCTTATGAAATACAATAATGTCGTTGACAAGCTGCCCAACGTACTCCTTCAATGCCGAGTCTTGCACCCTTCCTTAGCTACCAAATCGGCCACCCTGCCTAGATGAAAACTCATCTATATAGACAATCTCTTGCAACACACAAGTTCAGTATCAGACTCACTATGCATGGAGTGTGCTGAAGATATATAAATCATATTTATATGAAACTTAACCAGTAGGGCCTCTAGGGCATCGGGAGCGCACACATGTGTTTTTGTCGGGATCGGCCCCCAGATGTGCCCTGGCCGGAGGCTCGCATCTGGGGGCCCCCAGATCTGCACATTTGGGCCCCCAGACGCGAGCCTCCGGCCAGGGCACATCTGGGGGCCCGATCCCGACAAAAACACATGTGTGCGCTCCCGATGCCCTAGAGGCCCTACTGGTTAAGTGCAGATTCAGGCCCCCAGACGCGAGTCTCCGGCCTGGGCACATCTGGGGGCCCGATCCCGACAAAAACACATGTGTGCGCTCTCGATGCCCTAGAGGCCCTACTGGTTAAGTTTCATAAGAAACCGAGAACATTACCTTCTCTGCATCATCTATTTGCCGCTGTAATGGAGCATCCAGATCTGCTCGTGCCAACCATTGGGCCGCCCTCGTCTCTCTCCTGGATAGGCATTGCATAGTCGGGTCGAGGACCAAAAAGGCTTTCCTGTGCTCGAACTCCTCATCAGAGATCTGATACGGTAGCGCCGCATCCTCAATCTGCTCCTGAATGCTCACAATGGTAGAGATGTCATCGATGCTCGTGCCATCATAACGAGCCACCTCATCAACATGTGGTGGGCATCCTGTAAATCAAAATCTATGAAATCACTTGGTGCATCACGCACCATGATACAGTATAGTTCTTCTTCCCTAAGCTCCAACAACTCTAGCACATCCTGCATGAGTAGATATTCCACCCCCTCGATGGTGATAGCATGGAGAGAAGAGAGGGGTGGCTCTTCGCTCATGGGCATCTCATCAGGGCAGGGAGGTGGGTGCACAATGGCCAAGCTCTGTGCTGCCTCAACACTCAGATCGAGAGTGATCTCCTCAGGCTCCCTCTCAAAGTACTCTAGTAGTGGCCGAGAGGGTGCGTCGATGTCCTTGTCACTGTCCTCTTGCACCTCAGTGCACATAACATATATGGCAAAGGAGGCATCCCTCTCAATGAGGTCCATCGTGACGTGGTCCTGTGACGAGGTGGGCACTGCTCTAGCGCAGAGATGTTGCCCCACATGTACCAGGGCTCGACTTATGACCTTTGCATGGCTGGATCCGGCACGCAAACTATACAAAAAATCCATGGGAACCCACCTGAGAGTGGAGTCGGGAATAGAGCAAGTGAGAGGGTTCACTGCATCACAAAACGATACTAGTATACTAGAGTCAGGGTCTACAGCGGAAAGCGAGCTCTCTAGACTCAAGGTCATGCAAAACCTAGGGTATATCTGGTCCCCTATGTGCGCGTAGCATGTGGAGCTGATCCATGCGGTGAAGGTGGGAGTGGTAGCCATGGCACACAAAGAGAGAAGGAAGGAGAGCACAAGTGTAGGGAAGTGGAGAATGAAAGTGAAAATGAGTTTGGAGTTATAGCTTTTATGTGTCTAGGGTTTTAAATAAAGGTTCTTTATAAAGTTATTAACTCTAAAGTTTCAAATTAAAACTCTTACCTTAGTTTCTTTATTTCAGTACTTTAAAGTCACTGTTAAAATTACTCATACAGACAAACGCTTCGTTCTACATTATTATATCCACGAATATATTTGGGTCGCTGAGTATATTCAAGTCTAACGAGAGAAAATATATAATTTTTTAAAGAAAATCAATCTAAAAGGCCTTGAAATTCCCTTTGGATCCAATTTAATAATAAAATTTAAGAAACGAGCAGCAGAGATGCGCTACAATATATCATTGTGCAAAGACAATATTCTATAGATTATAGACCTCTAACCTGCAATTTAATTATGATTTTTAACTGCACGATTGAGTAATTACAGTATGTATTATCGCACGCTTGGATCACAGTAAACTAAAATTTAAAGTACTCAGAAGTTCAAAAAAGGTAAGTATTTGCTCTTTATAAAGTTTTTTTACAAGGATTCCACTATCTCAAGAATATGTGGAGAAGCACATTGTTTACATGTCATGGATTGCTCACTATGAGTCCTGATTTTTCTATTATGTAACTTGAAATAGAAGTTTTAGAGGGGCTCACTGGACATTAATTGGATTTCTTGTCTCAGAAAATCAATGGGCCAATGACTCTCTGCGCTGACTACGAAAGGATTATGACCACTCCACAAGATTACCACATCTACGAGCGATGTATGTGTGTCATCTCGGATATCTTGATCCAAGCTGATCCACTCCCCTCGCAAAAGTCGCCATCTTCTATATCGAAAGCGAACGCACAGAGTTTGTCTAGCAATGAAATACCTGTAATAAAAACAAAAATAATGGTAAATGAATGCGACTAACATAACAATTCATCTAAGCGAGACCTATGCCAATTAAATCAAGGTATGCAAAGTAGTAAATTTTTTTTACCTAAATGTAATATCAGATTGGTTGACCCTGCACTCAATCATCTCATCAAAATATGTTCTTTTGACTTGCCAAGACTCACCCAAGCTGACTCTCCATTCCTCGGATGGACACTTGCATTGATAAGTAATCTTTGTTTTCTTCAAAACATCACATGAACCAAACAAATGTGCAAACAATGAGAATGGAATAAACCAACTAAGATGCACATCTTTGGAGCTTGTGGTCAGTTTCATAGCACTATTGATGTCAGATTTTATCTTCGACTTGCAAGCTCCTGACAACTCCAAGCTACCAATGAACCATTCACCACTAGATAGTGGCGGCAATGGGACATGCTGCAATCTCTGGCTTTCTACCACATACAATGAATTATAAAAAAAGATATTTTGAGTGGCAAGTTGACTTGTAGAGGTATTATCATAGATCAAAGAACCTATCTCTTCATGCCAAACATGTATCTTGCCGCTTAAACATTCCACATTCTGCCATTCATGCAAAGTTGATGGATATAGAGCTGTCAATCAAACAAGACTCAATTAGAATACTGCAAAGACTTTTAAAAACAACTCTGATACAAAAGAATAATCAATGATAAAATTTAACAACTTACTATTTTGTTTATAATTTGCAATGTTGTTCTCGTCGTGTACAGAGATTTGTTTATGCGTATAAACATGTTGAATCAACACTTCTGTTACTGCACTTGTGTCATTAAACACTTTTCTAAACTCTAGAATTCTACCTTTCCAATGTTTGCTAGGGTTTGCAACATCCTTGCGCTTGACCTTGAAACTCCCTCGAGTACTTGGGTGCATCAAAATCCAATCCAACTTATAATACTTATTACAAATCCAATTACCGCCATTATCTTTCTTGTTGAAGACCTCCACTGCAAGTATGCTACTAATATTTTTCCTCCGTGAAGACATCTGTAACAACCAAATACAAAAGTTACCTATCAACATGTGTATAATTTGCAAATGTTCTCTCCAAATGAAATTAAATTTAAATGGATCAATTTAAAAAAGAAACATTGTACTTGTAATTTCTTTCACAAAGATCCCTAGATATGTTGAATAAGAAGTTGACTTATAGCAAGACCATTGTTCCTTCACTGACAGATTCCTCCAGTACAAAAACAAAAGAAATCTTGGGTCAACGCATACATATAACTTATATAGGCTTTGTCCAAATGCATTGAAATTTAACCATGGAAAAACAATAAAAAATGGCAATATACCTGTGGCTTTCTCTGCAAAAAATCCCAAAGATGTTGTAGAAGTTGAGTTCTTAATAAATCATTGTTCTTCACCCTTGGAGATTCTTGGAGTAAAAAAACAAAGGAAAGCTCAGTATGCATGTAACTTGTATACATTTTGTCTAAACGAGATAAAATTTAACAGTGGGAGTAACAAAAAAACAAGACAATATACATGTAACTTTGTTTACAGAGAAACCCTAAGATGTTGAAGAAGAAGTTGAGTGTTCAAAATATCACTATTCTTGACTGTAAGAGACTCCTAGAGCATCAAAACAAAAGAAATTACATGTCAGAGAATGCACATAACTTGCACAGGTTTTCTCCAAACGAGATAAAACTTTACCATAGAACATCTATGGAAGAGAAAAATATACCTGTAGAGTTTTGTGAAGAGAATCTTAGGGCTTTGGTAAAACAAGCTCTGCTCTCATAAAACACATGAAACTCTCTCTGTGCTTGTGCAAAGCAAATGAAATTTTATAGGGTTACAGATAGGGCAAGCAACAGTGAGACTGTAAAATTTCATCAGGAAAGAAGAAGCGGGGAAAGAGATATGACAAATTTGAGTTCCGCATAAGAAAGAGGGGGAAACTGAAAAGGGGAGAAAAGAAAAGTCAAACATAAAAAATAAGAAAATGAAAATTCGAGGCACAAACTTCCAAGAAGTGACAGCATTGTAGTCTCCACATTTTCCCTTATTTTATTGCTAAGGGAAGATTTGGTCCAAGATATGGCTAGAAGATTCATGTTACATGAATCTTGAATCCCAGCTTTCTCATTGGTTAGGCCTATATTTGTTTATTCACTCCTTAAGGGGCAAAAAAGAGAGTCCATATTTCTCCTAAAGATTACCTTTATAAGTTTATCATCATTGAGATAAATAAATCAAAATAATCTTCTAGCATTTACAATTACTCTCCAGCCACAAAAGTAACTATCATAATGATGAGGATAGTACAATCAACAAAATAAAGTAAAACTATGAAACTTGTTTATGGTAGTTTTTAGAATAAATTTTCTTAGTATATTCCAACCATATTAATCAAGACCTTACTGCAGCTTGTCTATATTACATTATTGCAAGTAAGTCAGAAGGCATGAGAGGCCTTTTCTCTAGCACTTCAATCAATCTTTTGCAAAATCTGTATCAAAAAGGCAATAAAATTTAGAGTTATTATAAAAGAAAGATAAAAATATTTAGATTACCTACAACAAAAATATCAAAATATGAAGGAGACCCTAGATTATATAACTTACTTGACATTTCCATGGCTTCCTTTTATAGAATTGATGAAGAAACATTCTCTCTCCACATAGTCTATTCGAATAAGGCTCCAATGAGAACTAAAAACAAAAATATGTCAATAATCTAGCAAAACAAGATCTCATAAAATCTAA
The DNA here is from genome assembly GCF_053477565.2 of Lygodium microphyllum. NCBI lineage: Eukaryota > Viridiplantae > Streptophyta > Polypodiopsida > Schizaeales > Lygodiaceae > Lygodium > Lygodium microphyllum. Next base: position 106,048,630 of record NC_141159.1, on the reverse strand, counting down.
CAAAATATCACAATTACTTACTTTTCATTGTATGGAATTAGAAGAAGCTCCAAAGATCTGAAAGTCAATTGAATTGAACCAATGGTCAAAAGCACTTGCATCAAGCTCACTCTTCATATAGTATGAGATAGATGGATCAAGAACCTCTATTTTTTGTTGTATATCAAAGGGGAGCTCATGCATTATACACCTAGCAAAGGAATGGAGATAGTAAGCATCAACATGAAAGTCAATTGTTAGAAAAATATGGTGAGTAAAAATAAATTTTGGTATACTATACCTCATCCCAGCAAGAAGAATCGAGTCATTTAATTCTCTCACTTTATTATTGAGAATTTGAACACAATCAAAGTCCAAAAATACCATATCAGATCTTTTGTTGATATCACCAGGTAAAAATTAATAAACATTAAAGCCCTTAGGGTCAACCATTTCAAGAAGGGTAGATAACTCCTCTTCAAAATATGGGAGTTGTTCTACTTTCTTTTCTTCTTCCTTCTTTTTTTTATACTCCCTCCATTTATCTACCTGCTCTTTTGTGGCCTTTTCCTCTTTCTCATATTGTCTTTTATCATTTACATGTGTAACATCTTCAACCTTCAGACCAGGATCATTTTTTTTCTTTCTATATGGAGTCACATTTAAAATATTGAAAGCCTTCACATAAGAAAGAGGGACTGGCTCAAGGACCTTTGAAAGCTTGTATCTCAATCTCCTTATAATTATTATATCTTTATCCATAAGTGTAAGACTATGTGCGTAAGCAGCACAAATATAAAAATCTTGGAAAAACTCAATCAAAAAAATCTTATGTAGTCTCATGAATATAGTTGAGACCTGCCCTAGTCCATCTAAAACTATGTAGACTATACTTGTCACAAATTTCTCTGACAAGTCTTTGAAAAGAGAGCTTTGGAATTGCATTATTTAGAGCCTTCATTGCACTTCTAATCTCCTTAATGCACCTCACATTTTGTGAGAACCTTCTTCTTGGCTTTGATTTCCTTGTAAGTTCGGAAGTCTTGGAGGACTGATGGTTCTTTGAAGTAAGACCTCTAAGATCAAATTTCTACTTCCTCTTGCAGTGGCCTTAGTTCTAGTCATCTGAAACATCCAAAAAAACAAAAAATACAAACAAATTAGGAAAGATCTCCAAATCTCTCATATCATTTTATCTACAATCAATAAAAAGCAAGCAAACACTAATCACATAGTCTAAATCCAATTTCAATAAACAATGCACAAGACTCTTGATGTTGAGGGAGAGAACTTTCAAGATAGATCTATAGCCTTGCATTCTTGTATTAATTAGATTGTGGAATATGAAAAGGGGGGGATACCTACAGAGGAAGAGTACTTAAAAACTCAATAGAGACTTGGTATAGATAACATGGGGTATGAAGAGAAATTGAAATCTTCATTAGAGGAGAAACCAAAAATTTCAATAAATCTATATGATGATAATCTTCTTGAAGAAGATGAAATTCCTAAGGTATGAAAGATAATTCTAAGATATCCATTGTGATTTATATTAGAGTATGTTATACATATCTACTGACATATTATACTATTGTGGTTTATTGTGCAGATAGAAATTGAAGATGCAGACAACTTTCTTGGAAGAGCCAAGGGCTCAAGGCCATTGAATCTTGGCAAAATTCAAAAGGCCTTCGCCATTATATTGAAATCTTAAATAATCAAACAACTACAATTTATCATAACAGGTTGTCAAACTCTCCAAGCTTACCAATAATGGCTTTGAAAGCTATCACCAAGGTGATTGGATCCCAAGCTTTCAATAGAAGTTCAGACAATATAATTTTGGTGGAGAAGGAAGAAGTCGTAAGAGTTTTTGGCTTCATGTCTGGATACATGTAATATTTCTACCCAAAAATATTATAGATCTTGACCCCCGCACGCCTGTGTAAAAGCTATGCAAAGTCATCTCCCGCATTGACTAATGACGGTGGCCAAGTGGTTACCCCACACCTGCAATAATGAGTCCATCTGCATTGTGCAAATGAGGCTGGGGATTAAAACCGCAAAGCTACATAAGAAATCCGTTCTAGGGAAAAAGGGGAAATTGAAAATGGTGGGAATTTAGGCAATTTTTTTTACTAATTATCCATTCGCCCATCCGATGCATGGCTGGAGGAGAGGGAGTGTGAGAAGAAGTAAGTGAGGTCTGTGGAGAGCTTGTAGAGGTGGAGTACATGGGGAGAAGAGAGAAGCACGAGGGCTCCACATGTGTGGAGTCTCTTCCCCCCCCCTCCCCTAGCACTATATCACCTCCCCCTTAGGCATTGGGGGGAGGCATGATCAGAGAGGAGAGATTGAATGCTGCCGTGCTGCATGAATGGGGGGAGACAAGGAAAGGAAGGTGCCATGATGAGGGAGAGAAGAGAGAGAGTAGAGGCACAAAAAGGAGGAGGATGCCGTGCATGGAAAAAAAAAGGGAGAGAAAGGGGAGAGACTGCCCCTGTAGCTGTGGAGATCGCCGCCACAGTCCGTCAGACTGTCGCTAACCCACCGCCGCCATGATCATAAATATCCCCCCGTCATCAATCCTTTTCCTCCTTCCAATCATTGGGCCCTTCCACGTCGACTCTGATGAAGATCAAAAGCTTCTTAGAAGCTTCCTTAGAAGCTTCTAAGTATAAGGCCCATAAGCCTTGTTTCTACGTGCCTTCCTTGGTTTCAAAAATTGGGCTCGTAAAGCTCCAATTCCTATGCAAGGGAAAAGGTATCAACCTACAGGCAGCCTCGGAGAGCATGAATAAAGACTAGAAGGAATCCACGGAGTCCATAAACACACTACGTCTACGATGGCTCCAAAGTCCAAGTCGCAAGGCGCACGCGCAGAAGTCTCAAACCCAAACTTGCATGTGGACATCTCCGCAAGTCCTCATAACCAAGTTCTTGGAGTTAAATTCTGCATTGTGCATGCTTAAAATTCATAGGAAATTTATGAATATAAACCGCTTATTTATCTTAAAGCTTAGTTTCATGTTGCCTTTTTGGTGCATTTCCAAAGTAATGAGCCTAAACGCATATTTCTTAGGGTAAAAGATGAAATTCTTAAGTGTATTTTTGATTGGCCATGGAAAGATTAAGCGTGTGTTGCATTTAGGCAATATCTTCCTTGTTGTGATTTGCATGGGAAAAAAAAAATCATTAACATTTGCTAGATGTTGTTCAAATAAATTGCATAGCATGGAAATGGGACCATAAAATTGTATGCCGCATGCGAAGATGTTTGTCGAACGGATTAAAGGTTGCATGTCACATGAACTTCATTAACAATGTTGTATATAGAAAAGGGTTGCATGTTACATATTCATCATGCAAAAAATTCATTCATCAAGAGTTGCATTTAGGAAAGGTTGCATGGCCCTGGAGCAGCTCTAGGACCATCCCCCAACTTTTCCATCTCAACCCCTCAACACGTCACAAAGCACCCCAACACGTCACGCAACACAACACGGAACACGACACAGAACGCGACACGTAACATAACACAGCACAAGATTTACCCAAGGGCCCTTCTTGAGGGCATCACATCATATTCATAGGTAGAAAGCATTTACAAGATTGCCGAGGCTCAACAAGGGACTATGTCACGGTGGGTGGGTGGATGGAGCTATCAACGACGCGCTGCGACATGGCACCAACACCATGGGTGAGGAAGCAAGTGAAAATGTAATGTAAGGAGGAATTCCTACTGGGAGGAATATCGACTTCGGTCAGATTCAGGGTCATGAACATAGGTATCCATGAGTGTTTGCTCAGAATGGATTGGCTTAGACCTAATGATGCCCACATTCATTGTGGAAAAGGTCAAGTTTCCTTTCGAAACTCCGAAGGGGAATTGGTCACAACTCAAGGAGAGGCTAGAAAGCCAAAAATTCAATTGGCCAAAGCATCCCGGATGATAAAGGGAGCTAGAAAGGGACTACCTGTCTATTTGATTAAGCTTAATAAGCTAGATCAGAATCAGGAGTCTAGTGAAGAACCTTCATGGATAAAGGAGTATGCAGACGTATTCCCTGAAAAGCTGACAGAACTTCCGGGAAGTCGATCATGAAATCAAGCTAATGCTAGGAGATGTGCCAATTGCAAAGAGGCCATATAGAATGTCCATCCTAGAAGAACTATTAGATCCTAGTAGCTCACCATGGGGAGCTCCAGTGATGTTCTAGAAGAAGAAAGATGGAATGTTGCGGCTGTGTATTGACTACAGAGGGTTGAACCAATCAACCATTAAGAACAAGTACCCTATTCCAAGAATAGATAAACTTCTTGACCGTCTTCAAGGTGCAAAGATCTTCTCCAAGATTGATCTCAGGTCTGGATACTATCAAATAAGGATCAAGGAGGAAGATATTCCAAAGACGGCATTCAACACAAGATATGGACACTTTGAGTTCCTAGTCATGTCGTTCGGGCTGACAAATGTACCTGCCACCTTCAATAGGTTAATGCAGGATATCTTTAGGCCATATCTTGACGACTTACTACTTGTCTTCTTCGATGATACCTTAGTCTACTCCAAACAGGAAGAAGATCATGAACCCCAGCTTCGCATTGTCCTTGAGACAATGAGGGCACACAAGCTTTATGCCAAGATGAAGAAGTGTGCATTCTTCAAACGTCAAATTGAATATCTGGGATTCATCGTATCAGCGGAAGAAATCTCAGTGGATCCGGCTAAGGTGAGAGATGTTCTGGAGTAGCCAAAACCAACAACTGTCAAAGAAATATGCAGTTTTCTTGGTTTGACAGGATGGTACATGGTCTTTATCAAAAACCATGCTTTGATTGCAGCGCCTCTGACCGATCTACTGAAGAAGCAAACATCAATTGTATGGTCAATTGCTGAACAATCTAGCTTTGATAAACTAAAGCAAAGTTTGGTATCAACACCTATCCTGAAACTTCTAGATCTTGGTAAGGAGTTCAAAGCAGTAATTGATGCTAGCAGGCTTGCCTTAGGATGTGTGCTTATGCAAAAAGGTCACCCTGTATCATACTCTTCAAGGAAACTGAAGAGCCATGAGAGGAATTATGCTACCTACAATCTGGAGTTGTTAGCTACCATCCATGCTCTCAAGCTTTGGAGACACTACTTGCTAGGTAACAAGTTTACCCTAGTAACGGATCATAAAAGTCTCAAGTGGATCTTTACCCAGAATGAGCTCAACATGAGGCAACGACGCTGCATTGAAGTGCTCGAGGAGTATGATTTTGAAATCAAATATTGGCCTGGAAAGGAGAATGTAGTTGCCGATGCACTCAGTCGCAAGACATTTCTAAATTCTCTAATCTTGCAAGATCCATCAATAGCTAGATCTCTAGCCACAAAGGTATCTATACCAAACAACCCAACACTTGAGCCAGCCAGAGAAGAAGCATGTCGTGATCCAACCTATCAAAAGATGCTAAGGGAGATCCATATCAAGGATCAAGACCCGAAGCTATAGGCTAAGTATCAAGATTTCTCTATCAATAGTGGACTAGTCTACTATAGAATGAGATTATGTATACCGGCAAGCCAGTCACTCAAGAAAAAGATACTTTGGGAAGCTCATGATTCCCCTTTCTCAAAATATCGTGGCTATGCCAAGACCCTCAATGCACTCAGAAGGAGCTACTATTGGGAGAGGCTTAAAGGTGATGCTCTCAAATATGTCACTGAGTGTTTGTCTTGTCAACATATTAAGGCCGAATATGTCAAAATGCCAGGAAAGTTGCAACCACTTATTCTCGAAATGAAATGGGAATTCATTAGTATGGACTTTTTTGTTGGCCTACCCCAAGTTCAGGGAGGATGCAACTCCATTATGGCTGTGGTGGATATGCTCACCAAGGTTGCACATCTTATTCCTATTAAGACAAACTATAAAGCCTTAGACATTGCAAGGTTATTTATCAAGGAGATATTCAAGCTACATGGGTTGCCCAGAAGAATCATTAGTGATTGTGATTCTCTCTTCACATCACACTTCTAGAGAGCTATCTTTGAAGCCATTAGGACTCAACTCTCTTTTACTACAGCTTACCATCCCCAAACCGATGGTCAAACGGAGTGAGTCAACCAAGTCATTAAGGATATGCTAAGGGCACAATGCTGCCGTGAACCAAAAAGGTGGATTCAATACTTGCCACTGGTTGAGTTTGCCTACAATGCTTCTTACCAACAAAGCATTCAGATGTCCCCTTTTCAAGCATTGTATGGGCATGACTGTAGAAGTCCTTTAAACTTCTCGGATCCAACCCTAAGAGTTGAAGCTTCAAAGCAAATGCTAGAAGATATGGACGACCAAATGAAGTCAATAAGACAAGGCATCCAAGCCACCAAGGATAGATAGAAGGCATACGCAGATTTGAAACGTCAAGATAGAACCTTCGTTGAAGGAGACATGGTCTTCATTCGGGTACGCCCAAAGAAGAGTTCCCTATCCTTGGGTGAATGCAAGAAACTAAGTCCAAGTTATTGTGGACCCTACAAGATTCTCAAGTGCTTAGGGCCTAATGCCTATAGACTACAACTCCCTAAGAACCTAAAGGTCCATAATGTATTTCATATCAGCCTACTCAAGAAGTATGTACCTAATCCTAGCCATGTACTTGATGACCAACAAGTTGTAATGCCTAGCCAAGGAGTCCTTGAGCTACGGCCTGACAAGATCTTAGATGTTAGGGAGAGACAATTGAGATCTAGAACCTTGAGAGAATGCTTTGTCTAGTGGAAAGATTATCCCGAGGAGGATGCCACTTGGATGGATGAAAGCACTCTCAACCAACAATACCCCCAGTTCTTCTCGAGATGAGGACATCTCGATTCCTCCAAGGGGGAGAGAATGTAATATTTCTACCCATAAATATTAAAGATCTTGACCCTCTCACACCTATGTAAAAGCTGTGCAAAGTCATCTCCCGCGTCGACTAATGACGGTGGCCAAGTGGTTACCCCACACATGCAATAACGAGTCCATCCGCATTGTGCAAATGAAGCCAGAGATTAAAACTGCAAAGCTGTGTAAGAACTCCCTTCTATGGAAAAAGGGAAAATTGAAAATGGTGGGAATTTAGGCAAATTTTTTTACTAATTATCCCTTCCCCCAGCCAATGCATGGCTGGAGAGGGAGTGTGAGAAGAAGTAAGTGAGGTGTGTGGGGAGCTTGTAGAGGTGGAGTGCATGGGGAGAAGAGAGAAGCACGAGGGCTCCACATGTGTGAAGTCTCTCCCCCCCCCTTAGCACTATATAACCTCCCCCTTAGGCATTGCGGGGAGGCACGATCAGAGAGGAGAGATCGAATGCTGCCGTGCTGCAGGACTGGGGGGAGACAAGTAAAGGAAGGCACCGTGTTGAGGGAGAGAAGAGAGAGAGTAGAGGCACAAAAAGAAGGAGGCTTGTCAAGAATCGCGTGGTGGAGGGGATTGCTCAAGATGCTGCGCCGAACACACACAGAATGCACAAGGAGAAGCTCACTCAAGAGACAAGAAGAGAGATAGAGGCCAAAACGTTTTCTTGCTGATTTCTGTTGAGATATCGAGCTCCACTCGTGATACGCCAGGGTGACCGTTGTATATTTATGTCACCGACTTGTCAGTTGCAGACGCGGTTGGTACACCGCCCATGAATAATAGCTACATGATAGCTATCCTTATCTACTCTAGTTCGTGGCTCAGTTAGTATGCCACCTTAGTTAGTTGAGTTTGGTTTGAGACCCATATATAGGGTTCTTCTATTTCTTTGTACTAGAGTTCTTTTGGCTTACACAACTAAGAAGAGGAAAACTGTTTTCAGCCTCCACCCTTGTGTGTCTTCCCCCATTGTGCAAGCAAGAAAGCTTCAAGCGAGACTCCTTCCTTCTCTCCCACAATCTTGACATGGTATCAGAGCCTTGTTCGTGGTAAGGAGCTCAAGAAAGCAAGCCAAGCTCGCGGTGGTCTGGTAAGAGGAGCAGTGTTGCTTTCATTTCCTGTTTTGGGAGCAGATCTCTGCAGGTAGCACAGCCGGAAATTGCAGGAGTGCATTGTCTCAGGTTGAGACGCCCTTCGCGGTGAAGCAAGAGGGCAGTATATGCTGCGGGCGAGGGCTTTAGCCCTCGGCGACCTTGTTTTTTTGATTTGAGGCCATTTCGGGGCCTATTTTGCAGACGGAAGTTTTCTGCACGCACTCAAGAAAAGGCCCAGTTTTATGTTGTGCGACCACTGTTCTACAGGTCGGTGAAAAGTTACTGTAGAAATTGCATCGTATGCTTGTGCGCAGAGACATTGGGAGTTTCAGAATCATCCTTGGTTCCTGTTTATGCAAAATCGTCACTAGGAAGTGACTGTGTGGTCAAATACCACTTTCGCCAGTTTTGCAGATTTGCCCTTGTGAGGGTGAAGCTGTGTTTTTTGCAGTGACAGAATTTCTTGCAGTATTCTGTAATGGCGTCTGATTCTCTTTCACAGATTGTCACTGAAAAGCTTGACAAGAACAACTTCCAGGCATGGAAGTTTAGAATGACGAATTTCCTTATGGGAAAAGGATATTGGCAATTTGTTGCAGGAAATGAAGAAGAACCAGTTCTTCCTGATGTTCCCAATCAACAACAAATGCAGGCATTTAAAACATGGCATGAGAGAGCCAAGAAAGTTATGTATTGGCTGTCTATCAGTATTTCAGACTCTATGATTGTGCATATTCAGGATGCAAGTACGCCAAAGGAGGCATGGGATACTTTGTCAAAAATGTATAGCACAAATACGCAAGCCAGGAAAATGCAGCTCAAGCAAGAGTTGCATAATGTGCAAAGAGAAAGTATGAGCATCAACGACTACCACATGAAGGTGAAGAAGATTGCAGATGCACTTGCTTCCATTGGGTCGCCAGTGAAGATGATGATTTAGTTTCCGTGACCTTGAATGGTCTAGGAAAGGATTATGCACAGTTTCGGACATCCATTTCAGTTCGTGAAAGATTTCCTGATTTTGAGGAGTTGATTGCTCTTCTAATTTCTGAGGAACAGAGAAATGGTGGTGCATCTTCTTCAGGAGGAACTTCAAAAGAAGCTGTCTTCTACTCAAATGCTGGAAGAGGTAGAGGCAGAGGTAGAGGAGGCCGATTTGGAGGCCGTAGCAGAAATCAGAATATGCAGCAAACTCAAGAAAACCAGTCCTATGGAGGAGGACGTGGTAACTCTAGAGGCAGGGGGAGCCAAAGAGGTCGTGGTGGATGGCAAAGAGGCCAAAATGCAAACAGTAATGTTGAATGCTACTACTGTGGTAAAATGGGTCATATGGCTAAAGACTGCTATAAAAAGCAGAATGACATCATGAATGGAAAACTGCAACAAGGGAATTATGCATCTTCTAGTAGACAGGGTGATGACAGAAATGAGCATTTGTTCATGGTGCAGCACATGAACAATTCTATGACAAGTGCAGAAGAAAGCAATGATGTATGGTATGTTGACTCAGGTGCATCAAACCACATGACAGGTCATGCAGAATGGATTGAGGATGCAAGGAAAATGGAAAAACCAGGATTTGTGGAGACTGGTGATGATACTGCACATCCTATTGTGCAGATTGGAAAAATTCCCTTGTCTATGCAGGGTGGGAAAAAGAAATACCTGTCCGATGTATTTCATGTCCCGAATATCACCAAGAATCTGGTTTCAGTTGGTCAAATGGTTGAACAGGGCTTGCAGGTCAGATTTAATCCTCATGGATGCTTTGTTGAGGATATGAAAAATAAAGGTCGCTTGATAGCAAAAGGAAAGAAGAAGGGCAGAATGTTTACATTGGATGCAGACATGTCTGAATTGAGTGCAGCAATGTTTGCACATGGGACCGGTGTAGTTGCAGATATTGATATCTGGCATAAACGCATTGGTCATGTTAATGTACAGCGACTTAAATCAATGCAGGCCCAAAATATTGTTGCAGGATTGCCCAAATTCAAGGTTGCAGAAATGCATAAGGTATGTGAAGCCTGTCAGTTTGGAAAACAGGCAAGGAAACCATTTCCTAGACATGTTCAAGAGAGTGAGAAGCCATTGGAATTAATTCACTCTGATGTGTGGACTACTAAAGCTGCATCTCTTGGAGGCTGTCATTATTTTGTCACTTTTATTGATGACTATAGCAGAAAAGTTTGGGTGTATTTTATGAAAAAGAAAAGTGAAGTTTTTGGGCATTTCAAAACTCTTAAAGCTATGGTTGAAAAAGAAACAGGCTTGCATATAAAATGCCTAAGGTCAGATGGAGGGGGAGAGTACCTCTCAAATGAGTTTGCAAAGTTCTTGCAGGAGCATGGCATAAAGCAGCAATATTCATGCAGTTATACCCCACAACAAAATGGAATTGCAGAAAGGAAAAACAGGCATATTGGAGAGGTATCTCGTGCCATGCTCAATGAAAAAGACTTGCCAGATTTTTATTGGGCTGAAGCAGTTGCTACAGCAGTCTACATAATGAACAGGACTCCCACTGCAGCAATACATGGAATGACTCCAGAGGAGAGGTATACTGGTAGGAAACCAGATATTTCTCATTTGAAAATTTTTGGTTGCATTGCCTATGTACATGTGCCAGATGAGCTGAGATCCAAGTTGGATCCAAAAGCTGAGAAGTGCATCTTTATTGGTTACTCTCTGCAGCAAAAAGGGTATAGATGCTATAACCCTTCTACTCGTAAGTTTACAGTGAGCAGAGATGTTGTTTTTGATGAGATGAGTAGCTGGTATAAACCAGTAAATGTGATTGATGATGAAGATGCACAAAATGGTAATGCTACACAGAATTCACAGCAGCAGTCACAAAATATTAGTGGACCTGGAGCGTCCTCTAGCAGTGGTTCACATTCTTCGCCATGGACATGCAGATTGAGATCAGGAGAATCTTCTCAAAGCAATGCAGATAGTGGTATGCAGGTATCACGAAAAGGAAAAGAGAAGGTTGATCAGCCCATGTTTGATGTGAATGCAGGTCACTCTTATGTGGATGGTGAATCCAGTGGCTCAGAACAGAGCATTGATGATGAGTTGGGTATTCCTTCTATTGTTACACCTGGAGTAAGGAAGACCAGGGATGTTTTGAGAGCACCTGGGAGTGAACCTACTTTGCGCAGGTCTACAAGAGCTAGGTATCCTGTGGATAGGCTGAAATATGATGGATTTACAGCCATTCACTATGCATATATGGTCAAAGTGATACAGGAACCAGAACCCACATCTTTTGAGCAAGCCATGGGAAAAGAAAAATGGGAGAAAGCCATGGATGAAGAAATGGATGCCTTGGAAGCAAATGCTACATGGGAGTTAGTACCTTTGCCTAAAGGTAAGAATGCAATTGGCTGTAAGTGGGTTTATAAGGTGAAGCACAATGCTGATGGTTCTGTGAACAGATACAAGGCAAGATTAGTAGTCAAGGGGTATGCACAAACATATGGCATTGACTATGAAGAAACATTTAGTCCGGTTGCAAGGATGGCAACCGTAAGAGCAGTCATTGCTATGGCTGCATCAAAGGGATGGTCTTTACATCAGATGGATGTAAAGAATGCCTTCTTGCATGGTGATTTGCAAGAAGAGGTCTATATGGAGCAGCCACCAGGTTATGTGCATGCTGTTCATCCTGAGTTTGTTTGCAGGTTGAAGAAAGCCTTGTATGGCTTGAAGCAAGCACCTAGAGCATGGTCTGACAAGATAGGACAGTATCTTGTCACTATTGGCTTTCAGATTTCCAAGGCAGATTTCTCACTTTATGTGAGAAAAACAGAGAAAGGTATTATGCTGCTTGTCATTTATGTTGATGATTTGATTATGACAGGTGACAGTGATGAAGATATCCTTCATGTGAAAATGCTATTGAAGCAGAAGTTTGAGATGAAGGATTTGGGAGAGCTGCGTTATTTCTTGGGCATTGAGGTGATTAGATCACCAAGTGGGATACAGCTCTTGCAGAGGCAGTATGGATTGGACATGTTGTCCAAATATGGGATGACAGGCTGTAAGCCTATTTCAGTTCCTTTGGAGCAAAATGTGAAGCTGAGCACAGATGCAGGTGAGCTTCTAGAAGACCCTACTATGTACAGACGCATAGTAGGAAGTTTGATTTATATGACTATTACCAGGCCAGATTTGAGCTATGCTGTTGGATTGGTAAGTCAGTTTATGCAGGCTCCAAGGAAACCACATTTGGATGCGGCTAGACGCATACTTAGGTATGTGAAGTCCACATTGCAGTATGGACTATTTTATGAGACTGGGGTTCAGATACAGTTGCATGGATACACTGATGCTGATTGGGCTGGTAGTATTTCTGATAGACGATCTACCAGTGGATATGTATTCTCTTTTGGGAGTGCTGCAGTCACTTGGAGCAGCAAGAAACAGCCTACAGTTGCCTTGTCGAGCACAGAGGCTGAGTACAGGGGTGCAGCAATGGCTGCATGTGAGGTAGCTTGGTTGCATAAGCTACTTTATGATATGCATCAGTCTACAGATGGGCCAGTTGTCATTTATTGTGACAACATGAGTAGTATACACTTGGCAAATAACCCAGTCTATCATGCTAGAACAAAGCACATTGAGGTGCATTATCACTATGTGCGAGAGAGGGTTTTACTAGGTCTTATTGATCTAGTTTATGTCAGCACAGAGGATCAGGTAGCTGACATATTCACGAAGGCATTGGGCGCAGAGAAGCTGCGCAAGTTCAGAGACCTGCTTGGTGTGCAGGAATTGGGATTGAGCTCGAGGGGGAGTGTTGAGATATCGAGCTCCACTCGTGATACGCCAGGGTGACCGTTGTATATTTATGTCACCGACTTGTCAGTTGCAGACGCGGTTGGTACACCGCCCATGAATAATAGCTACATGATAGCTATCCTTATCTACTCTAGTTCGTGGCTCAGTTAGTATGCCACCTTAGTTAGTTGAGTTTGGTTTGAGACCCATATATAGGGTTCTTCTATTTCTTTGTACTAGAGTTCTTTTGGCTTACACAACTAAGAAGAGGAAAACTGTTTTCAGCCTCCACCCTTGTGTGTCTTCCCCCATTGTGCAAGCAAGAAAGCTTCAAGCGAGACTCCTTCCTTCTCTCCCACAATCTTGACAATTTCATCTTCTTCTTCCACACACTTTACAATGTACACAAAGTATAGATAAGATACAAGATAAAAGGAAAAAGGCCTACTAAGTCAAACAATGCATAACCGACTACACTAGTCGACTGGCGCTATAACTATGCCAGCTGTAAATAGGTGTAACAATCTGAATATAATAAGTAATGAGTCAGTGGCCATGTGAGAGTCATAATGACCACCGACGTGCTAAGTGTAGACGTGTGGACCCATCTAACCAGGCGGTCCATCATCAATGTCCACATGTGTTGAGCTTGTCATCTCAACACTCCCCCTCAAGCTCAACTACATCTCTGCAACTCCAAGTAAGCTTCAAAACTTTTGAAGCTTCTCTGTACCCAATGCCTTCATGAAGATGTCAGCTATCTGATCCTGTGTGTTGACATACACCAAGTCAATCTCACCTGCTAGTACCTTCTCTCTCACAATGTGGTAGTGTATCTCAATATGTTTTGTCCTGGCATGGAACACAGGGTTCCTAGCCAACTGTATACTGCTCATGTTGTCACAATAAATGACAACTGGACCTTCCACCTGCACATCCAAATCAGCCAATAACTTTTGCAGCCATACTACCTCACATGCTGCAACAGCAGCACCTCTATACTCAACCTCTGTACTCGACAAAGCAACTGTAGATTGCTTTTTGCTGCTCCAAGCAACTGCTGCACTACCAAGAGAGAACATGTATCCGCTGGTAGATCTTCTATCCGACATACTACCAGCGCAATCTGCATCTGTGTATCCAAACACATGTACGTCTATACCTGCCTCATAGAAAAGTCCATAATGTAATGTGGACTTGACATATCTCAATATGCGTCTCACTGCATCCAAGTGTTGTTTTCTAGGTACTTGCATAAATTGACTCACAAGACCAATAGCGTAGCTCAAGTCTGGCCTTGTAATAGTCATGTAAATCAAACTCCCCACTATCCTCCTGAACATAGTAGGGTCTTCTATCTCATCCCCAACATCAGCACTCAGCTTTACATTCTGCTCCAACGGGACTGAAAGTGGTTTGCATGCTATCATACCATACTTGGACAACATATCCAAGCCATACTGTCTTTGGGACAGCCATATACCATCATCACATTTGACCACCTCAATGCCAAGGAAGTACCTTAGCTCACCTAGATCCTTCATCTCAAACTTCATCTTCAAACAACCCTTGACTTCAGCAATCCCACTATCACTATCACCTGTAATAATCAAGTCATCCACATAGATGACTATGATGACCAAACCTGCATCTCCTTTTCTCACATAAAGTGGGTGATCAGCATCAGAAACATAAAAACCAATATTGACAAGATACTCTCTAATCTTGTCAGACCATGCTCTAGGTGCTTGCTTGAGCCCATAGAGTGCCTTCTTCAATCTGCACACATATGTGGGATGCTCTAAATCTTCATAACCTACTGGCTGATCCATATACACTTCTTCCTACAAATCACCATGCAAGAAGGCATTCTTTACATCCATTTGCTGCAATCTCCAACCTTTGGCTGCTGCCAAAGCAATCACACATCTGACAGTTGCCATCCTAGCAACTGGACTGAAGGTTTCATCATAATCTATGCCATATGTCTAGGCATAGCCTTTTGCAACCAGCCTAGCTTTGTACCTGCTAATAGAACCATCTGCATTGTGCTTAATCTTATAAACCCACTTACATCCAATAGCTTTCTTTCCCTTCGGCAATGATACTAGATCCCAAGTCTTATTAGCCTCTAATGCAGCCATCTCCTCATCCATTGCTGCATCCCAATGAGCATGACCAACAGCCTCCTCAAAACATGTAGGCTCAACATCCTCAACTAGTTTCACCATATAAGCATAATGGTGAGCTGCATAACCTTCAAAACCAAATATTTTAACAGGGTATCTCACCCTACTAGACCTGCGTACCACTGGATCACTCAATGGAGTCTTTGCATCAGCCCGTGCTCTCTGCACACCTGGAGTTCTCACTGAAGGAATGCCAAGCTCATCATCTAAGCTCTCTGAGCCACTGGAGTCTCCATCAAGTACTGCATCAATGCCTTCTGACACTTTATTCTTTCCTTTGTCTTTACCTGTAGTGCTACTAGATGCACCTGAAGATGTAGAGGTACTCCTTAGTCTCCCAGACCAAGGACTATTAGATGATGTCTGTGGTCCACTAAGAGTCCGTGATTCTTGCTTTTCAGCCTGCACATGAGTATCATGATCATCATCAACATCCAATGCATCACCACTAGATGCATACCAGCTGCTCATTTCATCAAAGATGACATCCCTGCTCACTCTGAACTTACATGTGACAGGGTTGTAACAGCGATACCCTTTCTGCTCTAAAGAGTATCCAATAAAGACACACTTTTCAGCCTTTGGGTCCAGTTTCTTCCGCAACTCATCTGGCACATGAACATACGCAATGCAGCCAAATACTTTCAAGTGTGAAACATCAGGCTTCTTACCTGTAAAACATTCTTCGGGGGTCATACCATGAACTACAGCTGTGGGAGTTTTGTTCATAATATAAACAGCAGTATGAACAGCCTCAGACAAAAAATTCTTAGGCATATTCTTTTCAGCCATCAAGGCGCGTGCAACTTCTGCAATATGCCTGTTTTTCCTTTCTGCAACCCCATTTTCCTGTGGGGTATACCTGCATGTGAACTGTCTCTTTATCCCATGAGACTTCAGAAAATCACTGAACTCATTTGAGAGGTACTCTCCCCCTCCATCTGACCTCAGGCACTTTACTTTCAAGCCTGTTTCTCTTTCAAGTGCAGCCTTGAAAGTTCTAAAGTGCTCAAACGCTTCACTCTTTTCCTTCATAAAATATACCCACAGCTTTCTAGAACAATCATCAATGAATGTGATAAAGTATGAACTGCCTCCAAGAGATACATTTTGTGTAGGCCCCCAAATGTCTGTATGTACAACATCAAGAATATTTCTGCTTACATCTCTATCATGTGAAAAAGGTTGCCTTGCCTGCTTACCAAACTGACATGCTTCACATACCTTCTGAAATTCTGCAACTCTAAATGTAGGCAAACCTGTAACCAACCCTTTGGACTGCATTAGTTTCAGCCTTTGTACATTTGCATGTCCAATGCGTTTGTGCCAAATTTCAATGTTTGCAACAACACCTTTTCCTTTGGCATACATAGCAGCATTCATAGTATGGATTTCGGCATCTAGAGTGAACATACGTCCAACTCTACTTCCCTTTGCTACCAACCTGCACTTGTCATTGAAGTCTTCTACAAAGTAGCCCTTTGCATTAAATCTGACTTGCAGCCCTTGCTCTACCATTTGACCGACTGACACCAAATTCTTTGTAATAGATGGCACATGTAATACATCTGAAAGACTCTTTGTATTACCATCGTGCAAGGACAAGGAAACTTTTCCAATGTGTGAAATTGGGTGGCATGAGTCATCACCCGTCTGCACATAACCTGCATTCTGCAAATCCTGCATCTCTCCAAACCATTCTGCATGGCTGGTCATATGATTGGATGCACCTGAATCGACATACCAAACATCTTCATGTGTTCCCTTTCCTGTAACAGCATTCAGCATATGCTGCATAACAAACAAACGTTCATTTTTGTCTTCATTCTGTCGTGAAGACGATGCATAGTTTCCTTGCTGCAACTTACCACTCCGAATATCATCTTTCTTGGCATAACATTGGGCTGCAATATGACCTGTTTTGCCACAGTAGTGGCACGCGATACCAGAGTTGTTAGAACCTCTATTCTGCCATCCACCTCTTCCTCTAAAGCTCCCCCTGCCTCTAAAGTTACCACGACCTCCTAAAACTTGCATATCGCCAAATTGCTGATTCAATCTATTTTGCTGGTTATCACTACCACGTCCTGTAACACGGCCTCTTGAAGAGAACCTACCATGTTCCCTTCCTGAACTGGAGTAGAAAGCCTGGACATGTTCACCACTTCTTTCAGATGTCTTTCTCTACATGTTGATTTCTTCAGTGATCATTAGAGAGACCAACTCATCAAAATCTGGAAATGGCTTTCTGACATATATGGAAGTTACAAAAGACTTCCAAGCCTTTTCATTGTTAAGTCCACCCAAGGTAGACGACACCAAATCATCATCATCGGGCATTGCATCAATCGCTGCCAATGCATCTGCAATGCTCCTTACCTTCAATGCATACTCATTGATAGACATCTTCCCTTTCTTCAATGTATTCAACTCTTGCTTGAGTTGAATCTTTCGTGCCTTTGTATTTACAGAAAACATACTTTCAAGTATGGTCCAAGCTGCATATGCATTCTCTGCATTTCTAATGTGTCCCAACATATTATTGTCAATTACTGCAGACAACCAATACATGACCTTCTTGTCTTTTGCATTCCATTCCTTTCGTGCCTTTATCTCTTCTGCAATTGGAGGATCACTCACCTCCGGCTCCTTTTCTTCACCTGAAACGAACTCGTAGAGGCCTTTTCCAATAAGAAAGTTCGTGACACGGAACTTCCATGAAGGATAGTTGTTATTGTCAAGCTTCTCAATGATGGGGCTTCCACTGTTCTCTGCCATTATCACAAGAATAATACCAAACAACAAGCAAATCTTCTGCAATCCTCGACCTGTAGTGCACAGCAATACACTAGATAGCCTTTTTCACTGTCTGCTCAACAATACATGCAATCTGCAACCTGTTTGTAGATAAACCTCGTGTTTACTCACTGGTAAACACCTTTAATCTTACAGATCTGAAATCTGTAACCTGCGCACCCACTGTCGGTCGATACAGTTGAAGTCATAGCGTACCCTGAAACTGCTGTCCGCAACTTGCGGCTCTAAAACGGGCCCTGAAACGGCCTCAAATGCCCAAAATAACTGCGGAAAAGCCTTGAAGGGCTTATCTGCAGAATATACAGTGCTCTTTGCGCACACCAAATCTCACTGCAATCTGAGATTTTTGCTCTGCCCTGCTTACGGTGCCTCCACAGGCACTATCCAAGAGAAAGAGTGGAAGGATGGGAGAGCTTCTTACCCGTGGCTTGCTTGCTCGAACCTTGCTTCTTCCCCTTTGCTTCAACCTTCGAAATCAGCCTCTCTCAGTGGTGCGGCTCTGATACCATGTCAAGAATCGCGTGGTGGAGGGGATTGCTCAAGATGCTGCGTCGAACACACATAGAATGCACAAGGAGAAGCTCACTCAAGAGACAAGAAGAGAGATAGAGGCCAAAACGTTTTCTTGCTGATTTCATCTTCTTCTTCCACACACTTTACAATGTACACAAAGTATAGATAAGATACAAGATAAAAGGAAAGTGGCCTACTAAGTCAAACAATGCATAACCGACTACACTAGTCGACTGGCGCTATAACTATGCCAGCTGTAAATAGGTGTAACAATCTGAATATAATAAGTAATGAGTCAGTGGCCATGTGAGAGTTATAATAACCACCGACATGCTAAGTGTAGACGTGTGGACCCATCTAACCAGACGGTCCATCATCAATGTCCACATGTGTTGAGCTTGTCATCTCAACAAGGCTGCCATGTAGGGAAAAACAAAGGGAGAGAAAGGGGAGAGACTGGCACTACAGTCGTGGAGATTGCCTCGATAGTCCATCAAACCGTCGCTAACCCACCACCCCCACAGTCTATCAAACCGTTGCTAACCCACCGCTGCCATGGTCATAATTTCCCCCATCATCAATCCTTTCCCTCCTTCCAATCATTGGGCCCTTCCACATCGACTCTGTTAAAGATCAAAAGCCTCTTAGAAGCTTCCTTAAAAGCTTTTAAGGATAAGGCCCATAAGCCTTGTTTCTACGTGCCTTCCCCGGTTTCAAAAATGGGGCTCGTAAAGCTCCAATTCCTACGAAAGGGAAAAGGTATCGACCTACAGGTAGCCTCGGAGAGCGTGAATAAAGACTAGAAGGAATCCGCAGAGTCCATAAACACACTACATCTATGATGGCTCCAAAGTCCAAGTCGCAAGGCGCACACGCGAAAGTCTCAAACCCAACCTTGCACATGGACATCTCCGCAAGTCCTCATAACCAAGTTCTTGGAGTTAAATTCCTCATTGTGCATGCTTAAAATTCATAGGAAAATTATGAATATAAACCACTTATTTATCTTATGAGCTTAGTTGCATGTTGCCTTTTTGGTGCATTTCCAAAGTAATGAGCCTAAACGCATATTTCTTAGGGTAAAAGATGAAATTATTAAGTGTATTTTTGATTGGCCATGGAAAGAATAAGCGTATGTTGCATTTAGGCAATATCTTCCTTGTTGTGATATGCATGGGAAAAAAAAAATCATTAACATTCGCTAGATATTGTCCAAATAAATTGCATAGCATGGAAATGGGACCATAGACTTGTACGTTGCATGCGAAGATGTTTGTCGAACGGATTAAAGGTTGCATGTCACATGAACTTCATTAACAATGTTGTATCTAGAAAAGGGTTGTATGTTACATATTCGTCATGCGAAAAATTCATTCATCAAGAGTTGCATTTAGGAAAGGTTGCATGGGTTATCAAAGCATGAAATTCAAATGCTTAGACAAAAGGGTGTAGGCATAGTTCCCTGACGTAACACGACTTTAGGAAGGATAGAGAAGGGTTATTACAATCCTTATAGTTGGATAGAAGTAATGAATTGCATGTTTACATGTATTGTGATGTCTTGCAACTATTTACATCTTTAGAACAAGTTTAGCATCTCTAGGAAAGGATCGTCCTTGTCACAGGACAAGTAGATCAATTTAGCTAAATCACTTGTAATATTATAACCGTTAGGGATTCATATAGGTATAACTAGTCGATAGGATAAACACCTCAAGTATTGGCTAGGGCTTGGCAAGTTAGAAATGCAGCCTAGTATCGTACTTGGATGCCAAGTCAAAACCCTCAAACCCAAAAGTCCTACCCACATTTACGGAATGTTTGGGTCATTTGGACGCCCATGCAAACAACGATCTAGGGTTCCTACCCTGAGGATCAATCGACCTAATGCTAAAACTCAGATTGAGTTGGAAACCTTGGGACCATTGACCTAGAACAATTAGGGTTGGGTTGGGTAAGAAGATATCCCAAACCCTACATCTTGACTAAACATACTCCTTCACAAGAAACGCCATTGATGGGTGAAATGATCCCATGAGTTAGATGTGACACTTGTGCAATAAGTTGCAATGTCACATGGCTTTTGTGGTTTAACCACAAGATAAATTGCCACTCCTTCGAATAAGGTTGGCAGGTTCTAGCGCAAGTCTAACTTGCAAGAGGATGAGTAGACATCTTGTTACATCACCTTTCTTGGGCTGATTTGCCAAGCTAAGGGAAGTTATGTGTTTGCCTAGTAAGCAAAAGGATCAATCAAGTTAGAGCGACATGGTCACTAGGATTCAATGTCTCAACTTAAGAAACCTAAGGTGTCGGTTAATTTGGGTTCACAGGATATGACCCTAACCCAAGTAAAAAAGGGTAAACAAACAAACCCTTGAGGATCTTGCCAAATTGCAATTGATCCCAGTTCAAATGCTGGATGTGTTTGGAGGAAAGGATTCACTCTTTAGCAATTGGCCAAATAAAATGACCACTGGATTGTTTGTGCTTGTATAAGTTAGAAGCACTGTTTGTATTGCTTTTCTCAATGAACTAAGGATGGAATGATAATTAATGCTTCAAGTTGAAGGTCTGAAGGGAGAGGCAGCATCAGTTACCCCCGACTATCTGGCTGACCCTAACCAAGGGGGTTGTTAGCCACGCTGGGAATGTGGATCGAACTCACGGCAAGAGGTCTCTCCGTTGGGCAGTACTTGGAGCAGGAGGATGCTTGGGTGCCAAGGGGCTCTGGCCGTAAATCCCTTGCCTTTCGGGCCCTGCACAAGAGGACGACATGTCTCGGGATTGGATCTTGAGGTCCCCATACTAGTCTACGGGCAGAATCTTCGATTACTAATCCCTGTGGATTACTGGATAGCGTTCGGGCGGATTATGGATTAGCCTACAGGCTGGATTATATGATGTTTTCCAAAGATAAATAAGATCAACTATTGAAAAGGAACTTGGTTGACACTGCTTTTCTATGTCAGTGCTAAGATTACATGAAAGAACCGATGTCTAATTGGATAATTAAGGAAGCTCTTTTATGCGTGTCCAACTAAATGTGGTAGGTAATTAGACAACTAAAGCAACCCTGAGGAAAGTGTGATGGATGTGGCCATGGGTCCGTCCTACAGATGGGTGGTCCCGGTTGGCCGGGAGCTTTTCTCAAATGAAATCGATAGCAGGGAACTTTTCTCGAAGGAAATAAACAACAGGCAACGCTGACCTAGAGTTCAGGTTACTAGAATCCCGATTTATGATGTTTTAGGGGAACGGAATGGGACTATGCCTTATGGGCAAAGAGGTCGAGTTTTGCAACCCTCTTGTTTCCCATTCTCCTTGAACCAAGTGCAGCATGAATCCGCTTTGACCCTGACATTTTTGCGTAAAGTAGTTCGCCTGGGGTTTGATGCTAGCTTCCGTTCTAGGAATTTGACCAGTAGTAGGAAAACCCTCATTCAGGTCAATCCTAAGTGGGAACAGCCAGATTACTTCCGCTACATGGAAGACTCACGAAGACCTAGATCGCAAACCCTGTAACATTCCATGGGAGTGTTGGGCGGAGCTTTCTAGACTCTCTTCTCGATGGGCTGCTAAGACGTGTCCTACAAGTGAATAGGTGGACATGCTACAATACATCGGATCTAGGGCAGGATACTTTGGAGTTCTTATCTCTTATTTGCTCCCCATGTAGGAGATGTCAAGATTGTGGGAGAGAAGGAAGGAGTCTCACTTGTAGCTTTCTTACTTGCACAATGGGGGAATACACACAGAGGTGGAGGCTGAAAACCGTTTTCCTCTTCTTAGTTGCGTAAGCCAAAAGAACTCTCATACAAAGAAATAGAAGAACCCTATATATGGGTCTTAAACCAAACTCAACTAACTAAGGTGGCATATTAACTGAGCCACGAACTAGAGTAGATAAGGATAGCTGTCATGTAGCTATTATTCATGGGCGGTGTACCAATCGCGTCTGCAACTGACTAGTCGGTGACATAAATACACAATGGTCACCCTAGCGTATCATGAGTGGAGCTCGATATCTCAACACTCCCCCTCGAGCTCAATCCCAATTCTTGCACACCAAGCACGTCTCTAAACTTGCGCAGCTTCTCTGCGCCCAATGCCTTTGTGAATATGTCAGCTACCTGATCCTCTGTGCTGACATAAACTAGATCAATAAGACCTAGTAAAACCCTCTCTCGCACATAGTGATAATGCACCTCAATGTGCTTTGTTCTAGCATGATAGACTGGGTTATTTGCCAAGTGTATACTACTCATGTTGTCACAATAAATGACAACTGGCCCATCTGTAGACTGATGCATATCATAAAGTAGCTTATGCAACCAAGCTACCTCACATGCAGCCATTGCTGCACCCTTGTACTCAGCCTCTGTGCTTGACAAGGCAACTATAGGCTGTTTCTTGCTGCTCCAAGTGACTACAGCACTCCCAAAAGAGAACACATATCCACTGGTAGATCGTCTATCAGAAATACTACCAGCCCAATCAACATCAGTGTATCCATGCAGCTGTATCTGAACCCCAGTCTCATAAAATAGTCCATACTGCAATGTGGACTTCACATACCTGAGTATGCGTCTAGCCGCATCTAAATGTGGTTTCCTTGGAGCTTGCATAAACCGACTTACCAATCCAACAGCATAGCTCAAATCTGGCCTGGTAATAGTCATACAAATCAAACTTCCTACTATGCATCTGTACATAGCAGGGTCTTCTAGAAGCCCACCTGCATCTATGCTCAGCTTCACATACTGCTCCAAAGGAACTGAAATAGGCTTACAGCCTGTCATGCCATATTTGGACAGCATGTCCAATCCATACTGCCTCTGCAAGAGCTGTATCCCACTTGGTGATCTAATCACCTCAATGCCCAAGAAATAACGCAGCTCTCCCAAATCCTTCATCTCAAACTTCTGCTTCAATAGCATTTTCACATGAAGGATATCTTCATCACTGTCACCTGTCATAATCAAATCATTAACATAAATGACAAGTAGCATAATACCTTTCTCTGTTTTTCTCACATAAAGTGAGAAATCTGCCTTGGAAATCTGAAAGCCAATAGTGACAAGATACTGTCCTATCTTGTCAGACCATGCTCTAGGTGCTTGCTTCAAGCCATACAAGGCTTTCTTCAACCTGCAAACAAACTCAGGATGAACATCATGCACATAACCTGGTGGCTGCTCCATATAGACCTCTTCTTGCAAATCACCATGCAAGAAGGCATTCTTTACATCCATCTGATGTAAAGACCATCCCTTTGATGCAGCCATAGCAATGACTGCTCTTACGGTTGCTATCCTTGCAACCGGACTGAATGTTTCTTCATAGTCAATGCCATATGTTTGTGCATACCCCTTGACTACTAATCTTGCCTTGTATCTGTTCACAGAACCATCTGCATTGTGCTTCACCTTATAAACCCACTTACAGCCAATTGCATTTTTACCTTTAGGCAAAGGTACCAATTCCCATGTAGCATTTGCTTCCAAGGCATCCATTTCTTCATCCATGGCTTTCTCCCATTTTTCTTTTCCCATGGCTTGGTCAAAAGAAGTGGGTTCTGGTTCTTGTATCACTTTGACCATATATGCATAGTGAATGGTTGTAAATCCATCATATTTCAGCCTATCCACAGGATACCTAGCTCTCGTAGACCTGCGCAAAGTAGGTTCACTCCCAGGTGCTCTCAAAACATCCCTGGTCTTCCTTACTCCAGGTGTAACAATAGAAGGAATACCCAACTCATCATCAATGCTCTGTTCTGAGCCATTGGATTCACCATCCACATAAGAGTGACCTGCATTCACATCAAACATGGGCTGATCAACCTTCTCTTTTCCTTTTTGACATACTTGCATACCACTATCTGCATTTCTTTGAGAAGATTCTCCTTATCTCAATCTGCCTATCCATGGCGAAGAATGTGAACCATTGCTAGAGGACGCTCCAGGTCCACTAATATTTTGTGACTGCTGCTGTGAATTCTGTGCAGCATTACCATTTTGAGCATCTACATCATCAATCACATTTACTGGTTTATACCAGCTACTCATCTCATTAAAAACAACATCTCTGCTCACTGTAAACTTACGAGTAGAAGGGTTATAGCATCTATACCCTTTTTGCTGCAGAGAGTAACCAATAAAGATGTACTTCTCAGCTTTTGGATCCAACTTGGATCTCAACTCATCTGGCACATGTACATAGGCAATGCAACCAAAAATTTTCAAATGAGAAATATCTGGTTTCCTACCAGTATACCTCTCCTGTGGAGTCATTCCATGTATTGCTGGAGTGGGAGTCCTGTTCATTATGTAGACTACTGTAGCAACTGCTTCAACCCAATAAAAATCGGGCAAGTCTTTTTCATTGAGCATGGCACGAGATACCTCTCCAATATGCCTGTTTTTCCTTTCTACAATTCCATTTTGTTGTGGGGTATGACTGCATGAATATTGCTGCTTTATGCCATGCTCCTGCAAGAACTTTGCAAACTCATTTGAGAGGTACTCTCCCCCTCCATCTGACCTTAGGCATTTTATCTGCAGGCCTGTTTCTTTTTCAACCATAGCTTTAAGAGTTTTGAAATGCCCAAAAACTTCACTTTTGTTTTTCATAAAATACACCCAAACTTTTCTGCTATAGTCATCAATAAAAGTGACAAAATAATGACAGCCTCCAAGAGATGCAGCTTTACTAGTCCACACATCAGAGTGGATTAATTCCAATGGCTTCTCACTCTCTTGAACATGTCTAGGAAATGGTTTCCTTGCCTGTTTTCCAAACTGACAGGCTTCACATACCTTATGCATTTCTACAACCTTGAATTTGGGCAATCCTGCAACAATATTTTGGGCCTGCATTGATTTAAGTCACTGTACATTAACATGACCAATGCGTTTATGCCAGATATCAATATCTGCAACTACACCGGTCCCATGTGCAAACATTGCTGCACTCAATTTAGACATGTCTGCATCCAATGTAAACATTCTGCCCTTCTTCTTTCCTTTTACTATCAAACGACCTTTATTTTTCATATCCTCAACAAAGCATCCATGAGGATTAAATCTGACCTGCAAGCCCTGCTCAAGCATTTGACCAACAGAAACCAAATTCTTGGTGATATTCGGGACATGAAATACATCGGACAGGTATTTCTTTTTCGCATCCTGCATAGACAAAGGAATTTTTCCAATCTGCACAATAGGATGTGC
Organism: Lygodium microphyllum; assembly: GCF_053477565.2. Lineage (NCBI taxonomy): Eukaryota > Viridiplantae > Streptophyta > Polypodiopsida > Schizaeales > Lygodiaceae > Lygodium > Lygodium microphyllum. The sequence continues at coordinate 106,023,130 of NC_141159.1, read as the reverse complement.
AGTATCAGCACCAGTCTCCACAAATCCTGGTTTTTCCATTTTCCTTGCATCCTCCATCCATTCTGCATGACGTGTCATGTGGTTTGATGCACCTGAGTCAGCATACCATACATCATTGCTTTCTTCTGCACTTGTCACAGAATTGTTCATGTGCTGCACCATAAACAAATGCTCATTTCTGTCATCACCCTGTCTACTAGAAGACGCATAATTCCCTTGTTTTAGTTTTCCATTCATGATGTCATTCTGCTTTTATAGCAGTCTTTAGCCATATGAGCCATTTTACCACAGTAGTAGCATTCAACATTACTGTTTGCATTTTGGCCTCTTTGCCATCCACCACCACCTCTTTGGCTCCCCCTGCCTCTAGAGTTACCACGTCCTCCTCCATAGGACTGGTTTTCTTGAGTTTGCTGCATATTCTGATTTCTGCCATGGCCTCCAAATCGGCCTCCTCTACCTCTGCCTCTACCTCTTCCAGCATTTGAGTAGAAGACAGCTTCTTTTGAAGTTCCTCCTGAAGAAGATGCACCACCATTACTCTGCTCCTCAGAAATTAGAAGAGCAATCAACTCCTCAAAATCAGGAAATCTTTCATGAATGGAAATGGACGTTCAGAACTGTGCATAATCCTTTCCTAGACCATTCAAGGTCACTGAGACTAAATCATCATCTTCCACTGGCGACCCAATGGAAGCAAGTGCATCTGCAATCTTCTTCACCTTTATGTGGTAGTCATTGATGCTCATACTTTCTCTTTGCACATTGTGCAACTCTTGCTTGAGCTGCATTTTCCTGGCTTGCGTATTTGTGCTATACATTTTTGACAAAGTATCCCATGCCTCCTTTGGCGTACTTGCATCTTAAATATGCACAATCATAGAGTCTAAAATGCTGATAGACAGCCAGTACATAACTTTCCTGGCTCTCTCATGCCATGCTTTAAATGCCTGCATTTGCTGTTGATTGGGAACATCAGGAAGAACTGGTTCTTCTTTATTTCCTGCAACAAATTCCCAATATCCTTTTCCCATAAGGAAACTCGTCATTCTAAACTTCCATGCTTGGAAGATGTTCTTGTCAAGCTTTTCAGTGACAATCTGTGAAAGAGAATCAGATGCCATTACAGAACACTGCAAAAAATTCTGTCACTGCAAAAAACACAGCTTCACCCTCACAAGGGAAAATCTGCAAAACTGGCGAAAGTGGTATTTGACCACAAGTCACTTCCTAGTGACGATTTTGCATCAACAGGCAACATGGATGATTCTGTAACTCCCAATGTCTTTGCGCACAAGTATACGATGCAATTTCTACATTAACTTTTCACCGACCTATAGAACAGTGGCTACACAGCATAAAACTGGGCCTTTTCCTGAGTGCGTGCAGAAAACTTCCGCCTCTAAAACAGGCCCTGAAATGGCCTCAAATAAAAAAAACTAGGTCGCTAAGGGCTAGACCCCTTTCCCGCAGCATATACTGCCCTCTTGCTTCACCGCGAAGGGCATCTCAACCTGAGATAATGCACTTCTGCACTTTTCGGCTGTGCTACCTATAGAGATCTGCTCCCAAAACAGAAAATGAAAGCAACACTGCTCCTCTTACCAGAACACCGCGAGCTTGGCTTGCTTTCTTGAGCTGCTTACCACGAACAAGGATCTGATACCATGTCAAGATTGTGGGAGAGAAGGAAGGAGTCTCACTTGTAGCTTTTTTGCTTGCACAATGGGGGAATACACATAGAGGTGGAGGATGAAAACCGTTTTCCTCTTCTTAGTTGTGTAAGCCAAAAGAACTCTCATACAAAGAAATAGAAGAACCCTATATATGGGTCTTAAACCAAACTCAACTAACTAAGGTGGCATACTAGCTGAGCCACGAACTAGAGTAGATAAGGATAGCTGTCATGTAGCTATTATTCATGGGCGGTGTACCAACCGCGTCTGCAACTGACTAGTTGGTGACATAGATACACAACGGTCACCCTGGCGTATCACGAGTGGAGCTCGATATCTCAACAAGAGATGCCAAGAATTAGAATCTCTTCCAGGATATAGGAAATAAGAGTTCCTGAAATGTAGAGGTCTCATCGAGTGGGATGAAACAAAAGATTCCTTTAGAGGACCTTGTGAATTCCCTGAAATTACTAAAGACTCTTCTGCACAACAGAGTCAAACTAGAAGATGTTAAGGGTTTCTCAAAACCCATATTTTTCCATCTCTTTGTCTAGTTTGTAACCATTCAAAATATATTTTCTTTGCCCAAGAGTTTAAATATCCCCTTTTTTTTATTTGGGTAACAATGGATATAGTCCTTGCAAAAAAGATGATGTATTACATGATGCGATTGTGTCTTTGAGCTTAAATTTGTGCCAAATTTGTCTGTAGAACCATTGAAAGACATCTAACAATATTTGCTTTGTATCTTTTGCCTCCATGTCTTGTGTGTCTAAACTATTTTGTTCTTGCTTGATAATGTGATTTTTCCATACCTTGGGTTGACTAAATAGATAGAGATCCATATTTCTTGATAAAATATGGAGCATGGTTGTATAAAATATGCTGCATAATTAATAAATTAAGAAATTCAATTAGAAAACCCTAGATGAGTCAAACAATAAAGAGTGAGATGTTGATTACTCCAAGCTTCTATCATTGCCTTTTTAAAAAGGTTCAATTGGTTTTTGAAGTTTTTTAGATCATCATCATTCCACTATGTTTTATCACAATAAAATAATACTTTGTGTATCATTTCCCAAACATTGGATTTTCTATTCTGAGCTTGTCCATTATCAGCATGATCCTTAACTACATTATGTAGGAATTTCCATTGATTGTATCTAATAGCTGAGCCACCATTCCTAGAATTTATCTTACCAAGTCTCCCATGAAAGTCTAGGAACCTTCTAACCTTGACTCCACCAATAGATGGATTTTTGGGGACACAATTGCCATCCTTAGACTTTTGAAAATTTAGTTCAATAACAACATTACCACCATGTAAACCAATTGCATATAAGACTTTTTCAATCTTTATTATAGCATTTGTTCTAGTTGATAATGGATTTAACTTCCATGCAAACCCTATATAAAGATGAACAAGCTTTTCAATTATCCTACAAAGTGCATGAAGTGTACAGATATGGGCATTCACTAAAGGAATATCTAGGACTGGCTTAAATTGTGGATCATTGTTGTGCCTAAAGGGTGCTCTATTCCAATTGCTATAGTTCAACTCTATGACTGGGAACATGCAATATAGACAAGGAGATCTAGAGTTGGCTCCCTTTGATACATTGTATATACATTTAAGTGTCTTTAAGTCACCGGCTATTTGCCACTCAATCTTATAGTTCCCAAATCCTTCAACAAATAGATCTTCTCCTACTTGTTGTCTCTTAATAACATCAGGTATTGATGTTTGATGAAAAACCCAATACAATATATGAAAATCCTCTGTATCTACTTCAAATGCTCCTAGCCACGAGATGTTGTGTTTCGATTGAACACTCAATGATATTGAGTGATTGTAATGATTTGATGAAAGTGCTCTATTCATCAAGGTAATAGAGACCCCTCACTTTCATCAAGTTTCACCACAAATCTAGCCACTCATTGTGCCTCTTCTAGTAACAAGTCATAGAATCTAATCATTAAGCATTGTAGGGTGGGAAAGTCAAGGAAAATATTGTAATTCATTGAATACAAATTCCTTTTTATTGCCCTTGAATCTAGCCTTGATATGGAAAGGCTCACCCAAAATATCCATTACTTTGTTGTTCACTCTCTGTCTAATAGTTCTAATCACAGATGGCCTTGAAAGTATGCAATTATAAACTTGTCCTTGCTTCATATTTGACTATAAAAGTTGGAAAAGTTGTATAGAAGCATCTCAACTAATACTAATGTTATCTGGTGTCTTTTGCATTAACTCAGTGTCCAAAGGGAGATCCTTTATAAATGACTCCAAGCATTGTTTCTTTGCCTTTTTAAATTTCTTATTCTCCAAAATATATTTTGAAACTACTAAAGGAAGAAGATGATAATAAAACTAAGATGCTTTCAAAGAATATCTTTCACTTGCATTTGGTTGAAGAAGAGACCTAAACAAAATCAACATCACAAATCAATACAATTAATTATAAACAAAGTCATATTTCATATTTTTCAAGTGGAAAAAAATGTACCTTACTGCTTTGAACACAATATTAGTGAGTTTGGGAATCTCCAATTCCCATTTTTTAAATACAAAAAAGGTGGCACCCGGATAACATGCCCATAAGTTTCTCAAAACCATATGATCTGACCTATCATTGGAAGGCGCTTGAAAAATGGAATATATTGAGCTATAGAGTGCTCGATTCGGAGTTATAGTGTTCAAGTTATGACAAATCCAAAGATTTGACCACGTGTCCCAAACTTATGGGAAATTCCCATATTCCCCGATATGGTGTTTTGGATTCTTTTACTACAACCTCCTCATCTGAGACTCTCAATATTTCTAAGAGTCCTTTTGTCAATTTCGAAGTCCTAAAATAGTTTTCTTTTCTTGATAAGATTTGATGCGTTTCTCCAACAAATGAATCCTCATCGACCAACTCTTGGTAGTTTGATTTCATTGATAAGATCGTTGTTATGTTTTGATAAAAGATGGTTTTCATCATTGACCAACTCTTGGATTTGTGCATCTGGAATTTATCCTTGTGATCGTTACTACATGTTATAGCAGCCTTGGATTACATTAAGAAGCTCCATGCCATCAATTGTTCAATTGGGAAGTGTTAAATATACACACAATCACTCATCGATGAGGTTAAATCCTCCATGTTACAACTCGCCACTTAGATAAGACCATTATTAACCTTAGCTAAGGCTTAAATAAGGCTACCTATTATTATTCTATATGCTTGTTGTGCTAATAAGGGGGAGAGAGAGAGAGAGAGAGAGAGAGCAGAGAAGAGGAGAGGAGAGTAGAGGAGAGAAGAAAAGAAAAGAAAAGAAAAGAACGAGAAGAGAAGATGAGGGGATAGGTGGAGAAAAAGAGAAGTGAAGAAGAAGAAGAGAAGAGGAAGAGGGAAAGAGGAGAGGTGGTGAAGAGGAGAACATGAGTAGATGAAGAGAAGAGGAGGATAGTGTAATATTTCTGTTGAAAATATTACGAGGCCGTGTGAAGTCTTGGGAAAATGACAATGCCGGCATTATGGTCACAGACGGTGCAGTCTTTAAATAGTACACTCTCCATTGGCCAATCGAGACTAAGAACTAAGAAAACCACATATCTTCGCGAGAACCTCCTCTTGGAAGGAGGTCAAGATGATAATATTGGATTTATTACAAAATTTTTTAATTCTCTTTCCCCCAGCTGAAGCATGGCTGAGGGAAGAGGATGGGGGCTATGTTGGGAATTAAGAGAGGTGGAGGGGAGGAAATGCATGCAGGCACCCACAACGTGGGGGACAGAGTCCTTACCCCCCTCTTCCCTATAAAAACCACCACTATGGGGTGGAGAGGGAGAGCTGCAAGGCTGAAGGAGAGTGTCGTGAGGTTTACTGTGATAGATTGTGAGAGAGGAGAGCTACGAGGTAGTTGTGAGGAGGGGACGCCACCGCTGCCATCATTCCACCATCTGCTGCCCCCCGTCAATTGGAAGTCTGCGCCAGCTGCCGTCGAAGGAAGAGACGTGAGGAGGAGTCGTGAAGTCTGCGCCACTGAAGCAGGACGCTGCCAGCCTTCCTCTCGTCCACGTGGTTCCACCACGTTTACAGAAGCTTCAAGAAGCTTCTTGAAAGCTTCTAAGGGCTCTTCCAAGCCCCCATTCCCATGGGTTTTCCCCCCACAAATCTCTTTAAAGCCATTTAAAACCCCCTTCCTGTGAGGCTCTCATAAGGCCCTTCCCACGCGAGTTTTTATAACCGCCTCTAGAATTTAAGCCCTTTTTCTCCCCTTACATCCCCAAAAATCAGCCCTTGGTTTCCCCAAAAGACACCATAGCCGGGTTTTACAAAACCCTTCCCTTGCATTCCACAAAAGTCCATTTAAAGCTCCCTTCCTTGGACTTTCATAATCCTTCCAAAGCGGTCCTTATAACCCCGGGATTTAAGCACTATTTTCCACCCTTGCATCCCCCATAAAGCTCACAATAGCCGGATTTTCAAGCCCCTTTTCATAGCATCCCCAAAAAGTTTTTAACGTCATTTCCATTTAAAGCCTTCCATTACAAGTCTTTTAAATCCATTGTATCCCTTTTTGTGAAGGCCCTATTATATCCAGAATTTCCAATTCCCCTTTCCCTTACATTCCCCAAAGTCATTTTTGCCAGTTGTAAAGTCCTAATCGTGAAATCCCTACTTCGAGGAGGAAGCCTATAAAGCCTTCCAAAGCCCAATCCCGTAAGACGGTGCATCGGTCAAGGAAGCCGAACCTAAAAAAGAATTGCGCATGCGAGGGAGACGGGCCAAGATCATAAGTCTGCCGGCCACGGCAAGAAGGTCAAATACGTGATGGCTCCTAAAAAGCCACAAGGCACAACCGCAGGAGGATCATCTCCTAACATCCATGTAGACATTTCACCGAATCCACAAGTCCAGGTTTTCTTCCTATTTTTGATTTATGTCAGAATATCATAATTATACATGGTTAATTCATGAAAGTAAGATGCACTTTTACGAATGAAAAACATTGGCTATCTTAGGGAAAATAACTCACAATCGAAGAATGGTCATTTGTATTTTTCAAAGGAACGAATGAAAGAAGGACATAAGGCATCTATGCATTCTTAGCAAATTATTTATATGCATTGCAAAGTAGCGAAATTAGATCAACTAATGATCATCTTTACAAAGTCAAATTTATTGTTGTACACTTCGATTATGCATGGAAAGTATAAATCGCATGTCGCATTATTAGACATCTTTTCTTCGCAATAATTCGTTAAAGAAAGTTGCTAATAACCGTAGGAATTTGCAAGGCATGGAAACGATTATAGGGCTGCATGAGGTAGATTAACCTCTAGGAAATTGACATAAATCTCAATCAATTACGTAAGTAGTTACGAAAGGTTGTGTAAATTCAACATGCGAATAATTCATGAAGAAATGAAACTAGGAAAAAGGCTGCATGGTTTGTTTTAAACATAAAACTCTAAAGCTTAGTAGCATGAATCTTGATTGCATGTTATAGAAGGATCAATAGGAATTATGCCATAACTTAACTTATGCTTTGATCTTAACCAGAAAAGTTAGGGATTGTAAATCTAATCATACGTAGGCAATAAATTGTGTGCTTATGAGAATGATATCGTAATGCAATTAGTTTTTCCCCTATATGATCAAGACAATATATTCATGAATAGACAAGTAATTTGGTTTACCCTAAACACCTAAATTCGCAAAGGAATCGCTTAGGAAGGGTTCAATCGATGCAATATATCCCAAAGTGCTAACTAGGGTTTAGCACATTGAGGACATGACCTAGTCGCACTTATTGCCAAGTTGAAACTCTCGTATCCCTAAAGACCTACCCACATTCACGGAATGTAGGGACAATAGGAAATATTTGCAAGAAACAATCTAGGGATTCTACCCTAAGGATCGCTTGCTAAAAAGATGAAACTTGGTTTGAATTTGGAACCCTAGGACCAACAATGTTGGCCTAGTGCAATCAAGAACGGATTGTTATGAAGACACCCTAACCCTGTTTCCTATCTAATCATGATTCCTTGATTAGAAGATGCTCTTTGATGGGTAAAATAGTCCCACGGATTAGATGCGACACTTGTGCAACATGTTGCAAAGTTGCATGATCTTGTGATTTGATCACAAGGGAATGGCCAAATTCCTCGGAATGAGATTGGCAAATTCTTGCACAAGTTTATCTTGCAAGAGGATGAGTAGTCATCCTGACATAGCACCTTTCTTGGGAAAAGAACCAAGATAAGGGGATGCTTGGAAGCAAAAGACCAATGAATAATTTGGAGTAACATATTCACTGTTAATGGACCTTAAAGTATTGGTTAAAGTTGGGATAATAGGATACGACCCTAACCCAAGGACATACAGGTTAACAAACAAACCCTTGGGGTTCTTGCCAAGTTGCAATTGATCCCGGATCGAGTGTTGGATGCATTCGGAGAGAAGGATTCACTCCTTTTAGCAGTTGGCAAAAAATAATGACCAATGGAAATGATTGTGCTTGTAACAGTTTAAAGAGCACTGTTTTGCTTTGTTTGCTCAAGGAATTAAAGGATGAAAAGATATCTAATGCTTCAGGTTGAAGGCCTGAAGGGAGAAGCAGCCTTAGTTATCCCCGACTGTCTGCCTGACCCTAATCAATGGGGTTGTTAACCGCACTGGGAAGGTGGACTGAACGCATCGCGAGAGGTCTATCCATTGAGTACTACTTGGATCAGGAGGACGCTTGGGTGCTAGGGGGGGCTCTGACTGTAAATCCCTTGCCTTTCAGGCCCTGTACAAGAGGCCAACGTGACTCGGGATTGGATCTCGAGGCCCGCATACTTGTCTACAGGCAAAATCTTGGATTAGTAATCCCTATGGATTGCTGGATAGCCTTCGGGTGGATTATGGATAAGCCTACGGGCTGGACTTTATAAATGTATTCCAAAGATGAATATGATAACATGTTGACAAGGAACATGTTTGACACTGCTTTTCTACGTCAAGTGCTAAGATTACGTGAAGGAACCCGGGCTAATTAAGTAAGTTGATCGATGCATGTCCAACTAAATGTGGTAGGTAATTAAATAACTAAAACAACATAAGGAAAGTGCGGTGGATGTGGCCATGGGTCCGTCCTACGGATGGGTGGTCCCGGTTGGCCGGGAACTTTTCTCAATCATAAATGACATCAAGAAGATCGTCTCAAAGGAAATGAATAGCAAAGGCAGTGACCTAGACTCTAGGTTGTAATATTCCCTGTTTACCCTATTTTAGGAGAATGAAATGGGGCTACGCCTTATGGCAGAGAGGTTGAGCTTTGCATCCCTCTCATTTCCCATTCTCCTTGAACCAAGTGCACCATAAATCCGCTTCGGCCCTGGCATTTCTACGTAAAGTAGTTCACTCAGGGTTGGATGCTAGTTGCCGTTTAGGAAATGACCATTAGGGGAAACCCTGATTCAGGTCGGTCCTAAGTGGGAACGGCCAGAATACTTTCGCTACGTGGCAGACGCGGAAAGTCCTGGATCACAAACCTCATAACATTCCATGGGAGTGCCGGGCGGAGCTTTCTAGATCTGCTTTCCAATCAATTGCCAAGAACGTGTCCTGAAGAGAACTGGTGGACACGTTACAATTGTTATTAGAGCAAACCAATGAAGGATTTGTTTTTAAGAAATCTTAATAAGAAAAGGTAAAGCAAATGTTATTGTTCCGAATATTTCCTTACTTTCGATGCTGTCTTGCAGAATTATGAAGCATGGAACATGTTCTTAGTGTTTCGAGTCATGTTTATGACTGCGAGGCATTCCCTGAATTATTGACAAAGGGTTGAGATGATGAACATCCTAGATTGTATCTATAATCCATCGCCTTTGTACGTGGAACGAAGATGGACGGGTGACTTAGGAATTTACTGTATAGCTACCCACCGGTTTGCATACCTTCAAACCAACCTAAAGAGGATCAAGTGGTTGGAAGACCTAAAGATCGTGAAGCTGTTCATTTTTGTGGAGGCTCATGTAAACTCAACTTTACATATTCGAGGTCGAAGGGTTGAGCTAAACTCAGATGTATATGAGGAAGTGACCAGTGTAATCCCCGCCAACAGGATCAAGGTGTTGGGGCGCTATGAGAAGAATGGGTTCCAAAGGAAAGAATACCCTAATCTTCCGATGACTTACCGATTCTTGAGGATCCATGACCCAAAACCATACTATTATCCAGTTCCCGTAGATAAATGTAATACAACATTATTCTCCCCAAACTAAATGTAACGCTTGCTCTATCATATCAGGAAATGTTGTACTCCGAAAGGGTTAGACCCATATAAATGGAATAAGACTTCTTTTTATCAATTTATGTTTTGTCTATGAGAATTGATAAAAAGTTAAGTGGCTAGATTGCTTGATTGATAGGCTGAAATGGAGATGAAATATAAATCATAACGATTAATGAGTAATAACGTTAAGACACCTTTATCCAGGCACAACCCCAGGTTACAGATTCCCAATTTGCCTCCTACATCAAGTACTGTTGTAATCCACGAGAAGAAGTTTCTTCTCAAGTAGATTGAGCCGCCCAAATTTGATGGAAAAGGTAGGACTATCCAAGCGGATGCTGAAATTTGGATAGAGTGGATGGAGGATTACTTTGAAGCAGCCAGTATTGCACCCACCAACCAGCCTATGCTCACCAAGTTGAAGCTCACTGGCAAAGCTAGGCTTTGGTGGAAACAATGGTGAAGAGATCAAGGGATCCCAAAAGGATCTGTTACCTAGGAGAAGTTGAAGAAAGCCGTGTAGGGAAGATACTTACCACCTGCGTATCGCACGTAGAAAATGAATGAGTTCTACGAGCTAAAACAGCTGGGACTCACTCTTGACGCATACTACTCTAAATTCGTCTCACTTCTTAAGTATGCGCCAGAGATGGACATGACACATCAGGTGTCAAAAATTTGTGCTGGTTTAAATCCACCAGTGAATACCCATCTCGAATCTATGCACCCATCAGATTTTCAAGATGCACTCATTCGAGCTGCGCCTATAATTCAGGAGGTGCAGGCTAACAAAACTTGGTCTTATAATGACTCGAACAGAGGAGCATTTAGGCCTCAAATGAAGAGAGTTCAAGGTCAGAATCGGGGACAAAGAAAGAAAGCAAGGACTAATAATGTCAACAACTTTGTCCCTACCCAAAGCAATGGTCGAAACCTCCGTTGTTTCCACTGCAACGAGCCCATTCATTTCAAGAGGAAATGTCCCAAGCTTGGAGGAGGACAGTGCTAGGCACCTTTCCAAGGAACGGGCCATGGCCAGGGAGCCGCTACCTGAGACAGAGGAAGAATCGCCTGTGTTGCCAACAAGGAAATGTGCGAAGAAGAAGATTCGACCATGGAATCAGAGTTTGAAAGGGTGACAATCCATGCCGCTCTACACAAGAAAGGCCCGAATCACCAATTCTCAGTGATTCAGACATTGTCGGACTATCAAGGTAAAGGTTACAAGACCTTGATTGATTGTGGCAATACACATTCCTTTATCTCACCAGCTTGTGCAAAAAGATTAGGAATAGCCATAGTAGAAGCACCTACCTTGCTTGTGGAATTAGCAAATGGTCGTGAGGTCACTTGTACCAGGCAAACTGCTAAGGTGGAATTCTTTCTGGGAGCAAAGATGGCTTCGGTCAGATTCAGAGTCATGAACTTAGGCATCCATGAGTGTCTACTTGGAATGGATTGGCTTAAACCTAATGATGCCCACATTCATTGTGGAAAGGACCAAATTTCCTTTCGCAATTCTGAAGGGGAATTGGTCACAACTCAAGGTGAGGCTGGAAAGCCAAAAATTCAACTGGCCAAAGTATCTTGGATTATAGAGGGAGTCAGAAAGGGAGTACCTGTCTACTTAATTAAGCTCAATAAGTTAGATAAAAAACAAGAGTCTAGTGAAGGACCTTCTTGGCTAAAGGAATACGCAGACGTATTTCCTAAAGAGTTGACAGAACTTCCGCCTCAAAGAGAAGTGGATCATGAGATGAAGCTAGTGCTAGGAGCTGTGCCAATTGCAAAGAGACCTTATAGAATGTCCATCCTGGAAGCAATTGAGCTGAAGGAACAACTCAAGCAACTGCTAGATCAGGGATACATTTGTCCTAGCAGTTCACCATAGGGAGCTCCAGTACTGTTCCAGAAAAATAAAGATGGAACTCTTCGACTATGTATTGATTACAGAGGGTTGAATCAATCAACTATCAAGAACAAGTACCCTATTCCTAGAATAGATGAGCTTTTGATCAGCTTCAAGATGTGAAGATCTTCTCCAAGATTGATCTTAGGTCTAGTTACTATCAGATAAGGATCAAGGATGAAGATATCCCAAAGACAACATTCAACACAAGATATGGACACTTTGAGTTCCTAGTTATGTCATTCGGGCTTACGAATGCACCTGCCACCTTTTGTTAGAAATCAAGCTCACCGTCAGTATGTCTTCATCTATGACCGACATCTATGATAGCTAGTGTGTACAGCTGTCTACATGTGACTACATTAAATAAGTCGGGTTAGTAGTCAGTCGGTGACCTGACTAGAGTTAGTCAGTCTAGTTTACATTTACATTAGGTCACTTTATCTTGTAGAGAGTGTGTGCTTTTCAGTAGAGTGTGTGGAAATGAAGGAATGAGCTTGAGAGCCTGAAGGCTCATGGATATGGAGTCTTTCCCTTTCTCTCTCTCTACTCTTTGAACACCTTTAACAGGTTAATGCAGGATATCTTTAGGCCATATCTTGATGACTTCATGCTCGTCTTCTTCGATGACACTTTAGTCTATTCTACGTAGGAAGAAGATCATGAACCCGAACTTCGGATTGTCCTTGAGACAATGAGAGCACATAAGCTCTATGCTAAGATGAAGAAGTGTGCATTCTTCAAACGTCAGATTGAATATCTGGGATTCATCGTATCAGCCAAAGGAATCTTAGTGGACCCAGCCAAAGTCAGAGATGTACTAGAATGGCCAATACCAACAACTATCAAAGAAATACACAGTTTTCTTGGATTGATAGGATGGTATAGGGTCTTCATCAAAACTATGCTTTGATGGTAGCACCTCTAACAGACTTACTAAAGAAGCAAACATCCATTGCATGGTCATCCGAACAAACGAGCTTTGATAGATTAAAGAAAAGCTTGGTATCAGCGCCTATCCTAAAACTTCCAGACCTGAGTAAGGAGTTCAAGGTAGTAACTGATGCTAGCATGCTTGCCTTAGGATGTGTGCTCATGCAGGAAGGTAATCCTGTAGCATACTCTTCAAGGAAACCAAAGAGCCATGAGAAGAATTATGCTACCCATGATCTAGAACTGTTAGCTATCATCCATGCTCTAAAGCTTTGGAGACATACCTGTTGGGTAACAAGTTTACACTAATGACTCATCATAAAAGTCTCAAGTGCATCTTTACCCAAAACGATCTCAACATGAGGCAACATCGGTGGATTGAAGTGCTGGAGGAGTATGACTTTGAAATCAAGTACCGACCTCGAAAGGAGAATTTAGTTGCCAATGCACTCAGTCGCAAGGCATTCCTTAATTCTCTAATCTTGCAAATTCCATCAACAGCTAGATCTCTAGCCACAAAGGTGTCCATGCCAAACAACCCAATACTTGAGCTAGCTAGAGAAGAAGCATGCCATGATCCATCCTATCAGAAGATGCTAAGGGAAATCTCTATCAAGGACCAGGACCAAAAGCTACAGGCTAAGTATCATGAATTCTCTATCAATAGTGGACTTGTCTACTATAGAAGGAGATTATGTATACCGGCAAGACAATCACTTAAGTAGAAGTTACTATGGGAAGCTCATGATTCCCCTTTCTTAGGGCATCCTGGCTATGCCAAGACTCTCAATGCAGTTAGGAAGAGCTACTATTGGGAAAGACTTAAAGGTGACATTCTCAAATATGTCACTGAGTGTTTGTCTTGTCAACGTATCAAAGTCGAACATGTCAAAATGCCAGGAAAGTTACAACCACTCGACATTCCCTAAATGAAATGGGAATTCATTAGTATGGACTTTGTTGTTGGCCTACCCCAAGTTCAGGGAGGATACAACTCCATCATGGTTGTGGTTGACATGCTTACTAAGGTTGCACACCTTATGCCAGTAAAAAACTATAAAGCCTCAAACATTGCAAGGTTGTTTATCAAGGAGATATTCAAGCTACATGGGCTACCGAGAAGAATCATTAGTGATCGTGATTCTCTCTTCACATCACACTTCTAAAGAGATATCTTTGAAGCCATTGGGACTCAACTCTATTTTAGCAGAGCTTACCATCCCCAAACTAATGGCCAAACGGAGAGAGTCAATCAAGTTATTGAGGATATGCTTAGGGCACACTGTTGTCGTGAGCCAAAAAGGTGGATTCAATACTTGACTTGAGTATAATTTGCCTATAATGCTTCTTACCAACAAAGCATTCAGATGACCTCTTTTCAAGCATTGTATGGTCATGACTGTCGAAGTCCCCTAAACTTCTCAGATCCAAACTTGAGGGCTGAAGCTTCAATGCAAATGTTGGAAGAGATGGATGACCAAATAAAGTTAATAAGAGAGGACATCCAAGCCACCAAGGATAGACAGAAGGTATACACGGATTTGGAGCATCAAGATAGAATCTTCGAGAAAGGAGACATGGTCTTCATTTGCGTACGCCCTAATAAGAGTTCCCTATTCTTAGGAGATTGCAAGAAGCTAAGTCCAAGGTATTGTGGACCATACAAGACCCTCAAATTCCTAGGACCTAATGCTTATAGACTGCAACTCCCTGAGAACCTAAAGGTTCATAATGCATTCCATATCAGCCTATTGAGGAAGTATGTACCTAATCCTAGCCATGTACTTGATGACCAACAAGTTTTAATGCCTAGTCAAGGAGTCCTTGAGCTATGGCCTGACAGGATCTTAGATGTTAGGGAGAGACAACTGAGATCCCAAACCCTGAGAGAGAATGCCTTGTCCAATTGAAAGATTATCCTAAGGAGGATGCCACTTGGATAGATGAAGGCACTCTCAACCATCAATATCCCCAGTTTATCTCAAGATGAGGACATCTCGATTCCTCCAAGGGGGAGAGAATGTAATATTTCTCCTGAAAATATTACGAGGCCGTGTGAAGTCTCGAAAAAATGACAGTGCCGGCATGATGATCACGAAGGGTGCGGTCTTTAAATAGTATACTCTCCACTGGCCAATCGAGACTAAGGACTAAGAAAACTGTATATCTTCGTGAGAACCTCCTCTCGGAAGGAGGTCAAGAGGATAATATTGGATTTATTGCAAATTTTTTAATTCTCTTTCCCCCAGCCAAAGTGTGGCTAAGGAAAGAGGATGGGGGCTATGTTGGGAAAGAAGAGAGGTGGAGGGGAGGAAATGCATGCAGGAACCCACATGGGGGAGAAAGCCCTTACCCCCCTCTTCCCTATAAAAACCATCACTATGGGGTGGAGAGGGAGAGCTGCAAAGATGAAGGAGAGAGTCGTGAGGTTTACTATGATGACAGACCGTAAGAGAGAAGAGCTATGAGGTAGTCATGAGGAGGGGACGCCACCACTACCATCATTCCACCATCTGCTGTCCGCCGATTGGAAGTCTGCACCAGCTGCCGTCAAAGGAAGAGACGTGAGGAGGAGTCGTGAAGTCTACGCCGTTGAAGCAGGACACCGCCTTCCTCTCATCCACATGGTTCCGCCATGTTTACAGAAGCTTCAAGAAGCTTCTTGAAAGCTTCTAAAGGCTCTTCCAAGCCCCCATTCCCGTGGGTTTTCCCCCCACAAATCTCTTTAAAGCCATTTAAAACCCCCTTCATGTGAGGCTCTCATAAGGCCCTTCCCACGCGAGTTTTTATAACCCCCCGAGAATTTAAGCCCTTTTTCTCCCCTTACATCCCCGAAAATTAAACCCTTTCAGCCCTTGGTTTCCCCAAAAGACACCATAGCAGGGTTTTTCAAAGCCCTTCCCTTGCATTCCACAAAAGTCAATTTAAAGCTCCCTTCCTTGGACTTTCATAAGCTTTCCAAAGCCGTCCTTATAACCCTGGGATTTAAGCACTCTTTTCCCCCCTTGCATCCCCCATAAAGCTCACAATAGCTGGATTTTCAAGCCCCTTTTCATAGCATCCCCACAAAGTTTTTAACGTCGTTTCCTTTTAAAGCCTTCCATTACAAGTCTTTTAAATCCATTGTATCCCTTTTCATGAAGGCCCTATTATATCCGGAATTTCCAATTCCCCTTTCCCTTACATTCCCCAAAGTCATTTTTTCCAGTTGTAAAGTCGTAATCGTGAAATCCCTACTTCAAGGAGGAAGCCTATATAGCCTTCCAAAGCCCAATTCTGTAAGACGGTGCATCGATCAAGGAAGCCGAACCTCAAAAAGAATTGCGCGTGCGAGGGAGACAGGCTAAGATCATAAGTCTGCGGCCAAGGCAAGAAGGTCGAATACGCGATGGCCCCTAAAAAGCCACAAGGCGCAGCCACAGGAGGATCATCTCCTAACATCCATGTGGACATTTCACCGAATCCACAAGTCCAGGTTTTCTTCCTATTTTTGATTTACGTCGGAATATCGTAATTATGCATGGTTAATTCACGAAAGTAAGATGCACTTTTACGAATGAAAAACATTGGCTATCTTAGGGAAAATAACTCACAATCGAAGAATCGGTCATTTGTATTTTTCAAAGGAATGAATGAAAGAAGGACATAAGACATCTATGCATTCTTAGCAAATTATTTATATGCATTGCAAAGTAATGAAATTAGATCAACTAATGATCATCTTTACAAAGTTGAATTTATTGTTATACACTTCGATTATACATGGAAAGTATAAATCGCATGTCACATTATTAGACATATTTTCTTCGCAATAATTTGTTAAAGAAAGTTGCTAATAACCATAGGAATTTGCAAGGCATGGAAACAATTATAAGCCTGCATGAAGTAGATTAACCTCTAAGAAATTGATACAAATCTCAATCAATTACGTAAGTAGTTACGAAAGGTTGTGTAAATTCAGCATGCGAATAATTTATTCAGAAATGAAACTAGGAAAAAGGCTGCATGGTTCATTTTAAACATAAAACCCTAAATATTAGTAGCATGAATCTTGATTGCATGTTATAGAAGGATCAATAGGAATTATGCCATAACTTAACTTACGCTTTGATCTTAACCATAAAAGTTAGGGATTGTAAATCTAATCATACGTAGGCAATAAATTGTGTGCTTACGAGAATGGTATCGTAATGCAATTAGTTTTTCCCCTATATGATCAAGACAATATCTTCATGAATAGACAAGTAAATTGGTTTACCCTAAACACCTAAATTCTCAAAGGAATCACTTAGGAAGGGTTAAATCGATGCAACATATCCCAAAGTGCTAACTAGGTGGAGCCCCAAGAGGAACACCAAGGAAAAGGAAATTCTCTTGCAATAAAATCTATCTTGTAACATCAACAAGCTTTTATTTCATTATTTTGATTATCAAAATAAAGAAAATAGCCAATCTTCACGCAGTATCATAGTAGATTTCTCCCACGGATTTGATAGAATCAACTATAATCTTTAACATCTTCATAGAATCCATCAATATAACAAAGAACACAAAGGAATATACCATCTTTGAATGGAAATCAATCACATATTATTCATCTTCAATGTCTTCATAGTTCTCTCTCTCAATCTCTCATATACAGTTACATTGTTTTGATAGATTTGGCTATCTCTGGCTCTCTCTCTCTCTCTCCATCAATAGTACATCATATCCTCACTACAATGCTCTCATAATAACCCTCAATAATCCTTCTTAGGTCATGGATGCACCTCCCAAGAGGTATGTCTGATATGAAGAGTCACTAGAGCCACTACAGTGTCTTTTCATAGCTCACTACTGTCACTGTCACTTAGTCTTCTCTTCAGTCTTCAGCAGCCTGCTTCTTCCACTTGTTTTAGCTCTTTTGAACTTAGATTCATCCTTTCCAAAGGTTACAAAACTTTCCCAAAGTCACACATACATTCTACAGAACACTTACTGAAGGTCTACAGAACAATCACAGTACAGCTCCAGAATAGCTACAGTACAGTTACAATATAGAGACAGAGCAGAGACAAAAGATCTACAGAAGGTTATAGAAGGTCATCAAAATCTCATAACTCATACTCAAACCATTCTAAAATCTCAAAAACTATTCAATAAGCTTTCAAAAGATCTCAATCTTCATCAATCATCAATCCATGCTTCATATAGAAGACAATCAGAACAAAACAGAAGGTATACAGAACCATTCAAAACCTATCAGAACATCACAGAACCTCATATCTCCACTGAGAATCATCATGAACTTCCAAAACATAATCAATATCATCCAAAATACTCTCAAATACTTCCATTACAACCATACATCACTCTAAATCCATCAAAAATCAATCATTCAAACCTCAAAAACAACAAAAAATTAGCCAAAAAATCAGTCTTTTTTCACTCTCAACATATCCCCACACTTAGAAAGGAAGCGTCCTCGCGACCCAGGAAAAGAAGAATATAAGTTCACTAAAGAGCTCATTTTGGATTTTTCTTCAGATCTTCAATAATCTTTATATTTGATAGAAAAAACACTACTAAAGGAAAACTGCATTATTCATTAACTCATCTGATTAATCATTTAAAACCCATAACAAATTTTTAAAGGATATAAGAGGTTCTCTTCAGCTTTCCACCATAGGCGTTCCATCCACCAACAATCTTTTGAAAATAGCTCTCGAACAAGTATTCGCAATCAACACGAACTCATCACATACAATTAAGACAACACGTACACTAGCACTAACACAACCATCTAAATGACACCTCCAAAAAGAGATATATAATTAAAAATCTTCCAAAATACATGGCAAAGGCATCAATGAAGATGATCCCTTTTAAAGGCTTGGCGGTTTCGGAGGCGATCCATGGAGAAGGATTCATCTACAAATGTCTTGGGAGGATTTTGAAAAAACTGCAAGCAGCACATCCTTTCTAGCAAGACAAAGTATCTGCTAGGGAGACATAGGGCATGAAAATATAGGACACCCAACTGGTGGGAGGCAATGTTCACATTGACATTCATACAATTTTTTGGAATGGCCTTTTGATCATTATGGGAATGCCTATGCATCTATACTAGATACCAAGCAAAATGAGTTGTCAATCTCACCGAAGGATCCAGAGACTGTGAATATTGGTGAGCAAAATGAATACAGTTCTGGTATGCTTGATAGCAATTGTCCAATCTCCTGGAATAATTGGGCAGTTTATTTGAGGTCCTGTAAGAGAATCATTTGAGCTCCATCCCCTTCTTCTGAAAATCTAATGATCAAACCCATCATATTCACTAACCAACTGAGGTGGTTGAGAGATAGAAGTGGCAGGAGATGGAAGTGGAATAAGTAAAAGTGGATGAAGAGATGGTAGGAAAAATCATAAAAGGAGGAATAATTTAAAGGAGTGGCTGAAAATTTTAGGAAATCACTTAGGAAGGGTGTTAATTGATAAATAGGAAAGGTAGAAGGTACATGAATGGATGGAGAAGGACATGGTGGAGAAGGGGAAAATACTCTATCTTTGATAAAAGAGCAATATGTAAATATGGCAATTTGAGGAAAAGATTGAGGTTAGAAAAGAAGGGGTAAGATGGTTGTGGAATTGGTTTGATAGAGGGAAAGATATAGATCATAACGGTGAGCCATTTGTTGGTAATACAGTAGGGTAGGAACAGAAGGACCTAACATAGATCTTCTCTAATAGGCATTAAAAAAAATAGAGTCAAATGGATTATTTTGGAAAGATAAGCTAAGAGATCCACCCTTAGTTGGTTAGTGCTTTGGACATAGGTAGGGGCTGTGTTCTGTCTGTGATTCAGGACCACAAAATCAATCATGGAATGCCAAGAATTATCAGGGCAAGTAGCCACTTTGGAGGAGTAACTATGAAACATGTCATCTATTCGCAACTCCAAATGGTTGACATACAAAACAGCTTGTAAAACCAGGTCTCCCACATACCAGGCCATATCAACTTCATTTGGAATCAACAAGTCTCCTTGTAGATACATATATGACATGAACATGGTATCGGTCGTGAGTGACAGAATCTTCAAACACCATGTGAACCACCTCTATTAGCAACTCAGGAGACCAAGCCCCACTCCAACCATCCTCTAGAAGAGGAAGATCATTCATGGAAAGCTTCATGTAGAAGGCCAACTTCTGTAATTAATAGTGGACAAAGAAAGAATGGTTCGGAGGAACATATTCCTGGAATTGCTCAAATGTGGACCATAGCAGATCCATCCTGGACTGCAATCTTTCCACTTTATCTTGGAAGAGAGGACACAAGGTAGCCTTTCTCTGAAGAACTACCAAGTTCTGCTGTGAGAGAGAACGGATCAAGAGAACATTAGGGCTTGGAGGAATAGACTGCGACTTTGCTAGTTGATCTTGCAACTGCTTGATTTGGGAAGCTTGTGATTCCACTGTGTCATTAGCAATCTGTAAGGTGGAAAGTTTGACATCTAAGAGAGTTTGAAACTCTTGTGCTTCGTTGGACATCCTCTCCTTCTCCTCTGAGATTCTAGTGACCTCTGATTGAGCCTCTGTTAAAACTGAATCTTCAAAGAAGATATCTCATCTCTTTGGGTTTCAATCAGTTGGGTTTGTTGCTCCATCTACTTAAACAAATCTGCCAGGGTATCCTCAGCAGAGGCTAACTCGGATGTTGCCTTATGCAACTGGTCCTTAGAGTGCATCAGTTCTTCATAAAAGGAAGCGTACAGCTGTTGAACAGAGGCTGTCACGAACAGTTCAATGGAACTCGGAATGTCTTTACATAGAAAATGAATGGCATCTCCCGAGACTAGACTGTTCAGTGAGGGGACTGATATATCCAAGGAACCTTCTCTATGTGCTTTGAATAGGTTGTTACATGTGAGATAAGCAGGGAGATCACTGCCAGAGGTAGCAAGAATGGGCACGGAAGGAAGAACTGAAGGAGCTTAATCTGCTACCCGCTTCAAGCATTTGCGCTGTATGAACAGGGGAGGCGGAGAATCCAGATCCTCTATATCAATTGGTTCTTACTCATCTGAAGGTGGAGGAGGAGGTACTAGATCAGATGGAGGAGGTGGAGGCACACTCTTCTGTAAACCTAAATACGTCAAGAAGGCAGACAAGTACGATCCATAGGTGACATTGGTAACATTGCCCCTGGTGACTTTGACGAAATGTTGATCCATCTTAGTGAATAGGTAAGTGCTCCAATCAATAGCTACTCCTTTTGACACCATCTGTGAAGCTGTGAAGAGCTCTTTTGACAAGTAATGGGATGGCATTTTTGCAGGCATAAACCTGTCTTGGAGGAACTGACAGACCACCTTCCACACAGGATCAGTGATCATGGAAAAGGAAACTCCTGAAGAGTTGATCACCTTCTTTACATCTAGAATTTCCCTGGTCTATTTGTGTAAGAGCTTAAAAATCTCTTCGTTAGAGAAAAGCTGGCAAGTTGTAACAAAGGGTTCACCTTTGTAGGGAAGAGACAGAGCCTTCCCTAGGCCTCGAGGTATCAAAGTCATGGAAGTACCCTGGACCAGTCCCGACTTCTTGCTGTAGGAGGCCATGAACTCATCACACATGGAGGGATCCTTTGGAAGCAATGGAAAGGAGGCAGCCAGGAAAGTCGCGAGTCCCACCTTCGTAAGGGGTTCAAAAGTGAGGAGGGAAGAGTAATCCCTACTGACTAGTGGGACATACTGGATAGGGGAAGGAGCGTGAGGCGCCATTCAGATGGTAAACACACACACCACAACACAGAAAGTCACAAAGAATGCCTGCAAAATAACCAAAGGGCTATAAAAAAGAAATCAATCCAAAAGAATGACACTCATATAGACATAGACGTAACTAACCCAGATACCACCCCAGACAATACACATCCTAGAAAAATTTTGGCATGACCTCTACACATATGCGACTGAAAGCTTCATGAGATGCAACATGCAAGCACCCAAATCCCCGTATCAGGCAATAAAGAAAAAACTACACACCATACCCGTAATCGTAACACATGGACAAATCAGACTACCATAAAAAACGGACATCAAGACTCGACCATCAGTGTCAACGGAAGACTTGTATGCGCCCATCCCACGAAGCGAGTTTATTAAAAAGGGAAAATAAGTGCAGTGAGGGAGAATTAATTTAATGAATGGTTCATTTTAATAAATTATTAACAATGGGTGACATTTTATTAGGTGATAAACCTTAATAAGAAAACGGCGATTCCTTCTTAAAAATTATAATTACAAATTAGTAAGTTGAAACGGTGCATTAACGCAACCTGGACTACAATGCCCAAACTAGGTCTCTAAATGCAAATTCCTTAATTAGAAATTAAGAGTGATGTGGAGTGATTTTTTGCTAGTACGTGCTCTTGTGACGGCTGGTTCATTTTTATTATAAATTAAAGTGCCTCGTAAGTGCACGTAGCGCGTACAAAGTGAACGGCTGGTTGATTGTTATTATCATGAAATTGTGTGTTTAGTGCGAATGCGCGTGGAAAATGTGAGTGAATAAATATTTCATTTTAACAATTAATTTGTGATTAAGGAAAAAATAAAAATAAATAAAGCACATAAAATAAATACCTGGAGGGGGTGTGTATGCAAGGCCAGAAGGCACATGGAAGAGTCCCCCAAAAGGAATGAATCCAGTAAAAGAAAAGTAAAGACCACTGACTTAACAACAAAGACAACACCTTAGTGGATGTGTTGAGTTTGAGTATGATGGTTAATTTTATTATGATGTATTAGGAAAGTTTTTTATTTATTTTATATTTTGTATGTTTGGTAGTTTAGGGGGTATTATGTGTGGTGGTTGGAGTTATGTATGTGGTTCGGGATGTGAGTTTTAATAAATTGTCTGTGGTGGGTGATTTGTGTTTTTTTTTTTCAAAAGGAAGAAGAATTAAATATGGATATGGGATGAACGAAAAATAAAATTTCAGCCAGGTAGGAAATATCCACAATGTAGGGTATGAAAATAAGATAGGGATTGTTATGGTGAAGTGTCGTGTGTGTGGTTTTTTTTAAAAAAAAATTAAATAGGGGTACCGTGGATGAAAATATTGTAAAGTGAAAAATGAATGGAAAAATGTCGGGGGGTGGGTGGAATGTTTTGGAAATTTTTAGAATTTTTTATGGATTTTTAACTAATTTTAAATTATTTTTTGCATTTTTGTAGGTAATTTTGAATAAATTGGAGAATATGGAATTTTCTTGAAGTGTGGGGGTTGAAATTTCTAGCTGAAAATTTTCCAAAAATTTGCAAAAATCTAAGGGAATGTTTAGAAATTTTTTGAATTTTTTCTGAATGGAAATTAATTTATAAATTAATTAAATCAGTTAAAGTAGAAAAAACAGCTTAATTTGGTAAGTAGGGTCAAATTAAGTCAGCTAAGTCATGGTAGTTAGGGTAAGTCATGTAAGTCAAGCTAAGTTAAGTCAGGTTAATCAAATGGAACTAGGTTAGTCTGGGTTAGGCAAAGTCAGATAAGTAAGTGAAGGCAAGTCAGTGGAGACTAACCTAAGGGGGGGTTAGTGTAACTAGGCTAGGGTTACGTTAACTGAACTAGGGTTAGTTGACCTAAGTAGGGTTAGTCTAACTAGGGTAGGGGTAACCTAACTAACTAGGGTTAGGTCAACTAGTCTAGGGTTAGTTAACTCAACTTGGGTTAGTGTAACTAAGCTAGGGTTAGGTAACCTAGGGGGGTTAGTTGAACCTAATCCTAGTTAGGTGACTAAGGTGGGGGTTACACTAACTAAGGTGGGGTAAGTATATTAGGGGGTGGAGTTAAACTAACCTAAGTGAGGTTAGTTGATTAGGGGGTGGGGTTAGACTAACCTTAGTGAGGTTAGTTGATTAGGGGGTGGGGTTAGACTAACCTTAGTGAGGTTAGTGTAATCGAACTAGGGTTAGTGAACCTAATTAGGGTTAGTTGAACCTAACTAGGGTTACTTGAGTTAATGAGGGTTAGGTTAGGATTAATTAGGAGTGGTAAAGTTAATTAGGATTTATTAAGTTAATTAGGATTAATCAAGTTAAGTAGGATTAATTAAGTTAGTTAGGGTTATGGTCCTACCTGTGGTGACAGGGAGGAAGGAGGAGGAGTGGGAGGAGGAGTGGGTGGCGGCATGGCGGAGAGGGCGGCGACCAGGTGGTGGGCGGCGACCTGCACGGTGGCGCACGGCGCCGAGGGTGGGCGAATGGCCAGCAGGGCGGAATCGGGGCCAGGCGGGGGCGCAGATGGGTGGAGGCCAGGGCGATACCAAGGCGGCTCACGGCGGCTCGGGCGGCAGCACCAAGGTGTACAGGGGGAGAGGCAGGCGGAGTACCAGGGCCAAGGCGGAACCAGGCAGCGCCGCCAGGGCCAGGCGGGGGCGGAGGCCGGCAAGGCAGAGGCCAGAAGGGCGGAGGAAGGGAGGGTGGAGGGAGGAGAGGAGAGAGGGAAGGAGGAGGAGGTGGTTAGGGAGGAGGGTGAAGGGAGAGGGGGAGGAGGGTGTCGGGGAGAGAGAGGGACGGGGAAGGAAGAGGTGGAGGGTGGAGTAGGGGAGGAGATGGAAGATGAAGGGAGGAGGGGAGAAAGAAGAGGAGGATGTCGAGGAGAGATGGTGCAGGTAGAGGTTATGGGGAGAGAGAGGGAGGGGGAGGAGAGAGAAAGAAATAAAAACACGAAGAGAGAGATATAGAGAAGGAGAGAGAGGAGGAAAAAGGGGGGGAAGTTGGAACGGAAGTGGGGGGGGGGGAATTTTTTTTTTGGAAAAAATAATAAATCAATCAATTAAATAAAAATGGAAGAAAAGCGTGCCCCCATCCCGCGCGCGTGTGCAGGGCGAGGTAAAAAAAATTTGAAGTGACAAGATCGGAATGGTGCCGGGACGTCGGCACTGGGTGCGCTTACACGACCGGACGTAGCAAAACGCGTAAAACCAAAAATGTGTGCGTTCACGCGCGAGACAAGTCGTGCGAAACACGTCAAAATAAAGAAAAATTAATATCTCACAATTCGATCGTTGAAACGAAATGGTGTAAAAACAAAAAATGTACCAGACAGCAGGGGGAAGATAGGGGAAAAGGTCAATGGGGGTTCCAGGAGAAATAAAGGCGTGCTTATGCAAAAAAACATGAAAAACGGCCCTGAAAACACATACGGGGATTAATTTCAGAAAATCTGCTCATTGGAATGCAGGGCGGAAAGAAGAAAAAAGGTGCAAAAGAACGCGCCCGACAACCTATCATGTCAAAACACAGTTTCAACCAGGAGAGGATGCATTCACATGGGAAAAACGGAAAAAGGACACCCGCAAATACGGTCAGAAATTAATAACAGAAGATCGGTTCACCGAAAGAGAGGGTAACAAAAACGACAAATGTGCAGGGGAAGAGATTGCACAGGGCTGTCACATTAAAATGCAGTTTTGATAGGATTAGGAGGCGTTCATATGTAAAAAAACACCAAAAAGACAATCAAAAACACTTTTAAAAATTAATAATTCAAAATCCAGAAGTTGGAATAGGGGGGAGAAAAAAGAAAAAATGTAGGGAAAGGCGTGGTGGGCACGGTTGTCAAGTCAAATTGGAAATTGGAATTTCGATGCAAACAAGGCAAGTTCACATGGAAAAATGTCAAAAAGATGCACGAAAAGGTCCCGAAAAACTGCAAAAATTAATATTGGACAAACCGTGCATTGGAATGACACGGAGTAAAAACAAAAAATGACAGGGGGAAAGTGGTTGTCAGAGCTATCATGTCAGATCACCGTTCCGAAGCAAGCAAAGTGCGTTCACATGGAAAAAGATCCAATTTACTCAAAATACTTCAAAAATTAATAACTTGAGTATCGTCGATCGGAACAAAGGTTGGTAAAAAGGAAAAATGGTCATTTCAAAGGGATGAATAGGGCTATAAGTTTAGATTGGAATTTTGGGGAACGTAGGGTGCGTTCACATGGAAGGACAACAAAATCAGGGAATGAAGGAACACTGCAAGGGAATGGCCCCAAGGGTGGGTTGAAAATGGACGAATGGGTGGGGAAGGGACCCCATCAGGGTTAAAGTAGGGCAGGAATAGATGCATTATCAGGTTAAGGCAAATGCAGAGGGATATGCAATGCAAACACATAGAGACACGTCCCCACACTTAAAATCGTAACGGATAGGGTTGAATGAGCAACAGGGACCTAGTACCACATAGCAGACCATCCGCTAACGTCCCCACACTTAAAACATGACTGTCATTAACAACAGAAGGTGTAGGGTTACAAAAACTTAGCCTATGTTGTCGAGAATCAAGGTGGACTGTCGATGGCACGTTCACTGTCGTTGTCGGCTACAGGAGGTACCAAGGTATCTTCACAGCACACATCCTTCGGCCTTCGTGGTAGGGATCAAGCGGCGGCACCTAGGGAGGTAGCTGGTTGAAGGAATCGCAGGAAATTCATCGATGATGAGGAATGTTGCACTCAACACACAATCACTCATATGGAATGAAAGAGCAGTCACTCACCCCATGACTAATATCACTCGAGGAAATCAGAATAAAAACCCATAGCTCACACCCGGTGTAGGAATCAACAAGGGAATGGTGCGAAGAGAGTATGCCAGGGTGCACAATTGATGGTGCATTAGTACAATCAACCCATCTGGCATAGGTGCAAGGAGAAAGGCGAGGGAGCCTTGTAGTACAGTGTATAAAGCAGAATGATGTGTCATGTGTTGATGGCAAAAACCCAACCCATGGGTGCATAGGGAAATGGAAACGTACCTAACTCCAAAGGTTGTAGCGTCCCTCAATCCTCACCTCTCGGTGATTGATTGAAAAAACTCCAATCACACTCAGCCCACCCTCTGTCTCATGCTCTGTTGAAAGATACAGAGGGCAGCCATGTCCTGAAACTCGTTGATGTAATCCTCATGGTCACTTGTGCAAAGGTTGTATGCCTTGTGTGCATTTGATGGTGCAACTGTGCATCCCGCCCAGTGCCGGCATACAGTGCAAGAAGGAAGGCCAGGGAGCCTTATGGTGCAGTGCACAAGAACAAATTGTGCTTTGTGCATTGAGAGGCCCGTTCCGTGCGTGCAACACTCCATTCACACATCTCACCTCTCATTTGATTTGAAGAGAAAGACTGGTCACTCGCCCCACCCTCTGTCTCACACTGTCATAGATACAGAGGGCAGCCCATACTCACATCCCCATCCTGTTAGGATGAAAGCTCACATCACTCAAGGGGTTGGTGATGAAGATCATGTTGACTATTGGTGTCATCAGGATCTTCAAGAGGAGGCATACCCAGGGAGGCAGCCTTTAAATTGCGTACTTCAATGATTTGTAAGAAGAGTCGTCTGTGAAGAAGGGCAGACGGACCGATATGGTAGAGACAACGCACCAAGGGAGGTGGCTTCAAATTGCTTGCTGAAGAGGTTGTGCTGGTGAGTCAGCTATCCTGAACTGCGGGGTGTTACCACCTTTTTCACAGTCAACTTCTCGCCAAGGGTGTTTCCACCTTTTCTTGAGACGAGACCTGTTATGACAGGGAAGTCCTTCCTTTTCTCCCATAACAGTTTTGTTTATTTTTCTTTTTTTTTCTCCCTTTTTTTTCCCTTTCTTCTTTCTGTTTTTCTTTTTTTAATAAAAAAATTCATAATAAAGGGCATGGTAGAAATACCATATATCAAGACCAACCTCGGCACCATTGTTGGATTAGACGAGAAGAGAACAATGTCGGGTTGAGATGTTTCCGCAAGGGGATAGTAGAACGAGACTGCCTCATGAAGAGAATCATCATGGTCAAAAGCACGACAAAAAGGACAGTACGATGCCCAAAAGGAAAAGGGTAGGTGGACTGTGATTGTCAAGATCCCCAGGGAAGGAAGTACTTCTTCAGGCGATATCCATTAATCAGAAAAGGATCATCAGAGGCATCAACGGTTTGCACCTGAAATGAGTTGTTAGGATTGACAGCCAGTACCTTGTACGGACCCATCCATCATTGTCGAAGCTTGCCAGGAAACTTGCCAAATCTCGAATCATAGGCTAGAACAAGATCACCTTCTTTAAACTCCTTGTGGTTGATGAAACTATCATGATAGGCCTTGCGTTGCGCTTGAGTGGTTTCCATGCACTGTAGGGCCATCCGCCATATTTCGTCTAAGCATTCCAAGTGCAAGAGATGACGTTGCAGTGACTCACTATCTCCCAAGCGTTCTTTAACTACCACTCACAAGGAGGGCGATTCCAGTTCAACAAGGAAAACAGCTTCTGTACCATACACCAGAGCTGGAAGGATGTGTGTCCTGTTCCTGCCTTATGGGAGGTTCTGTACGCCCAGAGGGCCTCTATAAGTTGAAAATCCCAATCATGACGATGTGCGATAATCGTCCTTGTCAGGATCGAGCAGAGGATGCGATTGGTGACTTCAACTTGGCCGTTGGTTCTGGGGTAAGAGGGAGTGGACTTACGATGGCGGATCTTATACAGTTCCGTCAGCTCCTCCATGAGTTTGTTAAGGAAATGAGTACCTCTATCACTTGCCAACTCGAGGGGACTGCCAAAATGGGTGATGATATTCTCGTACATGAACAGGGCTATGTTGTTACCATCGTCCCACTTCAGAGCTT
This sequence comes from Lygodium microphyllum, assembly GCF_053477565.2. NCBI lineage: Eukaryota > Viridiplantae > Streptophyta > Polypodiopsida > Schizaeales > Lygodiaceae > Lygodium > Lygodium microphyllum. The sequence continues at coordinate 105,994,679 of NC_141159.1, read as the reverse complement.
TAGTTTCATACCACTTTGTGACATAATCCGTACATACTAGGATGTATCTTTTCTGCTTTCGTCTGGTGGGTGGATCAATGGGACCCATGAAATCAATCCCCCACTTCTTGAATGGATTTAGGGGAAGAATGGGTTGCAGTGGCGTGGCACTTGTTTTGGTGTGTTTCCCCATTCGTTGACAAGCATCACATATTTTAAGTAATCATGTGCATCCTTGTGGAGGGTCGACCACTAGTATCCTGCTAATAGAGCCTTCTTGGCTGTCGCTTCTCCTGCGAAGTGTCCACCACATGGTTCATCATGGCATGCTTTCAATACTATGCCGATTTCATCCCCTGCAACACATCTTCGCAACACTTCATCTTTGCCTTTCTTGTACAGTGCACTGTCTAGCAAAGTGTAGGGGGCTGATTCTAACAGAAGCTTCTTCCTCTCACGACTTGAGATGCCAGGAGGATACTGTTGAGTTGCCAAGAGATTGGCTATGTGTGCATACCAGGGAGTAACTGTTTCAACTAGAAACAAAGAAGCGTCAAGAAGGTCTGGATCATCATGTTCCTCTTCTTCTGTTTGAGGGATCCATGATAGATGATCGGCCAGGATATCGAAGTGGCCACGCTTAGTGACTACTTCAAAGTCGAACTCCTGGAATAGGAGCAACCATCACATCAGTCATCCTTTAACATCTACCTTGTTCATCAGGAAGGACAGGGCTTCATGATCCACATAGAACTTGAAATGTGTGGACAATAGATAGTGTCGAAACTTCTCCAGCACAAACACCATTGCCAAGCACTCAAGCTCTGTCATTGTGTAGTTTTGTTCCCTATCAGTGACCTTTTGGCTTGCATAATATATCAGATGATCTAATTTGGAGGGGCCCTTTTGACATAGGACAGCACCTAGCCCTTCAACTGATGCATCTGTGTGCACATGGAACTCCTTCATCCAATCAAGAGGTTGTAAAATAGGTGCTTGGATCAGGCATTATTTTAGGGTATTAAAGGCTTCTTCACAGTCATCCATCCAAAGGAAATCAGCTTCTTTCCTTAGGAGCTTGTGCAGAGGGGCTGCCTTAGTTGCAAAATGTGCAATAAATCTTATGTAATAGCCCACATGGCCAAGAAATCCTCTCAATTGCTTGAGGTTCATCAATGCTGTTAAGGCGGCAATCTTTTCAATCTTTGCAGGGTCTGTTGCAATTCCTTGTGCAGAGACAATATGACCCAAAAGAACTCCTGAGGAGACACCAAAGACACATTTTTCGGGGTTGAGAGAAATCCCATACTCGCGGCATTTGTCAAAACATTGCTCTAGGTGTCCCCAGTGCTCACGGATCAAACTATAAACACAGAAGTCATCAAGATACACCTCTATGAAATCATGCAGATGATTCTAGAAGGTAGCCATCATTACTCGTTGGAAGGTGGCATGAGCATTATAGAGTCCGAATGGCATCACTCTGTAGGCATAGGTCCCCCATTCCGAGGTGAAGGTTGTTTTAGATTGGTCCTCTTCTACTATTTGGACTTGGTTATATCCACTGAATCCATCCAAGAGGGAATGCAGCTCATGGCCTGCCACTATGTCCAATAGTTGGTTTGTAAAAGCGATAGGGAAATGATCCTTCTTCCTCTTCGAATTGAGCTTTCGAAAGTCGACACATATTCAAAGTTTTTCATTTTTCTTGGGTACTACCACAATGGGCGAAACCCATTCACTGTTAACCACGGGATAGATGAACTCTGCTTCAAGGAGTTTTAATAATTCGGCCTTCACCAGAGCAGAGTAATTAGGATTCATACGTCTTTGTCTTTGCCTTACAGGTTTGGCATCGGGCTCTAGATCAATATGATGTTGACATACTGAAGGATCAATCCCCTTCAGGTCTTTGTAGGACCAAGTGAACACATCTAAGTTCTCCTTTAGTAGGTCTCGAAGGACCACCAGTTCTTCTTCTGGAAGATTGAAACCCACTTTCAGGTGATGTTTAGTACCCTCAGTATCCAAGAACATTACTTGTCTTTCACCTTCCACTTCGCGAATAAATGTCCCACGGATTGCTTCTAGGTAGAGGTCTGACTCTTTCAAGAGAGTCGTATCCTCATCTGATGTCCCACTAGAACCAATGTCCTCCTTCTGAACAGATGACTCGTTTGTCTCTTTAAATTGCTGGAAGGGTATCAGAGCCTTATTTGCTTTTGTTTGAGTGGTGACCTCTTCAGGACTCAAGGCTTCATCTTTAGAGGATGCATCCAGGAATGTCACATAGCATGGACCTGCTAGAGGCCGTGACTTTGAGGGCTTGGGCTTTTGTTAGCAAGGGGCATCATCATCATCTTCTTTTTGGATTGAACTGTCAGGGCGATAGGAGCCATTGGTGAACTTAATTTTTATTCTTTTAATCCATTTCTTATACATATTCCTCATACTTTGTGGTCCATTGACCAACACAAACAAAATCGTGGTCATTCCATCCAGTACCCTGAGATATTCAGCCTCTGAGGTCTCTATAGGGACATCAACCAAGTCATCCTCTATCAGAGGGAATTCTTCATCTGCACTTTCATAGCCTACTTCATTTTCTTCCTCATCAGTTTCATTCTCATCCTCTAGGGGCTCTGCCTCGGCCTCTGTAGAGGCTCTGTAGGAGAAGAATAGATCGTCTGCCTTTGCATCTACTTCTGCTTCTGTCACCAATTTCGACTCTATGTCTACTTTTGGTTCTAGCTCTATATCTGTTACTGTCTCTGTAACTGTCTTTATATTTGCTCTCTCTCTGTTCTGTAGATGCTTTGTATCTGCTCTGCCTCTATACTGTCTCTGCTCTATAACTGTACGGTCTTTGTACTGACTCTGCTCTATCTCTGTGCGACTGTCATGTAACAGGGAGAACAGTACATCCATGCTTCTATTTCACTGTCAGAGGTGATTTCAGAAGTTAATTCTAATTGAGGTAGGAGATATACACCCATGGTCAAGGATTTTACTTCCCTTGGTAGTTGGCTTACAGTGCCCATTGTTAGGGACTGTGCCTCCGTTTTCTTAGGAAAGATTTGCTTAATAGCCTCTTCATCTCCTGATGTACCATCTGTTACCTCGTTAGAGGAGTCAGTTATGACTTCAATGGATGTGGATCCATTGCCTTTTTGTGATCCATATAGCTTTAACACCGCTTTGTTGGGTCCTCTGCCTAGGGTTAGGGTTCCTTTGAACCAGTCTCTCCTGGCTCTTGCTTCAAAAATCCAAGGTCTTCCCAATAGCAGAGGGTATGAGGTCCCATAAGAATTTGGTTTGACCACCAAATATGTCAGCCAATAGTCTCTTCCTACAAGGGTTGTTTTTACATATGGGAGGATGCCCAACGGTTTGACTCTACTTTGGTCTGCCAATCTGATAAGCCACTGTGTAGGTTTAATTCCTTGCAACCCTAAGTCCTTCATGGTGACATCCATCATTATGTTTACTGATGAGCCTCCATCAATCAATGCATTTGAAATGAGGCATCCTTCTATCCATACACTAATCTCTGGGGTTCCAGGATCTAGAAAGGCATTAGCCACATCTACTTCCTTTACAGGCTCTAAGGCCTTATTGGTCTTGGTCGTTGTTGAAGGAGCGATCCTTAGTCCACGCCTTCATGTCAAGATGCTTTTTAATCTCTTTCGGAAGCTGGGAGACAGCATCAGCAAACTGCTGGAATGTTAAGTTTGGTTTAAAAGTGTCTAGGTCATTGACTAAGTCATAATCTTTAATAAGATCCACAGGCTTCTCCAGCCGGCTAGGGAATGGGGCTACACCCATTTTCATCTTTTCTTTTTCTTCTAACAATTGCTGCATCGACACTTCTTCTATTTTCAGAAGTGCTTCTGTATCATCTATCTCTTGGGCCTCTGGTCCTATCTCCGGGACTGTCTCTGTAGCTCTCTGTGGCACTGTAGTGCTTTGTACTGTACTGTTCTGTTCTATACTGCTCTGTCCCTCTGTAGGTAGGTTGAACTTCACAATCTTGGTAGGAGAGTCATTTCCATTCTGAACCACTAGTTCCTTCTTCTTGATGCGCGTAACAGCGGCGACTTCCAACTCGACCAAATTGGAAGTAGGTTCTTGTACCTTCTGTTGGCTATCAGTGACATTGGCCTTTACAGGGGCTAGACTGGGACAGTCCTTTGCAGTGTGGCCTTCTCCTTTGCATCAACTGCATAAGGGCTTGTAATCCATTGATCATCTAGGGTTTGGGCAATTTGGGGAGATATGTCCCTTTTCTCCACACCTATAACATTCCACCTCGGATCTCTGACCACTGCCTGACTATCGTCCTCTATAACTTTGAGAGGGAAACCTAATTGGACCGAAATTAGGACCAAACTCTCTAGGCTTGGGTCCAATATCCTATGTTGTCATTTTAGATTCCAGCAAGTTGAATCTTGCATTTTCATCCTTCTGTCTTCGTTCATGCATCTCTTTCAAAGAGCAAATATCCTCTGTATGGTTCTTCCGCAAACAGTAGGAACAGAAGGCTCCAGGAATGGTTGGTTTTCGGGTACATTCAGTGGCTAAATTTCCTGCTTGATGACACTTTTCACACCATGTATTAGAGCGCATCACATCTCTTCCAACTCCCACAGGAGTGGATATATTGGCGGTATTCACCTTCAGCGTCTGTAGCTACTCTGTAATCACATCTAGAAGCTCTTTCTTGATACTTGCAACTGATTTGGATAAGTAGTCCTTCAGATTTTCACCTCCTGAAGTGCTTGTTGTAGGGTTTTGGGAAGCTTCTATAATTACTACATACATTGGTTGGGTAGATCCAGAAGGTCCTCTGTTCTGGTTCTGATTCAGAGCTCCTGTTGAGACTTGGGGTTGTTGATTCCAGTTGGTAGTATTCCACTGTTGTTGAGTCGCCATTGGAGGGACTGTTTGAGGCCACTGTTGTTGTGGTTGAACCATCATCTGAGGCATTGTCATCTATGGTGACCACACTGGATTAGGTGCACTATACTGTGGCATTGTTTACATCTGGGGATAGGAGTAGGGAACTGTCCCTGGGGCTGCATTTGATGGGTATACCATTCCAGGCATAGGAGGAGGTAAGACTCCTCTTCTTGGAGTCATTGAGAGCTTTACTTCAACTTCGTCATACAATCTTGTACCTTCCACTGCAGCTTGCAGATTGACTGGTCTTCTCAATTCCACGAACTTGCAAACTTCTGGTTGTAGGCCCCTGAGAACCACTCCTTTCTGGATTCCTTCATCCAAATGATGGTTAGTCCATCTCTTCAGGATGGATTCCATTCGCGAGACATAAGCTTCTACTCTTTCTCCAGAGGATTGACTTAGGTTCATGAACTCCTCTCGCATCCGCTCTTCAAAACCTTCACACCTGAATTTAGTGAGGAAGGCCAACTTTAGGTCGTTCCATGTGCCAAAAGTTCCTACTCCTTGTCTCTCATACCACTGAAACATTGCGCCCTTGAAAGTGGTAGGAAATATTGCTAACCAATGCTCAGGGATTCTAGCATTGTTAGCCACACATGCTACCATAAACTCTGCTACATGAAGATTAGGGTCTTCATTGTACTCTCTCTTAAAAATTGGAAATGGGACTACATTTGCTGGCCTATCATCAATATTTCTAGGACAAATCTGACTAGGAAGGGGACCTTGAGTCGCCATGGGGACTTCTGTAAAGAGTGCTTTTAGGGCGTCAAAGGAGGCTTCTGCTGCGAGCTCGTTCTCAGCTTTGATTTTTGCCTTCTCTCTTCTCACGTACCTCTGGACTTGTTCCAACGCTTGCCTCTTTATTGTGTCATTCATCAGGGGGTTGGCTTCAACCAGTTGTTTTGGACTCAATAGGATAGTATCGGAGAGGGCTTCAGTCTCTCTGAGGGATTCTCTGGCCAACATCTCCTCTACTTCCTTCTTTTCAACATCTCTAAATTCAGCTTTCAAACCACTACAGAGGGGAAGATATTCTGTTCTAAAATTATCAAAACTCATTCTTCTTAGGATCGTTGTTGCGTCATTATAATAATGCTAGCTTCTGAGGGTTTCAATAGTGTATGTTGTGAAAAACACTCTGTCTACCAACTTCCAGTGGGTTGCTAATTGAACAAATAGAAGATTACCAGTGCACCAAGCATCCCATGTATCTTGCTGTTGAGCATCCACGAACAAATTCCAACTATTTTCCTTCTTGTCTTCGTGAACCTCCACAGACCAAGACTCTTGAAGCTTCTTCACAATCTCCCACTTGATGATGTTTAGAAACTTCTCAATGAATGTCAAATCTTCCATGGATGGTCATTCTCTCTGTTTCTGCTCTTCAGTTTGTTCCCAAACAATTTGCCACCAAGATGCAAGTTTTTGCTGCTTCAATAGGAAGAGGAAACAATCCACCACATAGAGCATGCATCATGATGGTGATATGTTTTCACCATTGTGGGATGAACTTATTATGAAAAGTGGCTTTGATAATGAGAAATTCCAACTCTTCAGTGGAAAAAGGAACTTCACAAACATCCATTAAATCCTTCTCTTCCTGGCAATGCCATTTCCTTCATTTTCAGCCTCTTCTGGTGCTTGTTGATGGCAAGTTTCCCCGACTGTGCACCAAAAACATGGAGCCCCAAGAGGAACACCAAGGAAAAGGGAATTATCTTGCAAGAAAATCTATCTTGTAACATCAAAAAGCTTTTATTTCATTCTTTTGATCATCAAAACAAAGAAAACAGCTAATCTTCATGCAGCATCATAGTAGATTTCTCCCACGGATTTGATAGAATCAACCATAATCTTCAACATCTTCATAGAATCTATCAATATAAAAAAGAACACAAAGGAATACACCATCTTTGAATAAAAATCAATCACATATTATTCATCTTCAATGTCTTCATAGTTCTCTCTCTCAATCTCTCATATACAGTTACATTGTTTTGATAGATTTGGCTATCTCTGGCTCTCTCTCTCTCTCTCTCCATCAATAGTACATCATATCCTCACTACAATGCTCTTATAATAACCCTCAATAATCCTTCTTAGGTCGTGGATGCACCTCCCAAGAGGTATGTCTGATATGAAGAGTCACTAGAGCCACTATAATGTCTTTTCACAGATCACTACTCTCACTGTCACTTAGTCTTCTCTTTAGTCTTTAGCAGCTGCTTCTTCCACTTGTTTTAGCTCTTTTGACTTAGATTCATCCTTTCCAAAGGTTAGAAAACTTTTCCAAAGTCACATATACATTCTACAGAACACTTACAGAAGGTCTACAGAACTGTCACAGTACAGTACCAGAACAGCTACAGTATAGAGATAGAGCAAAGACAGAAGGTCATCAAAACACTCTCAAATACTTCCATTACAACCATAAATCACTCTAAATCCATAAAAAATAAATCATTCAAACCTCAAAAACAACAAAAAATTAGCCAAAAATTCAGTCTTTTTCTACTCTCAACACTAGGGTTTAGCACGTTGAGGACGTGACCTAGTGGCCCTTATTGCCAAGTTGAAACTCTCGTATCCCTAAAGACCTGCCGGACAATAGGACATATTTGCAAGAAACGATCTAGGGATTCTACCCTAAGGGTCGCTCACTAAAAAGATGAAAATCGGTTTGAATTTGGAACCCTAGGATCAACCATGTCGGCCTAGTGCAATCAGGAATGGATTGTTATGAGGACACCCTAACCCTGTTTCCTATCTAATCATGATTCTGTGATTAGAAGATGCCATTTGATGGGTAAAATAGTCCCACAAATGAGATGCGACACTTATACAACATGTTGTAGAGTCGCATGATCTTGTGATTTGATTACAAGGGAATTGCCAAATTTCTCGGAATGAGATTGGCAAATTCTTGAGCAAGTTTATCTTGCAAGAGGATGAGTAGTCATCCTGACATAGCATCTTTCTTGGGAAAAGAACCAAGATAAGGGGATGCTTGGAAGCAAAAGACCAATCAATAATTTGGAGTAACATGTTCACCATTAATGGATCTTAAAGTATTGATTAAATTTGGGATAATAGGGTACAACCCTAACCCAAGGACATACGGGTTAACAAACAAACCCTTGGGGTTCTTGCCAAGTCCCAATTGATCCCAGATCAAGTGCTCGATGCATTCCAAGAGAAGGATTCACTCCTTAGCAGTTGGCCAAAAATAACGACCAATGGAAATGATTGTGCTTGTAACAGTTTAAAGAGCACTGTTTTGCTTTGTTTGCTCAAGGAATTAAAGGATGAAAAGATATCTAATGCTTCAGGTTGAAGGCCTGAAGGGAGAAGCAGCCTCAGTTACCCTCGACTGTCTACCTGACCCTAACTAGGGGGGTTGTTAATCGCGCCGAAGGTGGACCGAACCCACCGCGAGAGGTCTCTCCGTTGAGCACTACTTGGAGTAGAAGGACGGTTGGGTGCCAGGGGGCTCTGGCTGTAAATCCCTTGCCTTTCAGGCCCTGCACAAGAGGCCAACATGACTCGGGATTGGATCTCGAGGCCCGCATACTAGTCTACGGGCGAAATCTTGGATTAGTAATCCCCATGGATTGCTGGATAGCCTTCAGGCGGACTATGGATAAGCCTATGGGCTGGAATTTATAAATGTATTCCAAAGATGAATATGATAACATATTGAGAAGGAACTTTTTTGACACTGCTTTTCTACGTAAAGTGCTAAGATTACATGAAGGAACCGATGCCTAACCATCTAATTAAGGAAGCTGAATGATGCATGTCCAACTAAATGTGGTAGGTAATTAAATAACTAAAACAACCTAAGGAAAGTGCGGTGGTTGTGGCCATGGGTTCGTCCTATGAATGGGTGGTCCCGGTTGGCCGAAAACTTTTCTCAATCATAAATGACAGCAAGAAGATCGTCTCAAAGGAAATGAATAGCAAAGGCGCTGACCTAGACTCTAGGTTGTAATATTCTCGGTTTACGCTGTTTTAGGGGAACGGAATGGGGCTATGCCCTTATGGCAAAGAGGTTGAGCTTTGCATCCCTCTCGTTTTCCATTCTCCTTGAACCAAATGCAGCGTAAATCCGCTTTGGCCCTGGCATTTCTACGTAAAGCAGTTCACTCGGGGTTCGATGCTAGTTTCTGTTTAGGAAATGACCATTAGGCAAAACCCTGATTCATGTCGGTCCTAAGTGAAAACGGCCAGAATACTTCCGCTACATGGCAGACACGAAAAGTCCTAGATCGCAAACCCCGTAACATTCCATGGGAGTGCCGAGCGGAGCTTTCTAGATCTCCTTTCCGATGGATAGCCAAGAACGTGTCTTGAAGAGAATAGGTGGACACGTTACAGATAGAGAGGAAGAGAGTGAAGAAAGAGAGGGAGTGAGATGAAGGAGGAGATCATCTTCAACTGCTGCAAGAGGGAAGCACCACATTAAGAAGCTCCATATCATCAATGAGGTTAAATCCTCCATGTTACCACTTGCCACTTAGATAAGGCCATTATTAACCTTAGATAAGGCTTAAATAAGGCTACCTATTATTATTCTATGTGCTCGTTGTGCTAATAAGTGGGGGGAGAGAGAGAGAGAAGAGAAGGGAAGGGAAAGGAAGGGGAGGGGAGGGGAGGGGAGGGGAGGGAGGGGAGGGGAGGGAAGGGGAGGAGAGGAGAGAGGTGAGAGGGGAGGAGAGAGGCGAGAAGAGAAGAGAAGAGGAGAGGAGAGGAGAGGAGAGGAGAGAGGCAAGAGAAGAGGAGAGGAGAAGAAGAAGAAGAAGAAGAAGAAGAAGAAGAAATGGATAGGTGGAGAAAAAGAGAAGAGAAGAAGAAGAAGAGAAGAGGAAGAGAGAAAGAGGAGAGGTGTTGAAGAAAGAGAACAGGAGTTGATGAAGAGAAGAGGAGGATAGAGAGGAAGAGAGTGAAGAAAGAGAGGGAGTGAGATGAAGGAGGAGATCATCTTCACTGTTGCTGCAAGAGGGGAGCACCACTCTGGCTTGTCAATATCTCAACTACTTTTCATGCCTTTTGTTTACCCCGACACATGTCCTTTCTTTCCCTACAAAGTCTCGATCTCACAAAGAACCACAAAACTATTGGAGTCCCTGATCAAGACCGAAAGCTAGTGTACACAAACTTCCTTCTCACCATGGCCCTAAAGAGATAGTATTCTGGAGCAAGGAGTGTGGGAGCTACCAATATGGTCATGAATACGATTGACATGCCATCACATGCAATACAAGACCAAGTTCCTTTGTAAGTTAACATTCATTCATGTAATGAAAGAAGCTGAGAGGAAAGAGAAGAATAGCTGAGGAGAGCGAAAGTGAGCAAGAAGAAGAAGGAAGAAGACTAGAGAAGAGAGAGAAAGAGAGAAAAGAGGAAAGAAGGAAGGAGGAAGCCATGTAAGCTGGAGATGAAGGTGACGAGTGTGCTCTTGATAATCATTGGTTTCTCTAATCTAGGAATGATCTTGATAATAAATGGTTTCCCTAATCCAGGTCTCTTACACCTTATATACCCCAGTTAGTGTGACGGGGTGTTTAAACCCTAGTTGGTGTGTATTTGCTTGTTACAATCCATCCCCACTTGAAAGGTGTTTGCCCTAAAAAATAAGGAGAAATAGAGGGGAGTGATGGGTGGGCTAAGGGAGGGTTGCAGTTTACTACTCGGTACTACTCGGAGCCCTTTGACAATTAAAATTGGGTGGGTAGAGACTAGGGACAACATGCAATCTAGAATCGGTCTGCTGAAGTAAACAAGTTATAACTTTTAATAGGCTCCTCCAAATAGAGCGTACTGCATGTCAAAACGGAGCTTATGACGAGTAATTTCAGCCTATGTAGAATGCAGACACCTGAGATTTGAGTAAGTACAAATATGTTTTAAAATAGTGTGGAGTCTATGGGTAGGGGGTGGTCAATTGGGGCATGACCGGCTAGTCTTCTAGCCATTGGGCCTCATGGTGGTAGGGAAACTCATTGATGATGGTTGCTAGGCGCGAAGAGGATTCTTCTAAGGGTAGGCCTTGCCATTTGATGAGGTATTCTTTAATGGATCGGGACTGTAAGTGCTTATCTTGTTGTCTAATGATTGCTTCAGGGATATATTCAGTGATACCTTCTTCATCTATGGGGGGGGGTTCTTCCACATAGTCCATTGAGGAGCCTACAAAGGGTTTCAGCTGGCTAACATGAAACATATCATGGATTTTGGCGGTAGGGGGGAGTTCTAGGTGGTAGGCCAAGTCACCAACTCTCTTTAGGATCCGGTATGGGCCATAGAAGTGGTGGGCCAGCTTGTTACTGATGCCCTCTTTGAGAGTTGAGTAGCGGGACTTAGGCACTTTCAAAAGGACCGATTCCCCTTCTTGGAATTCCAAATGCCTTCATTTCTCATCAGCATATTGTTTCATATGTGTTTTTTCCTTTTGAAGGTTCATTTTGCATTACTGAAGTAAAGCTTGCATGTGATCCAACTCAGCATAACTCTGAGGATTGATCTTATCATTGAATAAGACTGTGGGGAGGGGAACCTTATACCCATATAAGGCCTCAAAAGAGGAAACTCCAATGCTAGAGTGCATGGAGTTATTATATGCAAACTCAACCAAGTGAAGCCACATATCCCAACTATGTTGTACATCATGGCAAAAGTGCCTCAAATATGACTCAAGCCATTTTGTTCACTCTTTCAGTCTGGCCATCAGTCTGAGGGTGGTATGCAGTGGACAGAGCAAGCTTGGTCCCCATGGAGGTAAAAACTATTTGCCAAAAGTTACTCATAAACTTCGCATCCCGATCATGTACTATGACTTGTGGCAAGCCATGAAACTTGAAGACATTTTCCATAAACTGAGTGGCCACCTGGGAGGCAATGTATTAGATCTTAGTGGGGATAAAGTGGGCAGCTTTGATGAGGCAATCAATGATCATATCAATATTGTTCCACCCTTTCTTAGTCAAGAAGGCCAGTGATGAAGTCCATTGTGATGTGAGTCCATTTCCATTCAAGGATAGGGAGAGGCTGTAAGAGGCTAGGGGGCCTGAGTGTACTATCCTTGTTCTGTTGGCATGGAGCACATTTGATCACAAAGTCCTTGACATGCCTCCATAAGCCTTTCCAATGACAAATTTTGGAAATATTTTCATATGTTTTGAAAACACCCAAGTGACCAACAGTGGGGCAAGAATGCATCTCTTCCACGATCTTCTGCGTGAAGGGGGAAGTGTGGGGGATAAAAATCTTGCCATGGGACCAAATAAGGCCTTGCTTAAGCTGAGATATTGGGAGTTTTCAGCCATGACCCCATGCTTATGTGACCATCTAACAAGTAAGCCTTTTGAAGCTCTTCAACCCAATCACTGTGGAATTCTGAGATAGAGAACACTATGCATGCCTACATTCGAGAGAGTGTAACGTGTCCACCTGTTATCTTCAGGACACGTCTTAGCAGTCCATCGGAAGGATGTCTAGAAAGCTTCTGAAGGATGGATTTTAGGCCCCGGAACATGCCTAAAAATAGGGGAAAAATATGGAAATGCGGGGGAAAATGCTCAACCACGAAGGCGGCAGCTCGACCTAGGACGATTTTAAGCATTAAGTGCTTGACGGGCGCCCGTGCGACACTCCGTGAATTTTCATAATTTTTCCGTGCGCCTGTGCCAGTCAGTGAAGCTGCAGGCCTGTCCGGGATGTTGAGACGAGCTCATAGGAATTTTCAGATCGAAGTTCCGAGTCCGGGTGCGGAAGATGGCCCGAAACCGGCCGGGGTGCCCAAGAGGGGGTCCAAAATGGAAATTTGAAAAGGTGTGAAGGAGGGGGGGTGACCTTTGGCACCCCCCCCTCAAAAAATCGTGGATATGGAGGGGGGGCGGCGGCTGAAAACAGCCGCCGAAAAAAACGCGACCCCCCCCCCCACAATCGATTGCTGGCTCACAAAGAAGCCATGGTTATGGACCTCCAGGCCTGATGAAGATGATGTGCCGATCAATTCGCCGGTCTCCGCTCCCGCAATGGTGGACTGGTTGAAGAGAGAGAAAACCAGTCTTTCTCTCTCCTCTCTCTCTCTCCTCTTAGCCCCCGTTCGTGCTTGAAGGAATAGGATGAAGATGGACGGCCGGATGGATGCCGATTCTTGACGGGATGAAAGAGCAATGCAAAACCATTGTAGACTGCTGATTCCAAGCAGAATTCATGGCTGGAAATCAATCGTGGGACGTGCCAAATTTAATGGAAAAACCCGCAAGACACGGTAATAATTGTTTTTACAAGGAAAATGGTCTTTTGATGCAAATTTGGTTGATAAAAATGTGTTCATATGGATTGAGTTTTGAGTATGTCGTGCTTTGAGTTGGTTTCTAGCTGTTCATCATTTAAAAATCTGGAAAACATGTGTGGGATAGCAGAAAATAGGGAACCGAGACACGAAACACCATAAAAATGAAGGAAAACAAGGGTTTTGGGCATATAAATGGGGAAAACCGTCGATACACATCAACTAATCTTTCAATTTTGTTGCAAATGAACTAAGGGCCACAGCCCACAAACTGGTTTTCATTTTCAGCAATTTAAAAAATACAAGAAAATGAAGAAAATGGGGAAAAATGATAAAAACACCATGAAAAATAGGGGAAAAATACATTTGGGGCTACGAAAAATACAGAAAAATAGGATTTATGTTTGTTGATGTATAGCAAGGTTGGGGCATGAAGTTATGCTTCAGTTCAGCCTTGTTTATATGTTTTGGTGCGTGTTTCATTCCTTTCTCCACATAAAATGACAAGGAAACCCTAAAAGAAATGAATATAATGATGCACTATCAACGGGGAAGGGTAGAGTTGTGGAAAAATGGTTAAATGACACTGAGCATGAGGAATAATTTGCTGATTTTATATACATCGCATCTAGGACGGAATAATAATGATAAGAATTAAAACCTAGTAGCACGAAGATCACTTCGGTGCTAGGTGTTGCAACGAAGCACAAAGCGGTTAGAAAGAAAAGCATGAAAGAGATGATTTGCACTTGCACGCTGCTGATTTTTAAGATGTTTGAGCACTAGGCATCCACCTCTTTGCATGATCATTTAGAGGAAATTAAAAGTATCAGAGTTAGCTCCTGGATATGCATTGCAATTGTTTTTGGGATATGACCTACGTTGAGAGGCAGTGAGGTTCCTATGTCGTAGGCTAGTCGTGGGATCATAAAGGGGAAGTCAAGTAAGGACAATGGTACATTCCTGGATACGTTTATTTGGTACCTTGAGTGACGTTTGTGCGAAATGTCTAAATGTTGAGCGACGCATCGAGGGGCCAATCCCCAAGGTGTAGGAGAGTCGCAGAGGGTTGACGGCATTCAGCCGTAGGAGGAACCCCATGTGTATGTGATTCGAGCCTTTTGGCTATGTGAAAGGGACTCCCTTTGAGGAGCAATATTGGGTTAGGATCAGTTGGACTACAACGTATTACAAACGCAATGTTTAGGAAGGCAGAGATTTTGATAGACGCTCCTGGCCGCGAGGCCGAGGGGTTGTCTTGTGCATAGTGACGAGGTCCGGCTAGTGCATGAGCCAGTGCCGGCCCGTTTTTAGGTCCATCAGTGGTGCGTCTGCCGGGAGCTGCTTAAAAGTGGCGGTTCTCGAATCCTGGTTTTCTAGGGACCAACTAGCAGTTTATGCCAAAGGATACTGAGCTTGATCCGTTATTTAGTGATAAGCATCGTCTAGCAGAAATCCAAAAGCAAGAAAGAGACGAGAGAGCTAGGCGACGTGCTGAAATCTTTAGGAGATATTCCCCTAAGCGGAGCGGTGCTGAACCCTTACGAGGGAGTGGATCTAGTGGTCTTAGGACCCCAAGCAGTAAGTTAGGAGAAGGTGGAAGCTCTAGTGCTCCCCTTCTTTCCTTAAGCCAGTCCACGTCAATTGCGGGAGGTGTAACCCCACCGTTCCCTATTCCTCGTGCAAACCCAATCCTCGTCATGGCGCAGCCTATTGCAATTCCAGCAGGAACGACGGATTTGCCGGCTCTAGGCTACCCGCTACCCATTTTTAATGGGTTAGTTGAGGAAGATGCGGAACTCCACATTAGGGAGTTTCAAAAGCTGATGTTTAACTGTCGCATTCAAGAAGAAGGGCATTTAATGATGTTCTTCAACATGACTCTCAAAGGAAGAGCCGCTATATGGTATCATGGTTTAGAAGCCGGAACCATATTGAACATTGATGCATTTTATGGAGCTTTTCGAAGGGAGTTTGCCCCTGAAAGGGGTGGGCAATATTGGTTGCGTGTACTCAACGTGACCCGCCAAGATCCACACGAGGATATTCGTGCTTATGCGAAGAAGATAAAAGAGGTCTTCCGTAAGTTGGACACCTCTATTCCTATCCCCGCAGCTGCCCAATTGCAATATTTCCTACATGGTTTGGACTTTAATATCCAATTGCAGTTGAGTAGTGTTCCCTTGGGGGATATAGATACTGCCATTACACGAGCACAAGAGGTGGAATCCCGACTACAAGCAGCCTATGCTTCTAGAGGCAATTCGAACATGGGTCTAGTATTGGGAAACAATATGGCAATAGCCAATGGCAGTAGTGGCCAAGGGATAGCGATGGCTAACCCTAATGGGAGAGGGAACATGATGCAGAATGTGCCTTTATTACCAGCTCCCCCTAGCATGTCGATGCCTACGGGCAGTCAAATGGCTCCAAGTGGTGGAGGCCAGGCGGTCAATTCTAATCCCATGCCTGTGGTTCAACAACCAGTGCCTAATCGAATTGTTAGGCCGATGGAGCGACATGGTAATGACCAAGGCTATGAGTCGAGTTCTTCCAATGTTCTTGGCGAGGTTAAGGACATGATGAAGCATTATACCGACATGATTACGGAGCAGTATCGACAAATAGCTGTTGATGTCAACTTCCTTAAAAAACAACAAAATTTGATAGGAAGTAGATACCCGGAGGAGGGTGCACCGTCGAGGTTTAGTTGCAAATGGTGTGGCGGGCAGCACTATCCAAGAAATTGCCCAAATGTTAAGTGCGACATTTGTGGAAAATCCGGCCATCTAGCAGCTACTTGCTGGAGTAAGATCAGTTCCCTCCAGCGGGGTAGTCGGCAACCAGGGCCTGTTAATCATCGTGCCCAAGGAAATGATTCCCAGCGAGAGGATGGGCCTAAACAAATACTTCAACGACCAAAGACTACAGTGGAAGAGCTACCAAGTGGAAGTGGGGTTAGTTTGATTGAGGCTGTACGCGTTAATGATACTGAAACCTCTAATCTACGAGCTGTCCTTACAAGAGGTAAAAAGGGTAGAGAAGCCGACATGGATAAGCCTGTCGACGGAAACCCTAAACAAGGCGACAAAGGAACGCAAGTTTTGGATCCTGCCCTAGAAGGGGGACCTTTGAAGCCCGTAGAGAGTAAAGCCGATAAGGAACCACCAAAGAAGAAGGTGAAAGTTAAGAAAGAGGCAATGAAGCCAGTTCAGCGACCTAAAGAGCGGATGGTTTGGCGTGAAAAGCGAGCCCTATCGAACTATCATGAATTCGATTTGGCGGGCTCTCTTTGCGAAGTCAAGCCGGATGTGAACCTTTTGCAGCTTATTAAGCTTTCCCCAGGAGTACGTAAGGAATTTAGAAAGATCCTACGTACCGGGTATATTGTAGAACCTTTGGGTATTGCGCGAGTTGGTGATGACTGGTTCGAGCATGCTGAGAAGCATTGCCCAAGGGTTGCAGCCTATGTCGATGGGATATTAGTAGATTATGCCATTGTCGACACGGGATCATCTGTTAACATTATGAGTTCTGAACTGATGGAAAGGTTGGGTCTTGCGATTCAGAAAGATACTTCCACAATTCTCAGAATGGCAGATGACAGTTTGAGACAGCCGGAAGGCTGCATTACTAAGGTCCATGTCACTGTTGCAAATGTAGAATGCCTGTTGGACTTTAGGGTGATTCGTTTTGCAGGGCGGCCAAGTTACCAAGTATTACTTGGACGACCTTGGATCTTGCAAGCGGATTGCCAAGTGGATATACCCGCCGGTCGATTGTTATTCGGCAGAGGTGCCCAGCGTGTGGTGGTTGATGCTTATCCTGAGTCCCCGCAGAGTGAGAGAGCTCCTCTATCTTCTACAGAATTGGAGACATTAGAAGATTTATCTGCTAGTGAGACATCATCGAGTGATGAGTCCAAAGAGGGATCCACCACGGAGGACATCTATCAGATCACTTTGAACGAGCCGATAGAGGCCCAAGATCGTATAAGAGATGCAGATGTTATCGAGCTAGACCTTGGTACGCTTGATGATTCGCGGCCAATCAAATTAGGCTCTATGCTCAGCTCAGCAGAAAGGGAGGACTATGTGGCCTTGATCCAGGAATTCCGTGATATCTTTGCCTGGAGTTATGATGAGTTGAGAGGCATCCCTCCCAGTCTTGCTGTTCATACAATTCCGTTGAAAGAGGGCAGTCGTCCTGTACGGCAGAAAGTCAGGCGTATGCCTTTCGAATTAAGGGACGGGTTGTTTGAAGAGTTACAGAAGCTTCGAAAAGCGGGTTTGATTTTCCCTGTACAACACACGGAATGGTGTTCGCCAGTTGTGATTAGAAAGAAGAAGAATAATCAGATCCGTTTATGTGTAGACTTTAGAGAGCTGAATAAGCAGACAGTTAAGGACTACTACCCATTGCCATTTATTGACCAGATTTTGGATCAATTAGCGGGTAGGGAGATATATTCGTTTATGGATTGCTTTGCAGGATACAACCAAATGGCAATTGCAGAAGAGGACAAGTTGAAAACAACTTTCATCACTGTATTTGGCACTTTTGCGTACCATGTGATGGCCTTTGGTTTATGCAATGCGCCTGGTTCGTGGCAACGAACAGCCGATAAGACATTCGGTGACATATCCCCTGAAGAGTTGAGGGTGTTTATTGATGACTTAGGGGCCGCCACCGTGAGAGAAAGGCAGTTGATCATTTTGAGAAAATGCTTTGAGCGCTGTCGACAATTTTGCATCGCCCTAAACCCACGGAAGTGTGCTTTTGGAGTACCTTATGGGCTATTGCTAGGCCATGTGGTCAGTTCGGTAGGAATTGCGACAGACCCCGAGAAGGTGAAAGTTATAGTTGCCATGGGTCCACCACGCACTCCGAAAGAGGTTCATAGCTTTCTGTCTTCGGTTGGTTACTACCGTAGATTCATTAACGCCTTAGCAGAAAGAACGTTGCCACTTACAAATTTATTGTCCTTTAGCTGTTCGTTTGTATGGGGTGACCCTTGTAAGGTAGCATTTGAGGACGTGAAACAAGAGCTAGCAAGAGCGCCCGTTTTAAAAGCACCTAAAAGAGGTGAGGTGTTCTATATATTCTCAGCAGCCACCATGTATAGTATCAGCTGCTGTTTAGCCCAAATTTGGGAAGAGAAGTGGTACCACCCGATTGCTTTTGCTAGTCGGAAGCTGGGGGTATCCGAAATCAATTACACCTACATGGAGAAGCTGTGTCTAGCGATGGTCTTTGGGGCCAAGAAGTTCAGGCATTACATTCTCTATGAGAAAGTTGTACTTTATACGAAGGCGGAGGGACTTCGACTATTGATGAATAAGTTACAGCCGCCTGATCGTTTAGCGAAGTGGTTGATCACTTTGCAGGAATTTGATTATGAAATCAAGAGTAAGCCACCAAGGTTGCAAGGCATCGTGGAATGTCTAGTGGACTTTGGGGAGCCGAAAGAATCTGTGGCTGAAGGTAGTGACATGGAGATGATATTTAAAATAGATACGGCATCTATTCCCTCTTGGTATGCTGCAATAACGCATTATTTATCAACAGGAGAGGCGGGATCCGAATTATCTAAGGCTGAGAAAAGGAAAATTAAGCAGCAAGCGTTAAAGTTTGCTTTGATCGCAGGTACATTATATCGGCAAGGGGTTGATGATATCTATCGCCGATGTGTGATGCCTGACGAGGTGCCATTCATTTTGGAGGAGTGCCATGATTCTGCTTGCGGTGGCCATTTTGCTGGACGGCTTACAGCACAAAAGGCTTTAAGAGCAGGTTATTGGTGGCCTGCCATCTTCCAGGATTCGTTTGCGTATGTTAAGCGATGCGATATTTGCCAACGACATGATAGTCGAGAGAATAGGAAACGACCACTCACCCCTATTATGGCGATACTTCCATTTGAGAAGTGGGGAATAGACTTTGTGGGTCCTATTACTCCGTCATCGACTACGCAAAAGCGGTACATCATTGTAGCAACTGACTACTTCACAAAGTGGTCAGAAGCACGTGCAACAAGGACAGATGATGCTAAAGAAACTGCTAGTTTCCTTTTAGAGCAGATAGTATGCCGGTTTGGTCCACCGAAAGAATTAGTGTCGGACCGCGGAACTCATTTCCTGAATAAGGTGATCAAAGGTTTGACAGAGTTGTGGAACATCCAGCATAACAAGACAACCCCATATAATCCGCAAGCCAATGGTCAGGTTGAAAGCACCAACAAGCAGCTTGTGGGCATCCTGTCCAAAACTGTGTCGGAAAAGAAACGGGATTGGGATAAAAAGTTATATGTGGCAGTGTGGGCCTATAATACGACTTTCAAACGAGCCACTGGCCATACCCCGTTCAAGTTAGTATATGGGGAGGAGTGTGTCTTGCCTCTAGAAATTGAGCTGCCGACTATTCGGTTTGCCATCAATCATTCTTTGAGCGATGAAGATGCTCTTTTTGAGCGCTTGACGACATTGGCACATTTAGATGAGCTTAAGTTGCAGAGCTTGTTGCACCAAGAAGTGGCGAAGCGCCGAATGAAGCAGCTACACGACCTCAAAGCCAAGAAATACACCTTCAAGAAAGGACAGCTTGTTCTGTATTATGATGCACGACGAGAATTATTTCCAGGCAAGTTAGAGCCCAAATGGGATGGGCCCTATAGGATCGTTAGGATAGGAAAGAATAAATCTACAGTATTGTTAGCTGACCTTGAGGGGATAGAATTTAAAAATAAGGTTAATCTTAATAAGATTAAACCTTATTACTTCTGATTACACTAATGCTATGACTGCCTTGCAGGTCTAGGCAAGATCGATCAAACATCTGCAAGGAAATCGTGATAGAGGTTGATGGGTCGTCTGATCCCTTATTTAGAACACCCATATTTGGAACAAAGATATCATCAGGGAAAGCTCATTTGGTGGAGCAAAGGATACAAGGTGATTGAGCAAGAAGGCGGGACATTCATTTGGGAAATCAAGGTCTTCTGCCATCACTGCCTACAACTTTTGACGAGCATCCCTGTTGAATTCAATGATGATGGAGGGATGGAGCCTACAGTCCACCCGTTGAAAATGCTGAATTTCGATTACCATAATTACGAGTAGAGTTCTGGATGGCGGGATATGTAAACCCTTTATGGACGTACACCTTGTACTTTGATGGGGCGTCCAGGGGTGCATGCAAAAAAGGAAGTGTAGGAGTTGTCATCCGAGACCCCCGACGACGCATTGTCATGAAGTTAGCTGCTTATCTCGGGGCGAATTTTACCAATAATATGGCAGAATACAAAGCCCTGATTATGGGTTTGAATATTGCAAAGAAGGGTGGTATCCGCCAGTTGTTGGTGAAAGGGGACTCTCAGTTGGTTTTAAATCAACTCAATGGGACGTACATGGTACGGAACCCCATCCTTTGTATGTACCATCATACTGCCATAGCCCTGCTAGACGAATTCGATAGAGTGTCTTTTCAGCTGATTCCACGGAATTGGAATCAGTTTGCCGATTCATTGGCTAATCTTGCGTATGAAGAGGACCTCTTCTTTAATTGTGGCCCTTGTCCCGATATATCTATTGATGGTGAGACAGGACCTGGTCGTTTGTGGGGTATGCTTTCTGAACATGCCCTCTTTGGCAGACGATGGTTGATTTGGGTGATGCAGAGGGTAAGCGAGACTCATCTACCTTTATTATCGGGGACCCATAGACTGATTCGACGCCATGTGATGCGAACACCTCTTGCGATATACGCAGGGGGGATAGGTCATAATTTAATGCACCTAGTTTAGGGCTACGAGCCTTTGTTTCCCTGGGAATGGTATGCTTTGATGTCTATCATGGTTGTTTCCAGGTGGATGTTCTGCATAATATTGGTTTATTTCATTAGGCCAAGAGGGCCGATTCAGTTTTGTAGCAAAGTCATGTATGATTTCATTAGGCCAAGAGGGCCATTTTCCTGTCTAGTGCGGGTGCGTTTAATTGGGTTTTTGTTGAGTGTTGTGCTGGACAGGTTTCGTGGTTCGTGGAATTTGGTGGAGCCTGGAGGAGCCTTTGCTGCGATGGAAGCTTCTTGTGGCCACTCCAGGTGATATTTCTCCTTTACAAGTACCTTTCTTTCCTGTTATATGTGTATTTGTACTTGTTGAGGGGATACTTTTTGTTGGGGACCGGCGACCAAGGCATAAAGTCCCAAGTTTAGGCTAAGTATGTTTGAGGGAGGTTGGAGTAGTCATTACCTCCTGTAAAGACATTGTTAGACATTAAAAGACCTGTTTGAGAAGGAAGTCCTAGTGACCCTGTTCTGCCAGCCTGCTAGGCAGCCGTTCTAGGCGTTCTTGTTAGTAGTGAGGCAGTTAGAGAAGCCTGCTAGAAGATAATAATAATGATGCCAAGAAATCCTGAACATCCCAAAAGATGAATATCAATACGAAGGTGTGTAAAAAGGGGTTCTAACCCCTATCACAGAAAAGCAAAGAAATAAAAATATATAAGCAGTTGATCATCGCCTTGCGAAGGCCTGGTAGGTTCCTGGGGACGAGTCAGACCCGGGGCCGATACCTTGTCTTCCTAGGGGTGGCTTCTTGCTGGAAAAATAATATCAAAACAAGGAAGGTTGGAGCGAAAATAAAAGTGAGCGTTAGAAAAGGATTAAGTGTCGCCTTGCGAGGGCTTGGTAGGTTCTTGGGTGCCGAGACAGGTCCTGAGACCGATGCCCTGTTCTCCTTGGGTCACTACGCTCAGCTCCCTCCTTTTTACATGCCAAGTATGTTCATCCAATCAAAACCCTCAAAGAAGAGATATACTGAAAGAAAATATCCTTTGCTCAGGCTATAGGAGTCCTCGCCTTGTAGGAGCTCCTAGTTGCGTTGTCTTTAGTTGGTAAGTAGTTCAGACTACCACTTAGGGCAACCTCTTTGACAGTTCTTTTTAGTTTGGCTGTGTTGGAGCAGCTGGTTCGTGACTCACTTCGGATCTTCTATTAGATGATGCTAGGCCTACTCCTTGTGGATGTTATGCCTTGGTTCTGTCCAGGGGTAGGGGGAGCATTGTGCTGAGTTTTATGGTGATAATTGTTTTGTATCAGTTTGATGCTTCTTTGGTTGTTTATGTGCAGATATGTTCGTGGGTTCGACGGACTGAGTCGTCCTATCCCGTGGTCGCCAATGAAGGATGGATTTTAGGCCCCGGAACATGCCTAAAAATAGGGGAAAAATATGGAAATGCGGGGGAAAATGCTCAACCACGAAGGCGGCAGCTCGACCTAGGACGATTTTAAGCATTAAGTGCTTGACGGGCGCCCGTGCGACACTCCGTGAATTTTCATAATTTTTCCGTGCGCCTGTGCCAGTCAGTGAAGCTGCAGGCCTGTCCGGGATGTTGAGACGAGCTCATAGGAATTTTCAGATCGAAGTTCCGAGTCCGGGTGCGGAAGATGGCCCGAAACCGGCCGGGGTGCCCAAGAGGGGGTCCAAAATGGAAATTTGAAAAGGTGTGAAGGAGGGGGGGTGACCTTTGGCACCCCCCCCTCAAAAAATCGTGGATATGGAGGGGGGGCGGCGGCTGAAAACAGCCGCCGAAAAAACGCGACCCCCCCCCCCCACAATCGATTGCTGGCTCACAAAGAAGCCATGGTTATGGACCTCCAGGCCTGATGAAGATGATGTGCCGATCAATTCGCCGGTCTCCGCTCCCGCAATGGTGGACTGGTTGAAGAGAGAGAAAACCAGTCTTTCTCTCTCCTCTCTCTCTCTCCTCTTAGCCCCCGTTCGTGCTTGAAGGAATAGGATGAAGATGGACGGCCGGATGGATGCCGATTCTTGACGGGATGAAAGAGCAATGCAAAACCATTGTAGATTGCTGATTCCAAGCAGAATTCATGGCTGGAAATCAATCGTGGGACGTGCCAAATTTAATGGAAAAACCCGCAAGACACGGTAATAATTGTTTTTACAAGGAAAATGGTCTTTTGATGCAAATTTGGTTGATAAAAATGTGTTCATATGGATTGAGTTTTGAGTATGTCGTGCTTTGAGTTGGTTTCTAGCTGTTCATCATTTAAAAATCTGGAAAACATGTGTGGGATAGCAGAAAATAGGGAACCGAGACACGAAACACCATAAAAATGAAGGAAAACAAGGGTTTTGGGCATATAAATGGGGAAAACCGTCGATACACATCAACTAATCTTTCAATTTTGTTGCAAATGAACTAAGGGCCACAGCCCACAAACTGGTTTTCATTTTCAGCAATTTAAAAAATACAAGAAAATGAAGAAAATGGGGAAAAATGATAAAAACACCATGAAAAATAGGGGAAAAATACATTTGGGGCTACGAAAAATACAGAAAAATAGGATTTATGTTTGTTGATGTATAGCAAGGTTGGGGCATGAAGTTATGCTTCAGTTCAGCCTTGTTTATATGTTTTGGTGCGTGTTTCATTCCTTTCTCCACATAAAATGACAAGGAAACCCTAAAAGAAATGAATATAATGATGCACTATCAACGGGGAAGGGTAGAGTTGTGGAAAAATGGTTAAATGACACTGAGCATGAGGAATAATTTGCTGATTTTATATACATCGCATCTAGGACGGAATAATAATGATAAGAATTAAAACCTAGTAGCACGAAGATCACTTCGGTGCTAGGTGTTGCAACGAAGCACAAAGCGGTTAGAAAGAAAAGCATGAAAGAGATGATTTGCACTTGCACGCTGCTGATTTTTAAGATGTTTGAGCACTAGGCATCCACCTCTTTGCATGATCATTTAGAGGAAATTAAAAGTATCAGAGTTAGCTCCTGGATATGCATTGCAATTGTTTTTGGGATATGACCTACGTTGAGAGGCAGTGAGGTTCCTATGTCGTAGGCTAGTCGTGGGATCATAAAGGGGAAGTCAAGTAAGGACAATGGTACATTCCTGGATACGTTTATTTGGTACCTTGAGTGACGTTTGTGCGAAATGTCTAAATGTTGAGCGACGCATCGAGGGGCCAATCCCCAAGGTGTAGGAGAGTCGCAGAGGGTTGACGGCATTCAGCCGTAGGAGGAACCCCATGTGTATGTGATTCGAGCCTTTTGGCTATGTGAAAGGGACTCCCTTTGAGGAGCAATATTGGGTTAGGATCAGTTGGACTACAACGTATTACAAACGCAATGTTTAGGAAGGCAGAGATTTTGATAGACGCTCCTGGCCGCGAGGCCGAGGGGTTGTCTTGTGCATAGTGACGAGGTCCGGCTAGTGCATGAGCCAGTGCCGGCCCGTTTTTAGGTCCATCAGCTTCGCCCGGCACTCGCATGGAATGTTACGGGATTTGCGATCTAGGACTTTCCATGTCTGCCATGTAGTGGAAGTATTCCGGCTGTTTCCACTTAGGACCCGACCTGAATTAAGTTTTTCCCTATTGGTCATTTCCTAATGGAAACTAGAGTCGAACCCAAGTGAACTACTTTACATAGAAACGCCATGTACGAAGCAAATTCACGATGCACTTGGTTCAAGGAGAATGGGAAACGAGAGGGATGTGAAGATCAACCTCTTTGCCATAAGGCATAGTCACATTCCGTTCCCCTAAAAAAGCGTAAATCAAGATCAATTTTAACTCTAGGTCAACGCTTTTGTTGTTCACGTTCTTTGATGATCTTCTGGTTGTCCATCGTGATTTGAGAAAAGTTCCCGGCCAACCGGGACCACCCATCCGTAGGACGGACCTATGGCCACATCCACAGCACTTTTCTCAAGTTGATTAGTTATTTAAATACCTAACACATTTAGTTGGACATGTATCAATCAGCTTCCTTAATTAGCCCTACTGGTTCCTTCACGTAATCATAGCACTTGACATAGAAAAGCAATGTCAAACAAGTTCCTTTTTAACAGGTTATCATATTTATCTTTGAAATACATAAACTCTAGCGCGTAGGCTTATTCACAATCCGCCCGAAGGCTATCCAACAATCCACAGGGATTGCTAATCCAAGATTCCACCCGTAGACTAGTATGCGGGCTTCGAGATCCAATCCTGAGTCACATTAGCCTCTTGTGCAAGGCCGAACGGTGAGGGATTTATGGCCAGAGCCCCCCCGGGCACCCAGGTGTCCTCCAGCTCCAAGCAGTTCTTAACAGAGAGACCTCTCGCGGAGGGTTCCGTCCACCTTCGCGACGTGGTTAACAACCCCCTTGGTTAGGGTCAGGCGGGCAGTCGCGGGGGTAACTCAAGCTGCTTCTCCCTTTAGGCCTTCAACCTGAGGCATTAGATATTCATTTATCCTTTAATTCATTGATCAAATAAGGAAAAACAATGCTCTTAAATCCCTAACGAGCACAAACATTTCCATTGGTTGTTTATTATTGGCCAACTACTAAGGAGTGAATCCTTCCTTTCCCCAATGCATCCAGCACTCGATTTGGGATCAATTGCGACTTGGCAAGATCCCCAATATCCTTGGTTAGGGCATACCCTATTAACCCGACTTGATCAATATCTTAAGTTCACATGTTATTTCAATTTATTGGCTTGTCCTTTGCTTCCAAGCAATTATCTTTACCCCAGAAAGATACTATATTGGGACGATTATTCATCCTCTTGCAAGATAACTTGTGTAAGAATCTTTCAATCTCATTCTGAGGAATTGGCCATTCCCTTGTGATCAAATCACAAGATCATGTGGCTCTACCACTTGTTGCACAAGTGTCGCATCAACTATGGGACAATTCACCCATCGAATGGAGTCACGAAATAGTCTGTTCCTGATGGCATTAGGCCAACTTGTCAGTCCTAGGGTTTCGAGTTTCATCTTTTTAGCAAGAGATTCTTAGGAAAACCCTAGATCACTTCTCGCAAGTAGGTCCTACTATCCCTACATTCCATGAATGTGGGCAAGTGTTTAGGGTTTAGGAGTTTCAGTTTTTAGCAATACGTGCGACTAGGTAAATGTCTTCACCGGCTAACCCTTTTCTAAACGAGTACCTCGAGGTTTTAGGTGTTTAGGTTTATGCTAATTTAACCTACCTATTCTTGAAGATAATTACGCTATCATTTCCATAATCACATGACTCATTGTCTACGCGCAAGTTGATTTTCAAACTCTAACTTTTCGGTTTAAGATCAAGCATAGGTTAGGTTATAGCCTAATTTCAATTAATCATTGAACAAGATTCATGCTAAAACCTGCAACCTTTTCTAATGATTATGTAGTTGAAAGACGATATCTATACCAATTGACTAGAGTTATTCAACTTAAGAATCATTTCATGCCTTGCGATTTCCTATGGATTGTTAGCACTTTCCATAATGACTCATTGCGAAGAAGATATGTCCTAATAATGCAACATGCAGTTTATACTCCCATGCCTAAACGAAGTACACTATCTTAATTCCGTTTTGTAAAAATGGACATTAATCAAATTTCAATTTATTGCAATGCATAAAACTGCTTGCTAGAAATGCATATCAATTTTCTGCTCACTTTATTTTGTTCGTTTTATTGAAAATACTAATGATCGAACTTTTCTATCTCGTGAGCTAATTCTTTCAGAATTAACCTAAGTATTTAAGACGAAAAAATGCATCCTATCTCCAAAAATTATCCTCGCACGATTGAATTATAACAACATAAAATAAAAATTAGGAAGGAAAACCTGGACTTGTGGTGAGATGTCCATGTGGATGTTAGGAGACAATCCTCCTGTGGTGCCACCTAGGGCTTTCTTAGGAGCCATTTCGAATTTAGCCTTTTTGCCTTGGGCGCAGAGTTACGATCTTGTCCGTCTCCTTCTTACGTGAAATCCCTTTGTGAATTGGCTTTAGAAGGCCTTAAAACTGGTTAGGAGAGGGAAAATCCACAAGAAGGCTTTACGGACTTGTGGGAAACCTTACGGGAAGGGATTTAGGTGGAATTTACGTGAAATCGGGTGGAAGAATCCCGAGGAGGAGGGAAAAACAAAGGGTATGAAAGGGGCACACAAAGGGGTTTTGGATTCCCGGGGTAGGGGGTGTTTTAGTAAGCCCACATGACTAGGCCTAGGAGGAAGCTCGAAAGAATAATTCGAGGGGGGGGGGGGGGTTTAAGTCTTTCGATGGTAAGGCTTCTCTAAAACACAAAGGGGTTTTGGATTCCCGGGGTAGGGGGTGTTTTAGTAAGCCCATATGACTAGGGCTAGTAGGAAGCTCGAAAGAATAATTCAAGGGGGGGGGGGTTTAAGTCTTTCGATGGTAAGGCTTCTCTAAAGCCATGGAAAGGAGGCTTTTCTTGAATCTGAAGGGGGGAAAAACATGAAAATAACTCTTGGTGGAAAGGAAAAAGGGGGGAAACAAAGGTATAAAAGGGCCTAAGAAGGAATTTTTCATGGGGGGAAAGGGATTTAAGGACCACATGAAGGCCCTTCAATGGCAAATCAAGGGGGGGGAGGGGTCTTATAGAGCCCTCAGGAGGGAATTTGTGGGGTAGTCTTAAGAGCCACAGGAAGGGGGGCTTAGGAGGCCCAACCTTGGAAGTTTCCAAGACTTTTGGATAATGGTAGAGCCCCACGTGGAAGGAGAAAGGGTGGTAATATGGCGATGTGCCGACGTAGTACAGGGTGTGGACTGCAGTGATGATGGCGGTGATCTCCTTTGGCTCCACGGCAACGAATTGACAACGTCTCGATTTGCAGCGTCAGCGTCCACTCCTCTCTCTCACGGCGGCAACCAAATCTTGCACCACGGCAGCAATCTCAGGCTTTCCCCCTCTCGCTCAGTGGTGATGCCCACTCCTTGCTCCACAGCAGCACCCCCTGGCTTTGCTTCACACAATGGCAATTTGGCCCTCTCTCACACATCAACGATAGTGTCGGCCTCTCCCTCCACGGTCATGTTTCTCTCATGGCTTTATAGCGGGGGGGGGGGGGGAAGGGGATTCTTCCCGCCCCTGTAAAATATTACACGGCGCAGCGAACAGAATCTGAGAAAGAGATAGAGAGTACACAACAGATAAGAGGAGAATCAGTAAATTCTTTAACTCCAAACAACTGATACAAAGATGGCTCTGTCCACTCGTGCACTTCCACTGTGTGAAGCTTAGATGGCGATCTAGATAGAAGATAGGTGAAGAGCTTAAGGCTAGCTGGAACAACAACTCTGACTGGGTGAAAGATGAGTGAGTAATGGCTACGAAGGGATTTAGCTTTTATAGCCTGCGAAGGTCGTTAGGTCGGCCTGCTGACCCGCCGACCTACCATATGAGCCTCCACTAGTCGGCCAGGGAATATTCCCTTTACCATCGGGCCGGGGGCGCCGCTGGCCCCCCTGGGACCCCCCAGCCAGGGGCCGCTTCCGCGGCCCCCGGACCCCACAATAGGGGCCCCTTTTAACTCCCTTACACTGCAACTTAATGCATTGCGCCTCGAGTTGCTACCAGCTTAACCACTCTGTCTAACCCAAATATTAGACCCACAATGGTCACCTTTTTGCCATCCGGTCACATAGACCTCATCTGATATACAAGTCAAGACTCCACCAATGTCCGGGCTCACACTTGGCTTCTCCTCATAATGGGGGCCTTACAACTTTGAGCACCATGGATCATTGGTAGCACCTAATGAGGGTGGGGCATTGATCATATCTAACACCCCCCCTCAATGTCCACCCATAGGTGAACTATCTCCTTGGCCCAATGCCGAGTCTCTGAAGATGAACTTGAAGCAAATCCTTCGTAAGTGCTTTGGTGAAGATATATGCTCCATTCTCCTCTGTTGGACAGTAGACCAATTCCACTATCCCATCCTCCATCAAATCACGCACATAGTGATACTGGATCTCTATATGTTTGGTGCGTGCATGAAACACTGGATTTTTGGCAATGGCAATGCAACTCTGATTGTCACATCTCATCACAGTTGGTTCTTCATCCTGCACTCCCATATGCCATAGAATCCTTCTCAACCATACGGCCTCACATGCAGTAAAACAAGCTGCCTTGTACTCTGCTTCGGTAGAAGACAATGCCACTGTTGGTTGCTTCTTACTAATCCAAGAGAAAATTCCTGAACCCAAAGAGAAACAATAACCAGAAACTGACTTCCTGGAATCAATGTCTCCTGCCCAATCTGAGTCATAGTTTCCCACAAGAGAAGTTCCAAAACTGTATGTGATACCATAGTCAAGAGTTTTCTTCAAGTATCTGAGCACCCGCATCCCAGCCTTCCAATGACTCTAATGAGGTTTGTTTGAGAACCTGCTCAAAACACTAACAGCAAAACTGATATCTGGTCTGGTGTTACACAAGTAGATCAGACTGCCGACCAACCTCCTATACCTCCCAATGTCTGCTAGTGCTGATGTATCCTCGACGGATAACTTTGCATTCACCTCCATAGGTGTAGCTATCTCCTTGCACTCGGTCATGCCAAATGCCTTCAAGATCTACCATGCATACTTCTTCTGAGAGATGAAGATCTTTCCTGGCTCTTGCCAGACTTCAATCCCCAAACAATAGTGCAGCAAGCCCAAGTCTGTCATTTCAAACTCAGAACTCAAAGCCTTTCGAGTTTGGTTGATCATATCTTCATAGTCACCTGTAATAAGAAGGTCGTCCACATATAGGACAATCACTACAGACTTTTTACCATCCGTGTAAACATACAAGTTAGTATCTGAGGCACATCTTTTGAAGTTTAGGTTTAAAAAGAACCTATCTATCCGCTGGTACCATGCTCTGGGGGCCTGTTTCAGCCCATACAATGCCTTCTTCAGTTTACACACTTTGTTCTCAGAATGGGGGGCCTCAAACCTTGGTGGCTGAGCCACGTACACCTCCTCCTTGAGGTCACCATTTAAGAACGCTGACTTAACATCCATTTGGTATACTGGCCACTTCTCATGGGCAGCCACTGCAAGTACCGTGCGAATAGTGGTCATTCTGGCAGTTGGGGCAAATGACTCTTGAAAATCAAACACTTCAACTTGTGAAAATCCTTGGGCAACCAATCTAGCTTTGTACTTTTCTAAGGTACCATTAGCCTTGTACTTTACCTTCCAGATCCACTTGGTGCCAATAATCTTCTGCTTTGATGGTCGATCCACTAGCTCCCAAGTGTCATTCTTCATTATGCTGTCATACTCCGCCTGCATAGCAGCCTTCCATGATGGATCTGCAAGTGCTTCTTCTAAGTCAGTTGGCTCCTTTACTTCTCTCATAATCTCAACCATCAAGGCCATATTGACTATGTGAGCAGAAGCCCTCCTTTGCTCCTCTATTCTCTGAGACCTCCTTGGTCCGTCTGCCTTCTCCTCAACAGATACAGGCATAGGATTATTGTGGTCATAGAGCTGCTTCACCCAGCGCGGCAATGGCTTTTCCGGTGGGGTGATGTCAGGTTGGTGAACTTTTTCCTCATCATCTGAAGATGATGCTTCCTCCTCCTTAAGGATAGGGATAGCTCTCGGGACAGGTTCATAGTGGACTACTTCGCTTGATGATAAAGTGGAAGAACTTGCCTTCTCCTCCTCCACTGTATGCGGCTCCTCCTTGAACACCACATCATGGCTCGCGATGATCTTCTTTGCCTCTTGGTCATATAATTTGTAAGCCTTCTGCTCATCACTATAACCCAAGAAGATACATTTTCTGCTTTTTGGTTGTAACTTGTTTCTCTTCTCATCTGGAACATGTGCATAACATTCACATCCAAAAATTCTGAAATGTGAGACAGATGGTTTCTTACCAGTGTAAGCCTCATGAGGTGTTTTTCCCTTGAGAGCCTTTGTATAGCTCCGATTTAGAATGTAGACTGTAGTATTAACAGCTTCAGCCCAAAAATGGTTAGGCAATCCCTTGCCCTTTAGCATGCATCTTGCCATCTCCACAATGGTGCGATTCCTGCGTTCCACAACACCGTTCTACTGAGGTGTGTGAGGCGTCGTCAATTGACGCTTGATCCCTTTGCTCTTGCAAAAGCCTTCAAACTCCTTTGAGTTGAACTCACCACCACCATCTGTTCTAAATTTCTTCACACTTTTCCCTGTTTCATTCTCAACAAGTATTAGCCATTCTTTAAACTTACCAAAAGCTTGAGCCTTATCACAAAGGAAGTACACCCACATCTTCCTACTGTAGTCGTCGACAATCAACATAAAATAAGAAGATCCCCCCAAGGCCTGTGTAGGCATCTTACCACACAAGTCAGCATGCACCAACTCGAGAGGAGCCTGTGCTCTATTCTTGCTTTCTTGTGGAAATGCCTTTCTCTATTGCTTGCCCATCATACAAGCTTCACATGGTTCCTTCAATTCAATTATTGTAGGTAGGTGAGCAACCATACCTTGCTTTTGCATCTCCTTCAATACTGCAAATCCGATGTGTCCAAACATTTCATGCCAAAGCTTACTTGTGCCCACTCCAGCGGTGGCTGTAAGAGCACTTAGCTCATACAGGTTGTTCCTTCTTTCTCCTTTGCCAACAATTGTGCCAGCACTATCAATAATTTCTGCACTTGTCTTCTTGAACCTCACTTCATGAACAAGATCAATTATGGCAGCAACTGATAAGAGATTTCTCCTGATTTTGGGAACATACAACACATTTGAAAGCTTTTTGACTTCACCATTTGCAGCAACAAAAGAAATAGTACCTGTGCCCGCAGCAGGGCATTTAGCATCATTTCCAACCGTCATAGTGATGGATTCTTGTAGAGGCTGCATAGAACTGTATAGACCTTTCTTGTTGGTCATGTGACGAGAGGCCCCACTATCCAACACCCAAGAGTCAGTGGTAGATTCTTCTTGCGCCGAGGAGCACACTTCCTCAATGGTCACCATGAATAATTCCAACTCTGCTTCAGCCGTATTGGCTGTCTCTTTCCCTTTACTTTTAAGGGTACCATTCTTTTCATCTGCCTTCTTGACATGACAATCTGCAATTGCATGTCCTTTCTTCTTACAGTAGAAGCACTCTCCTTGAAACTTCTTCTTGCCCCCCTTCTTCTTTTTGTCACCATCATTTTTGGTGGAGGAAACACCTTTGCCTTTTGCATTGGCAGAGAATGCAGCATCTCCATTGTTGCTCCCTTCTCGGGCTTTCAGCCTCAACTCCTCCTCCATTAATAATGCACAAAACTCCTCAAAAGTCAAAGCTTGAGGTCTCACCTGAGTATTAAGGGCAGTTACTAGTCCATCAAACTTTTGTGGACAAATTCGAAGACACCACCGAGCTAGCTCTTCGCTAGTCTTTTGTATCCCAGCACCAGCCATCTGGTTGCGCAGATTCTTAATCCGAGTGATGAATGCTTCAACCGTCTCTCCTTCAGCAAACTTCTCCACTGCTAGTTGATTCTCCAAATTTTGAATCCTTGTTTGGTTTCGTGTTTCATACTGACTCCTTAGTACATTCCAAGCTTCTGACGCTTTGGTTGTATGTTGAATCAAAGTCAAAACACTGTCAGAACAGCTTGTAACTAAGACACACAATGCATTTGCATTCCTTCGTTTCCAAGCTCGTAGAAGATCTGCATTCGGAGGAATCATCACACTAGGATTTGATGGGTCGGGGGTAGGCTGTGGTTCTGCGTCAGTCCCCAGCACAGTCTCCAGAAGCTCATAAGAATCAAGGATAGTTGTAATTTTGAACTTCATCAAGGTGTAGTTTGTACCATCTAACTTGCCTTCGCTGAAGGTTGTTGGACGAATCCTCAGTGTTTGAATAGCCGGTACAGCAGCACCACCTCCTGCACCGCTTCCTGATGCGCTAGAACCGCTTCCCGGAGTCGACATAGTTTCTCTTTGCTGTTGAAGCCTTTGCCTCTTGCACGCTCTCCGATCTCTAGAGCCCCCTGGGCTCTGATACCATGTAAAATATTACACGGCGCAGTGAACAGAATCTGAGAAAGAGATAGAGAGTACACAATAGATAAGAGGAGAATCAGTAAATTCTTTAACTCCAAACAACTGATACAAAGATGGCTCTGTCCACCCGTGTGCTTCCACTGTGTGAAGCTTAGATGGCGATCTAGACAGAAGATAGGTGAAGAGCTTAAGGCTAGCTGGAACAACAACTCTGACTGGGTGAAAGATGAGTGAGTGATGGCTGCGAAGGGGTTTAGCTTTTATAGCCTGTGAAGGTCGTTAGGTCGGCCTGCTGACCGACCTACCATATGAGCCTCCACTAGTTGGCCAGGGAATATTCCAGGGAATATATTCCCTTTACCATTAACTCCCTTACACTGCAACTCGATGCAATGCGCCTCGAGTTGCTACCAGCTTAACCACTTTATCTAACCCAAATATTAGACCCACAATGGTCACCTTTTTGCCATCCGGTCACATAGACCTCATCTGATATACAAGTCAGGACTCCACCAATGTCCGGGCTCACACTTGGCTTCTCCTCATAATGGGGGCCTTACAACTTTGAGCACCATGGATCATTGGTAGCACCTAATGAGGGTGGGGCATTGATCATATCTAACAGCCCCTACGCGGCCATAGTGCATGGCCTCCTTCTCTCTACAAGATCCAGCAAGGAGCTTGCACATACATTCTATTCCCCTCCCCTCCAGCATGACAGTCAGCTGGGGGGTAAGGGGAATAAAAAAATTTGCCATTATTTTCAATTTATTTATCCTGATGACCTCCTATCAGGAGGAGGTTCATGCAAAGAATACGTGCCTAGAAATTAGGAATGTTGGTTCATGCAAGGAATACGTATTTGGCAATCGGGAATGTTACATGCTCTCCCCCTTGGAGGAATCAAGATGTCCTCATCTCGAGATAATCTGGGGATATTGATGGTTGAGATTGCTTTCATCTATCCAAGTGGCATCCTCTTCGGGATAATCTTTCCATTGGACGAGGCATTCTCTCAAGATTTTGGATCTCAGTTGTCTCTCCCTAACATCTAAGATCCTGTCAGGCCTTAGTTCAAGGACTCCTTGACTAGGAATTACAATTTTTTGGTCATTAAGTACATGGTTAGGATTAGGTACATACTTTTTCAGTAGGCTAATATGGAATAGATTATGAACCTTTAGGTTCTTAGGGAGTTGCAGTCTATAAGCATTAGGTCCTAGGCACTTGAGGATTTTGTATGGTCCACAATACCTTGGACTTAGCTTTTTGCAATCTCCTAAGGATAGGGAACTCTTCTTTGGACGTACACGAATGAAGAGCATATCTCCTTCCTCGAAGATTCTATCTTGATGCTTCAAATCTACGTATGCCTTCTGTCTATCCTTGGCAGCTTGGATGTCCTATCTTATTGACTTTATTTGGTCATCCATCTCTTCCAACATCTGCCTTGAAGCTTCAACCCTTCAGGTTGGATCTGAGAAGTTTAGGGGACTTCGACAGTCATGATAGTACAATGCTTGGAAAGGGGTCATTTGAATTCTTTGTTGGTAAGAAGCATTGTAGGCAAATTCAACCAAAGGCAAGTATTGAATCCACCTTTTTGGCTCACGACAGCAATGTGCTAAAACAGAGTTGAGTCCCAATGGCTTCGAAGATAGCTCTCCAGAAGTGTGATGTGAAGAGAGATTCATGGTCACTAATGATTCTTCTGGCTAGCCCATGTAGCTTAAATATCTCCTTGATAAACAACCTTGCAATGTCTGAAGCTTTATAGTTTGTCTTTACTGGAATAAGGTGTGCAACCTTAGTCAGCATGTCAGCCACAACCATGATGGAGTTGTATCTCCCTGAACTTGGGGTAGGCCAACAACAAAATCCATACTGATGAATTCCCATTTCATTTGGGAAATGTCAAGTGGTTGTAACTTCCTTGGCATTTTGACATGTTCGGCTTCAATATGTTGACAAGAAAAATACTCGGTGACATATTTGAGAACGTCACCTTTAAGCCTCTCCCAACGGTAGCTCTTCCTAACTGCATTGAGAGTCTTGGCATAGCCAGGATGTCTTGAGAAAGGGGAATCATGAGCTTCCCACAATATCTTCTGCTTAAGTGATTGGCTTGCCGGTATACACAGCCTCGTTCTATAGTAGACAAGTCCACTATTGACAGATAATTCATGATACTTTGCCTGCAGCTTTTGATCTTGATCCTTGATAGAGATCTCCCTTAGCATCGTTTGGTAGGCTGGATCATGGCATGCTTCCTCTCTAGCTAACTCAAGTATTGGATTGTTTGCATAGATACTTTTGTAGCTAGAGATCTAGCCGTTGATGGGTTCTGCAAGATTAGGGAATTAAGGAATGCCTTGCGACTAAGTGCATCGGCAACTACATTCTCTTTTCCTGGTCGGTACTTGATTTCAAAGTCGTACTCTTCCAGCACTTCAATCCACTAACGTTGCCTCATGTTGAGCTCGTTCTGGGTAATGATCCACTTGAGACTTTTATGATCAGTCACTAGAGTAATCTTGTTACCCAATAGGTAATGCCTCCAAAGTTTTAGAGCGTGGATGACAACTAACAATTCCAGATCATGGGTAGCATAATTCTTCTCATGACTCTTCAGTTTCCTTGAAGAGTAAGCTACCGGGCGACCTTCCTGCATGAGCATACATCCTAAGGCAAGTGTGCTATCATCAGTTACTACCTCGAACTCCTTAGTGAGGTCTCGAAGCCTTAGGATAGGTGCTGATACCAAACTTTGCTTCAATCTGTCGAAGCTAGTTTGTTGGAGAGTTGACCATGCAATGGATGTTTGCTTCTTCAGCAAGTCTATCACAGGTGCTGCAATCAAAGCATAGTTTTTGATGAAAACCCTATACCATCCTGTTAATCCAAGAAATCTGGGGGGTGCTGCTGTAATGTAACATTCCCGATTGCCAAATACATATTCCTTGCATGAACCAACATTCCTGATTTCTAGACACGTATTCTTTGCATGAACCTCCTTCTAATAGGAGGTCATAAGGATAAATAATTTGAAAATAATTGCAAAATTTTTTATTCCCCTTACCCCCTAGCCGACTGTTGTGCTGGAGGGGAGGGGAATAGCATGTATGTGCAAGCTCCTTGCTGGAGCTTGCAGAGGGAAGGAGGCCATGCACTATGGCCGCGTAGGGGCGGGAAGAATCCCCTCCCCCCCTCCCCCCCCCCCAGCTATAAAGCCATGAGAGGAACACGACCGTGGAGGGAGAGGCCACACTGTCGTTGATGTGTGAAAGAGGGCCAGATTGCCGTTGTGTGAAGCAAAGCCAGGGGGTGTTGCTGTGGAGCAAGGAGTGGGCGTCGCCGCCCGCTGAGCCAGAGGGGGAAATCTTGAGATTGCTGCCGTGGTGCAAGATTTGGATGCCACCGTGAGAGAGAGGAGTGAACACTGACGCTACAAATCGAGACACTGCCGATTCGTTGCCGTGGAGCCAGAGGAGATCACCACCATCATTGCTGCAGTCCGCCCTGTACTACGTCAGCACGTCGCCATACTATCGCCCTTTCTCCTTCCACGTGGGGCTCTACCATTATCGAGAAGCCTTGGAAGCTTCCAATGTTGGGCCTCCTAATCCCCTCTTCTTGTGGCTCCTAAGACTACCCCACAAATTCCCTCCTAAGGGCTCTATAAGCCCCCTTCCCCCCCCACCCCCCTTGATTTGCCATTGAAGGGCCTTCATGTGGTCCTTAGGCCCCTTTCCCCCCAATGAAAAATTCCTTCTTAGGCCCTTCTATACCTTTGTTTCCCCCCTTTTTCCTTTCCACCAAGAGCTATTTTCATTCCCCCCCCTCCTCGGGATTCAAGAAAAGCCTCCTTTCTGTGGCTTTAGAGAAGCCTTACCATCGAAAGACTTAAACACCCCCCCTCCCCCCCGAATTCTTCTTTTGGGCTTCCTCCTAGCCCTGGTCATGTGGGCTTACTAAAACACCCCCTACCCCGGGAATCTAAAACCCCTTCGTGTGCCCCTTTCATACCCTTTTTTTTTCCCTCCTCCTCGGGATTCTTCCACCCAATTTCGCGTAAATTCCACCTAAATCCGTTCCTGTAAGGTTTCCCACAAGTCCTTAAAGCCTTCTTGTGGATTTTTCCTCTCCTAATCAGTTTTAAGGCCTTCTAAAGACAATTCACAAAGGGAGTTCACGTAAGAAGGAGACGGACAAGATTGTAACTCTACGCCCAAGGCAAAAAGGCTAAATTCGAAATGGCTCCTAAGAAAGCACCAGGCGCCGCCGCAGGAGGATCGTCTCCTAACATCCACATGGACATCTCACCACAAGTCCAAGTTTTCCTTCTTAATTTTTATTTTATGTTGTTATAATTCAATCGTGCGAGGATAATTTTTGGAGATAGGATGCATTTTTTGTCTTAAATACTTATGTTAATTCTGAAAGAATTAGCTCACGAGACAGAAAAGTTTGGTCATTAGTATTTTCAATAAAACGAACAAAATAAAATGAGCAAAAAATTGATATGCATTTCTACCAAGTAGTTTTATGCATTGCAATAAATTGAAATTTGATTAATGTGCATTTTTACAAAACGGAATTAAGATAGTGTACTTCGTTTAGGCATGGGAGTATAAACTGCATGTCGAATTATTAGAACATATCTTCTTTGCAATGAGTCATTATGGAAAGTGCTAAAATCCATAGGAAATTGCAAGGCATGAAATGATTCTTAAGTTGAATAACTCTAGTCAATTGGTATAGATATCGTCTTTCAACTGCATAATTATTAGAAAAGGTTGCGGGTTTAAGTATGAATCTTGTTCGATGATTAATTGGAATTAGGCTATAACCTAACCTATGCTTGATCTTAAACCGAAAAATTAGAGTTTGAAAATCAACTTACGCGTAGACAATGAGTCATGTGATTATGGAAATGATAGTATAATTATCTTCAAGAATAGGTAGGTTAAATTAGCATAAATCTAAACACCTAAAACCGCGGAGTACTCGTATAGAAAATGGTTAGCCGGTGAAGACGTTTACCTAATCGCATGTATTGCTAAAAACTGAAACTCCTAAACCCTAAATACTTGCCCACATTTATGGAATGTAGGGACAGTAGGATCTACTTGCGAGAAGTGATCTAGGGTTTTCCTAAGAATCTTTCGCTAAAAAGATGAAACTCAAAACCCTAGGACTGACAAGTCGGCCTAATGCCATCAGGAACAGACTATTTCGTGACTCCATTTGATGGGTAAATTGTCCCATAATTGATGCGACACTTGTGCAACAAGTGGTAGAGCCGCATGATCTTGTGATTTGATCACAAGGGAATGGCCAATTCCTCGAAATGAGATTGGTAGATTCTTACGCAAGTTATCTTGCAAGAGGATGAATAATGATCCTAATATAGTATATTGCTGGGGTAAAGATAATTGCTTGGAAGCAAAGGACAAGCCAATAAATTGGAATAACATATGAACTTAAGGTATTGATCAAGTCAAGTTAATAGGGTATGCCCTAACCTAGGATATTGGGGATCTTGCCAAGTCGCAATTGATCCCGGATCGAGTGCTGGATGCATTGGGGAAAGGAAGGATTCACTCCTTAGCAGTTGGCCAATAATAAACGACCAATGGAAATGTTTGTGCTTGTTACGGATTTAAGAGCACTGTTTTTCCTTGTTTGATCAATGAATTAAAGGATAAATAAATATCTAATGCCTCAGGTTGAAAGCTGAAGGGAGAGGTAGCTTCAGTTACCCCCGATTGCCTGCTTGACCCTAACCAAGGGGGTTGTTAACCGCACCAAGAAGGTGGACCGAACCCACCGCGAGAGGTCTCTCCATTAAGCGCTACTTGGAGTAGGAGGACGCTTGGGTGCCAAGGGAGGCTCTGGCCATAGATCCCTTGCCTTTCAGGCCTTGCACAAGAGGCTAACGTGACTTGGGATTGGATCTGGAAGCCCGCATACTAGTCTACGGGTGAAATCTTGGATTAGTGATCCCTGTGGATTGCTGTATAGCCTTTGGGCGGATTGTGAATAAGCCTGCAGGCTGGACTTTATGTATTTCAAAGATAAATATGATAACCTGTTAAAAAGGAACTTGTTTAATATTGCTTTTCTATGTCAACTGCTATGATTACGTGAAGGAACCAGTACCTAACGGGGCTAATTAAGGAAGCTGATTGATACATGTCCAACTAAATGTGTTAGCTAATTAAAAAACTAATCAACCTGAGGAAAGTGTA
Source organism: Lygodium microphyllum (assembly GCF_053477565.2). Lineage (NCBI taxonomy): Eukaryota > Viridiplantae > Streptophyta > Polypodiopsida > Schizaeales > Lygodiaceae > Lygodium > Lygodium microphyllum. The sequence continues at coordinate 105,955,353 of NC_141159.1, read as the reverse complement.
GTGGATGTGGCTATAGGTCCGTCCTACGGACGGGTGGTCCTGGTTGGCTAGAAACTTTTCTCAAATCACCATGAATAGCCAGAAGATCGTCAAAGAATACAAACAACAAAAGCGTTGACCTAGAGTTAAAATTGATCCCAATTTACGTTGTTTTTTAGGGGAACGGAATGGGACTATGCCTTATGGTAGAGAGGTTGAGCTTCGCATCCCTCTCATTTCCCATTCTCCTTGAACCAAGTGCAGCATGAATCCGCTTCGGACCTGGCGTTTCTATGTAAAATAGTTTGCTTGGGTTCGACGCTAGTTGCTGTTAGGAAATGACCAGTAGGGAAAACCTAATTCACGTCGGTCCTAAGTGGGAACGGTTTGAATACTTCTGCTACGTGGCAGATGCAGAAAGTCCTAGATTGCAAATCCCGTAACATTCCATGGGAGTCCCGGGCGAAGCTTTTTAAACATCCTTTCGATGGACTGCTAAGACGTGTCCTGAAGATAACTGGTGGACACGTTACAGTTGGTATCAGAGTGAACCAACAAGAGAATTGTTTTTATGAAATCTTAATAAGATGAAGTAAAGAAAATGTTGATGTTCCAAACATTTCCTTACTTTCAATGCTGTCTTGCAGAACTATGAAGCATGGAATAGGTTCTTGGTATTTCGAATCATGTTTGTGACTGCGATGCATTCCCCGCATTATCGATAAAGGGTTGAGATGATGAACAGCCTAGAATGTATCTATAATCCATCGCCTTTGTACATGGAATGAAGATGGACGAGTACCTCAGGAATCTACTATATAGCTGCCCACCGGTTTGCATACCTATACAGACCAACCTAAAGAGGATCAAGTGGTTGGAAGACCTAAAAGTCGTGAAGCTATTCATTTTTGTGGAAGCTCACGTAAATTCAACTTTACATATTCGAGGTCGGAGGGTTGAACTGAACTCATATGTATATGAGGAAGTGACTCGTGTAATCCCCGCTGAAAGGATTAAAGTGTTGGGGCGGCATGAGAAGAATGGGTTCCAAAGGAAAGGATACCTTGAACTTCCAATGACTTGCCGATTCCTGAAGATCCATGACCCGAAACTATACTATTATCTAGTTCTTGTAGATAAATATAATACAACATTATTCTCCCCAAACTAAATGTAAATAGTTGGCTTATCATCCCAAGACATGTTGTATTCCGAAAGGACTATGCCCATATAAATATAAATAAAATTTCTTTTTATCAAAGTTTGATTGTGCATGAGAATTGATAAAAAGTTAAGTGGTTAGATTACCTGGTTGATAGCTGGAATGGAGAAGAAATATAAATCATAGTGTTTAACGAGTAATAACGTTAAGAAATCTTTGTCCAAGCACAACCCCGAGTACAGAATCCCAGTTCGCCTCCTGCATTAAGTATTGCTGTAATCCAGGAGAAGAAGTTTCTTCTCAAGCAGATTCAGCCACCCGAATTTGACGGAAGAGGCAGGTCCGTCCAAGAAGATGCTGAAATTTGGATTGAATCCATGGAGGATTACTTTGAAGCAGCCGGTACTGCACCTGCCAATCAGGCTATGATCGCCAAGCTGAAGCTCACTGGTGAAGCCATGCTTTGGTGGAAGCAATGGTGCAGGGACCAAGGGATCGCGGAAGGATCCGTTACTTGGGAGAAGCTGAAGAAAGCTGTGCAGGGAAGATACCTACCACCTGTGTATTGCATGTAGAAAATGAATGAGTTTTATGAGCTAAAGCAGCTGGGACTCAGTCTCGACGCATACTACTTCAAATTTGTCTCACTTCTTAAGTATGCGCCACAGATGGACATGACACAGCAGGTGTCAAAATTTTGTGCTGGTTTAAATCCACCAGTGAATACCTGTCTCGAATCGATACGCCCATTAGATCTTTAGGATGCACTCATTCGAGCTGTCCCTATAATTTAGGAGGTGGAGGCTGGACCAAGAGGTAACAAAACTGAAAGGGCGACAGTCCATGCCACTCTATACAAGAAAGGCATGAATCGCCAGTTCTCGGTGATTCAGACACCGTTGGACTATCAAGGTAAAAGTTTCAAGACCTTGAATGATTGTGGTAGTACACATTCCTTTATCTCACTAGCTTATGCAAAAAGATTAGGAATAGCCACAGTAGAAGCACCTATTTTGCTTGTGGAATTGGCAAATGGTCGTGAGGTTACTTGTACCAGGCAAATTGCTAAGGTGGATTTCTTTCTGGGAGGAAAGATGACTTCTGTCAAATTCAGAGTCATGAATTTAGGTATCCATGAGTGTTTACTCGGAATGGATTGGCTTAAGCCTAATGACTCCCACATTCATTGTGGAAAGGGCCAAATTTCCTTTCGAAACTTTGAGGGAGAATTGGTCACAACTCAAGGAGAAGTAGGGAAGCCAAAAATTCAATCGGCCCAAGCATCTCGGATTATAAAGGGAGTCAGAAAAGGACTACCTATCTACTTAATTAAGCTCAACAAGTTAGATCAGAAGCAGGAGTCTAGTGAAGGACCTTCATGGCTACAGGAATACGCGGATGTGTTTCCTGAAGAGTTGACAGAACTCCCGCCTCCAAGAGAAGTGGATCATGAGATCAAGTTAGTACCAGGAGCTGCATCAATTGCAAAGAGACCTTATAGAATGTCCATACCAGAAGCAATCGAGCTGAAGGAACAACTCAAGCAACTGCTAGATGAGGGCTACATCCGTCCTACCAAGTCACCATGGGGAGCTCTAGTAATGTTCCAGAAAAAGAAAGATGGAACACTTCGACTATGTATTGATTACCGAGGGTTGAATCAATCACCTGTAAAAAAAAAAGTACCCTATTCCTAGAATAGATGAGCTTCTTGATCATCTTCAGGGTGCAAAGATCTTCTCCAAAATTGATCTCAGGTCGGGTTACTATCAGATAAGGATCAAGGAAGAAGATATCCTCAAGACGGCCTTCAATACAAGATATGGACACTTTGAGTTCCTAGTTATGTCATTCGGGCTTAGGAATGCACCTGCCACCTTCAACAGGTTAATGCAGGATATTTTTAGGCCATATATTGATGACTTTGTGCTCGTCTTCTTTGACGACACTTTAGTCTATTCTAAACAGGAAAAAGATCATGAACCCCAACTTCGGATTGTCCTTGAGATGATGAGGTCACATAAGCTATATGCTAAGATGAAGAAATATGCATTCTTCAAACGTCAGATTGAATACCTGGGATTCATAGTATCAGTGGAAGGAATCTCAGTGGACCCGGCCAAGGTCAGAGATGTGCTAGAATGGCCAGAATACTTCCGCTATGTGGTAGACGCGGAAAGTCCTAGATCGCAAATCCCGTAACATTCCATGCGAGTGTCGGGCGAAGCTTTCTAGACATCCTTCCGATGGACTGCTAAGACGTGTCCTGAAGATAACAGGTGGACACATTACAGAGAGTGAATCAGCCACAATATTATCCTTGCCTCGAGTGTATGAAATATCAAAGTCATAGTTCTGTAAGGTTGCCACCTATCGCCTTTGCTTAGGAGTCAAAGTAGACTGAGTTAAGAAGTACTAGAGGACTCAGTGGTCGCTTTTTACTTGGAAGCGACTGGCATACAAATAGTGGTGTCATTTCTTGATGGCATGGAGAATGGCCAACATCTCCTGCTCATATTCATTCATTTGCATCTCCTTCTCATCAAGCTTGCAGCTCTCAAATGCAATCACATCATGGTCTTGCAACAATACTGCACCAATACCCCAACCACTAGCATCACAATGAATGGTAAAAAACTTAGAGAAGTCAGAGCAAACAAGGATGGGGGCTGAACTAAGCATGTTATTTAACTATTTGAAGCTACGATCCACAGTGGCATCCCAAAAGAATAACTCCTTTTTCAAGCGATCAGTCAAAGATGTTGCAATGGTGGCATAGTGCTTAATGAAGCTTCTGTAGAATGAAGAGAGACCAAGGAAGCCATGCAAAGAAGTGGTGGTGGAGGGACAGGGCCAGTCTTGAATGAATTGCACCTTCTTTGGGTCATCTTGTATACCATTTTTACTCACAATGTGTCCAAAGTACTCCACAGATGTCTGCATGAATATGAATTTTCTCTCCTTAGCAAAGAGTCGATGCTCTCTCATTTTGTCAAACACCCTCCGGACATGTGTCAAGTGCTCCGTGGATGACTTGCTGTAAATGAGGATGTCATCGAAGAAAAAAAGCACAAACTTGAACAGAAAGGGTTGTAGGATTTTGTTCATGAGGCTTTGAAAGGTGGCGGGGGCATTAGTCAACCCAAAAGGCATCACTAGAAAGTGATAGAGTCTACGATCAGTCTTGAAGGCTGTTTTGACCTCATCTCCTACCCGCATACGAGTCTAATGGTAGCCAGAGCGCAAGTCAATCTTAGTGAAAAAGAATGCCCCTTTCAACTCATCTAGCAAATCATCAATCCGTGGGATGGGGTAGTGGTTCTTCACTGTAATTTTGTTCAAATCTATGTGGTCAATGCACATGCAAAAAGAGTCATATTTCTTTTTGACTAAGAGGACACGGGATGCATAGGGGGAAGAAATCGGTTCAATGAAACCCATCTCTAAAAACACCTTGATTTTCTTTGCAACTTCTTCATGCTCACACTTGGAGAGTCTATAGGGGGGTTCATTCACTGGCTTGGAATGGGACTCTAGGTCAAGTGGGTGGTCCACTTGTCTCTTGGGAGGGAGGGATGTAGGCATCTAAAATATGTCATTGTATTCCTCAAGTAAGCCCTACAAGGTTGAACCATGAGATACTACAGAGGGTTGATCAGAATTGTCCTTAGTAAATTGCAAAATAAAGATTTGTGAGCATTTCTTAAACTCCCATTTGAGTTGCTTTGCTGTAATGAGCTAAAAATCAACATGATCTTGAGCTCCCTCTAGGTGGATAGGTTGTCCATGCACCATAAACTCCATGTAAAGTTGAGAGAAGCCCATAGCAATCTTCCCCAATTGTTTCAGCCAGTCACAGCCCAAGACAATGTCAATGGGGCCATATCTAGAGCAATCAGGTCAACCAATACCACATAATTTTCAGCCAAGCATAAGGGAACTCCATGATATACATGTCTGCTGATTTCTTCTTCTCCATTTGCTACTTGGATCTTCAATGGTGTAACATGTCCACCTGTTCTCTCATTGGATATGTCTTAGTAGCCCATCGGGAAGAGAGTCCATAAATCGCCGCCCAATACTTCCACAGAATGTCACGGGGTTTGTGATCTAGGTCTTCCCAAGTCTGACACGAAGCAGAAGCATTTTGGCCATTCCCACTTAGGACCGACCTGAATCAGGGTTTTCCTAGTGGTCAAATTCCTAAAAACGGTAGTTAGCGTCGAACCCAAATGAACTACTTTACGCAGAAACATCAAGGTCGAAGCGGATTCATGCTGCACTTGGTTCAAGGAGAATGGGAAACGAGAGGGATGCAAAGCTCGACCTCTCTGCCCGTAAGGCATAGTCCCATTCCGTTCCCCTAAAACAGCATAAATCGGGACTCTAGTATTTTAGATTGTAGGTCATTCTTCCTTGCTGTCAATTTCCTTCGAGAAAAGTTCCCAGCCAATCAAAACCACCCATCCGTAGGATGGATCCTTGGCCATATCCACTGCACTTTCCTCAGGGTTGCTTTAGTTATCTAATTACCTACCACATTTAGTTTGACACGCAAAAACAGCTTTCTTAATTAGCCAATTAATCACCGATTCTTTCATGCAATCTTAGCATTGACATGGAAAAACAATGTCAAACAAGTTCCTTTTCAACAATTGATCTTATTTATCACTGTTTGGAATACATCATATAATCCAACCCAAAGGCTAATTCCATAATCCAGCCCAAAGGGTAATCCATAATATGCCCAAAGGCAATTTCATAATCCGCCCGAAGGCTATCCATAATCCGCCTGAAGGCAATCCAGCAATCCTCAGGGATTACTAATCCAAGTTTCTGCCCGCAGACTAGTATGCGGGCCTCGAGATCCAATCCTGAGTCACATCAGCCTCTTGTGCTAGACCCGGAGGCAAGGGATTTACGGCTAGAGCCCCCCTGGCACCCAAGTGTCCTCCTGCGCCAAGTAGCACCCACGGAGAGACCTCTTGTGATAGGTTCGGTCCACGTACCTGGTGCGGTTAACAACCCTCTTGGTTAGGGTTAGGCAGATAGTCGGGGGTAAGTGATGCCGCCTCTCCCTCCAGGCGTTCAACTTGAAGCATTAATTATTTTTCCATACTTAGTTCCTTGAGCAAAGCAATACAAACAGTGCTCTTAACTATGCAATCACAATCAATCCAATGGTCCTTTGTTTGGCCAACTGCTAAGGCGTGAATCCTTTTCTTCGAATGCATCTAGCATTCAATCTGAGATCAATTGCGACTTGGCAAGATCCCAAGGGTTTTGTTGTTTACCCCTTTATCCTTGGGTTAGGGTTTATACCCTATTAACCTAAATTAACCAACACCTTAGGTTCCTCAAATTAAGATAGTAAATCATGGCAACCTTGTATCTCTAACTTGATTTGTCAATTTCTTGCTAGGCAATTAATAGTTACCCTAACTTGGCATCTTAGCCTTATAGAAGGGTAATGTAACAGGATGACTACTCATCCTCTTGCAAATTAACTTGTACTTAGAACCTACCAACCCTTGTTCTAAAGAGTGGCAAATCTATTTTGTGACTTAAACACAAGGCCATACGATGTTGCAACTTGTTGTACGAGACAAGTGTCGCACCTAACTTGTGGGATCATTTCTCCCATCAAATGACATTTCTTGGTCAAGAAATATGCTTGATCAAGTTGTAGGGTTTGGGAGTCCTCTTGACCCAACCCAACCCTAACCTTACAAGGCCGACAAAATTTGACCCTAAGGTTTCTAAACTCAATCGAAAGTCTAATATTAGGTCATTTGATCCTTAGGGTAAAACCCTAGATCGTTGTTGCATGGGTGTTTACCTAACCCTAATGTTCCCTGAACGTGGGTAAGACCTTTGGGATTGAAAGTCTTGACTTGGCATCCCAAGTGCGATACTAGGCATAATTTTTGACATGACTAAACCCTAGCTACCACTTTGAGGTGTTTGTTGTACTAACTATTTATGCTTTTAAGAATCCCATGTGGGCTATGCCATTACAAGAGATTTAGCTAAATCAGTCTACTTGCCTTGCGACAAGAAATTATCTTTTCTTAGAGACGCTAATATTTGTCCTAAAAGGTGTAAATAGTTGCAAGACATCACATTACGTGCAAATATGTGATTCATTTAATTTTTCCTTTTATGAAACTATGGAACCTAAAATGACCATCTCTTTTCCTTGCCTAATCTATAATGATAGACAATTCATGGCTAACTCATATAAAAGCCTATGTTGAGTTTCAACAAGAATTATATCTATAACTCTTTGTCCGATGCATTGAATTCATGATTTAATATGAAATGCATCTTGTTCTAAAACAACTTCGATAAAGAAGTTCATGAATATCACAAGACCATTAATGATTTTAATTTGTCCTTTGACACTTAACGAACCTAGGATGCATTTAACATTGCATGCAATATGCATGGTACATAAATCCCTTCCATGTAATGCAATTACTTGGACAACATTTTTATGGACCTCGACGATTATTTCCTATGAATCATATCTAGGAAATCATTGCCTAAATGCATTATGCACTTGTTCTTTCTTATGAGGAAGACAAGGATGCATTTAAAAAAAATTTCATCCTTTTAACCTATGCAATATGCGTTTAGGATTGTCACTTTGGAAATGCAAGCAAAGAGCAACATGCAACTAAAACTTGTAGGACGAATGAGTAATTTTCATTTATAACTTCCTCATGAAAATTAAACCTGCCCAATGCATTCCTTTTATGCGGAATTAAACTTCTAAGAACCTGGCATGAGGACTCACAGCGACGTCCATGTGTACATTTGAGTTGGAGGCACCCACGTGAGCACCTTGCGTCTTTTGTTTGGGGCCCATCGATGACATAGACTCTTGACTCTGCAACTCGTCCTTGCCTTTATTCGATCTATGAATTGTCTATTAGGCCGATACTTCTTTCCTTGCGCGGAAGTTGGGGCTCACAAATCCAGTTTCTGAAACCCAGAAAGACACATGAAAACAAGGCTTAAGGAAGTCCTTGGTGGAAGCTTCCAAGAAGCGTCTAAGCTTCTTATTAGAAGCTTACGTGGAGAGAGAAGAAGATAGATGGGAGGATGAGGACACCGACGATGGAAATGGTGATGATAATGATGATGGGGGTCGTGAAGTGGCGCAGCGTGGCATTTGAGCGGTGGCAGGTCCTGGTGGCATGGCACGGTGGCGCTCCTCTGACAGCACGGTCTCCCTCTCTCTCTCTTCATGCCTCCCTCCCAAGCTCTAGAGGGGAGGTCTTATAGTGTTTAAGGGGGTGGGGAGATCCACACACGTGGAGGGAGGCATGATCCCCTCCCTCATGCTTCCCCATGCCTACTCAAGCTTCTCTCCCTCTCCCACTTTTCTCTCCTGCCATGCATCGGTTGAGGGGAAGGGGTAAATAATAAAAAAATTTGCCTTAATTTTAACCATTATCCATTTTCCCTTCCCATGAAGGGTGTTCTCGTGCGGTCTTGTAGGTTTTTGCCTCGGCTTTATTTGCACAATGCTGTTGGGGTTTATTATCGCGTGCGCAGGGTAAAGACTTAACCACTGACATTATTCCGTTGCGAGAGATGGCTAAGCAATGCTTTTGCACCGGCCGTGTAGTGGTCAAAATTCTTTAATATTTCGTGTAGAAATATTACATTCTCTCCCCCTTAGAGGAATAAAGATGTCCTCATCTCGAGAAGAACTGGGGGTATTGTTGGTTGAGAGTACTTTCATCCATCCAAGTGGCATCCTCTTCGGGATAATCTTTCCACCACTGGATGAGGTATTCTCTCAAGGTCCTAGATCTCAAATGCCTCTCCCTAACATCTAAGATCTTGTTAGGCCATAGCTCAAGGACTCCTTGGCTAGGCATTACAACTTGTCGATCATCAAGTACATGACCAGGGTTAGGTACATACTTTTTCAGTAGTTAGATTGATATGGAATACATTATGAACTTTCAGGTTCTCGGGGACTTGAAGTTAGTAAGCATTAGGCCCTAAGCACTTGATAATCTTGTAGGATCCACAATACCTTGGACTTAGCTTCTTGCATTCACCTAAGGATAGGGAACTCTTCTTTGGATGTAGCGATTGAAGACCATATCTCGTTCAGCGAAGGATCTGTCTTGACGTTTCAAATCCGCATAAGCTTTTGTCTATCCTTGGCGGCTTGGATGTCCTATCTTATTGACTTGATTTGGTCGTCCATATCTTCCAGCATCTGTTTTGAAGCTTCAACCCTTAGGGTTGGATCTGAAAAGTTTAAAGGACTTTGACAATTGTGCCCATACAATGCTTGAAAAGGGGTCATTTGAATGCTCTGTTGGTAGGAAGCATTGTATGCAAACTCAACCAGTGGCAAATATTGAATCCACTTTTTGGGTTCGTGACAGCAGTGTGCCCTTAGCATTTTCTCAATGACTTGGTTGACTCGCTCCGTTTGACCATCCGTTTGGGGATGGTAAGCTGTACTGAAATAGAGTTGAGTCCCAATGGCTTCGAAGGTAACCCTCCAAAAGTGTGATGTGAAGAGAGAGTCATGATCACTAATGATTCTTCTGGGTAACCCATGCAGTTTGAATATCTCCTTGATAAATAACCTTGCAATGTCTGAGGCTTTATAGTTTGTCTTAATAGGAATAAGATATGCAACCTTGGTGAGCATATCCACCACAACCATAATGGAGTTGTATCCTCCCTAAACTTGGGGTAGGCCAACAACAAAATCCATACTAATGAATTCCCATTTCATTTGGGGAATGTCAAGTGGTTGCAACTTCCCTAGCATTTTGACATGTTCGGCCTTAATACATTGACAAGACAAACATTCAGTGACATATTTGAGAATGTCACCTTTGAGCCTCTCCCAATAATAGCTCTTTCTGACTACATTAAGGGTCTTGGCATAGCCAGGATGTCCTGAAAAAGGTGAGTCGTGAGATTCCCAAATTACTTTTTGCTTGAGTGACTGGCTTGCCAGTATACATAATTTCGTTCTATAGTAGACAAGTCAACTATTGATAGAGAATTCTAGATACTTTGCCTGTAGATTTGGGTCTTGATCCTTGATGGGGATCTCCCTTAGCAATTTTTGATAGGTTGGATCATGGCATGTCTCTTCTCTAGCTAGCTCATGTATTGGGTTGTTTGGCATGGATACCTTTGTGGCTAAAGATCTAGCTGTTGATGGATTTTGCAAGATTAGAGAATTTAGAAATGCCTTACGTCTGAGTGCATCAGCAACTACATTCTCCTTTTCAGGCCAGTATTTGATTTCAAAATCATATTCCTCCAGCACTTCAATCCATCGACGTTGCCTCATGTTGAGCTCATTTTGGGTAAAGATCCATTTGAGACTTTTATGATCCGTTACTAGGGTAATCTTGTTACCCAACAAGTAGTATCTCCAAAGCTTGAGAGCATGGATGACAGCTGATAGCTCCAGATCGTGGCTAGCATAATTCCTCTCATGGATCTTCAATTTCCTTGAAGAGTATGTTACAGGATGACCTTCTTGCATAAGCACACATCCTAAGGCAAGTGTGTTAGCATGAGTTATCACTTCAAGCTCCTTACCAAGGAGCATGAGTTATCACTTCAAGCTCCTTACCAAGGTCTAGAAGTTTCAGGATACGTGTTGATACCAAACTTTTCTTTAGTTTATCAAAGCTAGATTGTTCAGCAGCAGTTGACCATACAATTGATGTCTACTTCTTCAGTAGATCCATCAGAGGCATTGCAATCAAGGCATAGTTTTTGATAAAGACCCTATACAATCCTGTCAATCCAAGAAAACTATGTATTTCTTTGACAGTTGTTGGTGTTGGTGATGGACCAAAAACCGGGCCGGCACTAGCTCATGCACTAGTCGGGCCTCGTCACTACGCACAAGACAACCCCTCGGCCTCGCGGCTAGGAGCGTCTATCAAAATCTTTGCCTTCCCAAACATTGCGTTTGTAATACGTTGTTTGTAGTCCACTCTTCTCTCACCCACTACTCCTCAGAGGGAGTCCCTTACACATTGCCTAATGGCACGAAGCACAGACATAGGGGGTCCCCCCCACGGCTGAGTGCCGTCACACCTCTGCGACTCTCCTACACCTTGGGGATTGGCCCCTCGATGCGTCGCTCAACATATAAACATTTCGCACAAAAGTCCACTCAAGGTTCTATTTAATCGTATACAGGAATGTACCATTGTCCGTACTTCTCTTTTTCCTAGACCCCATGACTAGCCTATGGCTTAGGGTGTCCTGTCTCTCACTCAACGTGGGTCACTGTCCTAATGAAAACAATTGCTGTGCATCCAAGATTTCTGATACCTTTAAATATTTCCATGATTTATGCATAGTGTGGATGCCTAGTGCTCAAATAGTTATGAAATAAATATTGTGCACATGTGGAAAACATCCTTTTAATGACTTCCAACTATCGTTCTTATGCGGCGTTGCACAGACCTAGCACCGAGGAAACCCTCGTACTACTAGGCCCTTATTTTATAATTATTCACCGACCTATATGGCATGCAAACCAAAACAACAATCCTTTCATAATTTTACTCCGCATTTAGACACACTTAACCACTCTACCCTCCCATCGATCAAATGTTGCATTGTTGTATAGATTTATAGGGCATTTTGCCATCATTTTATGTATAAAAAGCGGGAAAAACACACTAGAACAAGAAGGTGGGGTTGAACTGAGGCAAATCCTCATGCTTCAGTCCCCACAAACATTCACAAACATTGCTCTTAATTTTCATTAATTTTCCGCACCCAAAATGCATTTCCCCCCTATTTTTAGTGATTTTTCTCTATTTTCCTTGTATTTTCCCTTATTTTTTGCATTACTTTATTACTGAAAATTCAGAATAGATTATGGGTTGTAGCCCTTAGTTCCTTCTTGCAGCAAAATTGAAAATTTAGTTGGTGTTCCTATTCATTTTTCCATTTTTATACCCAAAAACATCATTTTCCCTTGATTTTCCATATTTTACGTGTTTTAGTGTATTATTTTGAACCATAAGATGCATATTTTTCTAATTTTCCGATTATGACCAGCAAGAACTCATGGAAAACAGCAACATAAACAATTTTTAGCCCACATGAACAACATTTTATCAATCAAAAGCCATAAAATCTCACATTTCCTTTGAAAATTTTGAATTACCGCTTATTTGTGTGTTTTGGGTTTCATGTCCATGGCTGCAAATCTGAAAAAATCAGCAGCACTTCATGTCCAGCACAATCACAAATCACCATTTCCAGCCCGTGGAGCAATCCGATCCATGTCGGACAAGCCTCCACCATTCTTTCTTCTTCCTTCTTCTTCCCACATGAACTTGCCTTTAGAAGAGAGAGAGGGAGGAGAGAGAAATACTGAAATCAGAGATCTTCAAAGAGAGCATCATTTGACGGGCGAGAGGCAGCGATAGAGCTAGCATCCAGGAGGGAATGAAGGGCAATGATGATTGGCATGGGTTGTTTGCAGCCCCCATGGTTGATCCATGAAGCATGAGGCGCATTTTTCGGACGTGATGGTGCCATCTTCTTCTTCCTCCTTCTCCACGATTTTTTCATCTTTCATTTCATGTGGCTTTCATTTTGGGCCCCAAGGGTCACTTACCCATTTGGCCAAACTTTGGTCCACCCCTTCGTATCCTGACCGGTTTCTTGGCCATTTCCCCGTCCGGACTCGGAATCGAGCTTTGAAAAATCCTGGGCGTCCGGCCTAGCATCCCGCATTGGCCAGTATTGTGTCAACACGCACGACTGTCTGAAAAATTATGAAAAATCAACAAGTGTTGCTCGGGCACCTTTAAAGCACATTGACGCTTAAAATCGTCCTAGATCGAGCCGCCGCCTTTGACGGTGAATATTTTTCCCTTGATATTCATAATTTTTAGCTATTTTTAAGCACTTCCCGTCACCTAAATTCCGCTCTCATTGGCGACCACGGGATAGGGCGATTCAGCCTGTCAAATCCAGGAACATATCTGCACATAGACAACCAAAGAAGCATCAAATTGATACAAAACAATTTTATAATAAAACTCAGCACAATGCTTCCCCTACCCCTGGACAGAACCAAGGCATGACATCCACAAGGAGTAGGCCTAGCATCATCTAATAAAAGATGCGAAGTGAGTCACTAACCAGCTGCTCCAACATAGCCAAACTAAAAAAAAACCTATCAAAGAGGTTGCCCTAAGTGGTAGTTTGCGCTACTTACCAACTAAAAACAGCACCACTAGGAGCTCCTACAAGGCGAGGACTCCTATAGCCTGATCAAGGAATATTTTCTTTCAGTACATTTCTTCTTTTAGGGTTGTTATTGGATGAACATACTTGGGCATGTAAAAAGGAGGAAGCTGAGCGTAGTGACCCAAGGAGAACAGGGCATCGGCCTCAGGACCTGTCTCGGCACCCAAGAACCTACCAAGCCCTCGCAAGGCGACACTTAATCCTTTTCTAATGCTCACTTTTATTTTCGCTCCAACCTTCCTTGTTTTGTCATTTTTTCCAGCAAGAAGCCACCCCTAGGAAGACAAGGTATCGGCCCCAGGTCTGATTCGTCCCCAGGAACCTACCAGGCCTTCGCAAGGCAATGATCAACTGCTTATACATTTCTATTCCTTTCCTTTTCTTTGATAGGGGTTAGAACCCCTTTTTACACACCTTCGTATTTATATTCATCTTCTAGGATGTCCAGAGTTTCTTGGCATCATCATTATTAGCTTCTGGCAGGCTCCTCTAACTGCCTCACTACTAACAAGAACTCCTAGAACGGCTGCCTAGCAGGCTAGCAAAACAGGGCCACTAGGACTTCCTTCTAAAACAGGTCTTTCGATGTCTGACAATGTCTTTGCAGGAGACAATGACTACTCTGACCTCCCTCAAACATACTTAACCTAAACCTGGGACTTCATGCCTTGGTTGCCGGTCCCCAACAAAAATGTATCCCCTCGACAAGTACAAATACACATATAACAGGAAAGAAAGGTACTCGTAAAGGAGAGATATCACTTGGAGTGGCCACAAGAAGCTTCCATCGCAGCAAAGGCTCCTCCAGGCTCCACCAAATTCCACGAACCACGAAACCTGTCCAGCACAATACGTAAAACAAAAAACTCGATTAACCGCACCCGCACTAGACAAGGAAATGGCCCTCTTGGCCTAATGAAGTCAAACAATACTACGCATAACATCCACCTGGAAGAAACTATGATAGACATCAAAGCATACCATTCCCAGGGAAACAGGGCTCGTAGCCCTAAACTAGGTGCATTAAATTATGACCCATCCCTCCTGCGTATATCGCAAGAGGTGTTCACATCACATTTCGTCTAATCAGTCTGTGGGTCCCAAATAATAAAGGCAGATGAGTCTCACTTACCCTCTGCATCACCCAGAGCAACCATCGTCTGCCAAAGAGGGCATGTTCAGAAAGCATACCCCACAAGCGACCAGGTCCTATCTCACCATCAATAGATATATCGGGACAAGGGCCACAATTAAAGAAGAGGTCTTCTTCATATGCAAAATTAGCCAAAGAATTGGCAAACTGATTCCAATTCTGTGGAATCAGCTGAAAAGACACTCTATCAAATTCGTCTAGTAGGGCTATGGCAGTATGATGGTACATGCAAACGATGGGGTTTCGTACCATGTATGTCCCATTGAGTTGATTTAAAACCAACTGAGAATCCCCTTTCACCAATAACTGGCGGATACCACCCTTCTTTGCAATATTCAAACCCATTATCAGGGCTTTGTATTCGGCCATATTATTGGTAACATTCACCCCGAGATAAGCAGCTAACTTCATAACAATGCGTCGTCGAGGATCGCGAATGAAAACTCCTACACTTCCTTTTTTGCATACACCCCTGGACGCCCCATCAAAGTACAAGGTGTACGTCCATAAAGGGTTTACATGTCCCACCATCCTAAACTCTACTCGTAATTATGATAATCGAAGATCGTCCTATTGAACGGGTGGACTATAGGCTCCATCCCGCCAGCATCATTGAATTCAACAGGGATGCTCGTCAAAATTTGTAGGCAGTGATGGCAGAAGACCTTGATCTCCCAAATAAATGTCCCGCCTTCTTGCTCAATCACCTTGTATCCTTTGCTCCACCAAATGAGCTTTCCCTGATGATACCTCTGTTCCAAATATGGGTGTTCTAAATAAGGGATCAGACCACCCATCAACCTCTATCACGATTTCCTTGCAGATGTTTGATCGATCTCGCCTAGACCTGCAAGGAAGTCATAGCATTAGTACAATCAAAAGTAATAAGGTTTAATTTTGTTAAGATTAACCTTATTTTTGAATTCTATCCCCTCAAGGTCAGCTAACAAGACTATGGATTTATTCCTTCCTATTCTAACGATCCGATAGGGCCCGTCCCATTTGGGCTCTAGTTTGCCTGGAAATAATTCACGTCGTGCATCATAATACAGAACAAGCTGTTCTTTCTTGAAGGTGTATTTCTTGGCTTTGAGGTCATGTAGCTGCTTCATTCGGCGCTTCGCCACTTCTTGGTGCAATAAGCTCTGCAACTTAAGCTCATCTAAATGTGCCAGTGTCGTCAAGTGCTCAAAAAGTGCGTCTTCATCGCTCAAAGAATGATTGATGGCAAACCGAATAGTCGGTAGCTCAATTTCTAAAGGCAAGACACACTTCTCCCCATATACTAACTTGAATGGGGTATGGCCAGTGGCTCGTTTGAAGGTCGTATTATAGGCCCACACTGCCATGTATAACTTTTTATCCCAATCCCGTTTCTTTTCCGATACAATTTTGGATAGGATGCCTACAAGCTGCTTGTTGGTACTCTCAACTTGCCCATTGGCTTGCGGATTATATGGGGTTGTCTTGTTATGCTTGATTTTCCACAACTCTGTCAAACCTTTAATCACCTTATTCAGGAAATGGGTTCCACGGTCCGACACTAATTCTTTCGGCGGACCAAACCGGCATATTATCTGCTCTAAAAGGAAACTAACAGTTTCTTTAGCATCATCTTTCCTTGTTGCACGTGTTTCTGACCACTTTGTGAAGTAGTCAGTTGCTACAATGATGTACCTATTTTGTGTAGTCGACGACGGAGTAATAGGACCCACAAAATCTATTTCCCACTTCTCAAATGGAAGTATCGCCATAATAGGGGTGAGTGGTTGTTTCCTATTCTCTCGACTATCATGTCGTTGGCAAATATCGCATCTCTTAACATACGCAAATGCATCCTGGAAGATGGCAGGCTACCAATAACCTGCTCTTAAAGCCTTTTGTGCTGTAAGCCATCCAGCAAAATGGCCATCGCAAGCAGAATCATGGCACTCTTCCAAAATGAATGGCACCTCGTCAGGCATCACGCACCGGCGATAGATATCATCAACCCCTTGCCGATATAATGTACCTAGGATCAAAGCAAACTTTAACGCTTGCCGCTTAATTTTCCTTCTCTCAGCTTTAGATAATTCGGATCCCGCCTCTCCTGTTGATAAATAATGTGTTATGGCAGCATACCAAGAGGGAATAGATGCCGTATCTATTTTAAATAACAACTCCATGTCACTACCTTCAGCCACAGATTCTTTCGGCTCCCCAAAGTCTACAAGACATTCCACGATGCCTTGCAACCTTGGTGGCTCACTCCTGATTTCATAATCAAATTCCTGCAAAGTGATCAACCACTTTGCTAGACGATCAGGCGGCTGCAGCTTATTCATCAATAATTGAAGTCCCTCCGCCTTCGTATAAAGCACGACTTTCTCATAGAGAATATAATACCTGAATTTCTTGGTCCCAAAGACCATCGCTAGACACAATTTCTCCATGTAGGTATAATTGATTTTGGATACCCCCATCTTTTGACTAGCAAAAGCAATCGGGTGGTACCACTTCTCTTCCCAAATTTGGGCTAAACAACAGCAATCGGGTGGTACCACTTCTCTTCCCAAATTTGGGCTAAACAGCAGCTGATACTATACATGGTGGCTGCTGAAAATATATAGAACATCTCATCTCCTTTAGGTGCTTTTAAAATGGGCGCTCTTGCTAGCTCTTGTTTCACATCCTCGAATGCTACCTTACAAGGGTCACCCCATACAAACGAACAGCTAAAGGACAATAAATTTGTAAGCGGCAACGTTCTTTCTGCTAAGGCGTTGATGAATCTACGGTAGTAACCAACCGAAGACAGAAAGCTATGAACCTCTTTCGGAGTGCGTGGTGGACCCATGGCAACTATAACTTTAACCTTCTCGGGGTCTGTCGCAATTCCTACCAAACTGACCACATGACCCAGCAACAGCCCATAAGGCACTCCAAAAACACACTTCCGTGGGTTTAGGGCGATGCAAAATTGTCTACAGCGCTCAAAGCATTTTCTTAAAATGATCAACTACCTTCCTCTCACGGTGGCGGCCCCTAAGTCATCAATAAACACCTTCAACTCTTCAGGGGATATGTCACCGAATGTCTTATCTACTGTTCGTTGCCACGAACCAGGTGCATTGCATAAACCAAAGGCCATCACATGGTACGCAAAAGTACCAAATACAGTTATAAAAGTTGTTTTCAACTTATCCTCTTCTGCAATTGCCATTTGGTTGTATCCTACAAAGCAATCCATAAACGAATATATCTCCCTACCCGCTAATTGATCCAAAATCTGGTCAATAAATGGCAATGGGTAGTAGTCCTTAACTGTCTGCTTATTCAGCTCCCTAAAGTCTACACATAAACGGATTTGATTATTCTTCTTCTTTCTAATCACAACTGGCAAACACCATTCCGTGTGTTGCACAGGAAAAATCAAACCCGCTTTTCGAAGCTTCTGTAACTCTTCAAATAGGCCGTCCCTTAGTTCAAAAGGCATACGCCTTACTTTCTGCCGTACAGGATGACTGGCCTCTTTCAAAGGAATTGTATGAACAGCAAGACTAGGATGGATGCCTCTCAACTCATCATAACTCCACGCAAAGATATCACGGAATTCCTGGATCAAGGCCACATAGTCCTCCCTTTCTACTGAGCTGAGCATAGAACCTAATTTGATTGGCTGCGAATCATCAGGCGTACCAAGGTCTAGCTTGATAACATCTGCATCTCTTATGCGATCTTGGCCCTCTATCGGCTCATTCAAAGTGATCTGATAGATGTCTTTCGTGGTGGATCCCTCTTTGGACTCATCACTCGATGATGTCTCACTGGCAGATAAATCTTCTAATGTCTCCAATTCTGTAGAAGATAGAGGAGCTCTCTCACTCTGCGGGGACTTAGAATAAGCATCAACCACCACACGCTGGGCATCTCTGCCGAATATTAGCCGACCGGCAGGTATATCCACTTGGCAGTCCGCTTGCAAGATCCAAGGTCGTCCCAGTAATACTTGGTAACTTGGACGGCCTGCAAAACGAAACACCCTAAAGTCCAACAGGCATTCTACATTTGCAACAGTGACATGGACCTTAGTAATGTAGCCTTCCGGCTGTCTCAAACTATCATCTGCCATTCTAAGAATTGTGGAGGTATCTTTCTGGATCGCAAGACCCAACCTTTCCATCAGTTCAGAACTCATAATGTTAACAGATGATCCCGTGTCGACAATGGCATAATCTACTAATATCCCATCGACATAGGCTGCAACCCTTGGGCAATGCTTCTCAGCATGCTCGAACCACCAGTCATCACCAACTCGCGCAATACCCAAAGGTTCTACGATATACCCGGTGCGTAGAATCTTTCTAAATTCCTTACGTACTCCTGGGGAAAGCTTAATAAGCTGTAAGAGATTCACATCCGGCTTGACTTCGCAAAGAGAGCTCGCCAAATCGAATTCATGATAGTTTGATAGAGCTCTCTTTTCACGCCAAACCATCCGCTCTTTGGGTCGCTGAACTGGCTTTAATGCCTCCTTTTTAACTTTCACCTTCTTCTTTGGTGGTTCCTTATCGGCTTTACTTTCTACGGGCTTCAAAGGTCCCCCTTCCATGGCAGGATCCAAAACTTGCATTCCTTTGTCGCCTTGTTTAGGGTTTCCGTCGACAGGCTTATCCTTGTCGGCTTCTCTACCCTTTTGACCTCTTGTAAGAACAGCTCGTAGATTAGAGGTTTCAGCATCATTAACATGTACAGCCTCAATCAAACTAACCCCACTACCACTTGGTAGCTCCTCCAATGTAGTCTTTGGTCATTGAAGTATTTGTTTAGGCCCATCTTCTCGCTGGGAATCATTTCCTTGCACGCGATGATTAACAGGCCCTGGTTGCCGACTACCTCGTTGGAGGGAACTGATCTTACTCCAACAAGTAGCTGCTAAATGGCCGGATTTTCCACAAATGTCGCACTTAACATTTGGGCAATTTCTTGGATAGTGCTGCCCACCACACCATTTGCAACTAAACCTCGAAGGTGCACCCTCATCTGGGTATCTACTTCCTATCAAATTTTGTTGTTTTTTAAGGAAGTTGACATCCACGGCTATTTGTCAATACTGCTCCGTAATCATGTCAGTATAATGCTTCATCATGTCCTTAACCTCGCCAAGAACATTGGAAGAACTCGACTCATAGCCTTGGTCATTACCATGGCATTCCATCGGCCTAACAATTCTATTAGGCACTGGTTGTTGAGCCACATGCATGGTGTTAGAATTGACCGCCTGGCCTCTACCACTTGGAGCCATTTGACTGCCCGTAGGCATCGATATGCTAGGGGGAGCTGGTAATAAAGGCACATTCTGTATCATGTTCCCTCTCCCATTAGGGTTAGCCATCGCTATCCCTTGACCACTACTGCCATTGGCCATTGCCATATTGTTTCCCAATACTAAACCCATATTCGAATTGCCTCGAGAAGCATAGGCTACTTGTAGTCGGGATTCCACCTCTTGTGCTCGTGTAATGGCAGTATCTATATCCCCCAAGGGGACACTACTCAACTGCAATTGGATATTAAAGTCCAAACCATGTAGGAAATATTGCAATTGGGCAGCTACGGGGATAGGAATAGAGGTGTCCAACTTACGAAAAACCTCTTTTATTTTCTTCGCATAAGCACAAATATCCTTGTGTGGTTCTTGGCGGGTCACATTGAGCACACGCAACCAATATTGCCCACCCCTTTCGGGGGCAAACTCCCTTCGAAAAGCTCCATAAAATGCATCAATGTTCAATATGGTTCCAGCTTCTAAACCATGATACCATATAGTGGCTCTTCCTTTGAGAGTCATATTGAAGAACATCATTAAATGTCCTTCTTCTTGAATGCGACAGTTAAACATCAGCTTTTGAAACTCCCTAATGTGGAGTTCCGCATCTTCCTCAACTAGCCCATTAAAAATCGGTAGCGGGTAACCTAGAGCCGGTAAATCCGTCATTCCTGCTGGAATTGCAATAGGCTGCGCCATGACGAGGATTGGATTTGCACTAGGAATAAGGGACGGTGGGGTTACACCTCCCGCACTTGACGTGGACTGGCTTATAGAAGGAAGGGGAGCACTAGAGCTTCCACCTTCTCCTAACTTACTGCTTGTGGCCCCAAGACCACTAGATCCACTCCCTTGTAAGGGTTCAGCACCGCTACGCTTAGGGGAATATCTCCTAAAAATTTCAGCACGTCGCCTAGCTCTTTCGTCTCTTTCTTGCTTTTGGATTTCTGCTAGACGATGGTTATCAATAAATAACGGATCAATCTTAGTATCCTTTGGCATAAACTGCTAGTTGGTCCCTAAACAACCAGGATTCGAGGACCGCCACTTTTAAGCGGCTTCCGGCAGACGCACCACTGATGGACCAAAAACCGGGCCGGCACTGGCTCATGCACTAGCCGGGCCTCATCACTACGCACAAGACAACCCCTCGGCCTCGCGGCCAGGAGCGTCTATCAAAATCTTTGCCTTCCCAAACACTGTGTTTGTAATACGTTGTTTGTAGTCCACTCTTCTCTCACCCACTACTCCTCAGAGGGAGTCCCTTATACATTGCCTAATGGCACGAAGCACAGACATAGGGGGTCCCCCCCACGGCTGAGTGCCGCCACCCCTCTGCGACTCTCCTACACCTTGGGGATTGGCCCCTCGATGCGTCGCTCAACATATAAACATTTTGCACAAAAGTCCACTCAAGGTTCTATTTAATCGTATACAGGAATGTACCATTGTCAGTACTTCTCTTTTTCCTAGACCCCATGACTAGCCTATGGCTTAGGGTGTCCTGTCTCTCACTCAACGTGGGTCACTATCCTAATGAAAACAATTGCTGTGCATCCAGGATTTCTGATACCTTTAAATATTTCCATGATTTATGCATAGTGTGGATGCCTAGTGCTCAAACAGTTATGAAATAAATATTGTGCACATGTGGAAAACATCCTTTTAATGACTTCCAACTATCGTTCTTATGCGGCCTTGCACAGACCTAGCACCGAGGAAACCCTCGTACTACTAGGCCCTTATTTTATAATTATTAACCGACCTATATGGCATGCAAACCAAAACAACAATCCTTTCATAATTTTACTCCACATTTAGACACACTTTAACCACTCTACCCTCCCATCGATCAAATGTTGCATTGTTGTATAGATTTATAGGGCATTTTGCCATCATTTTATGTATAAAAAGCGGGAAAAACACACTAGAACAAGAAGGTGGGGTTGAACTGAGGCAAATCCTCATGCTTCAGTCCCCACAAACATTCACAAACATTGCTCTTAATTTTCATTAATTTTCCGCACCCAAAATGCATTTCCCCCCTATTTTTAGTGATTTTTCTCTATTTTCCTTGTATTTTCCCTTATTTTTTGCATTACTTTATTACTGAAAATTCAGAATAGATTATGGGTCGTGACCCTTAGTTCCTTCTTACAGCAAAATTGAAAATTTAGTTGGTGTTCCTATTCATTTTTCCATTTTTATGCCCAAAAACATCATTTTCCCTTGATTTTCCATATTTTACGTGTTTTAGTGTATTATTTTGAACCACAAGATGCATATTTTTCTGATTTTCTGATTATGACCAGCAAGAAATCATGGAAAACAGCAACATAAACAATTTTTAGCCCACATGAGCAACATTTTATCAATCAAAAGCCATAAAATCTCAAATTTCCTTTGAAAATTTTGAATTACCGCTTATTTGCGTGTTTCGGGTTTCATGTCCATGGCTGCAAATCTGAAAAAATCAGCAGCACTTCATGTCCAGCACAATCACAAATCACCATTTCCAGCCCGTGGAGCAATCCGATCCATGCCGGACAAGCCTCCACCATTCTTTCTTCTTCCTTCTTCTTCCCACATGAACTTGCCTTTAGAAGAGAGAGAGAGAGGAGAGAGAAAGACTGAAATCAGAGATCTTCAAAGAGAGCATCATTTGACGGGCGAGAGGCAGCGATAGAGTTAGCATCCAGGAGGGAATGAAGGGCAATGATGATTGGCATGGGTTGTTTGCAGCCCCCATGGTTGATCCATGAAGCATGAGGCGTATTTTTCGGACGTGATGGCACCATCTTCTTCTTCCTCCTTCTCCACGATTTTTTCATATTTCATTTCATGTGGCTTTCATTTTGGGCCCCAAGGGTCACTTACCCATTTGGCCAAACTTTGGTCCACCCCTTCGTATCTTGACCGGTTTCTTGGCCATTTCCCCGTCCGGACTCGGAATCGAGCTTTGAGAAATCCTGGGCGTCCGGCTTAGCATCCGGCATTGGCTAGTAGCTCGTGTCAACCCGCACGACTGTCTGAAAATTTATGAAAAATCAACAAGTGTCTCTCGGGCACCTTTAAAGCACTTTGACGCTTAAAATCATCCTAGATCGAGCCGCCGCCTTTGACGGTGAATATTTTTCCCTTGATATTCATTATTTTTAGCTATTTTTAAGCACTTCCCATCACCTAAATTCCGCTCTCAGTTGGCCACTCTAGAATGTCTCTAACCTTGGCCGGATCCACTGAGATTCCTTCCACTGATACAATGAATCCCAAATATTCAATCTGTTGCTTGAAAAGTTCACACTTCTTCTTCTTGGCGTAAATCTTGTGTGCTCTCATTGTTTCAAGAACAATGCGAAGCTGGGGTTCATGATCTTCTTCCAGTTTGGAGTGAACTAAGGTATCGTCAAAGAAGGCAAGTACGAAGTCATCAAGATATGGCCTAAAGATATCCTGCATTAACCTGTTGAAGGTTGCAGGTGCATTTGTCAGCCCGAATGACATGACTAGGAACTCAAAGTGTCCATATCTTGTGCTGAATGCCGTCTTTGGGATATCTTCTTCCTTGATCCTTATCTGATAATATCCAGACCTGAGATCAATCTTGGAGAAGATCTTCGCACCTTGAAGACAACCTTCATCTATTCTTGGAATGGGATATTTGTTCTTAATGGTTGATTGATTCAACCCTTTGTAATCAATACATAGCCGAAACGTTCCATCCTTTTTCTTCTAGAATAGCACTGGAGCTCCCCATGGCAAACTACTAGGATGAATGTAGCCTTGATCTAACAATTGCTTGAGTTGCTCCTTCATCTCAATTACTTCTAGGACGGACATTCTATATGGTGTCTTTGTGATTGGTGCAGCTCTTAGTGCTAGCTTGATTTCATGATCAACTTCCCTTTGAGGCGGAAGTTCTGTCAGCTCTTCAGGAAATATGTCTGCGTACTCCTTTAGCCATGAAGGTTCTTTGCTAGACTCTTGATTCTAATCTAGCTTATTTAGCTTAATCAAATAGACAGGTAGCCCCTTTCTAACTCCTTTTATTATCCAAGATGCTTTGGCCAATTGAATTTTTGGACTACCATCCTCTCCATGAGTTGTGACCGATTCCCCTTCATAGTTTCGAAAGGAAACTTGGCCCTTTCCACAGTGAATGTGGGCATCATTAGGTTTAAGCCAATCCATTCCAAGTAAACACTCATGGATACCTAGGTTCATAACCCTGAATCTGATGGAAGTCGACTTTCCTCCCAGTAGGAATTCCACCTTAGCAGTTTGCTTGGTACAAGTGACCTCACGACCATTTTCTAATTCCACAAGCAAGGTGGTGTATCTTTTGTGGCTATTCCTAATCTTATTGCACAAACTGGTGAAATAAAGGAATGTGTACTACCACAATCAATCAAGGTTTTGAAGCTTTTACCTTGATAATCCGATGGAGTTTGAATCACCAAGAATTGGCGATTCGGCCCTTTCTTGTGAAGAGCAGCATGGACGGTTGCCCTTTCAAAGTCAGCTTCCATGGTGGGTTCTTCTTCATCGCACATCTCCTTGTTGGCAACACTGGCGGTTCTTCCTCTGGCCCGGGTGGCGGCTCCTTCATCACGGACGGTTCCTTGGAATGGTTCTTGATGTTGTTCTCCGTTAAGCTTGGGACATTTCCTTTTGAAATGACCAAGCTCGTTGCAATGGAAACAACGGAGATTGCAGCCATTACCTTGGGTAGGAACGAAATTATTAACATTATTGGTTCTAGCTTTCTTCCTTTGTCCCTGATTTTGGCCTTGTACTCTCTTCGCCTGGGACCTATACACTCCTTTGTTCTGATTCTTGTAAGACCAAGTCTTGTTATTCCTTGGCCTAGTCTGCACTTCTTGTACTATGGGTGCAACTTGAATGAGCGCATCCTTTGGGCGCATTGATTCGATGCGGGTGTTTATAGGTGGGTTTAATTCGGCACAAAACTTTGACACCTGTTGTGTCATATCCATTTGTGGTGCATTCTTCAAAAGAGAGATGAACTTTGAATAGTATGCATCAAGAGATAGACCAAGTTGCTTCAGTTCATAGAACTCGTTCATCTTCTGCATGCGATAGGCAGGTGGTAGATATCTTCCACGCACAGCTCTTTTAAGCTTTTCCCAAATAAGTGACCCTTCCGAGATCCCTTGGTCTCTGCACTATTGCTTCCACCAAAGCCTTGCTTCGCCAGTAAGCTTCAATTTGGTGAGCATCGCTTGGTTAGCGGGTGCAGTACCCACTGCTTCAAAATAATCCTCCATGGATTCTATCCAGATCTCGGCGTCAGTTTGGATGGTCCTTCCCTTGCCATCAAATTCTGGTGGCTTGATTTGCTTGAGAAGAAACTTCTTCTCTTGAATCATGGCGGTACTTGGCGTAGGGGTCCGACTAGGGATCTGCACTTCAAGTTGTGCCTGGGCATGAGATTCTTTATGTTAAAACTTGCTAAACGTTGCTTACCTTTCATTACATGCTCAGTTTAGCTTTCAGCCAAGTGACCTAATCACTTAACTTCTTTATCAATACTCGTAGTCAAGACAATCATTGATAAAAAGTCTATTTCATTCATATGGGCATAGCCCTTTCTGAGTACATTTATTTTTGGGGAGATGGAACAAGTTGATACATCAATTCGGGGAGAATAAGATTGTGTTATGTTGAGCTACGGGAACTGAGTAATAGTATGGATTGGGGTCATGGATTTTTTAAGGAATTGATAGGTCATTGGAAGATTAGGGTATCCTTTCCTTTGATACCCATTTCTCTTGTAATGTCCCAACACCTTGATTCTGTCGGCAGGGATTATTCGAGTCACTTCCTTGTACACATTCTTGTTTTGCTTGACCTTTTGACTACCAACATGTAGGGTTGGATTTGCGTGAGCCTCAACAAAGATGAACAGTTTCACAATCTTTAAGTGCTCCAACCACTTGATTCTCTTTAAGTTGGTTCGAAGGTACGCAAATCAGTGGGCAGCTATGTAATAAATTCTTGAATCGCCTGTCCATCTCCGTTCCACGTACAGGGGTGAAGGATTGTAGATGCAGTCTAGGATATTCATCATATCGATCCTCTGTCGATAATCTAAAGCACGCATCGCGGTCATAAACATAACCTGAAACACCAAGAGTTTGTTCCATGCTTCGCGACTCTGCAAGTTAACATCGATAAGTAAGTAAGGAAATGTTCTTGACAGCAACATTTGCTCTACTTCTCCTCATTAAGTTTCCTTATAAATATTAGTTCCTCGTTGGTTCGCTCTGATACCAACTATAATGTGTCCACATGCTCTCTCATTGGACACGTCTTAGCAGCCCATCACAGGAAGAGAGTCCAGAAAGCGCCGCCCGGCACTCCCACGGAATGTCACGGGGTTTGCGATCTAGTTCTTCCTGAGTCTGCCACGAAGCGGAAGCATTCTGGCTGTTCCCACTTGGGATCGACTTGAATCAGGGTTTTCCTCATGGTCAAATTTCCAGAATGGTAGCTAGCATCGAACCCTAGGTGAACTAGTTTACGCAGAAACGTTAGGGTCGAAGCAGATTCATGCTGCACTTGGTTCAAGGAGAATGCAAAACGAGAGGGATGCAAAGCTTGACCCCTCTACCAGTAAGGCATAGTCCCATTCCGTTCCCCCTAAAACAGCATAAATCGGGACTCTAGTATCCTAGATTATAGGTCATTGTTCCTTGCTGTCAATTTCCTTCAAGAAAAGTTCCTGGCCAACCGGGACCACCCATCCGTAGGACGGACCCATGATCACCTCCACTGCACTTTCCTCAAGGTTTCTTTAGTTATCTAATTACCTACCACATTTAGTTTGACACGCAAAAATAGCTTCCTTAATTAGCCAATTAATCATTGATTCCTTCACATAATCTTAGCACTAACATGGAAAAACAATGTCAAACAAGTTCCTTTTCAACAATTGATCTTATTTATCAGTGTTTAAAATACATCATATAATCCAGCCTGAAGGCTAATTCCATAATCCAGCCCAAAGGCTAATCCATAATCCACCCGAAGGAAATTTCATAATCCGCCAGAAGGCTATCCATAATCCGCTCGAAGGCAATCTAGCAATCCTCGAGGATTACTAATCCAAGTTTTCACCTGTAGACTAGTATGCAGGCCTCGAGATCCAATCCCGAGTCACGTCGACCTCTTGTGCAGGACCCAGAGGTAAGGGATTTATGGCCAGAGCCCCCTGCCACCCAAGCGTCTTCCTGCACCAAGTAGCACCCACGGAGAGACCTCTCGTGGCCGGTTCAGTCCACGTACCCGGTGTGGCTAATAATTCCCTTGGTTAGGGTCAGGTAGATAGTCGGGGGTAACTGATGCTGCCTCTCCCTCCAAGCCTTCAACCGGAAGCATTAATTATTTTTCAATCCTTAGTTCCTTGAGCAAAACAATACAAACAATGCTCCTAACTATACAATCACAATCAATCCAGTGGTCGTTTGTTTGGCCAACTACTAAGGCATGAATCCTTTTCTCCGAATGCATCCAGCATTCGATTTGAGATCAATTGCGACTTGGCAAGATCCCAAGGGCTTTGTTGTTTACCCCTTTATCCTTGGGTTAGGGTTTATACCCTATTAACCCAAATTAACCAACACCTTAGTTTCCTCAAATTAAGATAGTAAATCTTGGCGACCTTGTTGCTCTAAGTTGATTTGTCAATTGCTTGCTACGCAATTAATAGTTACCCTAACTTGGCAACTTAGTCTTACAGAAGGGTAATGTCACAGGATGACTACTCATCCTCTTACAAATTAACTTGTACTTAGAACCTACCAACCCTTGTTCTAAAGAGTGGTAAATCTATTTTGTGACTTAAACACAAGGCCATGCGATGTTGCAACTTTTTGTACGAGACAAGTGTCGCACCTAACTTATGGGATCATTTCTCCCATCAAACTACATTTCTTGGTCAAGAAATATGCTTGATCAAGATGTAGGGTTTGGGAGTCCTCTTGACCCAACCCAACCCTAACCTTACTAGGACGACAACGTTTAACCCTAGGGTTTCTAAACTCAATCGGAAGTCTAGTATTAGGTCATTCGATCCTTAGGGTAAAACCCTAGATCATTGTTGCATGGGTGTTTAGCTAACCCTAACGTTTTGTGAAGGTGGGTAGGACCTTTGGAATCGAAAGTCTTGACTTGGCATCCCAAGTGCGATACTAGGCAGAATTTTTAGCATGACTAAACCCTAGCTACCACTTTGAGGAGTTTGTTGTACTAACTATTTATGCTTTTAAGAATCCCATGTGGGTTATGTAATTAAAAGTGATTTATCTAAATCGGTCTACTTGCCTTGTGAGAAGAAACGATATTTTCTTAGGGACGCTAATATTTGTCCTAAAAGGTGTAAATAGTTGCAAGACATCACATTACGTGCAAATATGCGATTCATTGACTTTTTCCTTTTATGAAACTATAGAACGTAAAATGACCATCTCTTTTCCTTGCCTAATCTTTAATGATAGACAATTCATGGCTAACTCATATAAAAGCCTACGTTGAGTTTCAACAAGAATTATATCTATAACTCTTTGTCCAATGCATTGAATTCAAGATTTAATATGAAATGCATCTTTTTCTAAAACAACTTCGATAAAGAATTTCATGAATATCATGAGATCATTAATGATTTTAATTTGTCCTTTGACACTTAACGAACCTAGGATGCATTTAACATTGCATGCAATATGCATGGTACATAAATCCCTTCCATGTAATGCAATTACTTGGACAAGATTTTTATGGACATCGACGATTATTTCCTATGAATCATATCTAGGAAATCATTGCCTAAATGCATTATGCGCTTGTTCTTTCTTGCGAGGAAGACAAGGATGCATTTAAATAAATTTTCATCCTTTTAACCTATGCAATATGTGTTTAGGATTGTCACTTTGGAAATGCAAGCAAAGAGCAACATGCAACTAAAACTCGTAAGACGAATGAGTAATTTGCATTCATAACTTCCCCATGAAAATTAAACTTGCCCAATGCATTCCTTTTATGCAGAATTAAACTTCTAAGAACCTGGGCATGAGGACTCACAGTGACGTCCACGTGTACACTTGGGTTGGAGGCGCCCGCGTGAGCACCTTGCGTCTTTTGTTTTGGGGGCCATCGGTCACGTAGACTCTTGACTCCGCAACTCGTCCTTCCCTTTATTCGATCTACGAACTGCCTATTAGGCCGATACTTCTTTCCTTGCATAGAAGTTGGGGCTTACGAATCCTGTTTTTGAAACCCGGAAAGATACGTGAAAACAAGGCTTAAGGAAGCCCTTGGTGGAAGCTTCCAAGAAGCTTCTAAGCTTCTTATTAGAAGCTTACGTGGAGAGAGAAGAAGATAGATGGGAGGATGAGGACGCCGACGATGGGAATGGTGATGACAATGATGATGGGGGTCGTGAAGTGGCACATTGTGGCGTTTGAGTGGCGGTAGGTCCTGGCGGTAGCATGGCACGGCGGCACTCCTCTGATTGCATGGCCTCCCTCTCTCTCTCTCTCTCTTCGTGCTTCCCTCCCAAGCTCCATGGGGGAGGTCTTATAGTGTGTAGGGGGGGAGATCCACACACGTGGAGGGAGGCATGATCCCCTCCCTCATGCTTCCCCACACCTACTCAAGCTTGTCTCCCTCTCCCACTCCTCTCCGCTACCATGTATCAGCTGACGGGAGGGGGTAAATAATTAAAACATTTGCCTTAATTTTAACCATTATCCATTTGTTTCCCGTGAAGGGTTTTCTTGTGTGGTCTTGCGGGTTTTTTCCTCAGCTTTATTTGCACAATGCGGTTGGGGTTTATTATCGCGTGCGTGGGGTAAGGACTTAACCACTGACATTATTCTATTGCGGGAGATGACTTAGCACTGCTTTTGCACAGGGCATGTAGTGGTCAAAATTCTTTAATATTTCGTGCAGAAATATTACAAAGGGGTGGTGTAATACCATAGGGACACATTTCAACCAATCAATGCCTAATTTATTGACAAAAATGTGAGTGCTTCCACTATCCACAAGGATAAAAACATGCTTTCCATTGATACTGCCTTGAATACGAAGGGTACTGGGGCTGCGAGAACCCGTCCAAGCATCCAAGGAGATCGAGAAAAGGGAAGTGGGAGGTGGGTGGGATGTCAAATCAAGTATCTGTGATGGAGCACTACCCGTGTCGAAGGGAAATCCATCCTCGAGGTCATTGAACTGCTCGTGATCAACATCCTCCATTGTCTCAGCCTGGTCAATGGGCAGGTCATCCTCCTCAGTGTGCCAATCTTCCATGTCATACATGCCATGAACTTTGACCTTAGGTATCTTGTACGCACATTTGGAGGCATGATCATCAGTGTACTTATCTCCACACTTAAAGCATAGGCCCTTTTCCTTTCGTTCCTTCACACCATCTAGGGAGATGAACCGTTGGTTACTGGATCCATGGTATGGTGATGCAGTAGACTGTTTATTTTTAGCATACTTATTCTTAGCATTAGAGCCTGATGTTATCCCAAAAGTACCCATTTTTCTTTCAGCATGGAAGGCGGAATAAGTGTGTACTTTGGGGTTGTTATTAGGCATACAAGTGCCTCAAAAACCACCTTGCTGAAAATGCTCATTATTATGGTACTTTCTTGCATATCTCGTAGCCAATTCGATTGCATCAAACAGTGTGGTAGGTTTTTGGGTCATGACATTTGCCGATAGGCTTGGTTCCAACCCATAGATGTACTTCTGCAATTTAGAATTATTGCTAATGCTCTCCACATACATGGTCAAGTTCATGAATTGATTTGTGTATTCACGTATAGTGAGGTTACGTTGGTCAAGAATGTACCATCCTCTTGCCAACCATTCTTTTTCCACATGGGACACAAAAAATTGGACCATATGCATTTTAAAATCTTTCCAGTCAATGAACTGTTGATTCTCTCTATTGATATAGCACCACCCTATGTGGGCAAACCATTCCATGTGGAGAGAAGCAAAAAGTATTTTTTGATTGCCAGTGCGAGGGTAGATATTGAAGTAGGACTCCAACTTGGACATCCATTCCTCCAAGTCAGATGGTGAGGGGGATTTCCCAATTATTTCCATGTTGTCCATGATTTCCAGGCTCGCCATTTGTACCATATTATCCTTGATGGGTCTAATTCATATGGGGTACATGGGGGCTCCTAGGGAGAGTAGGGGAAATCCGACCCAAGGTGGGAGAAGGCCTCAAAAGGATGTTGGCTGCATGATGGATGGGGGACTTCAATAGGGGCTCATCATGCATATGTGAGGGTTCCCCGATCTCATAGGTAGAAGAGGAAATTCCCTTAGTGTCAAGTATACTCTGTGGACCATGAAATGGTTCCTAATGTGGAGGACGTCTAGACTCATGCCTAGAGTCATTGGTCTTCTCTTGGGATGAAGTGGTCGCTAATTGAGCAACAAGAGTAGTGAGCTGCTCCAAGGTCTATTGAGTCTTCAAGTTTGAAATAGCCATGTGATCAATTGCTTCATCAAAATTGGATATCATTTGGTGGTGGTTGGTGACCATATCATTATGTCGTTCCATATGATGTAGCACATGTTGGCAAAGGGTGTGATTGAAAAGGATGTATGGGTCCGTTTTAGGCATTTCCTCCTGCATGTCACCATGGTAATCTTGAACCAAGCTTGGTTCCTCATTCATGGAGGTCTGGGAGTCTCTAATCTCCCTCTCGAGTTTCTCTTAGGCCTTGCTTTTGCCTTTTTGGCTAGCCATCTGGATGCAGTCCACAAGACCTGCTGTCAGTAAAAGGGGTGTAACTCTTTGTAGGAAACTCTGATTGATGAGGTTTTGGGCCCAAGTCAGAGGGCACAACGTCCTCTTCGATATGGGAAATTAATCTTTATGACAAAAAATGATCAGATTATTTTGTAATGGGTTTACTATGCCTGGGCTCAGTTTGCACCGTGTCCATAGTGACCCTAGTGTACAAAAATGGGCATAACTTTCAAACCGTAGCTTCGATTGGGGAGTTTTTGATTCAAACTGGAGGGGACAAAGCCCTCTTCAAGGTGAGCTATAAGGTTTACTCCAAAATTTATAACAATTCTTTTTTCAATGGGATCTTCTTGACTGTCTTGCAGGACTGTGACAAAAAACACTACATGTCCCTTAGTACCAACGTCTTACATGGATAGAGCATAGTTCAAGGGGCCTAATCAACCACATCAATAGCATAGTGAGCATAATCCCAAGCATCATTGCATACCCATCAACTCCGCCATTAATGCATAAGTACATTCACTGCCATACATCTCCTTTGATTGCATGCACTTCAAGTGTCATACCTGGGTGCCATTAACATTGTGGGGTATCCAAGAGGGATCATTCGGGCAGGGGAGTGGAGCTCATGGAAGTACCTGCACTTGCATACAAGTATCAGGATCTAGATCACTAGGAGGTGGGCAAAGTTCCTGGGTTTTGCACCCCTTTAGAGTCTTAAGTGGTAAAGGAGAGTCACCTCTCTTTTGTCTTCCCACCTCGCCTGGAATCGGTCTTTTTCCTCAACCGAAGTATACATGGCATACATTTTTATTAAGCAATCAGCATATGAAATGCATTGGAATGAAGACATTTGGCCTTTTCATGAGATGCAAGGAATGATAAAGGTTGGGGTAGGGGTTACCTTGGCAGTCCAGTGACTAATTGGCTGCTACTTACCCAATTTACAATGGCTATTAGTCATTTTGGGTTCATCCAAGATCACAAGACCAAATGGAGGCTAATGTCAGCCATTACAATAAATTTCAGGAAGAGGTATGATGCATGCACATGAAGAGGATTGAACTACTAAACCTATACGATCTTAAATCTCTCAAACAATGGATTAAGCTCAAAAAGTGGCTAAATTATGAGATTGAGATCAGATTGGCATACCTCTTTAATACTTGGGAGGATCGTTGAAGCATGAATCATCGATCAAGTCCGGTTGGTTGGGATATCCATGGAAGAATACTTCAGCATTCGAATGCTCCTATTGATGAGGAAGGCTCCCGTGCTTGTCCCCAAGCTTGAGCTTCAAGAATGGGAAGCTTCAAGTGAAGCTTTCATGGCTACCCATAAAGCTTCCATGCATGCTAAAATCCATGTCTTCATCTAGGTGAGAGGATTCATTCACGGGTTGAAGGGCTTGTGGGGTATGAGCTCTCAGGGTCAAGGATGGCTTCAGCTTGAAGAATCCATGGATGCCCCAAATTGTGTCAAACAATCTAGCTACTATCCACACCTTGAAGGTTGAATCTCGGGATCAAAAGTGCCAAAGAGAGAGGTAAGCTGAATCAATACCCAGGAGTGGCAAGGAGTGGCCAGGCAACAGTGGGGGAATGGCAGGAGGGCTGGGGGAGGGTAGGGGAGCTAGCACAAAATGCGCCACAAATTGCGAGGGTTGTCCTTCTGTAGGCCTTCTAGGCAACAACTCCCCCAGTCCTTAGTAGCTTGGGGGATCAGGGATGATGTTATGGAGTTGGTTGATGTTGGGGAGCACCCTTAGGCTAGATCTTGGCATTTCTTTGGGATGGCAGCCATGGCAGATTGCAAGAGAAGAGAGAGAGAGAGGGTTGGGGCAAAAAATAATTGAGGTTTTGCCCTCTTCCAGCTCCCGTGACTCTAAACTTGGCCTGGAACCCTTAAAATTTGCATGAAAAGAAGTGACGACCTACTATTTTAACCGTTTTACCTCCATATGTGTCTCAGTCTCCAACCATAGCTCCTACTTGCTCCAAAAAATTGAAGTTAACTACAGTCCTTCTTGTTGTACCTGTACCTATAAGCTGAGTAACTAGGGTTTTTGGGATTTGAAAAGGAAGAAAGGGGAAAGGAGAAAAGGACCAAAGCCTGAAGCTTTGATATCACTTGTAATGAAATATGCTAAGAGGAGAGAGAAGAAGAGCTTAGGAGAGAGAAAGTGAGCAAGAAGAAGAAGGAAGAACACTAGAAGAAGAGAGAGATAGAGAGAAAAGAGGAGAGAAGGAAGGAGGAAGCCATGGAAGCTAGAGATGAAGGTGAAGAGTATGATCTTGGTAATAACTGGTTGTCCTAATTTGGGGCTCTTACACCTTATAAACCCCGGTCAGTGTGATGGGGTGTCTAAACCCTAGTCGGTGTGTATCCCACTTGTTACAATTCAACATACGACTAGGAACATAATTAAAAAGTTTCAATTTGGTAAATAAATTATGGTGAAAGGAAAGGCTAGAACAAGTAAAGGCTATTAAATTAAAGTTTTAAAATTCAAAAGCTAGTATACATGAACTTCTTTTTCACCATGGCCATGAAGAGATAGTATTCTGGAGTGAGGAGTGTGGGAGCTACCAACACGATCATGAACATGATTGACATGCCATCACATGCAATACAAGACCAAGTTCCTTTGTAAAATAACATCCATTCAATATATGGCTAGGAACATAATTAAAAAGTTTCAATTTGGTAAAGAAATTATAGCGGAATGAAAAATTAGAGTAAGTAAAGGCTATTAAATTAAAGTTTTAAAATTCAAAAGTTAAGATAAATTGCATAACATTTTATTGCATTGGATAATTTATCTTAAGTTGGTTATAAATAAACACTTGCATCAAGAATAAACCCTTTCGCGTTTATAAATTGTGCAAATGTAGAAAAATGTGAAATATGGCATGAAATATATTTCTTTTAGAATTTAAAAACTATATAAATATAAAAATATATAAATAATATATCAAAAATTCTTTTAGAATTTATAACTTTTCTAAGTATCAAGAAATATTTCCTTTATATTTATAAACACAAAAAATAGATTTTTCTTAGTATTTATAACTCATTAAAAGTGAATTAGGATAATTAAGGTAGGTGAACAAAAGTCATTTTGATTAGAATACTTTTCTTTGATGCGTCGGTTCAACATAAAGCACATACTTGCCATAGTCCTATCTTTTAATGAAATTTTTTAGGCGATTATGTAATCCTTACCACATCATGCCCCAAAGAAAATGATAATAATAGACCTACAGCTTAGGGAAACTCACACTTTAATGTTGGTTAATAATTCAAAACCAAGTGTTATGCATCCAGGAGATAGTTCTCTTGATACCATATTTTTAAATGGAGATGCTAGGTGAATGACATTTGTGCTCAACTTAGTAAACTTATTAATCAGTCAGTGTGGATGTGCACAAATAACCCTTTCATGATTTCACTCTAGCTCTAGCGTATTGCTTCATTGCTAAGACAACACTAGAATGATTTGTGTTACTGCCCTTTTTTGAGATTTAAATCAAATGCATTCTATATGCTAAAATATGCATAAAATCAGAATTCAAATGATACTTAACTCCCACAATCCCCTTCCCCCTATCGTTTAAGATATTGCATTTGATGGATAGGTTAACTTAGTATTTTATGTATGTTTTTCTATATAGAATGCGATATATACACACTAAAACATACCAATGGGGATAAACTGAGGCCAATCCTTATTCTTTGTCTTTGTTATATGTGCACAAATATATTTCTAATTTTTCATAATTTTGCAAATGTAAAAACTATTATTCCCCTATTTTCTTTGGCTTAAAATTGCATTTTGAGTAATTTTTTTATTTTCTTTCACAAGCATGGGTGAAGCCACAATGTAAATAGAAGGGAATAGGAAAAGAGAACCTAGGCTAAAATGGCCAGTCATGTAAAACTTGTGTTTCCATATTTTTCTTGGTGCGCCTTTGTCTTCCATTTCACTTTTGCTTTGGCCTTGTCTTTTGCTTTAGATTTTCTGGATTTTCCACCTTGTTCATCTGAGGGTTAATATTACCCCCCTCCTAGACAAGTGCCAGTTCCATGGCACTCACCATTG
The DNA here is from genome assembly GCF_053477565.2 of Lygodium microphyllum. NCBI lineage: Eukaryota > Viridiplantae > Streptophyta > Polypodiopsida > Schizaeales > Lygodiaceae > Lygodium > Lygodium microphyllum. The sequence goes on along the minus strand of NC_141159.1, from coordinate 105,919,564 downwards.
TAGGTAAAATCAATGTGCCATACTGCATCATCAATGGATTTTTTAGTAGCCCTGTCTTTCACATACTGCATGGCAAATAATCTATCTCCTGAAGCATCATCTACCTAATTGGACATAGCAAAATGTCCATGTTGTTTGCCCTTCTGATTGCCCTGCTTCTTCCAACAGTCCTCTATATATACATATATATATATATATATATATATATACATATACATATATGTCAAGATTGTGGGAGAGAAGGAAGGAGTCTCGCTTGAAGCTTTCTTGCTTGCACAATGGGGGAAGACACACAAGGGTGGAGGCTGAAAACAGTTTTCCTCTTCTTAGTTGTGTAAGCCAAAAGAACTCAAGTACAAAGAAATAGAAGAACCCTATGTATGGGTCTCAAACCAAACTCAACTAACTAAGGTGGCATACTAACTGAGCCACGAACTAGAGTAGATAAGGATAGCTATCATGTAGCTATTATTCATCGGCGGTGTACCAACCGCGTCTGCAACTGACAAGTCAGTGACATAAGTACTCAACGGTCACCCTGGCGTATCACGAGTGGAGCTCGATATCTCAACACTCCCCCTCGAGCTCAATCCCAATTCCTGCACACCAAGCAGGTCTCTGAACTTGCGCAGCTTCTCTGCGCCCAATGCCTTCGTGAATATGTCAGCTACCTGATCCTCTGTGCTGACATAAACTAGATCAATAAGACCTAGTAAAACCCTCTCTCGCACATAGTGATAATGCACCTCAATGTGCTTTGTTCTAGCATGATAGACTGGGTTATTTGCCAAGTGTATACTACTCATGTTGTCACAATAAATGACAACTGGCCCATCTGTAGACTGATGCATATCATAAAGTAGCTTATGCAACCAAGCTACCTCACATGCAGCCATTGCTGCACCCCTGTACTCCGCCTTTGTGCTCGACAAGGCAACTGTAGGCTGTTTCTTGCTGCTCCAAGTGACTGCAGCACTCCCGAAAGAGAACACATATCCACTGGTAGATCGTCTATCAGAAATGCTACCAGCCCAATCAGCATCAGTGTATCCATGCAACTGTATCTGAACCCCAGTCTCATAAAATAGTCCATACTGCAATGTGGACTTCACATACCTGAGTATGCGTCTAGCCGCATCCAAATGCGGTTTCCTTGGAGCCTGCATAAACTGACTTACCAATCCAACAACATAGCTCAAATCTGGCCTGGTAATAGTCATATAAATCAAACTTCCTACTATGCGTCTGTACATAGTAGGGTCTGTTGAGATATCGAGCTCCACTCGTGATACGCCAGGGTGACCGTTGTGCATTTATGTCACCGACGTGTCAGTTGCAGATGCGGTTGGTACACCGCCCATGAATAATAGCTACATGATAGCTATCCTTATCTACTCTAGTTCGTGGCTCAGTTAGTATGCCACCTTAGTTAGTTGAGTTTGGTTTGAGACCCATATATAGGGTTCTTCTATTTCTTTGTATTGGAGTTCTTTTGGCTTACACAACTAAGAAGAGGAAAACTGTTTTTCAGCCTCCACCTTTGTGTGTCTTCCCCCATTGTGCAAGCAAGAAAGCTTCAAGCGAGACTCCTTCCTTCTCTCCCACAATCTTGACATGGTATCAGAGCCTTGTTCGTGGTAAGGAGCTCAAGAAAGCAAGCCAAGCTCGCGGTGTTCTGGTAAGAGGAGCAGTGTTGCTTTCATTTTCTGTTTTGGGAGCAGATCTCTGCAGGTAGCACAGCCGGAAAGTGCAGGAGTGCATTGTCTCAGGTTGAGACGCCCTTCGCGGTGAAGCAAGAGGGCAGTATATGCTGCGGGAGGGGGCTTTAGCCCTTGGCGACCTTGTTTTTTTGATTTGAGGCCATTTCGGGGCCTGTTTTGCAGACGGAAGTTTTCTGCACGCACTCAGGAAAAGGCTCAGTTTTATGCTGTGCAGCCACTGTTCTACAGGTCGGTGAAAAGTTACTGTAGAAATTGCTTCGTATGCTTGTGCGCAGAGACATTGGGAGTTTCAGAATCATCCTTGGTTCCTGTTTATGCAAAATCGTCACTAGGAAGTGACTGTGTGGTCAAATACCACTTTCGCCAGTTTTGCAGATTTTCCCTTGTGAGGGTGAAGCTGTGGTTTTTGCAGTGACAGAATTTTTTGCAGTCTTCTGTAATGGCATCTGATTCTCTTTCACAGATTGTCACTGAAAAGCTTGACAAGAACAACTTCCAGGCATGGAAGTTTAGAATGACGAATTTCCTTATGGGAAAAGGATATTGGGAATTTGTTGCAGGAAATGAAGAAGAACCAGTTCTTCCTGATGTTCCCAATCAACAGCAAATGCAGGCATTCAAAGCATGGCATGAGAGAGCCAGGAAAGTTATGTACTGGCTGTCTATCAGCATTTCAGACTCCATGATTGTGCATATTCAGGATGCAAGTACGCCAAAGGAGGCATGGGATACTCTTCAAAGATGTATAGCACAAATACGCAAGCCAGGAAAATGCAGCTCAAGCAAGAGTTGCACAATGTGCAAAGAGAAAATATGAGCATCAACGACTACCACATGAAGGTAAAGAAGATTGCAGATGCACTTGCTTCCATTGGGTCACCAGTGGAAGATGATGATTTAGTTTCTGTGACCTTGAATGGTCTAGGAAAGGATTATGCACAGTTTCGGACATCCATTTCAGTTCGTGAAAGATTTCCTGATTTTGAGGAGTTGATTGCTCTTCTAATTTCTGAGGAACAGAGAAATGGTGGTGCATCTTCTTCAGGAGGAACTTCAAAAGAAGCTGTCTTCTACTCAAATGCTGGAAGAGGTAGAGGCAGAGGTAGAGGAGGCCGATTTGGAGGCCGTGGTAGAAATCAAAATATGCAGCAAACTCAAGAAAACCAGTCCTATGGAGGAGGACGTGGTAACTCTAGAGGCAGGGGGAGCCAAAGAGGTCGTGGTGGATGGCAAAGAGGTCAAAATGCAAACAGTAATGTTGAATGCTACTACTGTGGTAAAATGGGTCATATGGCTAAAGACTGCTATAAAAAGCAGAATGACATCATGAATGGAAAACTGCAACAAGGGAATTATGCATCTTCTAGCAGACAGGGTGATGACAGAAATGAGCATTTGTTCATGGTGCAGCACATGAACAATTCTGTGACAAGTGCAGAAGAAAGCAATGATGTATGGTATGTTGACTCAGGTGCATCAAACCACATGACAGGTCATGCAGAATGGATGGAGGATGCAAGGAAAATGGAAAAACCAGGATTTGTGGAGACTGGTGATGATACTGCACATCCTATTGTGCAGATTGGAAAAATTCCATTGTCTATGCAGGATGGGAAAAAGAAATACCTGTCCGATGTATTTCATGTCCCGAATATCACCAAGAATCTGGTTTCTGTTGGTCAAATGGTTGAACAGGGCTTGCAGGTCAGATTTAATCCTCATGGATGCTTTGTTGAGGATATGAAAAATAAAGGTCGCTTGATAGCAAAAGGAAAGAAGAAGGGCAGAATGTTTACATTGGATGCAGACATGTCTGAATTGAGTGCAACAATGTTTGCACATGGGATCGGTGTAGTTGCAGATATTGATATCTGGCATAAACGCATTGGTCATGTTAATGTACAGCGACTTAAATCAATGCAGGCCCAAAATATTGTTGCAGGATTGCCAAAATTCAAGGTTGCAGAAATGCATAAGGTATGTGAAGCCTGTCAGTTTGGAAAACAGTCAAGGAAACCATTTCCTAGACATGTTCAAGAGAGTGAGAAGCCATTGGAATTAATCCACTCTGATGTGTGGACAACTAAAGCTGCATCTCTTGGAGGCTGTCATTATTTTGTCAGTTTTATTGATGACTATAGCAGAAAAGTTTGGGTGTATTTTATGAAAAAGAAAAGTGAAGTTTTTGGACATTTCAAAACTCTTAAAGCTATGGTTGAAAAAGAAACAGGTCTGCAGATAAAATGCCTAAGGTCAGATGGAGGGGGAGAGTACCTCTCAAATGAGTTTGCAAGGTTCCTGCAGGAGCATGGCATAAAGCAGCAATATTCATGCAGTCATACCCCACAGCAAAATGGAATTGCAGAAAGGAAAAACAGACATATTGGAGAGGTGTCTCGTGCCATGCTCAATGAAAAAGACCTGCCAGATTTTTATTGGGCTGAAGCAGTTGCTACAACAGTCTACATAATGAACAGGACTCCCACTGCAGCAATACATGGAATGACTCCAGAGGAGAGGTATACTGGTAGGAAACCAGATATTTCTCATTTGAAAATTTTTGGTTGCATTGCCTATGTACATGTGCCAGATGAGTTGAGATCCAAGTTGGATCCAAAAGCTGAGAAGTGCATCTTTATTGGTTACTCTCTGCAGCAAAAAGGGTATAGATGCTATAACCCTTCTACTCGTAAGTTTACAGTGAGCAGAGATGTTGTTTTTGATGAGATGAGTAGCTGGTATAAACCAGTAAATGTGATTGATGATGTAGATGCACAAAATGGTAATGCTGCACAGAATTCACAGCAGTAGTCACAAAATATTAGTGGACCTGGAGCGTCCTCTAGCAGTGGTTCACATTCTTCGCCATGGACAGGCAGATTGAGATCAGGAGATTCTTCTCAAAGCAATGCAGATAGTGGTATGCAGGTATCACGAAAAGGAAAAGAGAAGGTTGATCAGCCCATGTTTGATGTGAATGCAGGTCACTCTTATGTGGATGGTGAATCCAGTGGCTCAGAACAGAGCATTGATGATGAGTTGGATATTCCTTCTATTGTTACACCTGGAGTAAGGAAGACCAGGGATGTTTTGAGAGCACCTGGGAGTGAACCCACTTTGCGCAGGTCTACCAGAGTTAGGTATCCTATGGATAGGCTGAAATATGATGGATTTACAGCCATTCACTATGCATATATGGTCAAGGTGATACAGGAACCAGATTCCACTTCTTTTGAGCAAGCCATGGGAAAAGAAAAATGGGAGAAAGCCATGGATGAAGAAATGGATGCCTTGGAAGCAAATGCTACATGGGAGTTAGTACCTTTGCCTAAAGATAAGAATGCAATTGGCTGTAAGTGGGTTTATAAGGTGAAGCACAATGCAGATGGTTCTGTGAACAGATACAAGGCAAGATTAGTAGTCAAGGGGTATGCACAAACATATGGCATTGACTATGAAGAAACATTCAGTCCGGTTGCAAGGATGGCAACCGTAAGAGCAGTCATTGCTATGGCTGCATCAAAGCGATGGTCTTTACATCAGATGGATGTAAAGAATGCCTTCTTGCATGGTGATTTGCAAGAAGAGGTCTATATGGAGCAGCCACCAGGATATGTGCATGCTGTTCATCCTGAGTTTGTTTGCAGGTTGAAGAAAGCCTTGTATGGCTTGAAGCAAGCACCTAGAGCATGGTCTGACAAGATAGGGCAGTATCTTGTCACTATTGGCTTTCAGATTTCCAAGGCAGATTTCTCACTTTATGTGAGAAAAACAGAGAAATGTATTATGCTACTTGTCATTTATGTTGATGATTTGATTATGACAGGTGACAGTGATGAAGATATCCTTCATGTGAAAATGCTATTGAAGCAGAAGTTTGAGATGAAGGATTTGGGAGAGCTGCGTTATTTCTTGGGCATTGAGGTGATTAGATCACCAAGTGGGATACAGCTCTTGCAGAGGCAGTATGGATTGGACATGCTGTCCAAATATGGGATGACAGGCTGTAAGCCTATTTCAGTTCCTTTGGAGCAGAATGTGAAGCTGAGCACAGATGCAGGTGAGCTTCTAGAAGACCCTACTATGTACAGACGCATAGTAGGAAGTTTGATTTATATGACTATTACCAGGCCAGATTTGAGCTATGCTGTTGGATTGGTAAGTCAGTTTATGCAGGCTCCAAGGAAACCGCATTTGGATGCGGCTAGACGCATACTCAGGTATGTGAAGTCCACATTGCAGTATGGACTATTTTATGAGACTGGGGTTCAGATACAGCTGCATGGATACACTGATGCTGATTGGGCTGGTAGTATTTCTGATAGACGATCTACCAGTGGATATGTGTTCTCTTTTGGGAGTGCTGCAGTCACTTGGAGCAGCAAGAAACAGCCTACAGTTGCCTTGTCGAGCACAGAGGCTGAGTACAGGGGTGCAGCAATAGCTGCATGTGAGGTAGCTTGGTTGCATAAGCTACTTTATGATATGCATCAGTCTACAGATGGGCCAGTTGTCATCTATTGTGACAACATGAGTAGTATACACTTGGCAAATAACCCAGTCTATCATGCTAGAACAAAGCACATTGAGGTGCATTATCACTATGTACGAGAGAGGGTTTTACTAGGTCTTATTGATCTAGTTTATGTCAGCACAGAGGATTAGGTAGCTGACATATTCACGAAGGCATTGGGCGCAGAGAAGCTGCGCAAGTTCAGAGACCTGCTTGGTGTGCAGGAATTGGGATTGAGCTCGAGGGGGAGTGTTGAGATATCGAGCTCCACTCGTGATACGCCAGGGTGACCGTTGTGCATTTATGTCACCGACGTGTCAGTTGCAGACGCGGTTGGTACACCACCCATGAATAATAGCTACATGATAGCTATCCTTATCTACTCTAGTTCGTGGCTCAGTTAGTATGCCACCTTAGTTAGTTGAGTTTGGTTTGAGACCCATATATAGGGTTCTTCTATTTCTTTGTATTGGAGTTCTTTTGGCTTACACAACTAAGAAGAGGAAAACTGTTTTTCAGCCTCCACCTTTGTGTGTCTTCCCCCATTGTGCAAGCAAGAAAGCTTCAAGCGAGACTCCTTCCTTCTCTCCCACAATCTTGACAGGGTATTCTAGAAGCTCACCTGCATCTGTGCTCAGCTTCACATTCTGCTCCAGAGGAACTGAAATAGGCTTACAGCCTGTCATCCTATATTTGGACAGCATGTCCAATCCATACTGCCTCTGCAAGAGCTGTATCCCACTTGGTGATCTAATCACCTCAATGCCCAAGAAATAACGCAGCTCTCCCAAATCCTTCATCTCAAACTTCTGCTTCAATAGCATTTTCACATGAAGGATATCTTCATCACTGTCACCTGTCATAATCAAATCATCAACATAAATGACAAGTAGCATAATACCTTTCTCTGTTTTTCTCACATAAAGTGAGAAATCTGCCTTGGAAATCTGAAAGCCAATAGTGACAAGATACTGTCCTATCTTGTCAGACCATGCTCTAGGTGCTTGCTTCAAGCCATACAAGGCTTTCTTCAACCTGCAAACAAACTCAGGATGAACAGCATGCACATAACCTGGTGGCTGCTCCATATAGACCTCTTCTTGCAAATCACCATGCAAGAAGGCATTCTTTACATCCATCTGATGTAAAGACCATCCCTTTGATGCAGCCATAGCAATGACTGCTCTTACTGTTGCCATCCTTGCAACTGGACTGAATGTTTCTTCATAGTCAATGCCATATGTTTGTGCATACCCCTTGACTACTAATATTGCCTTGTATCTGTTCACAGAACCATCTGCATTGTGCTTCACCTTATAAACCCACTTACAGCCAATTGCATTCTTACCTTTAGGCAAAGGTACTAACTCCCATGTAGCATTTGCTTCCAAGGCATCCATTTCTTCATCCATGGCTTTCTCCCATTTTTCTTTTCCCATGGCTTGCTCAAAAGATGTGGGTTCTGGTTCCTGTATCACTTTGACCATATATGCATAGTGAATGGCTGTAAATCCATCATATTTCAGCCTATCCACAGGATACTTAGCTCTCATAGACCTGCGCAAAGTAGGTTCACTCCCAGGTGCTCTCAAAACATCCCTGGTCTTCCTTACTCCAGGTGTAACAATAGAAGGGATACCCAACTCATCATCAATGCTCTGTTCTGAGCCACTGGATTCACCATCCACATAAGAGTGACCTGCATTCACATCAAACATGGGCTGATCAACCTTCTCTTTTCCTTTTCGTGATACCTGCATACCACTATCTGCATTGCTTTGAGAAGATTCTCCTGATCTCAATCTGTCTGTCCATGGCGAAGAATGTGAACCATTGCTAGAGGACGCTCCAGGTCCACTAATATTTTGTGACTGCTGCTGTGAATTCTGTGCAGCATTACCATTTTGTGCATCTACATCATCAATCACATTTACTGGTTTATACCAGCTACTCATCTCATCAAAAACAACATCTCTGCTCACTGTAAACTTACGAGTAGAAGGGTTATAGCATCTATACCCTTTTTGCTGCAGAGAGTAACCAATAAAGATGCACTTCTCAGCTTTTGGATCCAACTTGGATCTCAGCTTATCTGGCACATGTACATAGGCAATGCAACCAAAAATTTTCAAATGAGAAATATCTGGTTTCCTACCAGTATACCTCTCCTCTGGAGTCATTCCATGTATTGCTGCAGTGGGAGTCCTGTTCATTATGTAGACTGCTATAGCAATTGCTTCAGCCCAATAAAAATCTGGCAAGTCTTTTTCATTGAGCATGGCACGAGATACCTCTCCAATATGCCTGTTTTTCCTTTCTGCAATTCCATTTTGTTGTGGGGTATAACTGCATGAATATTGCTGCTTTATGCCATGCTCCTGCAAGAACTTTGCAAACTCATTTGAGAGGTACTCTCCCCCTCCATCTGACCTTAGGCATTTTATTTGCAGACCTGTTTCTTTTTCAGCCATAGCTTTAAGGGTTTTGAAATGCCCAAAAACTTCACTTTTCTTTTTCATAAAATACACCCAAACTTTTCTGCTATAGTCATCAATAAAAGTGACAAAATAATGACAGCCTCCAAGAGATGCAGCTTTAGTAGTCCACACATCAGAGTGGATTAATTCCAATGGCTTCTCACTCTCTTGAACATGTCTAGGAAATGGTTTTCTTGCCTGTTTTCCAAACTGACAGGCTTCACATACCTTATGCATTTCTGCAACCTTGAATTTTGGCAATCCTGCAACAATATTTTGAGCCTGCATTGATTTAAGTCGCTGTACATTAACATGACCAATGCGTTTATGCCAGATATCAATATCTGCAACTACACCGGTCCCATGTGCAAACATTGCTGCACTCAATTCAGACATGTCTGCATCCAATGTAAACATTCTGCCCTTCTTCTTTCCTTTTGCTATCAAGCGACCTTTATTTTTCATATCCTCAACAAAGCATCCATGAGGATTAAATCTGACCTGCAAGCCCTGCTCAACCATTTGACCAACAGAAACCAGATTCTTGGTGATATTCGGAACATGAAATACATCGGAGAGGTATTTCTTTTTCCCATCCTGCATAGACAAAGGTATTTTTCCAATCTGCACAATAGGATGTGCAGTATCATCACCAGTCTCCACAAATCCTGGTTTTTCCATTTTTCTTGCATCCTCCATCCATTCTGCATGACCTGTCATGTGGTTTGACGCACCTGAGTCAACATACCATACATCGTTGCTTTCTTCTGCACTTGTCACAGAATTGTTCATGTGCTGCACCATAAACAGATGCTCATTTCTGTCATCACCCTGTCTACTAGAAGATGCATAATTTCCTTGTTGCAGTTTTCCATTCATGATGTCATTCTGCTTTTTGTAGCAGTCTTTAGCCATATGACCCATTTTACCACAATAGTAGCATTCAACATTACTGTTTGCATTTTGGCCTCTTTGCCATCCACCACGACCTCTTTGGCTCCCCCTGCCTCTAGAGTTACCACGTCCTCCTCCATAGGACTGATTTTCTTGAGTTTGCTGCATATTCTGATTTCTACCACGGCCTCCAAATCGGCCTCCTCTACCTCTGCCTCTACCTCTTCCAGCATTTGAGTAGAAGACAGCTTCTTTTGAAGTTCCTCCTGAAAAAGATGCACCACCATTTCTCTGCTCCTCAGAAATTAGAAGAGCAATCAACTCCTCAAAGTCAGGAAATCTTTCACGAACGGAAATGGATGTTCGAAACTGTGCATAATCCTTTCCTAGACCATTCAAGGTCACGGAAACTAAATCATCATCTTCCACTGGCGACCCAATGGAAGCAAGTGCATCTGCAATCTTCTTCACCTTCATGTGGTAGTCATTGATGCTCATATTTTCTCTTTGCACATTATGCAACTCTTGCTTGAGCTGCATTTTCCTGGCTTGTGTATTTGTGCTATACATTTTTGACAGAGTATCCCATGCCTCCTTTGGCGTACTTGCATCCTGAATATGCACAATCATAGAGTCTGAAATGCTGATAGACAGCCAGTACATAACTTTCCTGGCTCTCTCATGCCATGCTTTGAATGCCTGCATTTGCTGTTGATTGGGAACATCAGGAAGAACTGGTTCTTCTTCATTTCCTGCAATAAATTCCCAATATCCTTTTCCCATAAGGAAATTCGTCATTCTAAACTTCCATGCCTGGAAGTTGTTCTTGTCAAGCTTTTCAGTGACAATCTGTGAAAGAGAATCAGACGCCATCACAGAATACTGCAAGAAATTCTGTTACTGCAAAAAAACACAGCTTCACCCTCACAAGGGAAAATCTGCAAAACTGGCGAAAGTGGTATTTGACCACACATTCACTTCCTAGTGACGATTTTGCATAAACAGGAACCAAGGATGATTCTGAAACTCCCAATGTCTCTGCGCACAAGCATACGATGCAATTTCTACAGTAACTTTTCACCGACCTGTAGAACAGTGGCTGCACAGCATAAAACTGAGCCTTTTCCTGAGTGCGTGCAGAAAACTTCCGTCTGCAAAACAGGCCCCGAAATGGCCTCAAATCAAAAAAACAAGGTCGCCAAGGGCTAAAACCCTTTCCCGCAGCATATACTGCCCTCTTGCTTCACCGCGAAGGGCATCTCAACCTGAGACAATGCACTCCTGCAATTTCCGGCTGTGCTACCTGCAGAGATCTGCTCCCAAAACAGAAAATGAAAGCAACACTGCTCCTCTTACTAGACCACCGCGAGCTTGGCTTGCTTTCTTGAGCTCCTTACCACGAACAAGGCTCTGATACCATGTCAAGATTGTGGGAGAGAAGGAAGGAGTCTCGCTTGAAGCTTTCTTGCTTGCACAATGGGGGAAGACACACAAGGGTGGAGGCTGAAAACAGTTTTCCTCTTCTTAGTTGTGTAAGCCAAAAGAACTCAAGTACAAAGAAATAGAAGAACCCTATGTATGGGTCTCAAACCAAACTCAACTAACTAAGGTGGCATACTAACTGAGCCACGAACTAGAGTAGATAAGGATAGCTATCATGTAGCTATTATTCATCGGCGGTGTACCAACCGCGTCTGCAACTGACAAGTCGGTGACATAAGTACTCAACGGTCACCCTGGCGTATCACGAGTGGAGCTCGATATCTCAACAATATATATATATATATATATATATACATATATACATATATATATATACATATATACATATATATATACATATATACATATATATATACATATATACATATATATATACATATATACATATATACATATATAAATATATACATACATATATATATATATATATATATATGTATATATATATATCTACATTTTTTTATTTTTCTAATTCAAGAAATCAATTCACACTTTGATATATTATCACATTTGATTTAATCCCATATAAACATGATTTGATTCTCCAAAACTAATAAAAACATTAACTTTTCTCTTAAAAAATGCATTTTGGGTTTTAGAAAATTAATAGCTCACACACATGGACATTGATTATGAATTTTATGATTCACAACCCTCAAACACATTGCGATCAAATAGAATTTCATTGCATATAAATAAGATTTGAACCATGATTTATAAAAAAGAATCCAAATTTCCATTAAAAAGAGGCTTACCGCTATTTTTGGGGTTTTGGGTTTCAAGAATTGAATTTTTGAGTAGCCACCAAACCCACCATTAATCTTCAAATAGTGTTGATTATCAATCCTCAATGTTGGCATAACCTCATTTCAATTCAGTTCAAGCTAGACAACCGGTCTTCATTCCAATCTCTTCCCATTTAATCCCACATGAATAGCCCATTAGAGGAGAGAGAGGGAGGAGAGAGAAAGACTAATTTTGGTTATTCATTGTAAAGAAGCTAATTTCATAGTAAACAATTAAATTGGAAATACAAAGGCATAGACTAATTTTCCAAGAAACCATGGCCAAGGTGGCCACACTGAAATGATATTACCATTAATTGGTTGAGAATCAGTTGATGAGAAGCTGCAGCATGGTATGCACCCCAAGCTATAGTGGCCAAGAGTATGCACCCTCTTAGATGGTGGGAGGTTGAGACCTCAAATATGAAATTTTAGAAATGGCAAAAAAAGATCCTTGGCTAGTTACAACTTAGCCTTTTATACTTAACCCTAGTAGGCTAAATATTGGCTAAGGCATTATTTTTACTCTATTACAAGCCATCCCAACCTAGAAGAGCTTTGTCCTCAAAGCTAAATTTGAAACTAGATACAAGGATGAGTACAAGAATAGCTTGAAATAGATGAAATCATACATAAATAAAACTCCATGCTGAAGAAGACCAAATAAATCAATGAAGAGGGACCATATAAGTGAAACAAATTGCTATTGGGTGTCCAAAAAGGCTGCAAAAAAAATTTGGCCATATCTTGAAGTATACGTGTCCAATTTCCATTTGTGAGCTATAGAAATGTAGAGGAAAGTATGTGGTATCTAGCCATGCCATCAAAATAAAATTTTGATGAAGATAAATCAATTAACTTTAGTACATAAATTTATTACAACAAGCTTATGGAAATTGTTCTAAATATAAAGCATGCTACTAAGAAAACTCTTTCAAAGCCAAACCTTCCCACTTTATAAGGTACTCCACAAGAACTCAGTTCCTTGGAATATTCTCCCACTTACCAACAATCTTTTTAGGTTTATAAATTATCAAACCGTCTTCATCAAGGATAGATAGTTCTTCAAGAACTTGAATTTTAGGACCAATGTACTTCTTGAGCTAAGATACATGAAAGACATTATGGATATGTGTAGTTGAAGGTAAATTAAGTTGATAGGAAAGATCCCCAACTCGCTTAATTATTTGGTATGTACCATAATACCTATGAGAAAGTTTATTATGTCCTCCTTGAAGAAAAGTATAATGGGATTTTGGAACCTTCTTCAAGAAAACCCATTCACCTTTGTCAAACTCCACATGTCTTCTTTTCTCATCCGCATAGGCCTTACATTGTCTCTTGATTTTTTTCAATGCTATCATTGCATTGCTTTTCATAAGAGCCTCCATCTTTCCTAACTCTTCACAAGCATTAAGATTCATATCATCATGAAACAATGCAGAAGGCACTTGAATCTTATAGCCATATAATGCTTCAAAAGGAGACATTCTAATACTCATGTGATGACTTTTATTATAACAAAATTCCGCAAGATGAAGCCTATGGTCCCATGCATTTTTTGTATCATGGCAAAAATGATGCAAGAAACCTCTAGCCATTTGGTGACCCTTTTGAGTTGCATGTCCGTTTGTGGATGATAAGATGTACTAGGAGTTAAAATAATCCCCAATAGAAGGGAACAAACTCCTCCAAAAGCTTCCCATAAATTTAGTGTCATGATCAGACATAATCTTCATTGGCATTACAGGAAGCTTAAAAACACATTTCATAAACTAATTAACTACTTACTTTACTGTAAATTAGCCTTGGTTGGAATGAAATGGTTGATTTAGTCAATCGGTCTACCACCACATAAATGCTATTCCACCTGTGTTTTATTGTAGGCAATCCCATTATAAAATCCATGCTAATATCAATCCATGTGACGTGTCCACCTCTTATCCTCAAGACATGTCTTAGCAGTCCATTGGAAAGTATATCTAGAAGGCTCTGCCCGGCACTCCCATGGAATGTTATGGGGATTGCGATCTAGGACTCTGCATCTTCCACGTAGCGGAAATATTTCGGCTGTTCCCACTTAGGACTAACCTGAATTAGGGTTTTCCCTATTGGTCATTTTCTAACAGCAACTAACGTCGAAACCAAGCGAACTACTTTACGTAGAAATGCCAGGTCCGAAGCGGATTTACATTGCACTTTGGTTCAAGGAGAATGGGAAACGAGAGGGATGCGAAGCTCAACCTCTTTGCCATAAGGCATAGTCCCATTTTGCTCCCCTCAAACATCGTATCTCTACTTGCGGCACCTTTTGTACGTCTCTCTGCTTGCATCCCCCAATTTATATAGGTAAGGGGAGGGGGATCCTCCCTCCCCTGTGTGGCAGCGGGCATGGCTACTTCTCTCTCGCAAGCTCCATCGAGGAGCTTAGTCACTCCTTCTATTCCCGTCCCCCTCCACCTCAATAGTCGGCTGGGGGGAATAAGGGAAATAAAAAAAAAAGTATCATTATCCTATCCTTAGAGGCCATTCATATGCGAAAGGTGTAATTAGATTGAGAATATTATAATTCACTTCCCATGAGGAATAGGTAGTGGTTGAAGCAAACCAACGGGCAGAAGTGTAGAATCCTTATTTTGTTGACACAAAAGATAACTCATGAAATATTCTTTAACATCTCTCCAAATACCCTTCCAATAAAAGTTCTTATGGATATTATTAAATGTTTTAAACAAACCATGATGTCTCGCTAAAGGTAAAGAGTGCATCTCTCACAAAATGCGGTCTTTGAAAGATGATTGAGGAGTCAAGGAAACCTGTCCTTGATATCATAAAGGATAATTTGCCATTTATAATTTGGATACTCTTCTCTTTTGCATTGCTACAATTCCTTCATCATTTTGGATGATTTTTTGTTAAGAAAATTCTCTTCTTGAATGTCATGGATCTAATCCTTATGCACATTTGAAATGGTAGAAATGGAACATGCCCACATTCTTGATAAGACATCCGCTACCACCTTATCTTTGAGCCATACAAGATATCTCAAAGTCATATCCTTGAAGAGTAGCTAACCATCTTCATTTCTTGGGAGATAAATTTGGTTGTGAAAGGAAGTATTTCAACATACAATGATTGCTTTTGACCTTGAAATGGCTACCACAGAAGTAATGATGCCACTTTTTAATAGCATGCAATATTACCAACATCTCTTGCTCATAAACATGTAATTGATACTCCTTATCATCAAGCTTTGGACTTTCATAAGCTTTGACTTCATGATCTTGACATAAAACAACCCCAATTTCTCTTCCACTAGCATTTGCACCATATGATAAACTCCTTAGAGAAATCCAAGTATACAAGGATAGGTGTCGAAATTAAAAGAGATTTCAGCTCATTGAAACTTTTATCGACCATGGAGTCCCAAAAGAAAGCCTCTTTTTTAAGACTATCTATCAATGGAGTTGCCACATGAGCATAATTTTTAAATACCTCCTATAGAAGAATGATAATCAAGGAATCCTCTCAAAGAGGTTGCATTCATAGAGTAGGCCATTCTTTAATACATTTCACCTTGTTGGGATCCATTCTAATGCCTTGCTCTCCCACAATATGACCTAAGTATTCCACTTCATCTTCCATGAATGAACACTTTGTCATATTGGCAAAAATTATTGGTTTCATTTGTGTAATTTTGATCCTCTTGGAAATTTATAACACCCTCATTCAATTCTTCTATAATAGGGTCTTTCTTCTTATTCCTTGCCATTAGAAAACAATGTTGTTGTAGTAGATAGTTTATAAAAAATTCCCCTATTTCTATCAGAATATAGCACCAAGCGCAATACTTAATAGCTCAATGAGAAGCTTATTATATGGTAATAAAAAAAATTAAAAATATTTCAACTTGGGTCGGAGACTTTAGGTAAAACAATGATAAATAGTGTCACCCTATATGTTATCCGGGTACTGTCTCATTGTACCTACTGTTAGTAAATCAATAATAACTTGAACTCCCAATATCAGATTGAATTTTTTTTAATTGAAATAAAAGCTTAGGATCCCCTCTTTGAATGAAGCTGAGAGGAGAAGGGAGAAAGAGCTAAAGAGAGAGAAAAGAGCAAGAGCTAGAGAAAGGAAGACTAGAAGAGGAGAGAGAAAGATAGAAAAGAGGGGAGAAAGAAGGAGGAAGCCATGGAAGCTGGAGATGAAGATGAAGAGTGTGCTCTTGATAATCATTGGTTTCCCTAATCTAGGAATATTACACCTTATATACCCCAATCAATGTGATTAAGTGTCTAACCCCTAGTTTCTATGTTTCCTGCTCCTTACAATCCATCCCCACATGGAAGGTCTTTAACCTAAAAAACTAAGAGAAATGGAGGGGAGTGTTGGGTGGGCATAGGAATGGGGTGCAGAGTAATACTTTGAGCCACATTGCAATGCAAATGGGTGGGTTAAAACTAGGGATGGACATCATGTTGTCCATGACAGGCTTGCTGAGGTAAAAATTGTCATAACTTTTGATAGGTTGCTCCAAATGGGACGTGCCACATGTCAAAATGGAGCTTATGATGAGTACTTTCAGCCCATGTATGATGCACATTCTTGAGATTTGGCAAGTACAAAACTCTTCTAAACCAGTGTGCAATCTATAGGTAGGGGGTGGTCAAATGGGGGTATAACTGGCTAGTCTTCAGTCCACTGGGCAAGTACAGAATTATTCTAAACCAGTGTGTAGTTTGCAGGTAGCAGGGGGTGGTCGGCTAGTCTTCAGTCCATTGGGCCTCTTCAAGGTGAGGAAATTCATTGATAATGGTGGCTCAGTGCTAGGAGGCTTTTTCCAGGGGTAGGCCTTGCCATTTGATGAGGTACTCCTTGATGGATTGAGATCTTAAGTGCTTATATCGTTGCTTGATGATTGCCTCAACGATATAGTGAATGATACCTTCTTCATCTATGGGGGGGGGGGTGGGGGAGTTCTTCCACATAGTCCATTGAGATGCCCATGAAGCATTTTAGCTAGCATACATGAGACACATTGTGGATTTTGGTGGTAGTGGGAAGCTCTAATCATTAGGCCAAGTCCCCAACTCTCTTCAGGATTTGATAGGGGCCATAGAAGTGGTGGGCCAACTTGTTACTACTGCCCTCTTTGAGAGTGGAGTAGCGGGACAGACTTAGGCACTTTCAAGAGGACTAGTTTCCCTTCCTAGAATTCCAAATCCCTTCTTTTCTAATCAGCATAGAGTTTTATGTGAGTTGGTGCCTTTTGAAGATTTGATTTTCATTGCTAAAGTAGGGCATGCATGGGATCCAACTCAGCTTGACCTTGAGGGTTGATCTTATCTTTGTAATAAGAAAGTAGGGAGGGGGATCTTATACCCATAAAGGGCCTCAAAAGGGGAAACTCTAATGCTAGAGTGGATAGAGTTATTATAGGCAAACTCAGTCAAGTAGAGCCACGTATCCTAACTCCATTGTACATCATGGAAAAAGTGCAACAAATATATCTCAAGCTATTTGTTTACTCTTTTAGTCTGGCCATTAGTCTAAGGGTGGCATGTAGAGTGGATGGGGCGAGCTTGGTACCCATAGATGTGAAAATTGTTTGCCAAAAGTTTCTCATAAAGTTAGCATCTTGATCGTGTACTATGACTTGTGGTAAGCCATACAACTTGAAGACATATTCCATAAACTGAGTGGTCACCTTAGAGGTAGTGTATTCGATCTTGGTGGGGATAAAGTGGGTAGCTTTGGTGAGGAGATCAACTACCACATATATATTGTTCCAACATTTCTTGGTCACAAGGAGGCTAGTGATAAAGTCCATTGTGATATGAGTTTGTTTCCCTTCAGGAATAGGGAGGGGCTGCAAGAGGCCAACATGCTTGAGTGTACTATCCTTGTTCTATTGGCATGGGGACACACTTAGTCACAAAGTCATTGACATCCCTCCATAAGCCTTTCCAATGAAAGCTCTTGGCAAACCTATCATATGTTTTGAAAACACCCAAATGACTAGTAGTGGGACAAGAATGCATCTCTTCCATGATCTTCTATGTGAAGGGGGAAGTGTATTGGATGATGATCTTGCCATGTGACCAAATAAGACCATGCTTGAGCTGATATTGGAAGTTTTCAGCCATGACTCCATGTGGTAATTTCTAGAAGGTGTGGTTGAATTTATCATCTAACAAATAAGCTTCTTTAAGCTCTTCAATTCAATCACTATGCAACTCTGCAATAGAGGATACTCTACATGGCCACATCTGAGAGAGTGAATCACCACCATATTATCTTTATCCCGAGTGTGAGAAATATCAAAGTCATAATTTTGTAATAGTGCCATCCATCACCTTTGTTTAGGAGTCAAAGTGGATTGAGTCAAGAAGTACTAGAGAACTCAAGGGGGTCACTTTATATACTTGGAAGCGGTTGCCATACAAATAGTGGTGCCATTTCTTGATAGCATGGAGGATGGCCAACATCTCCTAGTCATACACATTCATTCACATATCCTTATCATCAAGTTTGTGGCTCTCAAATGCAATCATATCATACACTTGCAGCAATACTACACCAATATCCCTGCCACTGGCATCACAATGAATGGTAAACATCTTAGAGAAGTTAAGATAGACAAGGATGGGGGCAGAAGTATGCACGTCCTTTAACTACTTAAAGTTATGATTAGTGATGGCATCCAAAAATAATGATTCATTTTTTAAATTGATCATTCAAAGGTGCTACAATGGTGGAGTAGTGCTTAGTGAAGCATCTATAGAATGAAGAGAGACCAAGGAATCCATGCAATGAAGTGGGGTGGATGGAGTGGGCCAATCCCCTAACACATTGCACCTTCTTTGGGTTCATCTATATGCCATTTTTGCTCACAATGTGTCTTAAGTACTCCATAGATTTTTGCATGAATATATATTTTATCTCATTAGCAAAGAGTCTATGCTCTCTCAATATGTCAAATGCCCTTCTGACATGTGCCAAGTGCTCCTCTGGTGAATTGCTATAAATGAGGATGTCGTCAAAGAAAATGAGCACAAACTTGAACAAAAAGGGTTAAAGAATTTCGTTCATGAGGCTTTGAAATGTGGTGGGTATGTTAGCCAACCCAAAAAGTATCACTAGAAAATGATAAATCCCATGTTTAGTCCTGAAGGCCATTTTGATCTCATCTCCCTCCCTCATACAAATATGATGGTAGCTAGAGCATACATCAATCTTAGTAAAAAAAAAACATGCCCCTTTCAACTCATCTAGCAAGTCATCAATCTGTGGTGGATGGGGTACCATTTCTTCATTGTGATTTTGTTCAAGTCTCATAGTTGATGCACATGTCGAAAGAGCCATCTTTCTTCTTGACTAACAAGACAAGGGATGCATAAGGGAAATAAATCGGTTCAATGAAACCCATCTCCAACAACTCCTTGACTTGCTTTGCAACCTCTTCACATTCACACTTGGAGAGTCTGTAAGGTGGCTTGCTTTGCAACCTCTTCACATTCACACTTGGAGAGTCTATAAGGTGGCTTGTTTACGAGCTTGGAATGGGCCTCTAAATCAAGTGGGTTGTCCACTTACCACTTAAAGGGAAGGGTTGTAGGCATCTGAAATAGATCACTGTACTCCTCAAGTAGGGCCTACAAGGCTGAATCCCTAAATACTTCAGAGGGTTGACCTGAATTGTCCTTATTCAATTGCAAGACAAAGATCTGCGAGCATTTTCTAAACTCTCGTTTGAGTTTCTTTGTTGTAATGAGCTGAAAATCAGCATGATCTTGAATCCGCTCTAAGCAGATAAGTTGTCCATGCATCACAAACTCCATGTAGAGCTGACAAAAGTCCATAGAAATTTTTTCCCATTGTTTCAACCAATCATAACCCAAGACAACATCAATGGGGCCCATATTTAGGGAAATTAGATCAACCAATGCCACATAATTTTCAGCCAAGCATAAGGGGACTATGGGGCATACATGTGTGTTGACTTTCTCTTCTCCATTTGCTACTTGGACCTTCAAGGGGTGGTGTAATTCCATAGGGATGCATTTCAACCAGTCAATGGTGACTGATTTAATAATAAAACTGTGAGTGCTACCACTATCCATAAGGATGAAGACATGCTTCCCATGGATACTACCTTGAATGTGTAGGGTGATCAGGCTTCGAGAACCCATTCAAGCATCCAAGGAGATGGAGCAAAGGGAAGTGGTATGTGGGTGTGATGTCAAATCAAGTACCTGTAATGAGCAACCACCCGAGTCAAAAGGAAACCCATCCTTAATATCATTTCCATGCTGGCCATCTACTTATGTCCATGATGGGGCCGATTCATATAGGTTGCATGGGGGCTCCTATAGAGAGTGGGGGAGCTTCTACCAAGGGTGGGAGAGGGCCTTAGTGGGGTATTGGCTACATGGTTGATGGGAGAGCTCAACAGGGTCTCATCATGCACACGAGAGGGTTCACCAACCTCATAAGTAGAAGGGGAAATTCCCTTATCTCCAAGGATGCCCTGTGGACCATGCCATGGCTCCTGAGTTGGCGGGAATCTAGATTCGTGCTTAGAGCCATTTGCCTTCTCTTGGGATGAAGTTGTAACTAGTTAAGTAACAAGATTTGTGAGATGCTCCAAGGTTTTTTGAGTTTTGGATTTTGAGAGGGCTATTTTCTCAATTTCTTCATCCAACTTGGATATCATTTTGTGGTGGTTGGTGACCATGTCATTATGCCAGTCCATGTGACGAAGCTCATGCTGACATAAGGTGTGGTTGAGCAGGTTGTAGGGATCCGTATTGAGTATTTCCTCCTGCATATCACCATGGTAATCTTGTGTCGATCTTGCTTCATAATTCATGGATTTCCTAGAGTATCTAATCTCCCTCTGTAGTTCTTCATGGGCCTTACTTTTGCCTTTTTGGCCAACCATTTGGATGCAGTCCACAAGACCTAGTGTCAATAGATGGGTAGGAAACTCTGATTATTCAAATCAAAGGGGAAAAACCCCTCTTTGAGGTGATCTATTAATTTTTGTGACAAAAAATGATCACAATAATCTACAATGGGATTTTTGTGTCTATCCTAGAGTGGTCTGCACCTTGTCCATAGTGACCCTAGTGCACAAAAATGGGCATAACTTTCAAATCATAGCTTTGACTGGGGATATTTTTAATTCAAACTAGAGGGGACAATGCCCTATTTGAGATTATCTTTAGGGTTTAATCCTAGGTGCAATATAAATTTTTCTCTAATTGGATCTTTATGACTACCCTGCTTGATTGTGACCAAAAAGCATTGTTTGTCCCCCTTAATGCAAAAGCACTGTATG
Organism: Lygodium microphyllum; assembly: GCF_053477565.2. Taxonomy (NCBI): domain Eukaryota; kingdom Viridiplantae; phylum Streptophyta; class Polypodiopsida; order Schizaeales; family Lygodiaceae; genus Lygodium; species Lygodium microphyllum. Next base: position 105,898,322 of record NC_141159.1, on the reverse strand, counting down.
AATTATTCATATACTAAGAGGCCTAACCAACAACATGAATAGCCTCTTGAGCATGGTAATCACTATCCCACGCATCATTGCATGTCCATTTTCTTTGTCATCATTGCATAAGTGAAGTTTATTGCCATAGATCTCTTCAGAGTGCATGCACTTCAAGTGTCATACATGGGTACCATTAGCACTAAAAGGGTGTACAAGGTGGATCATTGCATCAAGAGAGGTGGTGAACATGGGAGAGTACCTACACTTGCCTACAAGTATCAGGATTTGGATCATTGGGAGGTGGGCAAAGTTCCCCTCAGGCCAAATTGTGTACCCCTTCAAGGTCTTAGGTGGTAAGGGAGGGTCACCTCTCTTTTGTCTTACCACCTTGCCTAACATCGGCCTTTTTCCTTTGCCAAAGTATACGTGGTAGAAATTTTTATTAAGAAAATCTCATGAGATGCATTGGAAAGGAAACATTGGGTCATTTCATGAGATGCAAGGATGAATAAAAAGCTTGGATAGGGATTACCTTGGTAGTCCAGTGACTCACTGGCTGCTACTTATCCATTTACAAAGGTCTGTGACTCACTTACAAAATAAAGAGGAATTAACAATTACAAATGATTCAGGATTATTTATGATGCATTAAGAGGCAGATGGGGTGTTGACTTTCAATAGACACACACATACAAAGAGGGATTTAACTAATAAAGCTTATGCAATCTTTTACTCTCTCCAACAAATGGATTAATCTCAACAAGTGGATAAATATGAGAGATTAAGATTAGATTGACATATCTCTTCAATGTTTGGGGAAGATGGTTGAAGCGTAGCCCATCATGATGCCCATTTGCTCCATCAAGCAAGCCCGGTTGGTTGGAGCACTCCAATGGATGAAGACTTCAAGCATTCGAATGCTTCCACTGATGATGAGGGTTCCTGTGTTTGTTACTAAGCTTGAATTTCAAATATGAAAAGCTTCAAATAAAGCTTTCATGGCTACCCACAAGAATCCCATGCGTGCTGATCTCGTATCCTTAGTCAAGTTAGAAAGAGGCAAAAAGGGTGAGGAATCTCTTGCATGTTGATCTCTGTATTGTCAGTCGGGTTAAAAATAGGCAAAAAGGGTGAAGAATCCCATGCATGCTGATCTGCTTATTGTCAGTTGGGTTAGAAAGAGGCAAAAAGGGTGAGGAATCTCTTGAGGGCTGAGCTCGTAGAGGTTGTGGACTGAATTAAGAGCTTGAGGTGAGCAGTAATGGCTGCCCAGCACAGACAGTGTATGTCATGGTGTTCACATCTAGGAGCTTAATGTTGGAGGGAGAAGTGCCAATCTTGTTGAAAGAGATCCACTTCCACCAAGGGACTAGGAATGCCAAGGGAGTTGCCAATAGCTGGAGCAAGAGGTAGGAGGAGGGCAAGGGCAACATCACAATTTTCACTGCAAATTGTGGGCTACTACAAGGTGCTTAGAGTAAGGTCTCCCTAGCCTCCATGGTATGCAAAACGGAGCTAGGGATGTGGGGGATCAGTCCCTTGTGGTAGCTGATGGCCAGGAGGGGGCTGGAGCAAGCTTAGGGAGGTTGTAGGGGCTAGCAGCCATGGCAGCTTGCAAGAGAAGAGAGAGAAGGAGGGTGACGCAAAAAGTAACTGAGGTTTTTCCCTCTTCTAACTCTTGGGACTCTAAACTTGGCCTAGAATCCCCCAAGTTTGTATGAAAAGAAGCAATGACCTTCTAGTTTATCAATTTTACCCCCAATTATGTCTAAATCTCCAATCATAGCTGCTACTTGCTTTAAAAATTTGAGACTAAATGTAGTCCTTCCTGCATTACCTGTACTTGTAACAATTTGAGTAACTAGGGTTTTGGGATTTGAAAAAGGAGAAAGGGGAAATAAGAAAAGGACCAAATCGTGAAGTTCTAATCCCATTTGTAATGAATGAAGCTAAGAGGAGAGAGAAGAAAGAACTTAAGAGAGAGAAAAGAGCAAGAAGAAGAGAAAGGAAGACTAGAAAAGGAGAGAGAAAGATAGAAAAGAGGGGAGAAAGAAGGAGGAAGCCATGGAAGCTTGAAATGAAGGTGAAGAGTGTGTTCTTGATAATCACTCGTTTCCCTAATCTGGGACTCTTACACCTTATATAACCCAATTAGTGTGACAGGGTGTCTAACCCCTAGTTTCTATGTTTCTCGCTCGTCACAAGAGCTATTAAGTTCTCAATATGGATTAGTAAAGAGTTTTCTGAAGAGGATCTTCAGTGTTGAGCAGAAGTTTCATGCACACTATCCACAACCTATAAGTGACTTGTTTGACCCTGTGGGAGTCCCCTAAGTCAAAGTAACCCTTAAAAACCTTTGTAGTAACCTAAAGGGGTTTATAGGACACCTGTAGGGCTCAAGAATGACCTATACAATGATAGGTAATTGCTATATAAACCTATGAATTGTGACCACCTATAGGTATCCAGAGAATAAGAGATGCCCTGAACCTCTTCCAATATTATACAAATGGAACTCCAACCACTTGTAGCTCTCTGAATAGGGCTAATCACTACTATGCTATTTTCAAAATCTAACAATGGGCATATACCTGCACCTAAACTTGAAAATTGCATGGGCTCTGAGACTTAAGGGGTGTGTAAAGTTCCTCCTCAAGTTGGGTTGTGCACCCCTGTAGCGTCATAATCAGGGAGGGTCACCTCACTATTGTCTCCCCACCTAGCATCTACTTTTTCTTGCAGGAATCCACATGGCAAGTACATTCTAATGGCTAATCAAACAAGGATGCTATGCATTGATTGAAAAAGCCTTTGATTTCTTCAATAAAATGCAAGTGGATATTAGGAAATGAGTGAATTGAAAGGGCTAGGATAGGACATTACCCTTTTGCAATGACTCGCTGCTTTTACAAATATCCCACTTACCATTTTCATCATTATTTCAGTCCTATAGCATCAATGTTCAATCATCCAATAAAATTCCAAGTTAGGTAGGCAGTGATAGCATTTATGCAATCAAGTTGGCATCAATATATGAATGGGCAAGAAAGATAATTCATAAAGGAATCACAATCAGTCCTAGGTTGAATTCTACGTGCCCTTCAATGGTGATTTAAGAGGATCTATTACACTCAATCTCTCTTTATCAACAGTAGGGCTGGTTCAACAATTGGATGAAACGAGAGATTCAGTTGAAAGCAATATAATTACCTCTTAATGTTGATGACGAGTAGTAGATGAATGACAACAAAACAATATTCAACACAATCCATCACATCAATGGATTAAGATTGAAGACCATAAGACCAGCAACTTCAAGAAGAGTTTATCCCATGATAATTGCTTCTATATAACTTCAACTCCCAATCATAAAAATTGCTTCAATGCATCAAGAGAATCCAATACTTGAATAGAAGTCTAAAATGAATTGTTGGAGAAGATCCTTTGAGCCTTGAAGCATTTAAATTCTTGATAGAATCAATAATGTTCAAATTACCATGTTCAAGAGGCTAAAAATTCCTTTAATCTTGATGGAATGCTTCAATGTAAGCCAATCCTTGACCAGAGTAGCTTCAATCTAACCTTCCCCAGGTCGTAGATAACAAAAGCCCCATGGAGCCTCCAAAAAGAAAAAATTAATAAAGATTCATGACTGCTCTATTTTGCCCCAATTTGAGATAGGAAAAATGCTTCCAATCTTGCTTTAAGCTTCAATGTATGCCCAATGTTAGTTGTAGATGCTTTCCTTTCACTTCTTGAAGCTAAAAGGCACCAAGATTGACTCAAAACTTCAACAAATCTCTGAAATCTTCATGCTGTCCAGGTTGAGCCATAGTTAGGGTTATGATGAGAGCTCCAAGGTTGAAGAAGAGTGAAAGATCAAGTAAGAGATAGCTAATACTTCAAGTCAAGGTTGCATTTGATTGTGCAAGAGAGGGCATAGATTCAACATGAACACGCTTGCTGATTTTGGAGGAGAAGAGATTGTTGAAAATCAACTCAAATTATCTAGGAAATCTTCTTACATCACGTGATGAGAATCAATGCCAAATATTAATCATAATGGTAGTCTACAAGTTGCTTAAGACCTCAAGAATCAACCTTTATAGATAGCATGAGAAGTGATGGCCATGGGAAAGAGATATGAGAAGAGAACTCCATAAAAGCTCTCACAAGGAAACTTGGAAAGAGGAAAGAGAAGCTTGCTTCAAAAAGTAACTACAGTTTAACTCTTCCAAACCCTATTTAGAGTCTGGTTAAGTCCAAAAACCTTCAAAATGGCCTTGAATAAGTAATATAATATATTTAGCCAACAAGCTAGTACTGCAAAATGCACTATCCTACAAGCATGGTTAATGTAGAGAGTGTAATAAATCTAGTAAAGAAAGAGGATGTCTTGGAGCAAGTGGAGTACCCTTGAGCTTGGAAAATAGACAATAGACAAATACTCATTGCAGTTACTAATTTTAGTCTTACAAGGTATAGGAGCATTAGTATCACCAACATATTTTGAATGGATTTTGGACTTGAGGCTCAAGGATTTTGACTCAAAGGCCTCATTTTTGCAATGCAAGAAATGGATAAGGAGTCCAAATTTGACAATAATAGCAAGATTGATGGAGACACTTAATAATTGGGATGCAAGTTTGTTGAAAGTTCTCAATCATCTACCTATGATCCAAGGCCTCATGAAGACTATGAAGCACATACATCACATAATGTAGCATGGCTTTGGTTATGGTCATGGAAAGTAACATTCATATGCTAATCATGCAAATTCTTATGGGCAAGAATATGCATAATATGGAGGAAGAATAACACCTAGATGTGGCTACAAGAAGCTTCAACACAACATGAGGCTCCCTCTAGGCACTTCTTCAAACATGTTTGGTGCAATACTAAAAACAAAAAACCATCAAACGCACCCACACCAAATAGACACATGACTCTCTTGGCCTAGTAATGAAATAAAGCATTTCACTATAAAAAGAATGGCTCTCTTGGCCTAATGAAATCAAACAATAAATTAACTAGAGCATGATTCTTGGCCTAACAAAAATATAGCTATAAAGCACACCATGCAACATCCTATTACTGATAACAAACCCTTGGCCCCCCACATAAAGCATTCTAAAACGTAGCATTAGACCAAGGGATGGGCTACTCAGGCCCCTATACTAAATGCATCAAATTGTTAGTTAGACCCCATGCATAGATGAAAAGGGGTGTCTGATGAATATGTCACTTGATGATCCTATGCATCCATGAAAGAATAGGAAGATGGTCAATCGCTACCTGAATCATCACCTATACTAACCATCCATTGCCATAACAAGACATGTAAGAAACAAGTAGTCCCCACAATAGTCTTGGGTTAATAATATTGGGAAATTCTAATAACTCCTCAAGACCACAATTGAGAAATACATCCTCAACAAAAGGAATAATTTTCCAATGAATCCATAAAGTGGTTCCACTAATGAGGAATCAACGGACAAGTCATTGTCTCAAAACTGAAGTATATCCAAAGTTGCATGATGATACATCCACAGAATGGGATCCCTCACACTATAAGTCTCATTCAATTGGTTGATCACTATCTTTGAGTTTCCTTTAACTAATAAATGATAGATACCACCACGTCAGGCTATATTTAGCCCCATGATTAAGTCCTTGTATTCTACCATGTTATTATTAAGAACGATGCCTAAATAAACTCCCATTTTCATCATGAATCTACGTCATGGGTGTTTAATAACCATACCAACACTCGCATGTTTATTGGGTCCTTATGAAGCTCCGTCAAAATACAAAGTATAAACCCAAGCCTTATTGATAGGCTATGCTATATCAATTAGTCTACTTATACTTGTGGTAGTCAAAGTTGAGCTAAGAGAGATGATGTATAATAAGTACAATCACTCCTTCCTCACTAAAATAAATAGAGATGCTAACAAGAACCCTATGACAATGATGGAAATAGACCTTAATATCCCAAGTAAAAGATGCATCTTGCCACTCAATAATATGATAGCCCTTACTCCACTAGATCACACGTCCTTGGTGGTAACACTACTCTGAATATGGATGTTCAAGATAAGAAATGATTCTGCCCATCTGATTGTCTTGGCACCTACTACAAGTTTATGTTGGATCGTGGAAGACCTACAAAAGTACTAAGTCCAATGTTAGTCCCTTATCATTAAACACTACACCCTTCAAATTTTCCAAAAGCGTAGTAGAGTCATTCTTTCCTATATGAATGATCTTAGAAGGGCCATCCCATTTGGATTCCAACTTGCTAGGAAATGAATCACAATGTGCATCATAATATAGAACCAATTGACCCTTCACAAATTTATACCTTTTAGCATGAAGTTTATGAAGTGCTTTCATCCTCTTCTTCCCTACCTCTAGATGTAACAAATCTTGAAATCAAATCACATCAAGATGCACCAAGGAGGTCCCTTTCCAACAATGATTTCTCTTCACCCAGAGGATGGCTCAACACAAACCTCACAGTAGGTAACTCAATTTTCAAGGGCAAAAAACACTCCCCATATACCAACTTAAATGGGCTGTGTCTTGTTGCTCTCTTGAATGTCATATTATAAGCCCAAGTAGCCACATGAAGTTTCTTGTCCTAGTTCCACTTATTCTCAGTTATAGTCTTGGATAAATCCTTACAACCTACTTATTGGTACTCTCTACTTGTCCATTCCTTTGGGGATTATATGGGGTGGTTTTATTATGTTTAATTTTCAAAGCTTCAGTCAAGGATTCTATAACCTTATTTAGAAAGTGTGTCCCATAGTTAGACACCAGTTCCTTAGGTGGACTGAAACGGCATATAATTTGTTCCATAATGAAACTAGCTATTTCCTTGGCATCATCCCTCATTGTAGCTCAAGATTTAGATCATTTTATAAAGTAGTCTATTGCCACAATGATATAATGCTTTTTCACAGTAGATGAAGGATGAACATGTCCAACAAAATCGATGCCCCACTTCTCAAATGGCAAAGTCATAAGAATAAGATTAAATCGACGTCTCCACAATGATATAATACTTCCATGTAATAGACAAAGGATGTACATGTCCAACAAAATTGATACTCCACTTCTCAAATGGAAAAGTTATAATAATAGGATTAAGTGGGCACTTATGATTTTTCCTAGCATCCTGTCTTTGGTAGACATCACAATGCTTAACATATGTAAAAGCATCTTAGAAAACCATTGATCACCAATAGCCAATACGTAAAGCTTTCTGGGTGGTGAGACATCCAACAAAATGGCCTTGTAACGTGCCCACTTGAGCTTTTCTTGGCAGTACATTCTTAGTAGCCCATCAAGACATGACCTAGAAAACACTATCAAACTCTTGGAGTTTGCTTACTAGGCTCGCTTGAGTCTACCCCGTAGTGGAAGTTCCAACCCATTTTCACGACGATTGGCCTGAGTATTTTTGGTCAAATCAACTACTAATAGATAATTGGTGTCAACGATTCGAGTTTCCATCACTTATAGAATTTGCTCACTAAAATGGGCTTGTGTTGTTGCGCTATGTTCAAAGAGAAGGTAGACGAAGGGAAGTGTGGAACTTTGATCCCTTCTACCCATGGTTCTAAAGTGATGCAAGTCGGGCTTTCTATCAAAAATGTAAAATTTTTATTTCTTCTTAGGAAAGCTCTCATCTCTCTAAGACCACCCAACCATAGGTCTCGATCCGTCGCGGGTCCATCCTCCTACTTCCCTCGAGAGAGTATTTTTAATTACCTAATTGCCTATCACCTTAGGTTCAACATATAAAAAGAGCTTCTTTGAATTATCTCCTGGTACAGATTTGTTACATGCCTTTATGTCATGACAGAAAAATAGAGTGAAGCAATCTCTTCTCAATAGTTCCTTTAAGAAAAATAAGTTTTTAGAATGTTTTCTCTTCTAACTAGAATGATGTCAACCCGAAGGTATTATCCTTTCCAAGTTCATATCCTCAACGAGTGTTGGAACTTCCACGATACTATTGGAATTCAAAGGGTAGTTGGTAGTTCATAAGAGCCTAAGGAGTTTATGACCAGAGCCCCCTAGTATCCTCACCTCCTCATGTCGACCAAATTTCCCTACGACAAGACCTTTCGTGTCATGATTGGTCTATACTCACTAACGTGAAACAAAAAAGAAAACCCTTTGAAGTAGGTTTTAATCCATGCTGTCCTTGGGGAGGTCTAGTTCCATCGAAGAACATTACCTTAGTTGACGTTCTATGCTCATCGAAATACTGCCTCAGTCGATGATCTGTACCCAATCATTCATCTTTTAGCTTGATGATTTCAGGAAAGATTAATACCTAACTTACAATCATAAATATCTTATTTCAAATACATTATACATAAAATTTTAACAAATTTATTTTCAAGACAATTATTTTCTTTCCAAAAATAGTAATATTAAGGCAAAACTTAGCATAAGTGGCAATACATTCCAATAGTCTTCTCAAAATTTCCCTTCCTCGGGATATAGTTTGGAATGAATCTAAACAAGAATTCTATTTTTGAGAATAACTCCCTTGGTGGACCTTTCTCAATGGAGTTTCGTGGGTCTTTGCTTGTAATTAAAAAAAATACATTGGTTAGTCTTATTACGAAAAGTATTCCTTTGACAATTCCATCTCAAGGTCTTTGATATAATGAGAATTAGCGTCCATATTTATCCATCAGAGGTTTGTTAGATCAATCTTCCTTGTACTATGCTTGGTACATCTTGTACAAACCCAAATTACCCCTTGGAATTTGTGGTCACGAATTCCCTTAAAATATTATATGCAAGAAATAATAATAATAAATCCTATTTTAAGAATGTGGCTTTTTGTTGCCAATTCATGGGATAATGGCCTACTAGTTGCTTTTATAATCAAAATATAGTACCTAGGGATCCATGACAAGTGCTTGGTTGATGGTATTTGTAGCCTTTGTTTGTAATCCCAGTACTTGTTATTCCATTTGTAGTGGTTGTATCTGTAGTGTTATTGGCAGCTCCTACCTCCGCGACCTTCATAACTTTCTTCTTCGAGGCCATGGTCTTTGAATCACGAGATTATAGAGGGGATTTTTTGTTAGAGAGCTTGGGGTTGTTGCAATTGGATTGATGGGGGATGGCTATCACTAGGAATTTAGAAAAATCAAGAAGGGTCTTGATTCCATAGGGAAGTGGGGTAGAAGGAATGGGGGATTCAATTCCAAGAGCCCACAGAGTATCATCCTTTTTGTCATGACAAAAATTCCCATCCTCACACTTCTCTTGCCCCAATCCCTCTTTGCTCTATAATCCTAAGAAGAGCCTCTCCTCTCTTGCTTAGGATGCATTTCAATGGCTCCTCATGCCTTTATTTAAAGTTAAATTGAAGAAGAATGGTTGTGGCCAAGAAGTGAAGCTCTTTATGGAGGATATCTTGGCAAATTAGCAATTTGAAAGCTTTCAAGATGCAATCTAATGTTGGTCATTTGATCTTTGAGGTCCAAAGAGGTTGCCAAAGAAGCCATGATTGATTTGCCTAGCTCTCGAATGATCTTTCTTCAATCTAAGCCTCTTGTCAAAGTGAGAAGAGGCGGAGATTGCTAGATTTTTCTGTTGTGATGGAGGAGGAGAATTCAAGCTTTTTCTCATGTGATCAGGATCTCCAAAAAAAGGGAGAATTGGGGAGCCATTTTTTTGATAAAAAAAGGGGGGGCTTATTTGTTGCCATCCTCTTCTTCTTCTTCTTCTTCTTTTCTTAAGCTTTTAAGATTTAAAGCTTTTAAACTTGCCTTCCTTTGCTAAGTTCTAAATGGGTTTGGTCAAATATGATTTATGGCTCTTAACTCTCGTTTGTGTGGGATTTCCGTGAAGGATGGCTATAGTCTCTATCAAACCGTCGAGTTACGAACTTTGGACTATTTTTATTCGAGACTTCCTCTATTTAATGGTCTAGAATTCTTTAAATCTAATTGCGAGAAGTCAAGAAGATTAAAATTAAAGTTGGAATATCACATCCTCTTCCCCTTAGAGTATAATATTTCTGTTGAAAATATTACGAGACCGTGTGAAGTCTCGAGCAAATGACAATGCCGGCATTGTGGTCACCGACGGTTCGGTCATTAAAAAGTACAATCTTCATTGGCCAATCAAGACTAGATCAAAGTAAGAGAAACCACGTATGTTCATGTGAACCTCCTCTTGGGAGGAGATCAAGATGAAATTGATTTAATGGCAATTTTTTTTCTTTAATTATCCCTTCTTCCTTCAGCCGAAGGTCGTGTTGGAGGAGAGGGGTATGGCACTGATGACTAAGTATAAGACGTGGGGGGGATAGGCCATGCATTAGGCCACGTGGGGGGAGGGGAGTTACCTCTCCCTTCCCTATAAAAACCCCCTGTGGGGGGGGGGGAGTAAGGAAGAAAAGGAAGGCCGGCCAAGGGAGTGGTGGAGAGGTTGAAGAAGAGAGTCGTGAGCTGAATCGTAACGCTGGAAGCCAGAGAGGAGCATCGTCACCGAGTGTTGCCGCCAACTCCGTCTGAGATTGCCACTGCCATTGCCATCCAGACGCCAAGTATTGACAGTAATTCGTCATCCTCTCCACACCACTTATACAAGCTCAGAAGCTTCCAATAAGCTTCTTGGAAGCTTCTAAGGGTGGGCCTCCCTAAGCCTCTTTCCTATTGCAATTTCCACTAAAGTTTGTTCTAACCCCGGGTTCCTTAGAAAGCCCCCTTTTCTATTGTTCTTCCCACGGGGTTTTTATAACTCCCCCGGGTTTAAGCACCCCTTCCCGTGGGGTTCCATACAAGTCCATATTTTATTCCCCGAGTTTTTTAAGCACCTTTTTTTTCCCCTTGCATCCCCGGGAATTAAACCTTTCCCTTGCATCTCCCATAAAGCTCATACTAGTTGGGTTTTTAAGCCCTTTTTCATAGCATTTCCAAGGCTATTTAACCCCCATTTCTTTTTAATCCTCCTCTTAGCATTTCCACAAAGCCATTTCCATGGATTTCCCTCCATACAAGTCTTTTAAGGTCTCCCATTGCATTCCTACACAAGCCATATTAGTAGGTTTTAAACCTTCTTTTCCGTTGGTTCTCCTTAAGTTCACTCAAACCACCAGATTCAAAAACTATCTTTCCTATTGCAACTTCCACAAGCCTATAAAGTCTTTTAAAGCTCGATTCTGAAAGACAGTGAAATTGGTTAAGGAAGACGAATCTCAAAGGGAGTTTTGTGTGCAAGGGAGACAGGCCAAGATCATAAGTCTGCGGCCAAGGCAAGAAGGTCAAAGTCTCGATGTCTCCTAAAAAGGCACAAGGCGCAACCGTAGGAGGATCATCTCCTAACATCCATGTGGACATTTCACCGAATCCACAAGTACAGGTTTTCTTCCTATTTTTGATTTATGTCGGAATATTGAAATTATGCATGGTTAATTCACGAAAGTAAGATGCACTTTCACGAATGAAAAACATTGGCTATATTAGGGAAAATAACTCACAATCGAGAAATCAGTCATTTGTATTTTTCAAAGGAACGAATGAAAGAAAGACATAGGACATCTATGCATTCTTAGCAAATTGTTTATAGGCATTGCAAAGTAACAAAATTAGATCATCTTTACAAAGTCGAATTTATTGTTGTACACTTTGATTATGCATGGAAAGTATAAATCGCATGTCGCATTATTAGACATCTCTTTCTTTGCAATGATTAGTTAAAGAAAGTTGCTAATGACCGTAGGAATTTGCAAGAAATGGAAATGATTCTAGGGCTGCATGGCTCATTTTAAACATAAAACCCTAAAGCTTAGTAGCATGAATCTTGATTGCATGTTATAGAAGGATCATTAGGAATTATGCCATAACTTAACATACTTGCGAGAAACATAAAACCCTAGGACCAACAATGTCGGCCTAGTGCAATCAAGAATGAATTGGATATAAAGACACCTTATCCATGTTTCCTATCTAATCATGATTCTGTGGTTAGAAGACGCCGATCGATGGGGTAAAATAGTCCCATGGGTTAAGTGCGACACTTGTGCAACAAGTTGCAGAGTTGCATGATTTTGTGAATTGATCACAAGGGAATGGCCAAATCCTCGAAATGAAATTGGCAGATTCTTGCGCAAGTTTATCTTGCAAGAGGATGAGTAATCATCCTGATATAGTACCTTTTTTGTGATTTGATCACAAGGGAATGGCCAAATCCTCGATATGAAATTGGCAGATTCTTGCGCAAGTTTATCTTGCAAGAGGATGAGTAATCATCCTGATATAGTACCTTTCTTGGGAAAAGTGACCAAGATAAGGGGATTAGATGTTTACTTGGAAGCAATGCACAAATCAATAATTTGGAGCAACAAATTTACTGCTAATAGAACTTAAGGTATTGGTTAAGTTGGGTTAATAGGGTATGGCCCTAACCCAAGGACATACGGGTTAACAAACAAACCCTTGGGGATCTTGCCGAGTCACAATTAATCCCGAATGGAATGCTGAATGCATTCGGAAAGAAGGATTCACTCCCTAGCAGTTGGCCAAAATAACGACCATTCGAAATGATTGTGCTTGTAACAGTTTAGAGAGCATTGTTTGCTTTGTTTGCTCAAAGAATTAAAGGATGAAAAGATTTTTAATACTTCAGGTTGAAGGCCTAAGGGAGAGCCAGCCTAAGTTACCCCTGATTGTTTGCCTGGCCCTAACCAAGGGGGTTGTTAACCACGCCGGGAAGGTGGACCAAACCTGCCACGAGAGGTCTCTCCGTTGAGCGCTACTTGGAGCAGGAGGACGCTTGGGTGCTAGGGGGGGCTCTAGTCCTAAATCCCTCGCCTTTCGGGCCTTGCACAAGAGGCCAATGTGACTCCGGATTGGATCTCGAGGCCCGCACACTAGTCTACGGGTGGAATCTTGGATTAGTAATCCCTGTGGATTGCTGGATAGCCTTCGGGCGGATTATGGATAAGCCTACGGGCTAGACTTTATAAATGTATTTCAAAGATAAATATGATAAGCTATTGAAAAGGAACTTGTTTGACATTGCTTTTCTATGTCAAGTGCTATGATTACGTGAAGGAACCAATGCCTAACGGGCTAATTAAGGAAGCTGATTGATGCATGTTCAACTAAACGTGGTAGGTAATTAGATAAATAAATCAACCTGAGGAAAGTGCGATGGATGTGGCCATGGATCCGTCCTACGGATGGGTGGTCCCGGTTGGCCGGAAACTTTTCTCAATCATAAATGACAGCAAGAAGATTGTTTCAAAGGACATGAAGAGCAAGGGCGCTGACCTAGAGTCTAAGTTATAATAATCCTAATTTACGTTGTTTTAGGGGAATGGAATGGTGCCATGCCTTATGGCAGAGAGGTTGAGCTTTGTATCCCTCTCGTTTCCCATTCTCCTTGAACCAAGTGCAGTGTGAATCCGTTTTGGCCCTGGTGTTTCTGCGTAAAGTAGTTGGCTTGGGGTTCAACGCTAGTTTCCGTTTAGGAAATTACCATTAGGGAAAACCCTGATTCAGGTCGGTCCTAAGTGGAAACGGCCAGAATACTTTCGCTAGGTGGTAGACACGGAAAGTCCTAGATCGCAAACCCCGTGACATTCCATGGGAGTGCCGGGTGGAGCTTTCTAGACATCCTTGCCGATGGACTGCTAAGACATGTCCTGAAGATAACATGTGAACATGTTATAATTGGTATCAGAGCCAACCAACAAAGGATTTGTTTTTAAGAAATCTAAATAAGAACAAGTAAAGCAAATGTTGCTATTCAGAACACTTCCTTACTTCGATGCTGTCTTGCAAAATTATGAAACATGGAACAAGTTCTTAGTGTTCCGAGTCATGTTTATGACCGCGATGCATTCCCCGGATTATCGACAAAGGGTTGAGATGATGAACGTCCTAGATCGTATTTATAATCCATTTCCTTTGTACGTGGAACAGAGATGGACGGGTGACTCGGGAATCTACTACATAGTTGCCCACCGATTTGCATACCTTCAAACCAACCTAAAGAGGATCAAGTGGTTGGAAGACCTGAAGATCAAGTGGTTGGAAGACCTGAAGATCGTGAAGCTGTTAATTTTTGTGGAGGCTCATGTAAACTCAACTTTACACATTCGAGGTTGGAGGGTTGAGCTAAACTCATATGTATATGAGGAAGTGACACGTGTAATCCCTCCCAACAGGATCAAGGTATTGGGACGCTATGAGAAGAATGGGTTCCAAAGGAAAGGATACCCTAATCTTCCGATGACTTACCGATTCTTGAAGATTCATGACCCGAAACCATAATATTATCCAGTTCCCGTAGATAAATGTAATAAAACATTATTCTCCCCAAACTAAATGTAAACAGTTGCTCTATCATCTCTAGAAATGTTGTACTCCAAAAGGGCTATGCCCATATGAATGCAATAAGACTTCTTTTTATCAATGTTTGTTTTGTCGATGAGAATTGATAAAAAGTTAAGTGGCTAGATTACTTGGTTGATAGCTGAAATGGAGATGAAATATAAATCATAATGATTAACGAGTAATAATGTTAAGAAACCTTTATCCAGACACAACCCTAGGTACAAATTCTCAATTCGCCTCCTACATCAAGTACTACCGTAATCCAGGAGAAGAAGTTTCTTCTCAAGCAGATTAAGCCGCCTGAATTTGACAGGAATGGTAGAACCATCCAAGCGGATGCTCAAATTTGGATAGAGTCTATGGAGGATTACTTTGAAGTAGCCGGTACTGCACCCACCTACTAGGCTATGCTCGCCAAGCTGAAGCTCACTGGCGAAGCCAAACATTGGTGGAAGCAATGGTGCAAAGATCAAGGGATCATCATGGAAGGATTTGTTACCTGGGAGAAGTTAAAGAAAGCCGTGCAGGGAAGATACTTACCACGTGCGTATCACACGCAGAAAATGAATGAGTTTTATGAGCTGAAATAGGTGGGACTCACTCTAGATGCATACTACTCTAAATTCTTCTCATTTCTTAAGTATGCACCACAGATGGATATCACACAGCAAGTGTCAAAATTTAGTGCTGGTTTAAACCCACCAATGAATATCCGTCTTGAATCTATGCGCCCATCAGATCTTCAGGACACACTCATTCGAGTTGTGCCTATAATTCAAGAGGTGCAGGCTTGGCCAAGAAGTAACCAAATTTGGTCTTATAATGACCCGAACAAGGAGCATATAGGCCTCAAATGAAGAGAGTTCAAGGTCAGAATCAAGGACAAAGAAAGAAAGCAAGGACTAATAGTGTCAAAAACTTTATCCCTACTCAAGGCAATGGCCAAACCTTCGTGGTTTCCACTGCAACGAGCCCAGTAATTTCTGTTAGATATGATCAATGCCCCACTCTCATTAGGTGCTACCAATGATCCATGGTGTTCAAAGTTTTAAGGCCCCCATTATGAGGACAAGCCAAATGTGAGCTTAGACATTGGCTGAGTCCTGACTTGTATATCAGATGAGGTCTATGTGACCGGATGGCAAAAAGGTGACCGTTGTGGGTCTAATCTTTGGGTTAGATGGAGTGGTTAAGCTGGTAGCAACTCGAGGCGCATTGCATCGAGTTGCGGGGTAAGGGAGTTAAAAGGGGCCCTGATGGTAAAGGGAATATTCCCTGGCCGACTAGTGGAGGCTTATATGGTAGGTCAGTCAGGCCAACCTTACGGCCTTCGCAGGCTATAAAAGCTAAACCCCTTCACAGCCATCGATCACTCATCTTTCACCTAGTCAGAGTTGTTGTTTCATATAGCCTTAAGCTCTTCACCTATCTTCTGTCTAGATCGCCATCTAAGCTTCACATAGTGGAAGCGCATGGGTGGATAGAGCCATCTTTGTATTAGTTGTTTGGAGTTACGGAATTTACTAATTCTCCTCTTATCCGTTGTGTACTCTCTATCTCTTTCTCAGATTCTGTTCAGTGCGCCGTGTAATATTTTACATGGTATCAGAGCCCAGGGGGCTCTAGAGATCGGAGAGTGTGCAAGAGGCAAAGACTTCAACAGCAAAGAGAAACTATGTCAACTTTCAGAAGCGGTTCTGGCGTATCATGAAGCGGTGCAGGAGGTGGTGTTGCTATACCGGCTATTCAAACACTGAGGATTCGTCCACCAACCTTCAGTGAAGGCAAGTTAGATGGTACAAACTACACCTTGTGGAAGTTCAAAATTACAACTCTCCTTGATTCTTATGAGCTTCTGGAGACTGTGCTGGGGATTGACGCAGAACCACAACCTACCCTCGACCCATCAAATCCTAGTGTGATGGTTCCTCCGAATGCAGATCTTCTACGAGCTTGGAAACGAAGGAATGCAGATGCATTGTGTGCCTTAGTTACAAGCTGTTCTGACTTTGATTCAGCATACAACCAAAGCGTCAGAGGATTGGAATGCACTAAGGAGTCACTATGAGACACGAAACCAAACAAGGATTCAAAACTTGGAGAATCAACTAGCAGCAGAGAAGTTTGCTGAAGGAGAGACGGTTGAAGCATTCATCACTCGGATTAAGAATCTACGCGACCAGATGGCTGGTGTTGGGATACAAAAGACTAGCGAAGAGCTAGCTCGGAGATGTCTTCGGATTTGTCCACAAAAGTTTGATGGACTAGTAACTACCCTTAATACTCAGATGAGACCTCAAGCTTTGATTTTTGAGGAGTTTTGTGCATTATTAATGGAGAAGGAGTTGAGGCTGAAAGCCTGAGAAGGAAGCAACAATGGAGATGCTGCATTCTCTGCCAATGCAAAAGGCAAAGGTGGTTCCTCCACCAAAAATGATGGTGACAAAAAGAAGAAGGGCGGAAAGAAGAAGTTTCAAGGAGAGTGCTTCTACTGCAAGAAGAAAGGACATGCAATTGCAGATTGTCGTGTCAAGAAGGCAGATGAAAAGAATGGTACCCTTAAAAGTAGAGGGAAAGAGACAGCCAATACGGCTGAAGCAGAGCTGGAATTATTCATGGCGACCATTGAGGAAGTGTGCTCCTCGGTGCAAGAAGAATCTACCACTGACTTATGGGTGTTGGATAGTGGGGCCTCTCGTCACATGACCAACAAGAAAGATCTATACAGTTCTATGGAGCCTCTATAAGAATCCATCATTGTGACGGTTGGAAATGATGCTAAAAGCCCTGCTACGAGCACATGTACTATTTCTTTTGTTGTTGCAAATGGTGAAGTTAAAAAGCTTTCAAATGTGTTGTATGTTCTTGAAATCAAGAGAATTCTCTTATCATTGTTGCCATAACTGATCTTGGTCATGAAGTGAGGTTCAAGAAGACATGTGCAGAAATTCTTGATAGTGCTGGCAAAATTGTTGGCAAAGGAGAAAGAAGGAACAACCTGTATGAGCTAAGTGCTCTTACAACCACCGCCGGAGTGGGAACAAGTAAGCTTTGGCATGAAAGGTTTGGACACATTGGATTTGCAGTGTTGAAGGAGATGCAAAAGCAAGGTATGGTTGCTCACCTACCTACAATAACTGAATTGAAGGAACCATGTGAAGCTTGTATGATGGACAAGCAATAGAGAAAGGCATTTCCACAAGAAATCAAGAATAGAGCACATGCTCCTCTAGAGTTGGTGGATGCTGACTTGTGTGGTAAGATGCCTACACAGGCCTTGGGGGGATCTTCTTATTTTATATTGATTGTTGACGACTACAGTAGGAAGATGTGGGTGTACTTCCTTCGTGATAAGGCTCAAACTTTTGTAAGTTTAAAGAATGGCTAAAACTTATTGAGAATGAAATAGGGAAAAGTGTGAAGAAATTTAGAACAGATGGTGGTGGTGAGTTCAACTCAAAGGAGTTTGAAGGCTTTTGCAAAAGCAAAGGGATCAAGCATCAATTGACGACACATCACACACCTCAGCAAAACGGTGTTGTGGAACGCAGGAATTGCACCATTGTGGAGATAGCAAGATGCATGCTAAAGGGCAAGGGATTGCCTAACCATTTTTGGACTGAAGCTATTAATATTGCAATCTACATTCTAAATCGGAGCTACACAAAGGCTCTCAAGGGAAAAACACCTCATGAGGCTTACACCGGTAAGAAACCATCTGTCTCACATTTCAGAATTTTTGGATGTGAATGTTATGCACATGTTTCAGATGAGAAGAGAAACAAGTTAAAACCAAAAAGCAGAAAATGTATCTTCTTGGGTTATAGTAATGAGCAGAAGGCTTACAAATTATATGACCAAGAGGCAAAGAAGATCATTGCAAGCCATGATGTGGTGTTCAAGGAGGAGCCGCATACAGTGGAGGAGGAGAAGGCAAGTTCTTCCACTTTATCATCAAGCGAAGAAGTAGTCCACTATGAACCTGTCCCGAGAGCTATCCCTATCCTTAAGGAGGAGGAAGCATCATCTTCAGATGATGAGGAAAAATTTCACCAACCTGACATCACCCCACCAGAAAAGTCATTGCCACGTTGGGTGAAGCAGCTCTATGACCACAATAATCCTATGCCTGCATCTGTTGAGGAGACGGCAGACAGACCAAGGAGGTCTCAGAGAATAGAGGAGCAAAGGAGGGCTTCTGCCCACATAGTCAATATGGCCTTGATGGTTGAGATTATGAGAGAAGTAAAGGAGCCAACAAACTTAGAAGAAGCACTTGCAGATCCATCATGGAAGGCTGCTATACAAGCGGAGTATGACAGCATAATGAAGAATGACACTTGGGAGCTAGTGGATTGACAAGCAAAGCGGAAGGTTATTGGCACCAAGTGGATTTGGAAGGTAAAGTACAAGGCTTATGGTACCTTAGAAAAGTACAAAGCTAGACTGGTTGCCCAAGGATTTTCACAAATTGAAGGATTTGATTTTCAAGAGTCATTTGCCCCAACTGCCAGAATGACCACTATTCGCACGGTACTTTCTGTGGCTGCCCACAAGAAGTGGCCAGTGTACCAAATGGATGTTAAGTCAGTGTTCTTAAATGGTGACCTCAAGGAGGAGGTGTACGTGGCTCACCCACCAGGGTTTGAGGCCCCCCATTCTGAGAACAAAGTGTGTAAGCTGAAGAAGGCATTATTTGGGCTAAAACAAGCCCCAAGAGCATGGTACCAGTGGATAGATAAGTTCTTTTTAAACCTAAACTTCAAAAGATGTGCCTCAGATGCTAACTTGTATGTTTACATGGATGGTAAAAATTCTGTAGTAATTGTCATATACGTGGACGACCTTCTTATTACAGGTGACTATGAAGATATGATCAACCAAACTCGAAAGGCTTTGAGTTCTGAGTTTGAAATGACAGACTTGGACTTGCTGCACTATTGTTTGGGGATTGAAGTATGGCAAGAGCCAGGAAAGATCTTTATCTCTCAAAAGAAGTATGCATGGGAGATCTTGAAGGCATTTGGCATGACCGAGTGTAAGGAGATAGCTACACCTATGGAAGTGAATGCAAAGTTATCCGTCGAAGATACATCAGCACTAGCAGACATTGGGAGATATAGGAGGTTGGTCAGCAGTCTGATCTACTTGTGTAACACCAGACCAGATATCAGTTTTGTTGTTGGTGTTTTGAGCAAGTTCTCAAACAAACCTCATGAGAGTCATTGGAAGGGTGGGATGCGGGTGCTCAGATACTTGAAGAAAACTCTTGACTATGATATCACATACAGTTTTGGAACTTCTCTTGTGGGGAACTATGACTCAGATTGGGCAGGAGACAATGATTCTAGGAAGTCAGTTTCTAGTTATTGTTTCTCTTTGGATTTAGGAATTTTCTCTTGGATTAGTAAGAAGCAGCCAACAGTGGCATTGTCTTCTACCGAAGCAGAGTACAAGGCAGCTTGTTTTGTTGCATGTGAAGCAGTATGATTGAGAAGGATTCTATGGCATATGGGAATGCAGGATGAAGAACCAATTGTGCTGAGATTTGACAATTAGAGTTGCATCGCCATTGCCAAAAATCCAGTGTTTCATGCACGCACCAAACATATAGAGATCTAGTATCACTATGTGTGTGATTTGATGGGGAATGGGATAGTGGAACTGGTCTACTATCCAACAGAGGAGAATGGAGCAGATATCTTCACCAAAGCACTTACAAAGGATCTGCTTCAAGTTCATCTTCAGAGACTCGACATTGGGTCGAGGAGATAGTTCACCTATGGGTGGACATTGAGGGGGGGTGTTAGATATGATCAATGCCCCACCCTCATTAGGTGCTACCAATGATCCATGGTGCTCAAAGTTGTAAGGCCCCCATTATGAGGAGAAGCCAAATGTGAGCCCGGACATTGGTTGAGTCCTGACTTGTATATCAAATGAGGTCTATGTGACTGGATGGCAAAAAGGTGACCGTTGTGGGTCTAATCTTTGGGTTAGATGAAGTGGTTAAGCTGGTAGCAACTCGAGGCACATTGCATCGAGTTGCGCGGTAAGGGAGTTAAAAGGGGCCCCGATAGTAAAGGGAATATTCCCTGGTCGACTAGTGGAGGCTTATATGGTAGGTTGGTCAGGCCAACCTTATGGCCTTTGCAGGCATAAAAGCTAAACCCCTTTGCAGCCATCGATCACTCATCTTTCACCCAATCAAGGTTGTTGTTCCAGCTAGCCTTAAGCTCTTCACCTATCTTCTGTCTAGATCACCATCTAAGCTTCACATAGTGGAAGTGCACGGGTGGACAGAGCCATCTTTGTATCAGTTGTTTGGAGTTAAGGAATTTACTGATTCTCCTCTTATCTGTTATGCATTGTTTGACTTAGTAGGCCACTTTCCTTTATGTTGTATCTTATCTATACTTTGTGTACATTGTAAACGATGTGAAAGAAGAAGAAGAAACCAGAAAGAAAATGTTTTGGCCTCCATCTCTCTTCTTGTCTCTTGAGTTGGTATGCATTTAGTGGTAATGCATTGGATGATGATGATGATCATGACACGCATGTGCAGGCTGAAAAGCAAGAATCACGGACTCTTAGTGGACCAGAGACATCATCTGGTAGTCCTTGGTCTGGGAGACTAAGGAGTAGCTCTACATCTTCAAGTGCATCTAGTAGCACTACAGGTAAAGACAAAGGAAAGAATAAAGTGACAGATGGCATTGATGCAATTCTTGATGGAGACTCCAGTGGCTCAGAGAGCTTGGATGATGAGCTTGGCATTCCTTCAGTGAGGACTCCAGGTGTGCAGAGAGCATGCATCAATGCAAAGAATCCATTGAGTGATCCAATGGTATGCAGGTCTAGCAGGGTGAGATACCTTGTTAACAGATTTGGTTTTGAAGGTTATGCAGCTCACCATTATGCTTATATGGTGAAAGTGATTGAGGATGTTGAGCCCATATGTTTTGAGGAGGCTATTGGTCATGCTCATTGGGATGCAGCAATGGATGAGGAGATGACTACATTAGAGGCCAATTAGACTTGGGATCTAGTATCATTGCCAAAGGGCAAGAAAGCTATTGGATGTAAGTGGGTTTATAAGATTAAGCACAATACAGATGGTTTTATTAGTAGGTACAAAGCTAGGCTAGTTGCAAAAGGCTATGCCCAGACATATGGCATAGATTATGAAGAAACCTTCAATCCAATTGCTAGGATGGCGATTGTCAGATGTTTGATTGCTTTGGCAGCAGCCAAAGGTTGGAGGTTGCAGCAAATGGATGTGAAGAATGCCTTCTTGCATGGTGATTTGCAAGAAGAAGTGTATATGAATCAACCAGCAGGTTATGAAGATTTTAAGCATCCCACGTATGTGTGCAGGTTGAAGAAGGCGCTCTTTGGGCTCAAGCAAGCACCTAGAGCATGATCTGACAAGATCAAAGAGTATCTTGTCAATATTGTCTTTTATGTTTCTGATGCTGATCACTCACTTTATGTGAGAAAGGGAGATGCAGGTTTGGTCATCATAGTCATCTATGTGGATGACTTAATTATTACAGGTGATAGTGATAGTGGGATTGCTGAAGTCAAGGACTTTTTGAAGAAGAAGTTTGAGATGAAGGATTTAGGTGAGCTAAGGTACTTCCTTAGCATTGAGGTGATCAGATGTGATGATGGTATATGGCTGTCCCAAAGACAGTATGGCTTGGATTTGTTGTCCAAGTATGGTATAACAACATGCAAATCACTTTCAGTCTTGTTGGAGCAGAATGTAAAGTTGAGTGCTAATGTTGGGGATGAGATAGAAGACCCTACTATATTCAGGAGGATAGTGGGGAGTTTGATCTACATGACCATTACAAGGCCAAACTTAAGCTACGTTGTTGGTCTTGTGAGTCAGTTTATGCAAGTACCTAGAAAGCCACATTTGGATGCAGTTAGACGTATATTGAGATATGTGAAGTCCACATTACACTATGGACTTTTCTATGAGGCAGGTACAGATGTATAGGTGTTTGGATACACAGATGCAGATTGGGATGGTACTATGTCTGATAGAAGATCTACCAGCGGATACATGTCCTCTTTTGGTAGTGTAGCAGTTACTTGGAGCAGCAAAAAGCAATCTACAGTTTCTTTGTCGAGTACAGAGGCTGAGTATAGAGGTGCTGCTGTTGCAGCATGTGAGGTAGTATGGCTACAAAAGTTATTGGCCGATTTAGATGTGTAGGTGAAAGGTCCAGTTGTCATTTACTGTGACAACATGAGTGGTATATAGTTGGCTAGGAACCCTGTGTTCCATGCCAGGACAAAACATATTGAGGTACACTACCATTTTGTGAGAGAGAAGGTACTAGCAGGTGAGATTGACTTGGTGTATGTCAGCACACAGGATCAGATAGCTGACATCTTCATGAAGACATTGGGTGCAGAGAAGCTTCAAAAGTTTCGAAGCTTACTTGGAGTTGCAGAGATGCAGTTGAGCTTGAGGGGGAGTGTTGAGATGACAAGCTCAACACATGCGGACATTAATGATAGACTGCCTGGTTAGATGAGTCCACACATCTACAGTTAGCACGTCGGTGGTCATTATGACTCTCACATGGCCACTGACTCATTACTTATTATATTTAGGTTAGTACACCTATTTACAGCTGGCATAGTTATAGCACCAGTTGACTAGTGTAGTTTGACTTAGTAGGCCACTTTCCTTTATGTTGTATCTTATCTATACTTTGTGTACATTGTAAAGGGTGTGAAAGAAGAAGAAGAAACCAACAAGAAAAAGTTTTGGTCTCCATCTCTCTTCTTGTCTCTTGAGTGAGCTTCTCCTTATGCATTCTATGTGTGTTCGGTGCAACATCTTGAGCAAGTCCCCCCACCACGCGATTCTTGACACTCCTTGGGGTCGGTTAAGCAACTCGTCTATCCCAATGATTGGATCTTTGTTTTTCACTTTCACCTGGTTTAATCCATGATAATCGATACAAAGGCAAAGTGTTCCATCTTTCTTTTTCTAAAATAGTAAGTGGGCTCCCCATGGTGATATACTTGGCCAAATGTATTCTTGGTCTAATAGCTCCTTGAGTTATTCTTTTAGCTCAATGGCTTCAGGAATTGACATTCGGTAGGGCTGTTTGGTGATAGGGGTAGTGTCTAGGATGAGTTGAATTTCACGATCTACTTCCCTTTTTGGTGGAAGATCCATTAGGTCTCTTGGAAAAATATCCACATATTCTTTTAGCCAAGATGGCTGATCCTTGGCCTCACTATCTTTTAGCCAAGATGGGTGATCCTTGGCCTCACTATCCTTCTAGGACTTTTTGTGTTTAATTAGATAGGCAGGTAATCCTTTCTTTAGTCCTTTTACTAATTGAGAAGCTTTAGCTAGATGAACCTTAGGGTTCCTTGCTTCTCCTAAGTGGTTACTTGTTCTCCCTTTGAGTTTTAAAATGTGATTTGCCCATTTCTACAATGGATATGGGCATTATTTGGAATTAACCAATCCATATCTAGCAGACATTCATAAGCCCTGAGGTTCATAATTCGGAAGCTCATTTTGGAAGAATTGCCACCCAAGCTAAATTCTAACTTGCTAGTTTGTTGTGTTGATAGAAATTCTTTACCGTTTGCTAACTCCACAAGAAAATAGGTGCAAGAATAGTGTTTATGCCTAGCCTTTCTACACATTTTGGTGATACAAAAGAGTGGATACTTCCACAATCGATTAAAATTCAAAAGGGTTTACCTTGATAATTTGATAGTGTTTGAATTACTGACAATTGGTGATTTTGACCCTTCTTATTGAGAGTGGTATATACTCTAGCTCTTTCCATATCAGATTCCATTGTAGGATATTTATCATTACTGACCTCCTTTAGGTTTATTTCAGCAACCTTCCCTCTAGCATCTTGGCTTTGCTTGCGAAACTGACCTTGGTGGATGTTTGGGCCAAGCTTTGGGCACTGCCTCTTTAAATATCATGTTTCCTTGCAATAGAAGTACCTTGGAGTCTCATTGCTCTTTCCTATGGGTACACATTTTCCCATTGCATTTGATTTGGCTTTCTTCATCCTCTTTGGGTGGTACTACCCTTGGGCTCTTTTTGCATAACCTTCAAAGTTTCCCTTATTCTGACTGTTTCTATTCCAAATTTATGCATTTATTGGCCTTTGTTCAATCTCCTGAACTATTGGATCTGCTCGAATCAATGCATCTTATAAATCTGATGGTCTCATTGATTCAAGACATATATTTAGGGGCCGATTTAGACCATTGTAAAATTTGGATACTTGGTGTGAAATATCCATCATAGGTGCATATTTTATAAGTGTTACAAATTTGGAGTAGTAAGCTTATAGGTTAGGCTTAACTACTTTAGGTTGAAGAACTCATTTATCTTCTGGACTTGAAATGTGGGTGGAAGATATCTCCCATGCACAACATCCTTAATCTTATCCCAAGTGATAGCACTTTTGGATGTTCTTTGGACCTTGCCCACTATTTCCACCAAAGACAGGCATATCGTGTGAGTTTTAGTTTGGCAATCATTGCTTGATTTGACAATACAATCCTTGCAGTAGTAAAATAGTCTTCCATAGATTCTATCCATGTTTCTACTTCAGTTGGAATGTCCCTCCCTTTACCATCAAACTCCAGTGGCTTATACTACTTAAGAAGAAATTTCTTCTCTTGAGCTTTTGTAATATTGAGATTCAGGGAGACGTTCTGGGAAATTATTCAAAATTTATGATCAATTTTCTCTCCAACCATATTTAAAAAAGATGTTTACTTGCTTTGTCTACCTCATTAATTTAAGAGTACTACTTGGCCTTCTGATAATGATCAGGGTGATTTGCACTTCAAAAGAGAATTTTAATTTTAATTTTAAAAAATCATCAAATAGATAATATATTTCCACTATTCAT
Organism: Lygodium microphyllum; assembly: GCF_053477565.2. Lineage (NCBI taxonomy): Eukaryota > Viridiplantae > Streptophyta > Polypodiopsida > Schizaeales > Lygodiaceae > Lygodium > Lygodium microphyllum. Next base: position 105,873,031 of record NC_141159.1, on the reverse strand, counting down.
GGTTATCAAGGAGACAAACCGGCAAATTAAAATTAAAATTAAAATTCTCTTTAAATTAAAATCAGGATATCTAGAAATCTATATTTTAGGGAAAGATCAAGTAATCCATCTTTCTTGTAGTTGCAAAAACTGGAGCATCCTACAACCATGACTCGATCAGCCAGTATAAGCTTTGTAACCTCCTCATAGATGTACCGGTTTAATTTGACTTGTCATCCTCCAACGAACATGTTTGAGTTTACTCTGGCCTCATTCAAGAGATAAATCTTGCAATCTTAAGGGTTTCCATCCACCTTAGCCTCTTTAAATTATTCTAGAGGTAAGCAAGACGGTTTGTGTCAATGTAGCAATACCCTCTGCTTAACATCCATCATCTTTCGTAATACAAGGGTGAAGGATTGTAAATATGATCTAATATTTGCATCATCTAGTTTGTCTAGCTGAAACTAGAGGAGTGCATAACTGACATAAACATAACTTGGAAAATCAAGAATCATTCCCAAGGTTTGTCTTTTTGCTAGAAATCAAGAACATATATTAACAAGAGAATATTTTCACCACTTAAGGGAAAGATATTTTATGCAGTAATTATAACTAGTTTTATTTACTTGCATTGTATCCTCTATTAATGTGATCTTTGATACCAACTATAACATGCCCAACCGAGATTTCCTTGGTGGTACGTTCTTAGTAGCCCATCAAGATATGTCCTAGAAAATGCCATTCGGGATTTTGATAAAAACCCTCGGAGTGTGCTAACTAGGCTTGCTTGAGTCTACCCCACAATGGAAGTTTTGATTGTTCCCACGAGGATCGACCTGAGTTTTTTTTTGTCAAATCAACTACTAACAATTCATTGGTATCAATGGTTTGAGTTTCCATCCCTTATAGAATTTTTTGACTGAAACGAGCTTGCATTGCGCTAAGTTCAAAGAGAATGGTAAACGAAGGGAAGTGTGGCACTTTGATCCCTTCTGCCCATGGTTCTAAAGTGATGCAAGTTAGGCTTTCTATCAAAAATGTAAATTTTTTATTCCTTCTTAGGAAAGCTCTCGGCTGATCGAGACCACCCAACCATAGGTCTAGATCTATCAGGGGTCCATCCTCCCGCTTCCCTCGAGAGAGTATTTTTTATTTCCTAATTACCTACCACCTTAGGTTCAACATACAAAAACAACTTCTTTGAATTATCTCGTGATACAAATTCATCACACGCCTTTATTTCACGACACAAAAATAGAGTGAATCAATATCTTCTCAATACTTCCTTTAAGAAAAATAACTTTTTACCATGTTTTCTATTCTAAGTGGAATGATGTCAACCCAAAGGTATTATTCTTTCCAAGTTCAGTTCCTCAACTAATATTGGAACTTCCAGGATACTATTTGGAATTCGAAGGATAATTAGTAGTTTGTAAGAGCCTAACGAGTTTATGACTAAAGCCCACTTGGATCCTCACCTTCTCCTACCAACTAGAGTTCCCTAGGACAAGACCTTTCGTGTCATGATTGGTCTATGATTGGTCTATACTCACTAATGCGAAACAAAAAGGAAAACCCATTGGAGTAGGTTTTTATCCACGTAGGCCTTGGGGAGGTCTAGCACGATCAAAGAACATTCCCTTAGTCGGTATTTTGTGTTCATTGGACTATTGCCTCAGTCAACGATTCATACCCAATCATCCATCTTTTAGCCTAATGATTTTAGGAAGATTAGTATCTAACTTACAATCATAAACATTTTCTTTTGAATGCATTATACATAAACTTTTAACAAATTTATTTTCAAGACAATTTTTTTCTTTCCAAAAATAATAATATCAAGGCAAAACTTAGCATAAGTGGCAATACCTTCCAATAGTCTTCTCGGATTTCCTCTTCCTCAAGTTCTAGTTTGGACTGAATCTAAACAAGAAGAATAACTCCCTTGGTGGACCTTTCTCAATGGATTTTCATGGGTATTTGCCCCCAATTTAAAAAAATATCTTGGTTAGTCTTATTATATTTCTTTTACAATTCCATCTCAAGGTCTTTTATATATTGAGAATTAGCGTTTGTGTTTATCCATCAGAGGTTTTGTTAGATCAATATAAATAAAAAACATTGTCTTTTAAGGATACAGTACCCTCCTTATACTCTCCTTAGTATATCTGATACAAACACAAATTACCCCTTGGAATTTGCAATCAAGAATTCCTTTAAAAGATTATATGTAGGAGATCATTAAAAAAATCATATCTTACGAATGCAACTTTTTGTTGCCAATTCATGGGATGATGGCCTGCTAGCTGCTTTTATTATCAAAATATAGTGCTGAAAGCATATTTTAAAGACCGTAAAGTGCAGACTAGAGGCAGATTGATGCAAATTTAGGTAGGAAATTATATTCGACGGAAGCGGAACCTGAAGATCCAACAATTTTAGAGACCAAGGAAGATGGAAATGCAAAACTTTGGCCCTTGTGGTGGTTGTAGATTTTTAGTAATTTTTTGTAATAAAGCATAAATGCCTACCATAAATGCCTTAGTCTAGGGTAATTATAAAAGGTGGAGGTGTAATATGTGTAGCATCTTTTTGCCATTTTACAAACATTACTTATTTGAGGTTTCAACCTCCCACCATCTAAGAGGGTAAATACTCTTGGCCACCATAGCTTGGGGTGCATACCTTGCTGCAACCTCTCATCATTTGATTCTCAACCAACATTGGTAATATCATTTCTTGCCAAGCCACCTTGGCTATGGCTCACGAGGGATTCACTAGTAGTAATAAGGAGACATCACCTGCGTGCAAGAAATATGAAAATGCCCCTTATCTACCCCCTATTTATGGGACCTTACCTTATAAAATGTACATTCCTTCCCTTAAATAACTCCCCTCTCTTAGTGGACCCCCCGGGCTATGACTACTTGACATTTTATGTCTATTTCTTGTATTCTCAGTTCAAAAGCTTGCTGTGGAATTTAGCTTTATTACATTGGTATTAGAGCATTAGTTTAGATCATGTAAGAAGCCATTTTCTTGTATTAGATCTAGTTGCAATGACTAGAAAGTGAAAACTGCAATTAAAATTTAGTTATAGGAGTTAGTTCTTCCATAACTGTGGTCTGACATGTAGATCTGTCACAAATCATGACTAAGATGGAGGTTCTTGGCATGAACCATTGGATAATGGCGGGTTCAAGTCAATTTTGGCAAGTCGTGGCTCAATTTTGGTCCAAAAATGAATAGAATTGGACAAAATGAGGGTTACATGACTTAGTTTTTTGAGTTACTTTTTCAAGAATAGGAGTTCTTCCCTTTTCTTTCAAGCTTCTCTCAAGAATCATTGGACAAATGTTGATGAAATCTCTTGCCCGTGATCTCTATCTTGTCAAAGGACTTCATAGCCTTGTTCTCCATCTCTCAAGATTTCTAGGGAATGATGGAATGTCACACTATGCTTCATTTTGGACCAGGAACACAATAGTAGGCAGTAGTGTGAATTGCACATGCTGCATATTCCTACATATTTCATCCATAAAATGAGCTATGGTGCTCTAGTTAACTATGAATAATACTCTAAAGCACTTGACTATTGGTCTCCTTCAAGCTTTGGCAAGATTTCTCTCTATTATGAACTTTCTTCTCTCCCATGGAACCCTATTATTGGCAGTTTTGGATAGCAATAGAGAATCTCTAATTTCCTAAAGAAAATGAAGGGAGTCTTGGTGGCAACTCACTCCTAGAGTTTGCTTATGCATGTGGCTTTAATCAATCGACAACATTGAAGAAAGATTGAAGCAAATTTTTCGTCTCAGAATTGGAGAAAATAGGGCAGCCATCAATCTTCATCAAATTTGGCTTCAATAAGGCTTCAATTAATGGGGCTTTTGTTGTTTACAACCCCAGGAAGGTTCAATGGAAGGTATTCCTCAAAGATTGGGCTTAAATTGAAGAATTTCTTCAAGTTTGAAAGCATTTTCAATCTCTTGAACATGGCCATTGTTGAAAATTCATGGAATTCATGATTCTAATGAGAATTTACACTCATTAAAGCGCAAAGGATCTTCTCCAACAAGCTATTGAAGACTTCTATTAAATCATTGACTTCTTTTGATTGCATTGGAGAAATCTTATTGATCGGGAGCTGAAGATTACTTGGGAGCAATCATATTGGACAAATCCCTCTTGAAGATTGGTCTTGTTGATTCAAATCTTGGTCTATTGATGGGGTCTTATGCTGAAGGTTGATTGATTGGATTCATCCACTACTTTCCCTTAGCATTAAAGAGGTAATTCTAGTACTTTCAGCTTAATCTCTCTTTTATCCAATTGTTGAACCATTACTATTGTTCATAAGAGAGATTAAGTGTAGTAGAACCTCTTAATTCCTATTAAAGGCATGTAGATTTCAGCCCAGGACTGATTATGATTGCTTGATGAGTCCTTTTTTACCCATTCAAATGTTGAAGTTCAATTGATTGCATAAATACTACTCATTGCGTACTTGACTTGGATTTTTGTTGGATGGTTGAGCATTGATGCTATAAGACTTAAACAATGATGAAAATGGTAAGTGGAAACTTTGTAAAAGCAATGAGTCATTCCAAAAGGGTAATGCCCTATCCATAGCCTTTCAATTCAGTCATTTCCCAATACCCACTTGCATTTCATTAATAGTTCAAAGGATTTTTCAATCAATGCATATCATCCTTTTTTTATTAGCCATCAAAATGTATTTTCCATGTTAGTTCCTGCAAGGAAAAATGGATGCCAAGTGAGTCGGGAAGACAAAAGAGAGGTGTCTCTCCCTTCCCGATTAAGACCCTAAAGGGGTGCACAACCCAGCTTGAGGTGGAACTTTGCACACCCCTCTTGTCTTGGAGCCCATGCTATTTTCAAATTTAGGTGCAAGTACATTTTCATTATCATAGTATGGCACAAGTACAGCATTGATCAGCAATAATTAGGGTTCCATAAGTGGTTGGTGAACCATTGGAACAGGGGTAGAGCATCTTCTATCTTTAGGACACCTATAGGTGTTTGATAGATAGAATAGCATGTATATACCCATCTATAGGTTGTTTTTGAGCCCTACAGGTTCCCCATATCCCTCTCCTAGTTGCTATAGTGGTTTAGAAGGGTTTCCTTCACTCAGGGTATTCCTACAAGTATTCCTACAAGGTGAAATAGGGTTTCCACAGGGTGTTAACAGGTTGCAAGAATCCTCTAGATAGGTACACACACTACAAGATATAGACCTTATACCGACGTTTAAAACGAGGAAAATACAAACAACAAAAATTGCCCCCGTCGTCGCAAAAAGCGTCATTATTGACGATGCCATAGAATCGTTGCTATTTGCGTCGCTATATGCGTCACGACGCACCCTAAAGTTGCGACGCTTATAGCAACACCAATAGCGACGCGAGCAGAAATTTACGACGCAAATAGCGACGGTAACAGAGAAATTTTTTTCTACTGAAATCATAAAACTGATACATGAAATAAATACATGATCGCATAAAATGCGATTGGTACAATCATGAAACGATATCACTAATACATAGAAAATGTCTACATAGATCAGGCGACTAAAAACTAAAGGTGTGTGAGCTCTAAGGATCCAAGGGCGAGCTACAAATCCTCGTCCCCCGAAAGCTCGTCGCACCGCAAAAGAGCATCAAATGGATTCTGCAGAAAAAGAAACAACATATCAATCCACCATATAATAATGCATTCAAATATCTCATGGTAACTACGGACAAGAAAGATGAGTGACTTACAGGGCCGCCGCGTCTATACAATCGGTCGATCAATGCCCTGAGACCGTGCCTCTTTGCATATCGAGTCTCAAGGCCTTGCGGATCGCGATTTGTAATGGAGTGCTGCAAAGAAAACAAAATGCTAACTATTAGAAACATGATTGTCAGTACAAAGAATATCTCAAAAAAACAAATAAGAAAAACAAAAGAGAAACTTACAAAGTCCTCAAAATATGTCCTGTGGCCACCACTCCCAAGATGATGCACCAATCCGGCCTTGATTTGTGCCCTCGCCACCTCCCGCTGCTACTGACTCCAACGTCCTGGCAAATCTGTAGCTTCCTCCCTCAGTCTCGGCGCCAGTCGTCTGCATCTAACCACTCGGGCTTTGGAGCCCCACTCTTGATTGCCTTGCGTGCATCGGATCATCTATGTGACATGTATGCACGCATGCAATCCATCATCCAGCCCGTAGAGAATCTATCTACTGTGGTTGGCACCGGGAACTCCTCGTGCAAGGATTCTACTATGTAGTCCTTGCTCCCCTCCAGTATGTTCCTCAAATGATCCAAGACGTTGTGCCGAAGAACTTGTTGGCACAACTCCCTCATGCGAGCCATCACCCTCCTCCCCTCATCATTCATGATGATGGCTCTCCTGACCTACTATCCACTAGGCATCCATAACCCCTAGGAGTCAGCCTAAGATGGGCCGTCTCCCATCTCCGTCCACGCTCCTGGGCATATCCAGGAGACCCCTGTACATCCGGTGTACCGACGGGGGTACCCTCTCCCGGAGTGCCACTCAAAGGGGTGCCACCAAAAGGAGTGCCACCAAAAGGCGTGCCATCTGCCGATGGCTGCGCAAAAGCCGGAGTAACTGGAGTAGATGTCCCCACAGGTGTGACAAATCCTGGAGGTGACGTAGCTCCAACTGAACGACGAGACGGAGACACGACGTCTGTGTCTCTACATCAGCACCCCCCTGATCCTCCTGCAATCCCTCCCTCTGTCCCAAGTCGTGAGCGTCGAGATCATCTGCTCGAAGCTGAAGCATCTGATCGCGCTGAAGCAGATCTAGCAGAGCGCCCTGATGAAGAACGAGACATCTCCTGGTCTGCCATCTCTCTGAATCTCGCGAGCTGATCTGGAGACATGCGTGCCATCATGTCCTAAAACTCCTCATTGCTCATCCCTTGACTCATCCTGAAAATGTCACCTGCACAGATAAAAAATGATGTTAGAATAATCAATTTAAACTATACAAAGCACAGTAATATAAATTATTTTTGAAAAATCCCTCTTAAAATGCATATCTTATCTACCTTTATGGAAGATCTAAACAACGAATTGAGTAATACAATTCTCCAAAAATGAAGTATTCTATGGTCCCATGTTAATCTCCTGACACAACTCTACATACACTGGAAGGTCGATAGGCATGTCACCACAAAAGAACGAGTCTACCTCATTCTCAAAAAATTCTACGACTTCTGTATTTCCATCATTGTTTGCCGATGCGGGCTCCAAGCTTCCAGTGGCCTCCACCCCTTGTAATATCGACCCCTCTATTTGCACATTTTCTTCATCTATGCCTGGAACATCGCTTTGATCATATACTCTCGCACCTCGAGGAGTTGAAGGTATAACATACCACCATCGAGGTTGTCAAGGGTTTGGATAGAAGATTACCTGTTCACAAACACTTACAAAGCGAGTTCAAACCATTGTGACATAAACCATGTCATATTACAATTAGCAAGAAAATGACTATTTGCACTTATTCACAATGGGCCGGCAACACAAAGGTGTTGCGCAAATCCGTCCATTTTTTTTCGGAATCTATTTCGAGAAATCCAGATGGACCTCATCGAACTATTGCTCCAGCTCCTCCAAGTACCACTTTGAACCACTGCACATCGAATAGTATCATGGAGAAGCTACGGTAATCCACCGTAATAATACTTTGCAAGTTCCCAAAATACTCCATCTCATCCACAACCGTTTTCGGATCCGTTGCTTGTCGCCGGCTCTCTTGCTCAAATCTTGCCATGACACCACAGTCCATTGTGGAGCGCATTTTGTCAATATGCTCCACCCGAAAATGCCGTCCGTGCGACCACATTGCACTATATATTTTGTACTGTACATTGAAACACTCAAATTAGATGTAGCAAGAAAATTTAGATACGACACATTCTAAACCCCTCATTACCTTTGGACTACATCCCCTCGAGAACTCCCACTCCTCCATTGAGACCTCTGTCCCTTCGCTGGATGCTGCGGTCAAGGCTCCATGTAACCATCGTGTTGACATAAACCGCGGCATCTCCTCCATGCCTTCGGGATATCGAATCGGTCGGTGATGCGTACTGCGTCAGAATTCAGCTCGCACTTCCTCGTGATCTTGCCTTGCAATCTTGTACTTGGCGAGCCACGTCTCCATGGAGGCATGGTGCAACATACAAAAGTGATTCACCTTCTCTTCCATTGAGGCATCAATTCTTTTTTCTACCCCATTTCCAACCACCACATCTCCAGTCAGCCTATCATCGTCCTTCAACGTCCATAGCATTTCATTGTCTGGTTCCACCGTTGGTAGCCATTGTGAGATATGCACTAATGCCTCTGACACCAATCAACCTTCTGCCATGCTACCTTCTGGATGAGCTCGTTGTCGCACAAAGCCTTTCAGGGTTTTCATGAAGCAGTCTAGGAAGAACATCCATCGCGTATGGACAGGTCCAGCAATCTCCACTTCGTCCACAAGATGCACAAGAAGGTGAACTTGTATCGTAAGCATGCTAGTGGGCAGGTATTTCTCAAAGAGACAGACCGTCTCAACGGCTTCCCACCTTGCGGATTCAATAGAGGACGTCTTAATCTCTTTCTGTGAGATCCATTGCACCAAAGTCGACAACTTGTAAATGGCCCCGCGAATTTCTGGAGTAAGGCATCCTACGATCGCGATCGGTATAACAAACTGCCACAAATGAGAAAGCATTATGAATAATGGTCACTTTTCAAATTGCAAAATGTCCACGCTAATTAAAATCCATTTTGTTCACAAACCTGACATATCTTATGCCAATCATGGGATTTTAGCCCAGACATTTGGTCATCTTTAGAAAATGCGGACCTGAGAGAACGCATCATACCCGTTGGAGTGCGGATAGACTTGATTACTTGCTTCACAATGCGCTTTTCTTTGGTAGACAAAACCCAGGGAGCGCGAGGAAACTGCACTCCCCCTTCAGCACTCAACTGCGGCCAAAGCGCCTCCATCTTACCTACCTCCTTTAAATCCATTCGTGACCCTATAGTGTCTCTCTTTCCTATGATGTGGTCCCATAGCAAGCTGCCCACATTCTTGAAAATATGCATGGGATCCAACAAGTGGTTGACCTGTAAGTGGGTCCAATATGGCAACTCGTAGAAAACTGAGAACCGTCGCAATCCATTTGGATGTGATTCCGGGTTTACCATTTTCAGCTCATACTAGCTTGCAGCGTTCATACGTGCTGGAGGTCGTCCAAGAAAACCTTCCCTGAGTTCATGATCCTCCGGCAAGAAAGCAGCGTGTCCTTGATATACCATCTTCTTCATGGTTCGTGACCTTCGGGAGTCTAACTATGGCCCACACAATGGACATGCATGATAACCTGAGATAACCAGACCTATAAGGCGAGCCACGACCTAGTGAATACTTGATTGAATGAAATAAAATATAGATATTACCAACGAGAAAAAAGGTCTTCTCACTTGAGCACTCTCCTAATCCCGGAAAGTCATGCATCGTCCACATGAGAATGGCTCGAATGTTGGCTGACCACCAACCATCGCGCCTACTCATATCTTGCACCGTGACCCCCTCCTTCCACAAAATCTTAAGCTCATCGACTAATGGACGAAGATACACGTCCATATTTTTTACTTTGTAGCAGCCCGGGACGAGCAAGCTAAGGATGAGATGTCCTTTCTTCGTAGAAAGCCATGGAGAGATGTTGTAGTTGACAAGCACTATAGGCTACACACTGTAAGAAGTCGAGTGCAGACCGAATGGGTTCACACCATCCATGGCGAGACCGAGCCGAAGATTCCTTGGCTCTTGCGCAAAGCCTGGGAAGGTAGAGTCAATGTGGCTCTATGCGTGCGAATCCGCTGATATTCGTTGAACTCCATCCGTGGACCTATTCTGCACATGCCACGTTGTCAAGCTTGCCATAGCAGACGTGCGAAACATGTAGTTTATGCGGGGGATGAGTGGAAAGTATTTGAGAACTTTTTGAGGGATGGTTTGCCCTTGTAAGTCCTGTCGATACCTATGAGCACCACACTTTGGACATGTCTCCATAGTCTCGTATTCATCTCGAAGCAATATGCAGTCGTTGATACATGCATGGATGTTATTGTAGTCCATGCCAAGCTTCCGTAAAACATGTCATACATCATCATGAGACTCAGGCATGGTACTTGCAGGTGGCAATATATGATATTTCAATAACCTGAAAAAAATCATAAAACACCTTGAAAAAACACAAATGTTTGCAATAATACTGTTTTAAAAAAATCAATGAAGCCTGTGTGCAAGGTACCTGAATAACTCAGTCACACTCGTATCGCTCCAACCGTATTTTGCTTGCACACTTAAGAGTGCAAGCAATGTCTTCAACTGAGATACTCGGCACCCATCATATAATGGTATGGATGCTTCCTCTCTAAGCGGGTCAGATGTCTCAACATCCATGGGAATCAATGCATCGATCATTGCCTCCATCTCAGGCTCCAAGATTGTAGGCAGGTCGGGAAGGTTGTCTGTCTCCTCTGGCATAGACTGTATAGATGAGCCTTGCGAGTGGTCGATTGGCTCCTGCAATCCATCCATCACACGTCCACAAACTCTTCTAATTGGCCGCAAAGGGTGCACTCTGTCAAGATTGTGGGAGAGAAGGAAGGAGTCTCACTTGTAGCTTTCTTGCTTGCACAATGGGGAAATACACACAGAGGTGGAGGCTCAAAACAGTTTTCCTCTTCTTAGTTGTGTAAGCCAAAAGAACTCTCATACAAAGAAATAGAAGAACCCTATATATGGGTCTCAAACCAAACTCAACTAACTAAGGTGGCATACTAACTGAGCCATGAACTAGAGTAGCTAAGGATAGTTGTCATCTAGCTATTATTCATGGGCGATGTACCAACTGTGTCTGCAACTGACAAGTCGGTGACATAAATACACAATGGTCACCCTGGCGTATCACGAGTGGAGCTCGATATCTCAACACACTCCCCCTTGGGTCGAGACATCACCCCCCTGGATAGAAAATTTGCCAACAAGACCCAATCTTATTGTGTATGGTTTTCAATTACCCTGAGAGTACAATGCATGATTAATATTAACTTCAAATTACCGTTTACTGAAAATCTGCAATCGCCTGATCAATGATCTCAGATTGAAACTCGTCAAATCGTCGTACGTGTTTTATAGACAATCGGCGTTTTCTTCTAATTGCCAACTTGCATTGAGAGCAAGGACATGGGACACGCTGATTAAGATACGTCTCGCGGTCTTGAACAATAAGACCTTCTTCGTTTTCCATCTTATCTACATTACAGCAAACGAGGCTTAAATGGATAGCTTTATGGAGATGTATGTCAAGTTGCAAGTTGACCATAAATCTTGCATTGTATATAGTAGTTGAGAGATTTTCCGATGTTATATCTCCGCCTTGTATCATGCTCAAGGATTTGTTTGTCCCGGTAGATAATTATTTGCTATATCTCGGCTTTGAGTATAAATAATCCATTTTAAAATTAATGCACGCCATCTATGAAATTTAATAACTATAGTAATAAATTTTATTTCAATCAATTCTACTCATAGTCATAAGACCTGAGAGAAATTATCCTATACTCAATTTAAGGGTTTCTTCTTCTATAACAATACTTTTGGGTTCATTTTGATGAAGTACCGTAATGACATTAGCTAGGGTATCATTTTCTTTTAGTCCTTCCGTTGACTAGTTGGCATGATTTCTAATTTGGTATGCCTATAAAGTTAATACAAAAACAATGAATTATGCATATCACAATTAGATCCCATACTTGGACATTATGAAGGAATTGACCATTTTTAAGCCATCTTAAAGAGTCACCAATGTACGTGGCCCATGGCAAAGCACATTGCATACCATTATCGATAAGTCTATTATCTTAAATTTCCTTCCCCTCCCTCTCCCTCTCTTTCTCTCCCTCTCTCTCCCTCTCCCTCTCTTTCTCTCTTTCTCTCTTTCTCTCTCATTTCCTCTCCTAAACAAGCAAAAAAGAAAGTGATTCAAACAACAAACAACCAAATCCATCGTGAGAGAGAGAATGCACACTCTCTCTCTCACCCTCTCCCTCTCCCTCTCATTCTCTTTCTCTCCCTCTCTCATTTCCTTCCCCTCCCTCTCCCTCTCCCTCTCTTTCTTTTTTTCTCCCTCTCTATCTCTCTTTCTCTCTCATTTCCTAAACAAGCAAAAAATAAAGTGATTTAAACATCCTCCAAGCAAAAGGGAGAGGGAGAGAGACAATGCACTCTCCCTCTCTTTCTCTTTCTATCCCTCTCTCATTTCCTTCCCCTCCCTCTCCCTCTCCCTCTCTTTCTCTCTCATTTCCTCTCCTAAAAAAGCAAAAAATAAAGTGATTTAAACATTAAACAAGCAAAAGGGAGAGGGAGAGAGAGAATGCACTCTCCCTCTGTTTCTCTTTCTCTCCCTCTCTCATTTCCTCCCCCTCCCTCTCCCTCTCCCTCTCTTTCTCTTTCTCTTTCTCTTTCTCTCCCTCTCCCTCTCCCTCTCCCTCTCTTTCTCTTTCTCTCCCTCTCTCATTTCCTTCCCCTCCCTCTCCCTCTCTTTCTCTTTCTCTCCCTCTCTATCTCTCTTTCTCTCTCATTTCCTAAACAAGCAAAAAATAAAGTGATTTAAACATTAAACAAACAAAAGGGAGAGGGAGAGAGACAATGCACTCTCCCTCTCTTTTTCTTTCTCTCCCTCTCTCATTTCCTTCCCCTCCCTCTCCCTCTCCCTCTCTTTCTATCCCTCTCTTTCTCTCTCATTTCCTCTCCTGAACAAGCAAAAAAGAAAGTGATTTAAACATTAAACAAGCAAAAGGGAGAGGGAGAGAGAGAATGCACTCTCCCTCCCTCTCCCTCTCTTTCTCTTTCTCTCCCTCTCTCATTTCCTCCCCCTCTCTCTCCCTCTCCCTCTGAGAGCGGAATTTAGGTGCCGGGAAGTGCTTAAAAATAGCTAAAAATTATGAATATCAAGGGAAAAATATTCACCGTCAAAGGCGGCGGCTCGATCTAGGACAATTTTAAGCGACAAGCAGTCGACGGGCGCCCAAGTGACACATCCAGATTTTTAGTAATTTTTTTGTCAGCCAGGACGGGATATGGGAGCTGCAAACCTGTCGGGGATGTCGAGATGGATGCCCAGAAATTTACAGCACGTCAATCCGATCTCGTAGGAGGAAGTTAGCCCGAAACCGACCGGGGTGCCCAAAAAGGGGCCAAATTTGAAATTTCAAAAGGTGTGATTAGTGGGGGGTGCCCTTTGGCTCCCCCAGCCCCCCAATTTTTTTGTGGATGGGAAGGTAGTGCCGTGCAGACAACCGCGCGAAAAAAACGGTGCCCCCCCCCCCCCCCCCTTCAAATCAAGATTTAGGCTGTCAAGTAAGCCATGGATTCCATCATAGCAGGCAACAAAATTCATTCTTCGCTCCGCATTGCTTCAATTCACGCGGGGAATGGCAGTTTGTAGAGGGAGAGAGAAAATCAGTCTTTCTCTCTGCTCCCTCTCTCTCCTCTAAGAGGGAATTCATGTGGGAAGAAGAAGGAAGAATAAAGAATGATGGAGGCTTGTCCAGCATGGATCGGAGGATTGCTCCACGGGCTAGAAATGGTGATTTGTGATCGTCATGAGCATGAAGTGCTACTGATTTTTAGATTTGCAGTCATGGACATGAAACCCGAAACACGCAAATAAGCGGTAATTCAAAATTTTTCAAAGGAAATTTGAGATTTTATGGCTTTTGATTGATAAAATGTTGTTCATGTGGGCTAAAAATTATTTATGTTGCTGTTTTCCATGAGTACTTGCTGAGCATAATCAGAAAATCAGAAAAATATGCATCTTGTGACTCAAAATAATACACTAAAACACGTAAAATATGGAAAATCAAGGGAAAATGATGTTTTTTCAGCATAAAAATGGAAAATAAATAGAAACACCAACTAAATTTTCATTTTTGCTGCAAGAAGGAACTAAAGGCCAGAGCCCATAACCTGTTTTGAATTTTCGGTAATAAAATAATGCAAAAAATAAGGGAAAATAGAGAAAAATCACTAAAAATAGGAGAAAAATGCATTTTGGGTGCGGAAAATTAACGAAAATTAAGAGCAATGTTTGTGAATGTTTGTGGGGACTGAAGCATGAGGATTTGCCTCAGTTCAACCCCACCTTCTTGTTCTAGTGTGTTTTTTCCGCTTTCTACACATAAAATGATGGCAAAATACCCTATGAATCTATACAACAATGCAACATTTGATCGATGGGAGGGTAGAGTGGTTAAAGTGTATCTAAATGTGGAGTAAAATGATGAAAAGATTGTTGTTTTTGTTTGCATGCCATATATGTACCATTGTCCTTATTTCTCTTTCCCCTAGACCCCACGACTAGCCTATGGCTTAGGGTGTCATGTCTCTCACTCAACGTAGGTCAAGATCCTAATGAAAACAATTGCTGTGCATCCAGGATTTCTGATATCTTTAAATATTTCCATGATTTATGTAGAGTGTGGATGCCAAGTGCTCAAACAATTATAAAATCAATATTGTGCACATGCGGAAAACATCCTTTCAATGATTTTCAACTACCGCTCTCATGCGGCGTTGCACGAACCTAGCACCAAGGAAACCCTCGTGCTACTAGGCCCTGGACATGAAACCCAAAACACGCAAATAAGTGGTAATTCAAAATTTTTCAAAGGAATTTTGAGATTTTATGGCTTTTGATTGATAAAATGTTGTTCATGTGGGCTAAAAATTGTTTATGTTGCTGTTTTCCATGAGTACTTGTTGCTGATCATAATCAAAAAATCAAAAAAATATGCATCTTGTGACTCAAAATAATACACTAAAACACGTAAAATATGGAAAATCAAGGGAAAATGATGTTTTTTCAGCATAAAAATGGAAAATAAATAGAAACACCAACTAAATTTTCATTTTTGCTGCAAGAAGGAGCTAAGGGCCACAGCCCATAACCTGTTTTGAATTTTCGGTGATAAAATAATGCAGAAAATAAGGGAAAATATAAGGAAAATATAGAAAAATCACTAAAAATAGGAGAAAAATGCATTTTTGGTGCGGAAAATTAACGAAAATTAAGAGCAATGTTTGTGAATGTTTGTGGGGACTGAAGCATGAGGATTTGCCTCAGTTCAACCCCACCTTCTTGTTCTAGTGTGTTTTTCCCGCTTTCTACACATAAAATGATGGCAAAATACCCTATGAATCTATACAACAATGCAACATTTGATCGATGGGAGGGTAGAGTGGTAAAGTGTATCTGAATGTGGAATAAAATGATGTAAAGATTGCTGTTTTTGTTTGCATGCCATATAGGTCGATGAATAATTATAAAATAAGGGCCTAGTAGCACGAGGGTTTCCTTGGTGCTAGGTTCGTGCAACGCCGCATAAGAGCGGTAGTTGAAAATCATTGAAAGGATGTTTTCCGCATGTGCACAATATTGATTTTATAATTGTTTGAGCACTTGGCATCCACACTCTACATAAATCATGGAAATATTTAAAGATATCAGAAGTCCTGGATGCACAGCAATTGTTTTCATTAGGATCTTGACCTACGTTGAGTGAGAGACATGACACCCTAAGCCATAGGCTAGTCGTGGGGTCTAGGGGAAAGAGAAGTAAGGACAATGGTACATTCCTGTATACGATTAAATGGTACCTTGAGTGGATTTTGTGCGAAATGTTTATATGTTGAGCGACGTATCGAGGGGCCAATCCCCAAGGTGTAGGAGAGTCGCAGAGGGGTGGCGGCATTCAGCCATTGGAGGACCCCCTATGTCTGTGCTTTGTGCCATTAGGCAATGTGTAAGGGACTCCCTCTGAGGAGTAGTGGGTGAGAGAAGAGTGGATTACAAACGACGTATTACAAACGCAATGTTTAGGAAGGCAGAGATTTTGATAGACGCTCCTGGCCGCGAGGCCAAGGGGTTGTCTTGTGCATAGTGACGAGGCCCGGCTAGTGCATGAGCCAGTGCCGGCCCGTTTTTAGGTCCATCACCCTCTCCCTCTCTTTCTCTCTTACTCTCTTATTTCCTCTCCTAAACAAGAAAAAAAGAAAGTGATTTAAACATTAAACAAGCAAAAGGGAGAGGGAGAGAGAGAATGCACTCTCCCTCTCCCTCTCCCTCTCCCTCTCCCTCTCCCTCCCTCTCCCTCTCCTTCTCTTTCATTTCCTCTCCTAAACAAGCAAAAGAGAACGATTTAAACCTTGAACAAGCAAAAGAAAGAGAGAGGGAGACTCACCAATGAGATATCGCGAGCGTGGGGCGGCTTCTCTTTGCGATGAAGGCTCCTCGTCTCATTCGCGAACAACGGCAGTGGCGGCAGCGGCGGTGGCAAGTCTTCTTCCTCTTCTTCTCTCACAAAGCCTTCGCTCTCTCCCTCGCTCTCGCTCTCAAAACTCGAAGCAAAAGAAATGAAAAACGCACTCGGGTTTCGGCCATGTTTTTTCCCTGCGGCGTCACTATTCGCGACGCAAATAGCGACGCCATTAGCGATGCCAATAGCGACGCCAATAGCAACGCCGATATCCGCCGTCGCTAATCGGTGTCGCTAATGGCCCAATTCCTTGTAGTGACAGTTTCTATCACAAAAAATTCTATCGTGATTTGATTTGGGACCTTAATAGCTTGATTCGAAGAGGGAATCCTAAGCTCCGATTTGAATAAAATGTTTTGTAATTTTGACATTAGGAGAAAAAGTTATGGCCAATTTATTGATAGGGGGTCTAGTGGACTGCACCTAAACATGTTGTCTGGAATACACTGTTTGAGTTCATTCTACCTATATACCTTATTGCAAGTTGATATATTATTAAATCTGGTATATCCCCATATAATAAGATTTCCATAGAGTTATTAAGCATTGGGATTGGTGCCATATTCAGAGAGAAACAAGGGGTTAAGTGACAAATTGTCTACTACTATAACACTGTTTCCTAATGGCCAGGAATAGGAAGAAAGACCCTATTACTGAGGCATTGAATGATGGTGTCAGAGATTTCCAAGAAGATTAAAATTACACAACTGAAGCCCATAATGTTGATCAAATAAATGACGAAATAAGCATTGGGATTGCTCATAGCACATATTAAGGACAATAGGATATACATGAAGAGCATGCAGAGAATGATTATCTCCTACTGTCAAAAGAGTTGGGACATGTCAATGAAGGCCTTTCTAAGGATTTTAAGGCTTTGAATGAAGGTTTAACCCATACGAATCAAGGTTTGTTGCAAGGGATGGCACAGGTAAACCAAGGAATCTCTGAATTGCAGCAAAGTAATAAATTTTTATTTCAAGAGCTTATCTCAGCCATAAAGGAAATCGGAAGCAAACCACAAAGTGAACCTCAAAATGTTGAAGACTCCCATGCTATTTCCTTTGTTGGTAATCCTTCCCATCCAAAAAAAGAAAAGTCTCAGCCAGTAATGCATATCTTTGAAAGGGGAGAGCCATCATCTAGAGTTAGGGGCAACCATCATCCTTCACAAATTCATGGTATTCATATCCCAAGGCCTCAGTTTAGCAGTACAAAGGATAATCATAGACATGAAGGGGAACATGAAAACACTCGATGGAACAATGATTATCATGGATGTGACCCCTTCTACAAGAATTTTTATCATCAGCCCTCAAATGCACAAAAATCAAATGCAGTCAACAATCAAGTTCATGAAGGTGGAAGGCATGATGAGCGAAGATCAGTCCATGACATTCCAAGCCAAGAGCATGTTTCAAATAGACAACCCTCATCTCATGGTTTTGGACCACCTACTTTTAAACAAACTTCATGGAATAAAGATTCATGGTGACAACAATCTCATGGGCAGCCATCTTACAATGAAAAAGAATATAAAGAGAAGATGAATATCACTAATTTCAAAGGAGATAATGCATCACCTTCAAAATGGGAGGAGTGGATCAATAAGCTTGAATTGTACTTTACCCTTTACCCTAGAAGTGAAGAGGCCAAAATTTATTTCACCGCTCTTCATCTTGAAGGTTATGCCCATACTTGGTGGCGTTACATGCAAAAGATTGGGAAAATTTTTGACTCTTGGGAGGAGTTCAAGCAAGCGATGATTGATGTCTTTGTGTCTCCTTTGGAAAAAGAAAGGCTTCAAAGAAGATGGTATGCATGTGCTCAAAAGGGAATCTCCGTTAGAGACTATTCCAATGCCTACTTGAATCTTTCCATGTAAGTTGAAGGTATTTTAGATTTTCTAAGCTGAATAAATATATTTTTGGTCTTGACCCTGCCCTATCATCAGAGATAGGAGCTCAAGAACCAAAAACATTACATGAGGCCATACAATTGGTTGAAAGATACTCTTTGAAGTACAAAAGAGATGCACAAAATTTTCAGCAAAGAAGTATGGGCAATAATGTTTCCAATCAACCTACAAGGTATGGGCAAGTTTTCAACCAATCAAGAGACTCTTTTAGACAAGAAAACAGAGGTTATAACAATCCAAATAGTTATAACAACAAAGTGCCAACATTTCCCACTCTTTATGCCTCTAAACGAGTGGAAATTTTGTACCAAAATAAGGGCAAACTTTAAAAAATGTGGCTGAGTCAAGAAGTACTTTTTCAAGAGCTGAAAATTCTCCTAAACTTCCCCAAAACAGTTCTAATAGCAACTTCCTTCCTCACGACAAGCTTCGGGAAATGCATGCAAAAGGAGTATACTTCAAGTGTGGGAAGAAGTGGTTACAAGGTCATAAAGTTGAAGTGCAAAGCTAAGAACTCAAAAATCAACATGGTGATCACTCAAGAAGTGGAAGTTGAAGAAGAAGAAGATCAAGAGGAAAATTTACTGCATGTTGATGCATACCCAATTGTTGAAGAGATTCATGAAGAAGAGTATGCCACTAACAAAGAGTTCTATGATCCCATGGATGGATTTCCTTTTGATCCAGGTGGTAATCATAATTCTCATGTTTCCTTGTATACCATCTCATATGATAGATGGACCGGTTGCAAAGGGGAGAATACACTTAGACTCAAAGGTTTCATTAATGGTAAGGTTGCACATATTCTAGTGGAAAACAAAGCAAGAGAGAACAATGCACTCACCGCAAAGGCACGAGGATGGATTCCATAGCTCCTCTTCGCGATGGCAGCTCCTCTTCACCCTCCGTACACTTCCTCCTCTTCTTCGCAAATGGCGGCGGTGGCAGTGAGAAACTTTATGTAACGTGTCTCCCTGTCCACTTGTAGGACACGTCTTAACAGTTCATTGGGAAGAGAGTCTAGAAAGCATCGCCCGGCACTCACAAAGAATGTCATGGGGTTTGTGATCAAGGTCTTCCCGAGTCTGCCATGAAGCTAAAGTAACTAGCCATTCCCACTTAGGACCGACCTTTATCACAGTATTCTTAATAGTCAAGATTCTAGGAAGTAGCTAGAATCGAGCCCCAGATGAACCACTTTGTGTAGAAACATCAGGGTCGAAGTAGATTTATACTGCACTTGGTTCAAGGAGAATGGGAAACGAGAGGAATGTGAAGCTCGCCCTCTCTACCCGTAAGGCATAGTCCCATTCTGTTTCCCTAAAACAACATAAATCTAGACTCTAACTCTATTGATTCTAGGTCATTGCTACCTTGCTGTCAATTCTTTCGAGAAAAATTCCCGGCCAACCGGGACCACCATTCCATAGAACAGACCTAGAGTCACGTCCACCGCACTTTCCTCAGGTTGTTTAGTTATCTAATTACCTACCACATTTAGTTTGACAAGCAAAAATAGCTTCCTTAATTAACCAATTAAACAATGGTTCCTTCATGTAACTTAAGCACTGACACAGAAAACAATGTCAAGCAAGTTCCTTTTTCAACATTTGATCTTTATTTATCATAGTCTTTGGAATACATCAAATATCCAGCCTGAAGGCTATCCCAGCAATCCTCAGGGATCGCTATTCCAAGTTCCGCCCGTTGACTAGTATAAGGCCTCTTGTGCAGGATCCGGAGGCAAGGAATTTACAACCAAAGCCTCCCCTAGTACCCAAGCATCCTCCTGCTCCAAGTAGCACCCACGGAGAGACCTCTCGCGGCAGGTCCGGTCCACGTACCCGACGCGGCTAACAACCCCCTTGGATAGGGTCAGGTAGATAGTCGAAGGTAACAAGTACTGCCTCTCCCTCCAGGATTTTAACATGAAGCATTAGTTATTTTTTTTGAATTAGTTCCTTGAGCAAAGAAGTACAAATAGTGCACCTAAGTGTACAATCAGGAGCATTCCAATGGTCATTCGTACGGCCAACTGCTAAGGTGTGATTCCTTCTCCTCGAATACTTCTAGCATTCGATCCTAGATCATTCACAACTTGGCAAGATTCCAAAGGTTTAGCAAGTTGGGTTGTTTGTTTACTCTTTTTCCTTGGGTTAGGTTTTATACCCTGTTGACCCCAAATTGTGACTACCTTAGGTTTCCTTATATTATAGTTGAATAGCTCATGGGCAACCCCATTGTCCTAACTTGGTTGGTCAAATTACTTCTTGGCAATTTACCACTGCCCTAAACCTGACAAAACAGTTCCCGAGAGGGAGTGCTGTAGTAGGGAAACTACTCAATTCTCAAAGAAACTAATTTGTAATTAGAACTCGCCAACCTTGGTCTAAGGTGTAGGGGTACTAACTTGTGATTTTGTCGCAAGAGCATAGGACCTTGTAGGCATGTTGCATGAGATAGGTGTCAGTACCTAACTTGTGGGATTATTTTTCTCATCATACGGTATTCCTTGATCAAGAATAGCTTTCATCAAGATATAGGGCTTGGGAGTCCTATTGACCTAGTCCAAAACCCTAACCCTACTAGGTTGATAAACATTTTGGCCCTAGGGTCCCTAAATTCCTTGCGAAAGTCCATCATTTGGTCATCTGATCCCTAGGGTGAGAACCCTAGATCATTCTTACACGGGCGTATAGATAACCCTAACATTTCGTGAATGTGGGTAGGACTTTTAAGATCGCAAATATTAAATCGGCATCCTAAGTGCGATACTAAGGAGAATTTTATCATGGCTTAACCCAACTAGCACATTGAGGTGATCGTTGTACGCTAACTATTCACGCCTTTATGAATCTCATGTGAGTTACTCATTTACATGCGATTTACTTAATTAATCTAACTCTCTTACGAATAAAGATTATCCTTCCTTTAGAGATGCAAATACTTCCCTCTAAAATTTGCAAGTACCTTTCCTAAAAGATGAAAGTAATTGCAAGATGTATGAGATGAATGTCAAGATTGTGGGAGAGAAGGAAGGAGTCTCGCTTGAAGCTTTCTTGCTTGCACAATGGGGGAAGACACACAAGGGTGGAGGCTGAAAACAGTTTTCCTCTTCTTAGTTGTGTAAGCCAAAAGAACTCAAGTACAAAGAAATAGAAGAACCCTATATATGGGTCTCAAACCAAACTCAACTAACTAAGGTGGCATACTAACTGAGCCACGAACTAGAGTAGATAAGGATAGCTATCATGTAGCTATTATTCATGGGCGGTGTACCAACCGCGTCTGCAACTGACAAGTCGGTGACATAAATATACAACGGTCACCCTGGCGTATCACGAGTGGAGCTCGATATCTCAACACTCCCCCTCGAGCTCAATCCCAATTCCTGCACACCAAGCAGGTCTTTGAACTTGCGCAGCTTCTCTGCGCCCAATGCCTTCGTGAATATGTCAGCTACCTGATCTTCTGTGCTGACATAAACTAGATCAATAAGACCTAGTAAAACCCTCTCTCGCACATAGTGATAATGCACCTCAATGTGCTTTGTTCTAGCATGATAGACTGGGTTATTTGCCAAGTGTATACTACTCATGTTGTCACAATAAATGACAACTGGCCCATCTGTAGACTGATGCATATCATAAAGTAGCTTATGCAACCAAGCTACCTCACATGCAGCCATTGCTGCACCCCTGTACTCAGCCTCTGTGCTCGACAAGGCAACTGTAGGCTGTTTCTTGCTGCTCCAAGTGACTGCAGCACTCCCAAAAGAGAATACATATCCACTGGTAGATCGTCTATCAGAAATACTACCAGCCCAATCAGCATCAGTGTATCCATGCAACTGTATCTGAACCCCAGTCTCATAAAATAGTCCATACTGCAATGTGGACTTCACATACCTAAGTATGCGTCTAGCCGCATCCAAATGTGGTTTCCTTGGAGCCTGCATAAACTGACTTACCAATCCAACAGCATAGCTCAAATCTGGCCTGGTAATAGTCATATAAATCAAACTTCCTACTATGCGTCTGTACATAGTAGGGTCTTCTAGAAGCTCACCTGCATCTGTGCTCAGCTTCACATTTTGCTCCAAAGGAACTGAAATAGGCTTACAGCCTGTCATCCCATATTTGGACAGCATGTCCAATCCATACTGCCTCTGCAAGAGCTGTATCCCACTTGGTGATCTAATCACCTCAATGCCCAAGAAATAACACAGCTCTCCCAAATCCTTCATCTCAAACTTCTGCTTCAATGGCATTTTCACATGAAGGATATCTTCATCACTGTCACCTGTCATAATCAAATCATCAACATAAATGACAAGCAGCATAATACCTTTCTCTGTTTTTCTCACATAAAGTGAGAAATCTGCCTTGGAAATCTGAAAGCCAATAGTGACAAGATACTGTCCTATCTTGTCAGACCATGCTCTAGGTGCTTGCTTCAAGCCATACAAGGCTTTCTTCAACCTGCAAACAAACTCAGGATGAACAGCATGCACATAACCTGGTGGCTGCTCCATATAGACCTCTTCTTGCAAATCACCATGCAAGAAGGCATTATTTACATCCATCTGATGTAAAGACCATCCCTTTGATGCAGCCATAGCAATGACTGCTCTTACGGTTGCCATCCTTGCAACCGGACTAAATGTTTCTTCATAGTCAATGCCATATGTTTGTGCATACCCCTTGACTACTAATCTTGCCTTGTATCTGTTCACAGAACCATCAGCATTGTGCTTCACCTTATAAACCCACTTACAGCCAATTGCATTCTTACCTTTAGGCAAAGGTACTAACTCCCATGTAGCATTTGCTTCCAAGGCATCCATTTCTTCATCCATGGCTTTCTCCCATTTTTCTTTTCCCATGGCTTGCTCAAAAGATGTGGGTTCTGGTTTCTGTATCACTTTGACCATATATGCATAGTGAATGGCTGTAAATCCATCATATTTCAGCCTATCCACAGGATACCTAGCTCTTGTAGACCTGCGCAAAGTAGGTTCACTCCCAGGTGCTCTCAAAACATCCCTGGTCTTCCTTACTCCAGGTGTAACAATAGAAGGAATACCCAACTCATCATCAATGCTCTGTTCTGAGCCACTGGATTCACCATCCACATAAGAGTGACCTGCATTCACATCAAACATGGGTTGATCAACCTTCTCTTTTCCTTTTCGTGATAGCTGCATACCACTATCTGCATTGCTTTGAGAAGATTCTCCTGATCTCAATCTGCCTGTCCATGGCGAAGAATGTGAACCACTGCTAGAGGACGCTCCAGGTCCACTAATATTTTGTGACTGCTGCTGTGAATTCTGTGTAGCATTACCATTTTGTGCATCTTCATCATCAATCACATTTACTGGTTTATACCAGCTACTCATCTCATCAAAAACAACATCTCTGCTCACTGTAAACTTACGAGTAGAAGGGTTATAGCATCTATACCCTTTTTGCTGCAGAGAGTAACCAATAAAGATGCACTTCTCAGCTTTTGGATCCAACTTGGATCTCAGCTCATCTGGCACATGTACATAAGCAATGCAACCAAAAATTTTCAAATGAGAAATATCTGGTTTCCTACCAGTATACCTCTCTTCTGGAGTCATTCCATGTATTGCTGCAGTAGGAGTCCTGTTCATTATGTAGACTGCTGTAGCAACTGCTTCAGCCCAATAAAAATCTGGCAAGTCTTTTTCATTGAGCATGGCACGAGATACCTCTCCAATATGCCTGTTTTTCCTTTCTGCAATTCCATTTTGTTGTGGGGTATAACTGCATGAATATTGCTGCTTTATGCCATGCTCCTGCAAGAACTTTGCAAACTCATTTGAGAGGTACTCTCCCCCTCCATCTGACCTTAGGCATTTTATCTGCAAGCCTGTTTCTTTTTCAACCATAGCTTTAAGAGTTTTGAAATGCCCAAAAACTTCACTTTTCTTTTTCATAAAATACACCCAAACTTTTCTGCTATAGTCATCAATAAAACTGACAAAATAATGACAGCCTCCAAGAGATGCAGCTTTAGTTGTCCACACATCAGAGTGAATTAATTCCAATGGCTTCTCACTCTCTTGAACATGTCTAGGAAATGGTTTCCTTGCCTGTTTTCCAAACTGACAGGCTTCACATACCTTATGCATTTCTGCAACCTTGAATTTGGGCAATCCTGCAACAATATTTTGGGCCTGCATTGATTTAAGTCGCTGTACATTAACATGACCAATGCGTTTATGCCAGATATCAATATCTGCAACTACACCGGTCCCATGTGCAAACATTGCTGCACTCAATTCAGACATGTCTGCATCCAATGTAAACATTCTGCCCTTCTTCTTTCCTTTTGCTATCAAGCGACCTTTATTTTTCATATCCTCAACAAAGCATCCATGAGGATTAAATCTGACCTGCAAGCCCTGTTCAACCATTTGACCAACTGAAACCAGATTCTTGGTGATATTCGGGACATGAAATACATCGGACAGGTATTTCTTTTTCCCACCCTGCATAGACAAGGGAATTTTTCCAATCTGCACAATAGGATGTGCAGTATCATCACCAGTCTCCACAAATCCTGGTTTTTCCATTTTCCTTGCATCCTCCATCCATTCTACATGACCTGTCATGTGGTTTGATGCACCTGAGTCAACATACCATACATCATTGCTTTCTTCTGCACTTGTCATAGAATTGTTCATGTGCTGCACCATGAACAAATGCTCATTTCTGTCATCACCCTGTCTACTAGAAGATGCATAATTCCCTTGTTGCAGTTTTCCATTCATGATGTCATTCTGCTTTTTATAGCAGTCTTTAGCCATATGACCCATTTTACCACAGTAGTAGCATTCAACATTACTGTTTGCATTTTGGCCTCTTTGCCATCCACCACGACCTCTTTGGCTCCCCCTGCCTCTAGAGTTACCACGTCCTCCTCCATAGGACTGGTTTTCTTGAGTTTGCTGCATATTCTGATTTCTGCCACGGCCTCCAAATCGGCCTCCTCTACCTCTGCCTCTACCTCTTCCAGCATTTGAGTAGAAGACAGCTTCTTTTGAAGTTCCTCCTGAAGAAGATGCACCACCATTTCTCTGTTCCTCAGAAATTAGAAGAGCAATCAACTCCTCAAAATCAGGAAATCTTTCACGAACTGAAATGGATGTCCGAAACTGTGCATAATCCTTTCCTAGACCATTCAAGGTCACGGAAACTAAATCATCATCTTCCACTGGCAACCCAATGGAAGCAAGTGCATCTGCAATCTTCTTCACCTTCATGTGGTAGTCGTTGATGCTCATACTTTCTCTTTGCACATTATGCAACTCTTGCTTGAGCTGCATTTTCCTGGCTTGCGTATTTGTGCTATACATTTTTGACAAAGTATCCCATGCCTCCTTTGGCGTACTTGCATCCTGAATATGCACAATCATAGAGTCTGAAATACTGATAGACAGCCAATACATAACTTTCCTGGCTCTCTCATGCCATGTTTTAAATGCCTGCATTTGTTGTTGATTGGGAACATCAGGAAGAACTGGTTCTTCTTCATTTCCTGCAACAAATTCCCAATATCCTTTTCCCATAAGGAAATTCGTCATTCTAAACTTCCATGCCTGGAAGTTGTTCTTGTCAAGCTTTTCAGTGACAATCTGTGAAAGAGAATCAGACGCCATTACAGAATACTGCAAGAAATTCTGTCACTGCAAAAAACACAGCTTCACCCTCACAAGGGCAAATCTGCAAAACTGGCGAAAGTGGTATTTGACCACACAGTCACTTCCTAGTGACGATTTTGCATAAACAGGAACCAAGGATGATTCTGAAACTCCCAATGTCTCTGCGCACAAGCATACGATGCAATTTCTACAGTAACTTTTCACCGACCTGTAGAACAGTGGTCGCACAGCATAAAACTGAGCCTTTTCTTGAGTGCGTGCAGAAAACTTCCGTCTGCAAAACAGGCCCCGAAATGGCCTCAAATCAAAAAAACAAGGTCGCCAAGGGCTAAAGCCCTGTCCCGCAGCATATACTGCCCTCTTGCTTCACCGCGAAGGGCGTCTCAACCTGAGACAATGCACTCCTGCAATTTCCGGCTGTGCTACCTGCAGAGATCTGCTCCCAAAACAGGAAATGAAAGCAACACTGCTCCTCTTACCAGACCACCGCGAGCTTGGCTTGCTTTCTTGAGCTCCTTACCACGAACAAGGCTCTGATACCATGTCAAGATTGTGGGAGAGAAGGAAGGAGTCTCGCTTGAAGCTTTCTTGCTTGCACAATGGGGGAAGACACACAAGGGTGGAGGCTGAAAACAGTTTTCCTCTTCTTAGTTGTGTAAGCCAAAAGAACTCAAGTACAAAGAAATAGAAGAACCCTATATATGGGTCTCAAACCAAACTCAACTAACTAAGGTGGCATACTAACTGAGCCACGAACTAGAGTAGATAAGGATAGCTATCATGTAGCTATTATTCATGGGCGGTGTACCAACCGTGTCTGCAACTGACAAGTCGGTGACATAAATATACAACGGTCACCCTGGCGTATCACGAGTGGAGCTCGATATCTCAACAATGAATCATTGCATGCGAATATGCAATTTCAAGATCATAGGCCTTCCGCCTTTATGCAACTACGAGATCTACAATGATATTTCTTTTCCTTGCCCTATACGATATTGATTGACATTCAAAGCTATTTCTTATCAACCCTACGTTTATGCATCGAATGCGAGCTTTAGTATTTTAATGAAGATGCATCCTTTCCCAATTTTGAACTTTGATAAAAGAACTCCATGCATGGATGCACCATTTCTTCATGACCAAATGCCAATGAATACACCATTGATTAAATCCTTCCTTTATTGCTTAACTCAACCCTAAATGTAACTATTATTGCATGTTTACTGCGTACCATGTGCTTTTGTCAAAGACCATAAACCTTTTCCTTTCATTGTAGCTATTTAGTCATCATTTAATGACCCTCTACAATTATCTTATACATGAGTCACAACGACGAATTTATTACATAAGTGTGTTATGTGTTATATGCCCTATCCTTTGCGTGATGCAACAAGGATGCCTTTGCACAATTTCATCTTTTAACTTATGCATCATGCATTCAAAAATGCGACTACCATTGACCATGGAAGTGCAAGCAAATGCAAGTACCTCGTCATGCAATTGAACTCTATAAATTTCTTAATGCATTTAAGTTTTCCTATGTGAATTAAAACATGCTTTATGCATCCTTTCCATGCGGGGACAATTTTCCGAACCTGGGCATTAAATATCGGGGCATTGTCCACTCTCGTACTTTAGGTGGAAGCTCTCACGTGCACTCCACTTGACTTTTGCTTAGGAGCCATTGACAAAGTAAATTTTGACTTAGCAAACTCTCCCTTGGATCCCTTACGAGTTTTGAGGTTACTACTACTCGAGATCTCCTTCCCTGCACATGAAACAGGCCTTGCAAGACACGGTCTAAAAAACCCAGGAGCTGCTGGTGAACTTGGTTTAGAGAAGCTTCAATAGAAGCTTCTCAAGCTTTTGGATGGAGAGGGATGACATGTGAAGACATGATGGTGAAGATGATTGAAGTGATGATGGTGAGGATGATGATGATGATGATGGCGTTGGGGGCGGGAGCAGCCTGGCGGTGCGGACAACCTGGCGGCGGAGGCAGATCGATGGCGGGCAACTCCTCACGATGCCCCCTCACTCCTTTGAAGCTTGGAAGGGGGGGTTCATATATAGAGGGGGGGTGTGGCCACAGAGGTGGCAGTTTGCATGTCCTCATCCCATACCACTCCACAATCTCCTACACACACTATCTCTCCCCGCCATGCAACGGGTGAAGGAGAGGGAGTTAATATTTTTTTTTTGAAATTTATTGATTATTTCTTTTTTCCTTGAAGGGGAGTTCCCGCGGTGGGCTATGGTTTTGAGCCAGGGTTTCCTATGCACAACGTGGGGTTGGTGTTTGTTAGTATACGAGGATGGAGCACTTAGGCCAAAGTTTTTTTGTTGCGGGAGATTACTTTGAATGGCTTTTGTGCGGGATCTATGGTCTTTAATATTTTGTTGTAGAAATATTACATTATCTCCCCCTTAGAGGAATCGAGATGTCCTCACCTTGAGAAGATCTGGGGGTATGGTTGGTTGACAGTACTTTCATCCATCCAGATGGCATCCTCTTCGGGATAATCTTTCCATTGGATGAGGTATTCCCTCAAGATACTAGATCTCAAATGCCTCTCCCTAACATCTAGGATTCTGTCCCGACCATAGCTCAAGGACTTCTTGGCTAGGCATTACAACTTGTTGATCATCAAGCACGTGATTAGGGTTAGGCACATACTTTTTCAATAGGCTGATATGGAATACATTATGAACTTTTCTGTAAGCATTAGGCCCTAGGCACTTGAGAATCTTGTAGGGTCCACAGTACCTTGGACTTAGCTTTTTGTATTCACCCAAGGATAGGGAACTCTTGTTTGGACGTACGCGAATGAAGATCATATTTCCTTCCAATGAAGGATCTGTCTTGCCGTTTCAAGTTTGCGTAAGCCTTCTGTCTGTCCTTGGTGGCTTGGATGTCCTGACTTATTGATTTTATTTGGTCATCCATGTCTTCCAGCATCTGCTTTGAAGCTTCAACCCTCAAGGTTGGATCCGAAAAGCTCAAGGGAGTACGACAGTTGTGCCCATACAATCCTTGAAAATGGGTCATGCGAATGCTTTGTTGCTAAGAAGCATTATAGGCAAACTCGACCAGTGGCAAATATTGAATCCACTTTTTGGGTTCGCGATAGCAGTGTGCCCTAAGCATGTCTTCTATGATTTGGTTGACTCGTTCTATTTGACCATCATGTTTGGGGATGATAAGCTGTACTAAAACAGAGTTGAGTCCCAATGGCCTCGAAGATAGCCCTCCAGAAGTGTGAGGTGAATAGAGAGTTACGATCACTAATGATTCTTCTGGGTAATCCATGCAGTTTGAATATTTCCTTGATGAATAACCTTGCGATGTCTGAGGCTTTATATTTTGTCTTAATAGGGATAAGATATGCAACCTTGGTGAGTATATCTACCACGACCATAATGGAGTTGTATCCTCCCTGAACTTGGGGCCGGCCAATAACAAAGTCCATACTAATGAATTCCCATTTCATTTGGGGAATGCCAAGTGGTTGCAATTTCCCTGGCATTTTGACATGTTTGGCCTTAATGCGTTGACAAGACAAACATTCCGTGACATATTTGAGAACGTCACCTTTGAACCTATCCCAATAATAGCTCTTCCTGACCACATTAAGAGTCTTGGCATAGCCAAGATGTCCTGAGAAAGGGGAGTCATGGGCTTCCCAAAGTATCTTCTGCTTGAGTGATTGGCTTGTTGGGATACATAATCTTGTCCTATAGTAGACAAGTCCACTATTGATAGAGAATTCTTCATACTTTGTTTGTAGCTTCGGGTCTTGATCTTTGATGGTGATCTCCCTTAGCAATTTTTGATAGGTTGGGTCATGACATGCCTCTTCTCTAGCTAGCTCAAGAATTGGGTTATTTGGCATAGATACATTTGTGGCTAGAGATCTTGCTGTTGATGGATCTTGAAAAATCAGAGAATTCAGAAATGCCTTGCGACTGAGTGTATCGGCAACTACATTCTCCTTTCCAAGCCGGTATTTGATTTCAAAGTCATATGACTTTGAAATACTGGAAGTGCAAGAAAATGCAAGTACCTCATCATGCAACTGAACTCTATAAATTTTCTCATGCATTTAAGTTTCCCTATGTGAATTAAAACATGCATTATGCATCCTTTCCATGAGGGATGTTTTTCGGAACCTGGGCATTCAATATCGAGGCATTGTTCACTCTCATACTTTGGGTGGAAGCTCCCGTGTGCGCTCCTCTCGACTTTTGCTTAGAAGCCATTGACGAAGTAAATTTCAACTCAGCAAACTCTCCCTCGGCTCCCTTACGAGTTTCGAGGTTTCTGCTGCCCGAGATCTCCTTCCCTGCACAGGAAACAGGCCTTGCAAGACACGGCCTAAAAAACGCGGAAGCCGCAGGTGAACTTGGTATAGAGAAGCTTCTCAAGCTTCTAGATGGATAGGGATGACGTGTGAAGACGTGATGGTGAAGATGATTGGAGTGATGATGGTGAGGATGACGACGGTGAGGATGAGGATGAGGATGATGATGATGATGATGGCGTTGGCGGCAGCAACAGCCTGGTGGCGCGGACAACCTGGCGGCAGCAGTAGATCAACAACCTCACTCCTTTGAAGCTTGGGAGGGGGGGTTCATATATAGAGGGGGGTGTGGCCACACAGGTGGCAATTTGCATGTCCTCCTCCCATGCCCCTCCACAATCTTCTACACACACTCTCTCTCCCCGCCATGCAACGGGTGAAGGAGAGGGAGTTATTTTTTTTTTTTGCAATTTATTAATTATTCATTTTTCCCTTGAAGGGAAGTTCCCGTGGTGGGTTATGGTTTTGAGCCACGGTTTCCTATGCACAACGCGGGGTTGGTGTCTGTTAGTATATGAGGATGGAGCACTTAGACCAACGTTTTTTTGTTGCGGTAGATTACTTTGAATTGCTTTTGCGCGCGGGATCTATGATCTTTAATATTTTGTTGTAGAAATATTACACTTTCCTTCTCCCTCTTTCTCTCTTTCTCTCCCTCTCCCTCTCAAATGCAAGATGGAGTTCGCTCTCCCTTTCGCGCTCTCTTTCGTTCGTTCGTGCAAAATAACACGCTCGAGTTTCGGCCCGCATTTTTTCGATTGAGTACCGTCACTATTTGTGTCACATTTGCAACGCAAATAGTGACACCACTATTTTGCATCGGAAAGCACCGTCGCTATGCCTCTATATCCTTGTAGTGTTATATCATTTCTTGCCAAGCCAACTTGACTATGGCTACTTGACATTTTATGTCTATTTCTTGTATTCTTAGTTTAAAAGCTTGTCGTGGAATTTAGCTTTATTACATTTTTTCGACCATCGGATCGAAGAGAGATAGCTTCTCATCGTTTGGGATGTCGATCTGATCACAAAGGATTTCTCAAAACTCAATTCGGGCAAACAGACGAGAGACGAAGTTGGATAGTGCCAAGGTCAAAATGGCCAAGAGATTTAAGAATTGGGGCATGCTTTTTTGGGGGGATCAAAGGTCCCCCTAATAAAAATTAAGATTTTTTTTTTGGGGGGGGGATACCGTTTGAAATCGGTGCCATCCAGGATGTGCCACTCCCCTTCTTGGCAACGAGTTTTGAGAGGGAGGCGATGGGGGACATAAGCAACCCCTCCAAGATCACAGTAATCAAAATCTTTCATTCTTAGCTCTCCAACGCTGGGTCTCCAATTGAGAAATGACTACCTAATGAGGAAGATGCAATTCTAGTATCTCTCTCTCCTCCCTCCTCTCTCCTCTTGAGGGTTGTTCACACGCATGAATCCATGGAAGAAAGGGGAGGAATCGGATGTGAGATGTTGATGGAATAATGGTCCCAAAGTGGAGGAGATCATAGATCAGAGTTGGAGAGAGTGTTAGTGGCCATAAATGAGCATCAACAGCCTCCTAACCATTAAATACGCACCTTCAAAACTGGGTTTCTATGTGTAAGCACTTATTTTATTCGTTTTATGAAAGATGTATGATGAAATAGTTTGTAAATGGATTCCTTTGATTGATAGTACTAAACTTTATTAGAAATCTTGAAGAAAAAAAATAAGTTGTTGAATAATTTACATCAAAACATGCAAAACCCGCAATTATGCAATTTTCATGAAAATTATAAATTTTGGGAGTTTTGTTGTGATTTTGGGATTCATATGGAATAGAAATGAATATAAAATCAATGCTCAGTGGTTGTGATCAATCTCAATCCACAAATTAGAAATATCAAAAATTTTATTTAAATAAATGAAAAAATAGTGAAAATTTGGGAAATTTTAGTTTTTTTGCACTAGAAAATTAAGAAAAAATATGTATTATGTCCGTGAATGTATGACATGGTTGTAGCATGAGGGCTAAGCCTCACTTTAGCCTTGTCTTTATGTTAAAGTCCATTTCTACCACTTTTTACAAGAAAAACACATGGAAAACTGCTCTTTACACCTATCAAACGAAGCCCAACATAAATGGTGTCGCACAGAATAATACTACACATGAGGGTTCGTGAATGTTGCTCGTCACAGGGATGCTATGAGATGGGAGGTTCCCACTTTTAAGGTCCTTGAGATAGGGTAAAAGCTACATCACATCATACTAAAGCATAAACTTGGAACTTCAGCACTTCATGAGCTTAGGCATTACATTTAAGCTTCCAAAGCACATATTTATATTGTAAGTTAGATCAACAAATATCATCTCTTCAAAACTCTTCATTGAGAGACCTTTTCATTTTGAAGATGTTCCAATTGATGACAAGAATACTAGACATTGCTGAATCTGGAATACAAAAACATGCCATAAATTGAATGTTAACATGGGTGAAATAGTAGGGGAATCACCCTTAATTCCCCATCTATTTATCTGCTTCCAAGGAGGCTTGCACAAGCTTTTGAGCTACTACAACTTGAGCTGATGTCCCCTTCAAGACAATCACCCACTCCGTTCCACCATCTTCTAGTTCATTAACCTTTGTAACTCCGAATAGACCTTATTCCAAAATGCCATGTAAACAAAGCAATGCTTATTACAAGATTCGGTAGCTCTGCCGGTCCTCCATGTTCATAGCTCGTGCAGATTCGTAGTTGCATTGCAATCCTCTTTTCATGACGAAGAGAATCATGCCTAAATTTTCTACTCAGTCCTCCGGAATTCCGAAAGGCAAGAAGATGATATTTTCCATATTGGTAGCCTTCAAGTACATGTCGATCTACTTCCGAGAATAAGCATAACAGTGTTCCCCAGAATCAGGTGCCACTTAGCAATCACGTTGCACTCCTCCCCACTTCAGCACGTCTAGCTGCAGTCACAGGTTTTGTGACAATCTCATCCTGTCACAGCCAGCACTGTCTCTCGGACTGCCCGTCTTCTCCTTCCTCAAATTTCCACAGTGTGTTTTGCAGGCTAGCCTTGTGTGCGTTTTCTTTCCATCGAATCTGGTCTCTCCTCTTCCGTTACTAATCACCTTCTTCTCTTTCTCTGTCACCCTCGAACCATGGCCTTGACGTCAGTCTTCGAAGTTGATGCTATCACAAATCACAGTCTCCTCTAGCTCTTCATGATTCCATCTCTTCGTTGAATATGGCTTTTTCTCCTTTTTCTTTCCCCAGTCCTCTTCTATCTCCCTGTTTTCTGCTTCTCTCTCACCACAAGTGATGATCAGCGCCCGAGACCT
This sequence comes from Lygodium microphyllum, assembly GCF_053477565.2. Classification (NCBI taxonomy): domain Eukaryota; kingdom Viridiplantae; phylum Streptophyta; class Polypodiopsida; order Schizaeales; family Lygodiaceae; genus Lygodium; species Lygodium microphyllum. Next base: position 105,839,319 of record NC_141159.1, on the reverse strand, counting down.
CCTTTTGCATGAGGCCCTTGGCACCGAGACAGTCTCACGGCCCTTCTGCAGCTGCAGGCCGTTGGCCTCCCAAGTTAGCACGACCCCGTCTCAGCGTCGTCTCCTTCCCAAGGTTGTTATCTTAGTACCTTCATCACTGGCTTCACCTTATTCAGTCTTGTCGTCGAGTGCCTTTCCCCCCCCTGCGAGATCGTCTCCTCCTTCTCGGAGTGGTTGTAGCGTGCCCTACCAACCTTCTTCCAACTTCATGTCACATTCTCAAAGTTTCAGCCATGGCCCCTATATTTTAGCTCTTCTCTTGGCATGCTTGACGGTCCGCGATATGGTTGTCTTCCTGCTAGCCATAGCATTTACCTCCCCACAGTTGTAGTCGTCATGAGGAAGGACTGCCTGGCAGCATGAGTAGCTAGTCACCTTCACAGTCATGCATGGAATGATTGCAAAAGAGGTATCGAAGGCCTCAGATAGTCAGCTGAGTTCGATTCCTCTCCGGAAAACTGGAGTAAAAAAGATTGATATGGTTATGTCTTCCGAACTATCAAAGGAACGAGGTTCGCTGGTCCATCTGTGTTTTTTTTTCCAGGCCCTACTCTTCATTCATTGCTCCTCTATATCACAAAAGCAAGTCCCCCCTCCCCCCCCCCCCTCGTTCCTCCCCCCACACACGAAGCATCTCCCCCTCCCAAACTGCGAGCTTTTCCCTCTATTCCGGATCTGCCCATCCCAATCTGGGGCACATCGCTAAAAAATCTTAAGAAAAGATTTTATTTTTGTCGACATATTAACATGAATGATTACATCTTGAATGTCGCCATAAAACGGATTGCCCAGCTATAAGCATTGTTGGCTTGCACCCAAGCTTTTGTGTTGTTCATGATGCTAGAAATATTGATATCAATCCTGCTATGTTTAGTGAAGATGTGAATTTCTATTGTGCAAGCACTCTATAAAAGAAATTAGCTCCAAGATTCACATGAATGTAAGAACACAGAGTTTTCACTAAAAATTATTCAATAACATTTTTGAGTGTGACTCCTTCTAGCCATGGTTTTTTATTGACCTCAAAAGATTCTTGAAGGTACATCACAATGTTGGTCTTTTTCAATAAGTTGGACAATTTGAGCATCACATGTCTTAAAGGCTTGTGAAGTAGTATAGTCCTTAATAAGTTCAATTGCTTGGTGAAAAATTCCACCTTCACGTTCATAGTAGTAGACGCACAGCATCACGACATCCGCCCCCTCCAAACTTACACATCCTTCGGCATGTGCCAACTTGTTTATCACTTTGCAATATTGTTCCCACTAGGATCATATGGGTAATCATCTGGAAAATATGACAAATAGATAAGTTGACATAGGTTATCATAGCATCCTCCTGGATCATATGGACAATTCAAAGTAGGTACGTCTTCGTAGATCATCTCTGCATCTAGTGGCTTGTTGTAGATCATCACAACATCCAGATCATCTTTGGCTGGTTGATCATTAGACCATCGATCATTAGACCATCTCGTGACTCCAATCTTATCCATATCCATCACCATAAATGGTGTAAACTTTGGCAAATCATCAACAATGTCCAAAGGTATTTTAACATTATTGTTAATTGTCTTATATCGTCGCTGTACTACTTTGGCTTCTTTACTACAACCTACAATTTTCACCCCTCAATGAAAATACCCTGGTAAGCATAAAATTTTGTTGTGTATAAATAGCAACACCCAAATCTTTTTGCTGAAACATGTCAACAAAGAATACTTTTTGTTGAGAATCCTCAGCACCCAATTTCTTTTGAAGCATGAAATCAATAATTTCACAATCCCCATCGCCAGAGAATAGACCTATAAGACATGTGACACCTCTTGATTTTGAGTTTTAAACAATGCTGAAAGATCCTCAATAGTATCCGAGCACAATAGCCCGTAATAATAAAGACCATCAATAATCCTCATCAGATTCAATCTCCTCACTCTTCTTCAAGTCTGTAGTAATCTCATTATCGAAAAGTAGCTTGAATCCAGGTTGCTTTTCTGGCTTCAAATCCTTTGTCTTCAGGGTTTTTTGATCTTCTTGTACCTTCTGCTTGAATCCAGGTTGCTTTTCCGGCTTTAGATCCTTTGTCTTCAAGGTTTTTTGATCTTCTTATACCTTCCGCTTCTAAACTTTAGCCATACTCTGTTGTGGTTCTAAATAAGAAGGCTGGGAAGCTGGATCTTCTCTTTTTCACTTCTTCTCATCAAGCACTTTGACTCCCTAAGAGTTTGCCATCTTGGAAGAATTTGTAGGGTAGATGAAATTAGGGCTGAAACTTGAGTTGGCTGCTTCTGTTGCTCCCTTCTAGTCATCTTGTTTTGAAGGTCTTTTAAGTTCTTAAAAATTTTATCAATCATATCTTCCATAGTCGGTATTTCAGATGGTCTACCAGCCGTAGCAAGAATAGACATAGACATAGGCATAGGCATACACATAGAAGTAGACATAGATATGGGATAAGAAGTAGGAGAAGAAGTGGAAGGAGCAATAGGAGAAGTAAGAGAAGTGGAAGTAGGAGAAGACATCTCTAGAGGTGGCTGTATACCGTTCTGTAAGAGAGCCTTCCATCTTCACCTCTTTGTCAATGTGGAATCCGTATCAATGACATCTTGCCAATCCATTTTCAATCCCATAGGCTACATATGGTCTTCAAGAAGCTCTCCGAGCTCATCTTGAAGTGCACGATCAGTCACCTACAAGAATAACTCGACTTTCTCCAAGTTTAGGGCTCTTTGTTAAAGTGCATTCAACTGGTTGTAACGTTCTTCAAACTCGTACAATAACTCAAAAGCAATAAGTCCTTTGTTGGGCTGATAGACCCACTCTTTGAATGTCTTCCGAGTAGCAATATCATAATCCTCTAAATATTCATATTTGAGCACTTTCTTGAAGGCATTCCAGTTTGAATCTTGCGCAAATAAATCAGTCACTCTAACCCACAAAGCAAGCGTGATAAGCCGTAAGAAATAATTGCTCCAGTTTGTAGGAACTCCAAAGAAGCGCATCTCGCTTTCAAATGTTTTAAGATAAGCTGGAACATTCTGGCCATCAAATAATTTGTGTTCACTTACCACGGCCTAGATCGCTTTGGTTGCTCCATGTGTATGCTCTTGTTTTTTATGCAATATTCGTTGTTAATCCAACTGTTGCTGATGTAATTACTACTACTGCTGCATAGATAATTGCATCTGCTAATTCTGCATCATAATGGTTGAAGAAAGGGTTTGCAATAAATTCTTCATCTCATCGATCAAAAAGGAAGAAACACTCGATGATGAACTAGGTGGAGTATTCGAAGAGTCTCCCATCTTGACAATCAGAAGCAACGCTTTCACGTCAGGTTCACCAGGTGTCACACGAAATAACACGCGCGCGTGGGTTTGTGAATGTCGCTTATCACATTGAATGCTTTGAGATGGGAACTTCCCACTCTTAAGGTCCTTGAGATAGGGTAAAAGTTACATCACATCATACTAAAGCATGAACTTGGAACTTCAGCACTTCAGCAGCTTAAGCATTGCATTTAAGCTTCCAAAGTAGAGATTTAAATTGTAAGTTAGATCAACAAATATCACCTCTTCAAAACTCTTCATTGAGAGACCTTTTCATCTTGAAGATGTTCCAATTGATGACAAGAATATTAGACCTTGTTGAATCCGGAATACAAAAACATATCATAAACTGAATGTTAACATGGGTGAAATAGTAGGGGAATCACCCTTAATTCCCAATCTATTTGTCTGCTTTCAAAGAGGCTTGCACACGCTTTTGAGCTGACTATTTCACCCTTAATTCCCAATCTATTTGTCTGCTTCCAAAGAGACTTGCACACGCTTTTGAGCTGCTATAACTTGAGCTAGTCCCCTTCAAGACAATCACTCACTGTGTTCCAACATATTCTAACTCGTTAACCTTTGTAACTCCCAATAGACCTTAATATTCCAAAATGCCATGTAAACAAAGCAATGCTTATTACAAGATTTGGTAGCTCTGTCGGTCCTCCATGTTCACAGTTCCTATAGATTCAAGTAGCCTTCAGCTTGTCGACCTACTTCCGAGAATAAGCATAACAGCTAGTGTTCCCCAGAATCAAGTGCACTTACCAATCACGTTGCACTCCTCTCCACTTCAGCACGTCTAGCAGTCACGGGTTTTGTGACAATCTCATTCTGTCACAGCCAGCACTGTCTCTCGGACTGCCCGTCTTCCCCTTCCTCGAATTTCCACATATTGGTGTTTTGCAGGCTAGCCTTGTGTGCTTTTTCTTTCCATCGAATTTGGTCTCTCCTCTTCCGTTACTAATCACCTTCTTCTCTTTCCCTGTCACCCTCGAACCATGGCCTTGACGTTAGTCTTCGAAGTTGATGCTATCACAAATCACAATCTCCTCTAGCTCTTCGTGATTCCATCTCTTCGTTGAATATGGCTTTTTATCCTTTTTCTTTCCCCAGTCCTCTTTTATCTCCCTGTTTTCTCTTCTCTCTCACCACAAGCGATGATCAGCCGAGACCTCCTTTTGCATGAGGCCCTAATTGGCACCGAGACAGTCTCCCCCCCGTCCCTTCTGCAGCAGGTTGGCCTCGCGAGATAGCACGACTCCGTCTCAGCGTCGTTTCCTTCCCAAGGTAATTGTTATCTTAGTACCTTCATCACTGGCTTCACCTTGTTCAGTCTTGTCGTCGAGTGTCTTTTCCCCCCCCTGCGAGATCGTCTCCTCCTTCTCGGAGTGGTTGCAGCGTGCCCTACCAACCTTCGTCCAACTTCATGTCACAGTCTCAAAGTTTCAGCCATGGCCCCTATATTTTAGCTCTTCTCTTGGCATGCTTGAGGGTTCGCGATAAGGTTGTCTTCCCGGTAGCCATAGGGTTTACCTCCCCCCCACACTTGTAGTCGTCATGAGGAAGGACTGCCTGACAGCATGAGTAGCTAGTCACCTTCACAGTCATGCATGCAATGATTGCAAAAGAGGTATCGAAGGCCTCAGATAGTCATCTGAGTTCGATTCTCTCCGGAAAACTGGAGTAAAAAAGATTGATATGGTTATCTCTTCCGAACTGTCAAAGGAACGTCGAGGTTCGCTGGTCCATCTGTGTTTCTTTTTCCAGGCCCTACTCTTCATTCATTGCTCCTCTATGTATCACAAAAGCAAGCCCCTCCCCCCCTCGTTCCTCCCCCCACACACGAAGCATCTCCCCCTCCCAAACCGCGAGCTTTTCCCTCTATTCCGGATCTGCCCATCCCAATTTGGAGCACATCGCTAAAAAAACTTAAGAAAAGCTTTTATTTTTGTCGACATTTTGACATCAATGATTACATCTCGAATGCCGCCATAAAATGGACTGCCGAGCTATAAGCATTGTTGGCCTACGCCCAAGATTCTATGTTGTCCATGATGCTACAAATATTGATACCAATCCTACTATGTTTAGTGAAGACCTGAATTTCTATTGTGCAAGCACTCTACAGAAGACATTAGCTCCAAGATTCACATGAATGTAAGAACACAGAGTTTGCACTAAAAATTGTTCAATTACATTTTTGAGTGTGGCTCCTTCTAGCCATAGTCTTTTATCAACCTCAAAAGATTCTCGAAGGTACATCACAATGTTGGTCTTTTTCAATAAGTTGGACAATTTGAGCATCACGAGTGTCTTAAAGGCTTGTGAAGGAGTATAGTCCTTATTAATAAGTTCAATTGCTTAGTGAAAAATTCTACCTTCACATTCGCAGTAGTGGACGCATAGCGTCATGACAACGGTAGGGGAAATATGGGTTTTGATGTTGATTAGTTTGCTAAAAACATTTGAAATGTTGATCTATTTGTTTGTGCATACCATATAATATGTTTATAGATTAAGTTTAAAAGGGGTTAAGCAGCATACAGAGGATGCTCAGGGCTGACCCTTAGCAAAACGAAGCATGGCGTGTAGGCTGAAATAATTTAAAAAAATGTTTATTTCACTTCAAAATGTTGATTTATGGCTCATAAATTGTTTTAACATGATGGCATTCACAATTGCATATTGCGCATATCACATGGTAACTCCTAGATGCATTGTAATTGGTTTCTTATACACGTGACCCACACTGAGTTGTGAGAAACCTAAGATGTAGGTTTAGGGATTTGGATTCCTTGGAAAATTATTAAGTGAGGAAATATCTTATCTCATGGATCATTCTAAAATAAGAGTGGAGCTTGTTACGCCTATGTTATATGTGATAGTGGCACATCGAGGGGCTAATCCCCCCCAGTGTAGAAGAGCCATAGTGGGGCCCTGGCATTTAGCTGGAGGGGTGCCTTCTTATGTTTGTGTTACAAGGTATTTTATATAGATCTATGTGCCTGAGGAGTAGGGGAAGAGTTAACTGTTGGACTACAATTCAAAATAAATGCAAGATTCACGATAGCAGTTAGAGCAGTGTGTCCCTTATATGCTCCTAGCCGCAAGGTCTCATAAGGGGTTGTGTTCTTTGAGTATAGAGAGGCCCAACTAGTACTTATAGCCAATGTCAGGGTCTGTTTTAGGTCCCGACAGGTGGTGCGTTTATCGAGAGACGCTAATAAGTGGCGGTTTTTGAATCTCGGTTAATTGGGACCAATTCATTAGTGTATGCCAAAAATCAGTGAGATAGACTCACAAGACCATCAAGCCGAGCTTCAAAAGCAAGAAAGAGCTAAACAAGCTAGGGGACGTGCTGAAATAAATAGAAGATATTCTATGCAAAGGAGTGGTCCAATATCTTTACAAGGGTGGGGTCTTAGCAACCCTAGCACTCGACACATAGTCCGTTAGGGGGAGCAAGCTCTAGTACTTCCCCCCTTTCAATCAGTCCATGCACTTCGAGTGGAGTGATAGTTTTGATTGGTCAAACCCCTTTAGTGAACCCGGTTGTTACCATGGCAATGCAACCCATTGCAATTCCTACCGAAACGGTGGATTCTCTAGCCTTAGGGTTCCCTCTACCCATAATAGGTTAGCAAAAGATGATGTAGAACTTCACATCAATGAATTCCAGAAGTTAATGTTTAACTATCGGATTCAAGATGAGGGACACTTGATGATGTTCTTCAAAATGACTCTAAAATGACAAGCAACAATGTGGTATCACAGCCTAGAGGTTGGAACCATAACTACGATCGACTTATTCTTTGCGGCCTTTCGAAGAGAGTTTGCCCTTGAAAGGGGAGGTCAGTACTGGCTATGTGTCCTTAATGTTACACGTCAAGAACCTCACAAGAATATCCGTGGGTATGCTAAGAAATTGAAGGAGGTATTTTGGAAGTTTCAAACCTATATTCCTATTCCAATTGCTGCTCAATTACAATATTTTTTGAATGGGTTAGACTTTAACATTCAAGTGCAGTTGAGCAGTGTTGCTCTTGTCGACATTGATATGGCTATTACATGAGCAGAAGATGTGAAATCACGATTACAAGTGACTTATGCCTCTAGGTTAAATTGGAATCCGAGTTTAGGATTTAAAAATACTTAAGCCCTAAACAAATGGAGGTCAAGGGATGCCCATGAGTACTCCTAATGGGAGAGGAAGATAATCCCAAATATACCCATGTTGCCAACTCCTCCTAGTGTGACCATGCCTATGGCTAGTCACATGGCTCCACCAACTGTTGGAAGCCCAATGATAAATTCTATCGTTATTCCAAGGAATCAATAGCCAATCCCTAATCAAGTGGTTAGGCCAATAAAGTGACAGGTAGATGATCGTGGCTATGATCCAAGTACCTCAAATGTCCTTGGCAAAGTTAAGGATATGATGAATCATTATATTGATATGATTAGCGAACAATATAGACAAAAGTCCATTGATATTAGTTTTCTTAAGAAGCAATAAATTTTGATAGGGAGTTGACACCTTGCGAACAATCAGATTTGGCTTTGCGTAGATTTCAGAGAGCTTAATAAGCAGATGGTTAAGGATTACTACCTGTTGCCTTTTATTGATCAAATTTTGGATCAATCAGTGGGTAGGGAAATCTATTCTTTTATGAATTGCTTTGCTGGATATAACCAGATGGCTGCTGCAAGGGGAAGACAAATTGAAAACAACATTAATCACTGTCTTCAGTACCTTTGCATATCATGTGATGGCCTTTGGGCTATACAATGCGCCTGGATCTTGGTAATGAACAGACGATAAGACCTTTGGTGATATTTTCCCATAGGTGTTAAAAGTTTTATTGATGATCTAGGGCATCCACCACAAGGGCGCAACAACTGATTATTCTGAGGAAATGTTTTGAGCATTTAAGACAGTTCTGCATTGCTCTTAGCCCTACAAAGTGCGTATTTGGAGTATCCTATGGGTTGTTCCTCAGCCATGTGGTTAGTTCAGCTAGTATTGCGACTAACCTTGAAAGGATAAGGGTTATTGTCTCTATGAACCCACCGTGTACTCCAAAAGAGGTGCACAGCTTTTTGCATCAGTGGGATATTATTAAAGATTTATCAATGCATTGGTAGAAAGAGCATTGTCATTAACAAATCTCCTATCTTTTAATTGTCTCTTTGAGTGAAATAAAGCTTGTCAAGTATCCTTTGAGGATGTGAAGTAGGAAATAGCAAAAGCGCCAATCTTAAAAGCACCTAGAAGAGGTGAAGTTTTCAATATATTTTTAGTGACCACAATGCATAATATCAACTACTGTTTAGCTCAAATTTGGGAGGAGAAATGATATCATCCAATTGCCTTTACTAGTAGGAAATTGGGAATATTTGAGGTTAATTATATGTACATGGAGAAGTTGTGCCTTGGAATGGTCTTTGTGACGAAGAAATTTAGGCATTATATTATCTATGAGAAGGTAGTATCCTTTACGAAGACGGAAGGACTGAGATTGTTGCTGAATAAGTTGTAGCCACCTGACCATTTAGCAAGGTGGTTAATCACTTTGTAGGATTTTGATTATGAGATTAGGAGCAAGCCATTGAAGCTACAGGGTATTGTGGAATGTCTTGTAGATTTCGGAGAGCAAAAGGAAATTTTGGCTGAGGGAAGTGATATTGAAGGTCTATTTAAAATCGATACAGCTTCCATCCCTTCCTGGTATGCAGCTATAACGCATTATTTATCTACATGAGAATTTGGGTCCGCTTTATGAATTCTAAAAAGAGAAAGATAAAAAAACAAGCATTACACTTTTCGATTATAGCAAGTGTCTTGTATCCGAGAGGAGTAGATGATATCTATCATCGTTGTGCAGTACTCGATGAGGTGCCATGATTCAACGTGTGGGGGACATTTTGCTGGCCACCTTATTACCCAAAAATCTATCCGTGCTGGATATTGGTGGCCCTTGATTTTCCAAGATGCTTTCAGTTATGTTAAGCACTGTGATGTGTGTCAAAGATGCGATGTAAGGGAAAATTGTAGGTGATCCCTAAATCCCATTTTGGTTACATTACCCTTTGAAAAATGGAGTATTGATTTTGTGGAACCAATATACCATTTATCAACTATATGAAAGTGGTATATTATTTTAGCAACGGACTACTTTACAAAGTGGTCTAAAGCTCAAGCAACAATGAAGGACATGTTGAGATATCGAGCTCCACTCGTGATATTCCAGGGTGACCGTTGTGCATTTATGTCACCGACGTATCAGTCGCAAATACGGTTGGTACACCGCCCATGAATAATAGCTACATGATAGCTATCCTTATCTACTCTAGTTCGTGGCTCAGTTAGTATGCCACCTTAGTTAGTTGAGTTTGGTTTGAGACCCATATATAGGGTTCTTCTATTTCTTTGTATGAGAGTTCTTTTGGCTTACACAACTAAGAAGAGGAAAACTGTTTTCAGCCTCCACCTCTGTGTGTATTCCCCCATTGTGCAAGCAAGAAAGCTACAAGCGAGACTCCTTCCTTCTCTCCCAAAAAACGTCACATGGTATTAGAGCCTTGTTCGTGGTGTTCTGGTAAGAGGAGCAGTGTTGCTTTCATTTTCTGTTTTGGGAGCAGATCTCTGCAGGTAGCACAGCCAGAAAGTGCAGGAGTGCATTGTCTCAGGTTGAGACGCCCTTCACCCTTCACGACCTTGTTTTTTTTATTTGAGGCCATTTCGGGGCCTGTTTTGGAGGTGGAAGTTTTCTGCACGCACTCAGGAAAAGGCCCTGTTTTATGCTGTGCGACCACTGTTCTACAGGTCGGTGAAAAGTTACTGTAGAAATTGCATGGTATGCTTGTGCGTAGAGACATTGGGAGTTTCAGAATCATCCTTGGTTCCTGTTTATGCAAAATCGTCACTAGGAAGTGACTGTGTGGTCAAATACCACTTTTGCCAGTTTTGCAGATTTGCCTTTGTGAGGCTGAAGCTGTGTTCTTTGCAATGACAAAATTTTTTGCAGTGTTCTGTAATGGCATCTGATTCTCTCTCATAGATTGTCACTGAAAAGCTTGATAAGAACAACTTTCAAGCATGGAAGTTTAGAATGACAAATTTCCTTATGGGAAAAGGATATTGGCAATTTGTTGCAGGAAATGAAAAAGAACCAGTTCTTCCTGATGTTCCCAATCAACAGCAAATGCAGGCATTTAAAGCATGGCATAAGAGAGCCAGGAAAGTTATGTACTGGCTATCTTTCAGCATTTCAGACTCTATGATTGTGCATATTCAAGATGCAAGTACGCCAAAGGAGGCATGGGATACTTTGTCAAAAATGTATAGCACAAATACGCAACCCAGGAAAATGCAGCTCAAGCAAGAGTTGCACAATGTGCAAAGAAGAAAGTATGAGCATCAATGACTACCACATGAAGGTGAAGAAGATTGCAGATGCACTTGCTTCCATTGGGTCGCCCGTGGAAGATAATGATTTAGTCTCAGTGACCTTCAATGGTCTAGGAAAGGATTATGCACAGTTCCAAACGTCCATTTCTGGCCGTGAAAGATTTCCTGATTTTGAGGAGTTGATTGCTCTTCTAATTTCTGAGGAGCAGAGAAATGGTGGTGCATCTTCTTCACGAGGAACTTCAAAAGAAGCTGTCTTCTACTCAAATGCTGGAAGAGGTAGAGACAGAGGTAGAGGAGGCCGATTTGGAGGCCGTGGCAGAAATCAAAATATGTAGCAAACTCAAGAAAACCAGTCCTATGGAGGAGGACGTGGTAACTCTAGAGGCAGGGGGAGCCAAAGAGGTCGTCGTGGATGGCAAAGAGGCCAAAATGCAAACAGTAATGTTGAATGCTACTACTGTGGTAAACCTGTTGATCAAATGGTTGAGCAGGGCTTGCAGGTCAGATTTAATCCTCATGGATGCTTTGTTGAGGATATGAAAAATAAAGGTCCCTTGATAGCAAAAGGAAAGAAGAAGGGTAGAATGTTTACATTTGATGCAGACATGTCTAAATTGAGTGCAGCAATGTTTGCAGATGGGACCAGTGTACTTGCAGATATTGATATGTGGCATAAACGCATTGGTCATGTTAATGTACAGCGACTTAAATCAATGCAGGTCCAAAATATTGTTGCAGGATTGCCCAAATTCAAGGTTGCAGAAATGCATAAGGTATGTGAAGCCTGTCAATTTGGAAAACAGGCAAGGAAACCATTTCCTAGACATGTTCAAGAGAGTGAGAAGCCATTGGAATTATTCCACTCTGATGTGTGGACTACTAAAGCTGCATCTCTTGGAGGCTATCATTACTTTGTCACTTTTATTGATGACTATAGCAGAAAAGTTTGGGTGTATTTTATGAAAAAAAAAATAGTGAAGTTTTTGGGCATTTCAAAACCCTTAAAGCTATGGTTGAAAAAGAAACAGGCCTGCAAATAAAATGCCTAAGGTCAGATGGAGGGGGAGAGTACCTCTCAAATGAGTTTGCAAAGTTCTTGCAGGAGCATGGCATAAAGCAGCAATATTTATGCAGTTATACCCCACAACAAAATGGAATTGCAAAAAGGAAAAACAGGCATATTGGAGAGGTATCTCGTGCCATGCTCAGAGAAAAAGACTTGCCAGATTTTTATTGGGCTGAAGCAGTTGCTACAACAGTCTACATAATGAACAGGACTCCCACTGCAGCAATACATGGAATGACTCCAAAGGAGAGGTATACTGGTAAGAAACCAGATATTTCTCATTTGAAAATTTTTGGTTGCATTGCCTATGTACATGTGCTAGATGAGTTGAGATCCAAGTTGGATCCAAAAGCTCAGAAGTGCATCTTTATTGGTTACTCTCTGCAGCAAAAAGGGTATAGATGCTATAACCCTTCTACTCGTAAGTTTACAGTGAGCAGAGATGTTGTTTTTTATGAGATGAGTAGCTGGTATAAACCAGTAAATGTGATTGATGATGTAGATGCACAAAATGGTAATGCTGCACAAAATTCATAGCAATAGTCACAAAATATTAGTGGACCTAGAGCGTCCTCTAGCAGTGGTTCACATTCTTCGCCATGGACAGGCAGATTGAGATCAGGAGAATCTTCTCAAAGCAATTCAGATAGTGGTATGCAGGTATCACGAAAAGAAAAAGAGAACGTTGATCAGCCCATGTTTGATGTGAATGCAGGTCACTCTTATGTGGATGGTGAATCCAGTGGCTCGGAATAGAGCATTGATGATGAGTTGGGTATTCCTTCTATTGTTACACCTGGAGTAAGGAAGACCAGGGATGTTTTGAGAGCACCTGGGAGTGAACCTACTTTGCGCAGGTCTACGAGAGCTAGGTATCCTGTGGATAGGCTGAAATATGATGGATTTAAAGCCATTCACTATGCATATATGGTTAAAGTGATACAGGAACCAGAACCCACTTCTTTTGTGGAAGCCATGGAAAAAGAAAAATGGGAGAAATCCATGGATGAAGAAATGGATGCCTTGGAAGCAAATGCTACATGGGAATTGGTACCTTTGCCTAAAGGTAAAAATGCAATTGGCTGTAAGTGGGTTTATAAGGTGAATCACAATGCAGATGGTTCTGTCAACAGATACAAGGCAAGATTAGTAGTCAAGGGGTATGCACAAACATATGGCATTGACTATGAAGAAACATTTAGTCCGGTTGCAAGGATGGCAACCGTAAGAGTAGTCATTGCTATGGCTGCATCAAAGGGATGGTCTTTACATCAGATGGATGTAAAGAATGCCTTCTTGCATGGTGATTTGCAAGAAGAGGTCTATATGGAGCAGCCACCAGGTTATGTGCATGATGTTCATCCTGAGTTTGTTTGCACGTTGAAGAAAGCCTTGTATGGCTTGAAGCAAGCATCTAGAGCATGGTCTAACAAGATAGGACAGTATCTTGTCACTATTGGCTTTCAGATTTCCAAGGCAGATTTCTCACTTTATGTGAGAAAAATAGAGAAAGGTATTATGCTACTTATCATTTATGTTGATGATTTGATTATGACAGGTGACAGTGATGAAGATATCCTTCATGTGAAAATGCTATTGAAGCAGAAGTTTGAGATGAAGGAATTGGGAGAGCTGTGTTATTTCTTGGGCATTGAGGTGATTAGATCACCAAGTGGGATACAGCTCTTGTAGAGGCAGTATGGATTGGACATGCTATCCAAATATGGGATGACAGGCTGTAAGACTATTTCAGTTCCTTTGGAGCAGAATGTGAAGCTGAGCATAGATACAGGTGGGCTTCTAGAAGACCCTACTATGTACAGACACATAGTAGGAAGTTTGATTTATATGACTATTACCAGGCCAGATTTGAGCTATGCTGTTGGATTGGTAAGTCAGTTTATGCAGGCTCCAAGGAAACCACATTTGGATGTGGCTAGACTCATACTCAGGTATGTGAAGTCCACATTGCAATATGGACTATTTTATGAGACTGGGGTTCAGATACAGTTGCATGGATACACTGATGCTGATTAGGCTGGTAGTATTTCTGATAGACGATCTACCAGTGGATATGTGCTCTCTTTTGGCAGTGCTGCAGTCACTTGGAGCAGCAAGAAATAGCCTACAGTTGCCTTGTCGAGCACAGAGGCTGAGTACAGGGGTGCAGCAATGGCTGCATGTGAGGTACCTTGGTTGCATAAGCTACTTTATGATATGCATCAGTCTACAGATGGGCCAGTTGTCATTTATTGTGACAATATGAGTAGTATACACTTGGCAAATAACCCAGTCTATCATGCTAGAACAAAGCACATTGAGGTGCATTATCACTATGTGCGAGAGAGGGTTTTACTAGGTCTTATTGATCTAGTTTATGTCAGCACAAAGGATCAAGTAGCTGACATATTCACGAAGGCATTGGGCACAGAGAAGCTGCGCAAGTTTAGAGACCTGCTTGGTGTGCAGGAATTGGGATTGAGCTCGAGGGGGAGTGTTGAGATATCGAGCTCCACTCGTGATACACCAGGGTGACCGTTGTGTATTTATGTCACCGACTTGTCAGTTGCAAACGTGGTTGGTACACCGCCCATGAATAATAGCTACATGATAGCTATCCTTATCTACTCTAGTTCGTGGCTCAGTTAGTATGCCACCTTAGTTAGTTGAGTTTGGTTTGAGACCCATATATAGGGTTCTTCTATTTCTTTGTACTAGAGTTCTTTTGGCTTACACAACTAAGAAGAGGAAAACTGTTTTCAGCCTCCACCTCTGTGTGTATTCCCCCATTGTGCAAGCAAGAAAGCTACAAGTGAGACTCCTTCCTTCTCTCCCACAATCTTGACATAAGTGAGACTCCTTCCTTCTCTCCCACAATCTTGACATGGTATTAGAGCCTTGTTCGTGGTAAGGAGCTCAAGGAAGCAAGCCATGCTCGTGGTGTTCTAGTAAGAGGACCAGTGTTGCTTTCATTCTTCTGTTTTGGAAGCAAGTCTCTGCAGATAGCACAGCAGGAAAGTGCAAGAGTGCATTGTCTCAGGTTGAGACGCCCTTCGCGGTGAAAAGTTACCACAAAAATTGCATCGTATGCTTGTGTGCAGAGACATTAGGAGTTACAGAATCATCCTTGGTTCCTGTTTATGTAAAATCATCACTAGAAAGTGACTGTGTGGTCAAATACCACTTTCGCCAGTTTTGCACATTTGCCCTTGTGAGGGTGAAGCTGTGTTTTTTGCAGTGACAGAATTTTTTACAGTGTTCTGTAATGGCATCTGATTCTCTTTCACAGATTGTAACTGAAAAGCTTGACAAGAACAACTTTCAAGCATGGAAGTTTAGAATGACGAATTTCCTTATGGGAAATGGATATTGGGAATTTGTTGCAGGAAATGAAGATGAACCAGTTCTTCCTGATGTTCCCAATCAACAACAAATGCAGGCATTTAAAACATGCCATGAGAGAGTTAGAAAAGTTATGTATTGGCTGTCTATCAGCATTTTAGACTCTATGATTGTGCATATTCAGGATGCAAGTACGCCAAAGGAGGCATGGGATACTTTGTCAAAAATGTATAGCACAAATACGCAAGCCAGGAAAATGTAGCTCAAGCAAGAGTTGCACAATGTGCAAAGAGAAAATATGAGCATCAATGACTACCACATGAAGGTGAAGAAGATTGCAGATGCACTTGCTTCCATTGGGTCGCCAGTGGAAGATGATGATTTAGTTTCTATGACCTTGAATGGTCTAGGAAAGGATTATGCACAGTTCCGAACATCCATTTCCATCCATGAAAGATTTCCTGATTTTGAGGAGTTGATTGCTCTTCTAATTTCTGAGGAGCAGAGAAATGGTGGTGCATCTTCTTCAGGAGGAATTTCAAAAGAAGCTGTCTTCTACTCAAATGCTGGAAGAGGTAGAGGCAGAGTAGAGGAGGCCGATCTAGAGGCCGTGGTAGAAATCAGAATATGCAGCAAACTCAAGAAAACCAGTCCTATGGAGGAGGGCGTGGTAACTCTAGAGGCAGGGGGAGCCAAAGAGGTTGTGGTGGATGACAAAGAGGCCAAAATGCAAACAGTAATGTTGAATGTTACTACTGTGGTAAAATGGGTCATATGGCTAAAGACTGCTATAAAAAGCAGAATGACATCATGAATGGGAAATTGCAACAAGGGAACTATGCATCTTCTAGTAGACAGGGTGATGACAGAAATGAGCAATTGTTTATGGTGCAGCACATGAACAATTCTGTGACAAGTGCAGATGAAAGCAACGATGTGTGGTATGTTGACTTAAGTGCATCAAACCACATGACAGGTCATGCAGAATGGATGGAGGATGCAAGGAAAATGGAAAAACTAGGATTTGTGGAGACTGGTGATGATACTGCACATTCTATTGTGCAGATTGGAAAAATTCCTTTGTCTATGCAGGATGGGAAAAAGAAATACCTGTCCGATGTATTTCATGTCCCGAATATCACCAAGATGTCAAGATTGTGGGAGAGAAGGAAGGAGTCTCGCTTGAAGCTTTCTTGCTTGCACAATGGGGGAAGACACACAAGGGTGGAGGCTGAAAACAGTTTTCCTCTTCTTAGTTGTGTAAGCCAAAAGAACTCTAGTACAAAGAAAATAGAAGAACCCTCTATATGGGTCTCAAACCAAACTCAACTAACTAAGGTGGCATACTAACTGAGCCACGAACTAGAGTAGATAAGGATAGCTATCATGTAGCTATTATTCATGGGCGGTGTACCAACCGCATCTACAACTGACAAGTCGGTGACATAAATATACAACGGTCACCCTGGCGTATCACGAGTGGAGCTCGATATCTCAACACAAGAATCTAGTTTCTGTCGGTCAAATGGTTGAGCAAGGCTTGCAGGTCATATTTAATCCTCATGGATGCTTTGTTGAGGATATGAAAAATAAAGGTCGCTTGATAGCAAAAGGAAAGAAGAAGGGCAGAATGTTTACGTTGGATGCAGACATGTCTGAATTGAGTGCAGCAATGTTTGCACATGGGACCGGTGTACTTGCAGATATTGATATCTGGCATAAACGCATTGGTCATGTTAATGTACATCGACTTAAATCAATGCAGGCCCAAAATATTGTTGCAGGATTGCCTAAATTCAAGGTTGCAAAAATGCATAAGGTATGTGAAGCCTGCCAATTTGGAAAACAGGCAAGGAAACCGTTTCCTAGAAATGTTCAAGAGAGTAAGAACCCATTGGAATTAATCCACTCTGATGTGTGGACTACTAAAGCTGCATCTCTTGGAGGCTGTCATTATTTTGTCACTTTTATTAATGACTATAGCAGAAAAGTTTGGGTATATTTTATGAAAAAAAGAGTGAAGTTTTTGGGCATTTCAAAACTCTTAAAGCTATGGTTGAAAAAGAAACAGGCCTGCAAATAAAATGTCTAAGGTCAGATGGAGCGGGAGAGTACCTCTCAAATGAGTTTCCAAGGTTTCTGCAGGAGCATGGCATAAAGCAGCAATATTCGTGCAGTCATACCCCACAACAAAATGGAATTGCAGAAAGGAAAAATAGGCATATTGGAGAGGTATCTCGTGCCATGCTCAATGAAAAAGACTTGCCAGATTTTTATTGGGCTGAGGCAGTTGCTACAGCAGTCTACATTATGAACAGGACTCCCACTGCAGCAATACATGGGATGACTCCAAAGGAGAGGTATACTGGTAGGAAACTAGATATTTCTCATTTGAAAATTTTTGGTTGCATTGCCTATGTTCATGTGCCAAATGAGTTGAGATCCAAGTTGGATCCAAAAGCTGAGAAGTGCATCTTTATTGGTTACTCTTTGTGCAGAAAGGGTATAGATGCTATAACCCTTATACTCATAAGTTTACAGTGAGCAGAGATGTTGTTTTTGATGAGATGAGTAGTTGGTATAAACCAGTAAATGTGATTGATAATGTAGTCACAAGATATTAGTGGACCTGGAGTGTCCTCTAGCAGTGGTTCACATTCTTCGCCATGGACAGGCAGATTGAGATCAGGAGAATATTCTCAAAGCAATGCAGATAGTGGTATGCAGATATCATGAAAAGGAAAAGAGAAGGTTTTGATGTGAATGCAGGTCACTCTTATGTGGATGGTGAAGCCAATGGCTCAGAACACAGCATTGATGATGAGTTGGGTATTCCTTCTATTGTTACACCTGGAGTAAGGAAGACCAGGGATGTTTTGAGAGCACCTGGGAGTGAACCTACTTTGCGCAGGTCTACCAGAGTTAGGTATCCTGTGGATAGGCTGAAATATGATGGATTTACAGCCATTCACTATGCATATATGGTCAAAGTGATACAGGAACCAGAACCCACTTCTTTTGAGCAAGCCATGGGAAAAGAAAAATGGGAGAAAGCCATGGATGAAGAAATGGATGCCTTGGAAGCAAATGCTACATGGGAATTGGTACCTTTGCCTAAAGGTAAGAATGCAATTGGCTGTAAGTGGGTTTATAAGGTGAAGCACAATGCAGATGGTTCTGTCAACAGATACAAGGCAAGATTAGTAGTCAAGGGGTATGCACAAATATATGGCATTGATTATGAAGAAACATTCAATCCGGTTGCAAGGATGGCAACTGTAAGAGCAGTCATTGCTATGGCTGCATCAAAGGGATGGTCTTTACATCAGATGGATGTAAAGAATGCCTTCTTGCATGGTGATTTGCAAGAAGAGGTCTATATGGAGCAGCCACCAGGTTATGTGCATGCTATTCATCTTGAGTTTGTTTGCAGGTTGAAGAAAGCATTGTATGGCTTGAAGCAAGCACCTAGAGCATGGTCTGACAAGATAGGACAGTATCTTGTCACTATTGGCTTTAAGATTTCCAAGGTAGATTTCTCACTTTATGTGAGAAAAATAGAGAAAGGTATTATGCTACTTGTCATTTATGTTGATGATTTGATTATGATAGGTGACAGTGATGAAGATATCCTTCATGTGAAAATGCTATTGAATCAGAAGTTTGAGATGAAGGATTTGGGAGAGCTGTGTTATTTCTTGGGCATTGAGGTGATTAGATCACCAAGTGGGATACAGCTCTTGCAGAGGCAGTATGGATTGGACATGCTATCCAAATATGGGATGACAGGCTATAAGCCTATTTCAGTTCCTTTGGAGCAGAATGTGAAGCTGAGCACAGATGCAGGTGAGCTTCTGGAAGACCCTACTATGTACAGACACATAGTAGGAAGTTTGATTTATATGACTATTACCATGCTAGATTTGAGCTATGCTGTTGGATTGGTAAGTCAGTTTATGCAAGCTCCAAGGAAACTGCATTTGGATGCGGCTAGACGCATACTCAGGTATGTGAAGTCCACATTGCAGTATGGACTACTTTATGAGACTGGGGTTCAGATACAGTTGCATGGATACACTGATGCTGATTGGGCTAGTAGTATTTCTGATAGACGATCTACCAGTGGATATGTGTTCTCTTTTGGGAGTGCTACAGTCACTTGGAGCAGCAAGAAACAGCCTACAGTTGCCTTGTCGAGCACACAGGCTGAGTACAGGGGCGCAGCAATGGCTCCATGTGAGGTAGCTTGGTTGCATAAGCTACTTTATGATATGCATCAGCCTACAAATGGGCCAATTGTCATTTATTGTGAAAACATGAGTAGTATACACTTGGCAAATAACCCAGTCTATCATGCTAGAACAAAGCACATTGAGATGCATTATCACTTTGTGCGGGAGAGGGTTTTACTAGGTCTTATTGATCTAGTTTATGACAGCACTGAGGATCAGGTAGCTGACATATTCACGAAGGCATTGGGAGCAGAGAAGCTGCGCAAGTTCAGAGACCTACTTGGTGTGCAGGAATTGGGATTGAGCTCGAGGGGGAGTGTTGAGATATTGAGCTCTACTCGTGATATGCCATGGTGACCATCGTGCATGAATAATAGCTACATGACAGCTATCCTTATCTACTCTAGTTCGTGGCTCAGTTAGTATGCCACCTTAGTTAGTTGAGTTTGGTTTGAGACCCATATATAGGGTTCTTCTATTTCTTTGTATGAGAGTTCTTTTGGCTTACACAACTAAGAAGAGGAAAATTGTTTTCAGCCTCCACCCTTGTGTGTATTCCCCCATTGTGCAAGCAAGAAAGCTACAAGTGAGACTCCTTCCTTCTCTCCCACAATCTTGATAGGACAATGCTAAGGAGACAAATAGTTTCATTATGGAGAAATTTGTTTTCCGTTTCAGTCCACTAAAGGAGGTTGTGTCTGATCGAGGGACATACTTCTTGAACAAGGTTATAGTGGCCCTAACTGAAGCTTTGAAGATTAAGCACAATAAGACAACCTTGTATAATCCTCAAGCGAACGGTTAGGTTGAGAGTATGAATAAAAAACTGGTAGGAATCTTATCTAAGATAGTATCAGAAAAGCAAGCGTGACTAGCATAAGAAATTATATGTGGCAATGTGGGCTTACAACACGACATTCAAGAGAGCCACAGGCCACACCCCGTTCAAGTTAGTGTATGGGGAGGAAGAATGGTATACTTCTTTGGCACATCTTGATGAGATTCGATTGCATACTTTATTACATCAAGAAGTAGGGAAGAGTAGAATGAAAGCCTTCCATGATCTTTGAACGCTAAGAAGTACAAATTTGCAAAAGGTCAGTTAGTATTGTATTATGATGCTTGTCAGGAGCTCTTTCCAAGAAAATTAGAATCCAAATGGGATGGACCATACAAGATTGTACGTTAAGGAAAGAATGATTCTACTGCCCTTCTAGCAGATTTGCAGGGGATAGATTTAAGAGTAAAGTTAACTTTAATAAGTTGAAGCCTTACTATGTGTAAGGGCTGATGTTGGGCTTGGTGCATGTGTAGGTCCTTCTAGATTCATCTTCAACGTACATTAAGTACCAAGGCGAGTGGATGGGAGGCACCATCCGTAACTTGAGTAACGTTACCACCAAGGTCGAGTGATCTAGTGGAGCAAAGGGTATCAAGTTACTAAGTGGCAAGATTGATACTTTACGTGGGAGATTAAGGTCTATTGCTACCATTATCAACGACTTCTGACTACCATTCCTATCGAGCTCAAAGAAGAAGGAGGGATTGTGCCTATTATACATCCTCTCTCTTAGCTTGATTTTGATCATCATAAGTATGAGTGAGCTTATTATTATACCATGGCCTATCATTGAAGCATGGGTTTATACTCTGTATTTTGACAGAGCTTCCAGAGGGTGAGCTAAACACGTGAGGGTTGGTGTGGTCATTAAACATCCTCAAGGTAGGTTGTCATAAAGATGTGAGTCTATTTAGGACCCTCTTTTACTAATACTATGGCTAAATACAAGGCATTGATCATGGGATTGAATGTAGCTCGATGTGGTGGTATCCACCGATTATTAGTTAAAGGTGACTTGTAGTTAGTAATCAATCTATTAAATAGGACCTATAATGTGGGAGATCCCAACTTACGAATGTACTGTTGTGCAACCATGTGGGTCACTCTATGCTCACCTCCCTCCTTTTTACACACTCGAGTATGGAAACCATGGAACAAAATGTATTCTAAGAAAAATATGATGACCAGACTATAGGATTCCTCACCTAGTAGGAGGTCCTGATCTAGTTATCCTAAGTTAGATAGGTAGTTCAGACCACTGCTAGGATGACCTCTTTGATAGGATTTTTGGCCAGTCTGTGTTAGCACAGTTGGTTAGCAACTCGCTCTAAATTTCTATCAAATTAGACTGGGCCTATCCCTTGTGGATTTTCATGTCTTAATTCCGCGAGGGGGTAGGGTGAGAGCTATTCTTGTGCTTTGCTAAGTATATTTTTTATGGTTGTTTCATGCTTTCTTTGGTTATTGTTTGTGCAGATCAGTTCATGGGATTCGATGGGCTGAGTCACCCTATCCCGTGGTTGCCAACGAGAGAAGATTTTAAAGGCTATAAAGTGTGGATTAGAGGTGGATTAATACAAGTTTTAGGAGGAAATTTAAAGCCAATGGAAGTAGAACTTGAAGATTTGCCCAAGGAAAATGAAAATGCAAAAGTTTGGCCGGTTATGGTGGTTGTGGTTTTTTAGTAAAATTTTTTACCATCGGATTGAAGAGAGATAGCTTCTTGACCGTTCGAGATGTCAAGCCAGTCAGGCAAGATTTTTTGAAATTTAATTCAGGCTTCAAACGGAGGACAAGAGACGAAGCTGGATGGTGCCAAGGTCAAAATGGCTTTAACAATTTGGGCATGCCCTTTGGGGGGGGGCCAAAGGCCCCCTAAAAAAATCAAGATTTCGAGGGAGGTGGGGGGGCTTTTAAATCGGTGCCATACAGGATATGCCGCCCCCCTTCTTGGTGGAAAATTTTGAGAGGGAGGTTATGGGGGTCACAAGAAACCCCTTTGCAACTTCGCTCTCTGATGCCGGTCTCCAATTGAGAAATGAGTGCCTGGTGAGGAAGATGCAATTCTAGTATTTCTCTCTCCTCTCTCCTCTTGAGGGCTATTCACACACATGCATCCATGGAAGAAAGGGGAGGAATTCGATAAAAGATGCTAATGGGATAATAGTCCTAGAGTGGAGAAGATCATAGATTAGAGAGTATCAGTGGCCTCCCAACCATTAAATATGCGCCTCCAAAATCGGGTTTCTATGTGTAAGCATTCATTTTATGAAATATGTTTGATGAGATTGTTTGTAGATGGATTCTTTTTATTGATAATGCTAAACTTTATCAGAAATCTTGAAGAAAGCCAAAAATTTTAGTTGTTTAATCTTCATCAAACATGTCTGATGCAGTCACTAAAATAGAAAACCATTAACCATACATGCACCAAATAGACACATGGCCCTCTTGGCCTAAGGGAATATAACATTTCACAACCAAGAAACTAGCCCTCTTGGCCTTATGAAATAAAACATTAGAACACAACAAAAATGGCCATCCTGGCTAATGAGATAATCCACACCATTCCGCAGTGTACTATTGAAACAAACCCTTGGTCCTAACATACATCTACTAAAACACAAGACCGACCAAGAGGGCTCCTCTAGGCCTATAGTACATGTAGTAGGTTATTGGCTAACCCCCTACAGAAATAGCAAGGGGTGTCTTATGAATATGATGATAAACAATCCTATGTGTTTGTAAGGTGCCCAGCCATCAGATGTCCAGGCACGCTTTTAGCGGTCCATCAGGAAACAAATCTAAGTGTCACCAACTGGCACTCCCAGGGAATGTTCCCAGGTTTGTCGCCTAGGGTTTCCCAAGTTCGCCTCGCAACAGAATGTTTACGGTCGAAGCCCACTAGGATCGACCTGAAATCTGGGTTCCTAGTTGACAAGGTCTCATGATAGCATTCGAGCATTGGGTTCTAGACATCCTACTTTATATCGAGATACCCAATCGGAAGTAGATATATACCGCACTTAGTTCAAAGAGAATGGGTAACGAGAGGGATGTACACTCAACATCTCTGCCCGTAAGGCGTAGTCCCGTTTCGGTCCCCTAAAACAACATGAATTAGGGTTCTATCCTAACAATTCCTAAGGTCGAAGACAGTAAACCTTGTGAGAAGCCTCCCAATTCTCTGGGACCACCATGCCATAGGACGAACCCGTCGGGGGTTCCGTCCACCCGCTTCCCTGAATTGCTTTAGTTTTCTAACTAGGTCCTACCACATTTATGTGTGACACTTAAAGTCAGCTTCATTAATTCAGCCTTTTAGGGAACATGGTTCGTTCGCATAACTTATAGCACAAACACAAAAACAGAGTAAAGCAATCTATTGACAAACAAGTTCAAACAAGTTCCTCAACTTATCTTCAAGTTAATCTTTGTCTCCCGCCCATATAGGAGAATTATGTATCCCTTCTGTCCAACAAAAGTATCCCTTCTACCCTACAGAAGTAATTGGTCCAAATCACATGGCACCACAATTTCAATCCTTTATCTAGAATAGGATCTCCCAACATGCCCAGACGTTGGGGGCCATGGAGGTCTTCAACTCCATTCTAGACCTAGCAAGTGGTGTCCAAAGCTCCACCTGATCCGCAAGCTGTCTAGGAGTGAAACATCATTCATGTGGTTGGCCTTTTCACCACTCGACCTTCAGCCCATGAATCGAGCAGTTCTCTCTTTGGGTTAATCCGTGGTGCAATCATGGAGGTGATCCACCCATTTAATATATCCTTCCTTAATTAAATCCTTTAGGAATCTAGCACAACAAGGCATTCAGCCATTTAGGAAAACATTCCTTTATCCCCATGGCAACTTGTTATCACAGACCCTTTCCATGTATTTAGCATAAATCACAAGCACTTGGAACAATCATCCAAACAACAAACTAACAACCAATTGAATGGAAAAGCATTTAGTATGTTGTTAGATCAGCCAACAAAAAACCAATTGTATTCTTGCCAAACAAAGCAAGAATAGTTGTGATAACATTACCATCACATATATGTTCTTCCCCTTGGGATCAGAGAGCGATTCTATGTAAAATTTACTTAACTCTTGTATGCACAATTTTTAATGTCATGATTATGCCATTCATAATCCCTAATTAATTATTCCTTGAAATTGCTCTATCAACGAATAAGCCATATGCAACTAGGTGCAGTTAAATTTCCTTAATACATGCACTTTGCAAGCTCAATCTTTTGAATACATGAGATAAAATTTATCTCTTCTGATGATCTATACTCATGCATCATAGTATGGGACCTAACGTATCTCATACAAGAATCAAAACAAGCATTTATCAATTTGGAAATACATTACTTACGACCGGAACCGCAGTTGGATTGACAGTGATGCCTTTGTCGGAAGCTTCGTTGTTGGTTGTGGGATTGCCATCCACACATGACATTCTTCACTTGGGGGCCATCGTTCACAAGTAGACTTAAGAGATTAAGAAGGTGGAATAGATTCGAGATGGGAGAGCGTAAGAGAAGATGGTTAAGTCGAGTATTGAAATAGAGGGAATTAAACTAACTCTTTCCCTTGCAACCTTTCGAAGTAACTACTCTCTTGCTCTCTCTTTCTCTCTCTATCACAATCTCTTGGAGGGGTATCCTTCTCTCTACCTCTCTCACATAGCCTCTCGAGGTCTCCTTATGCTTCTTGTGCCTTCCCATGCCTCATATTTATAGTGAATTAGAGAAGAGGACTTGTGGCTAAGAAGAGGAGCTCTTTGTGGAGGGGGATCTTGGAAAAGTCAGTGATTTGATGCACAGATCATAAATCTAATGGTTCCATTGGCTCCGAAAGGGGGGTAAAACTCCAAGGCACTTGATTAGAAAGCTCTTAGTTCACTCCTTTTCTCTATTTGAAGTGCTGCTTTCTATCTGTAGACTGTGATCGCGGCGTGCACAATTTTGCAAATCCCTCTTTTTATTTTTTATTTTTATAAAGTCTTCAAAACTAACTAAAACATCACTTGTCTTTTCTTTTAAATGACATTGTGTTCTAGAAATCTCCATATCTTTTTAAGATAATATCTAAAATATACTAGTTTTGCCCAAAATCTAATATTTTTGGACCATCCAAACTATACACATTAATACTAGTGATTAATATAGCTCATAAGTCTCGTTCACATTGTAACTTACATGAAGGGTGGCTACGGTCCTTGTCAATCCATCCAAGAAAAATATCATATTTACAACTCTCAATTTTTCTAAATAAAATATTTACAACGCTCAAGTTCTCTTCGAGTTCTATTGGGAAAATTGGTGTAGTTATCTCCAATGTTGTGGCACTCGGAGCATCGGTGTTTAGGGTGCTCTGGACATTTCCTTTTGAAATGACCTAACTCCCTGCAATAGAAACATCGCGGAACTTTATCACTTGTGGCCACAAGATTCTTGGTTGTCCTTGGTAGGATTTTCTTCTTTAGACCAAATTGTCCTAGGATTCTTTTAGTAGATTGGAGTGGTCCATTATCTTGGGAACTACGTTCCCAGATTGTCCTTGTCTTAGTTCGGGACTGAGCTCCATGGACAATTAGCTTTGCTTGTTATACTAAAGAACACTTCCAAGCTTCGACATTCTGGTAAGATCCAATCTATATTAGTTGAGAAGGAACAACTAAATAAAATTTTATTACAATTTATAACTGTCATTCCTTGCTAGTGTATCTCTAATCATTTACAAGTTCTAGGCTCAAAATAGATGCAACCCATATTACTCAGGTTAACTGTAGTTATAAGAGTAAAATTTTTTCCAATACGAGTTATACTTCATGTCGACAAAATTTCTAGGATCTCTAGTCATCCTCACGAGGTGTTGTCGGTTCTAGGTCTTTGTATTCATCTGGTTTCTCTATATATCCATAGACTGCACCTGTGTGGGTTCATTTTCTTGGAGGCTCAGTGTCTTTCGACAGTCTGCTTGGATGTGTCCTAGCTCATTACAATGGAAGCATTGAAGGTAGAGACATCTTCTATGGATGTGCCCTACCTCTCCACACGTATGGCATCTCTTACCCAAATCTGGGGAGTCATATTTACTGCGATTGCCTGATTTAAGCTCTTGGACGATCAAATTTTCTCGGAGTAATGCATCTTGCAAGTCCGTTGGACGCATTGCTTCAAGATGGTGGTTTAGAGGAGTGTTTAGGCCATGGCAAAAGTTGGATACTTGCTGTGCAATATCCATAGGTGACGCATATTTTGGTAGGGTTACAAACTTTGAGTAGTAAGCTTCTAGGGTTAATTCTAGCTGCTTGAGATTGAAAATTTCATTCATCCTCAAAGTTTGGTAGGTTGGCGGAAGGTATCATCCATGTACAACATCTTTAAGCTGAGCCCAAGTGACAGTGTCTTCAAAAATACATTGATCCTTGTTAACCCCAAGTCGAGATGGCGAAAAATGGTGAAAAATGAAGGAAAAAGCGAAAAAAGCATGGAAGAAGAGCAAAGACACGCAAGCAACCTCTAGAAGCTAAGCCGAGACCAAAGGCGCAATTTTAAATGAAAGGCGCCTCAAAAAACTTGGAAAACTCTTGTAAAAGAGCGTCAGGCTCCAACCTGTGCCAATTGTAAAATATTAGACGGGCATAGGCTAGAGGCATAAGGCTAGAAGAGGGAAATGGAAAAAAGACCTTGCCACAATGGCCGGTCATGTAAAAAAGGGGATGGGTGCCCATGGGATTTTAGGGTTTGTATATAAAGTTCAAAAAGTGAATGAAAGCTCATTCTTTGGTTTGTGGCTAACAAGAGCTCTCTTCTTCTTCTCTTCTTCTCTTCTTCTCGCTTGTGTGTGCTCTTGAGAGAGGGAGTGTGAGAGTGTGAGGGAGTGAGTGTGTGGGAGTGAGGGATCAAGAGGGTGAAGCTCTTCACCATCTCCTCTTCTCTTCTTCTCTTCTCTTTTCTCGCGCGCGCGGCTATGGAGGATGGAGCTTGGAGATGGAGGAGGCTTGAGGATGCTTGAGCTAGCATTAAGAATCGTGGAGCTACTGAGGTGTGTGAGGGAGGAGGCTACTCACATCGACATCAAGGTAAGCTCACTACACTCGTAGGATTGACGACTTGTCGACTAGGTGAGAGATAGCCATTAGAGCTCGCTTGAAATACTTGAAGCAATAAGCGGTCCGTGGGTCTTGGCGGTTGAGCGTGAGCTCCCCCTACATTTTGGTTCCGTTGTTGCCGAGACCAACGGATTCAAGCTTGAGCACTTGTGTGCCTCATATCGAGCATCGAAGTAGGGGATTCATCCCCGAAATGGAGCTTGAGATAGGTAGGAAGTTTGGGTGTTTTTGATCTTCAAAACAAGTATTTTGGGATATTTTGGTTGTTTGATGATTGGAAAACATAGAGAATCTATTTCAGTTTTTTGCCTTCGATTTTTGTTGCATTTAGCGTAGGTTAGAATTAGAAAATCAAACCGAAGAAGGGTAGGGTTTACTGTTTCAAAATAGGGCAAAACATGGCAAAAATTGTGCAAAATTTGGTAAAACACTTGCTAGTGATGCCTAAGATCTGGAAGTGAGTGATTGGGGGCATCAACACCACACCCGAGAAGGGGTATAAGATCCAAGAGGCCAAGGGAGAGCTCATTTGTGCCATTTCAGTGTGAGAGAGAGAGATAGAGAGCTCCAGCCCGCATCGATTCGATCGCATCACCGACACGCTTACCGGCCCGTTTAGGTATATGAATCTCTCCCTCTACTCCCCTAGATAGGATTTGGAAGTGCATGGCCATTGTGCTTGCTTGAATCTTGTGAATCGATCAAATTTGTGTTCACGATGTTTACGTGCACCGCACTCGGCCCGTTCGAGTGCCCTTTTCTGGGGCAAGTCCCAGAATCGGCCCTCGGCCCCTGTCACTCGGCCCACTCGGCCCAAACCCTACCATCCGAGGAAAACCATCCAAGTCCACCCATTCAGCTCGTCCGAGTCAAACTTTTGGCCACGTGGCACATTCGGTCTCAGCCCATCCGAACGACCCGTCCGAGTCTCACATTCGGCCCTCGACCATTTTCCACATTCAGCCCTCAGCCCAAGTGCCTCGGCCCGTCTAAATCACCTTGTCCAAATTTGCCATTCGGCCCGTTCGAATCAAAACCGTCCGAGTCAAACCCTGAAATTCGGCCCTCGGTCTTGGGCCTCGGCCCATCTGAGTGACCTACTCAGACTCTGCAATTCGGACCAGTTGGTCTGAGTGTAAATTTTTATCAAATTTTCCAGAAACTTGACCAGACCTGGCTAAAACGCAGCGGCACAAAGTGTCGAAACCCTTCGGGTGCTCAGAACTTGATTCTGGCACATGCAATAGAAAAAAAATCGTAGCGCGCAGCCGCTTAGCAGCTAGAAGTAGGCAGTTGCGGGACCCGAGGACTTAGACGCGAACCGCTGAGCTATAAAACCTGACTGACCAAAAATGAACAAGGCGACATTTGAGAAAAACCCTAAACCCTGACAAAATGGCCAAATTTTTGATCTACAAGCCTATCAGGCCCAAAACAAGCGAGAGTGCGTAAGACATTGAGGAATTACTTGTTGCACTCACATTGAATTTCCACACTTGAAGTACACTTAAGAAAGCTGAAAGCCTGATTGAGCACAAGTGCACAAGAAATGACACACGCACTGAGTGATCATAAATTGAGGTTTGTATTCAATAACTAAAGGAACCCACTCATATAAACCACTCAAGGAATCCACCAATAGGAGAGGACCCAAGACATAGACAAACCATCAAAGCACAGATTAGGACCAAGCAAGGGGCGCCAATGACGTGGATTTAATAAGTCTACTGAATCTGATCGACAGCTTGGTGGAGCAAGACAACTCGACAATGGCAAAGGAAAGCTCAGACCGCTAGTCTAATGAGGAACTCGATTTGAACATCTTCCTAGATGCTATTCAGCAGAGCTGGTAAGCAATTACGATGCACACGCCAGGTATGAGCACCATGGTAGGATAGCAAACGCTATCATCGCAGATCTAGAAGAGGAGAGAAAGCTAGCCCGCAAAGCATTACAAAGCATAGCTGAATACAATAGGGATCAGTAGGCTAGAGCCAAAGTCAAAGCACAGAGTTGCGCGAGGTGCAGCGAGTATTGAACTTAGTAGATAGGAACCGAACAGATCATGAGAGAGTCCTAGAGGGGGACTTGACGTTGAGCGAGCTTCTCATGAAGCAACTGCTAGATAACACGGCTGCATAACAAAGTGCCACGGCACTAGTGATATCACTACTCGCAGGACTAGGGGTGATCCAAGGCTCAAAGAGCCAGTCCAAAATACCGATCGTTGCCAAGCAACTCGACAAGTACCAACCCCATGACGACCCATACAGTTTTGTTGAGTAGTTTGAGCAAGTCTGCAAAGCCAATGGCCTCAACGACCTAACTCAATGCTCGCAAGCGTTCGGGCTTTGCCTAGGCGGAAAGGATAGGACGTGGTATACAAGCCTAGATGCTGTAGAGCAAGCCAACTTCAATGGCCTCAAGGATCTCTTCATCAAGAGATTCGCCTAGCCTGGATACTCTGATAACCTACTAGTACGCTTGATGAACGTCAAGTAGAAAGAGGAGGACATCCGCGACTACGTAACCCATGTGAGGAGTCTCTTCAAGAGAATCCCTCTGGGCAAGCGACCGACTGAAAGAGCAGTTTTGACTGTATTCATCAACGGAATTTGAGACGAGGAGTTATATAAGGCTTTGGCAGGCAATTCAAGCTTGCAGCAAGACGTGGTAGCTAGAGTGTTTGAGGAATCCATCAGAGTCGATGATCAGCTGAAAGAGCGGAGCTCCAGGAGCTCGAACGTAGAGGAGACCAACTCGCAAGGTTTAGAGAGAGCGTCAGCCTCTAGTGAGCGATCAATCCCATCATCCCAAGATAAGGGGAAGGCCACCAAGATAGACCAAGGCTTGACTGATGTCAAGATGGAATTAGCCAAGTTGCAAGACATGTTGAGATGACCAACACGCCCACATGTCCAATGCGTGTACTGTGGCGGAAACCACTTATCGGCCGAGTGTCAAGACCCTAGGTCAAGACCTTGTGCTAACTGTGGTAGGTTTGGCCATGATATCACGCATTGTAGATTACCAAGAAGACTTCCGTACTCGCAACCCTACGACCAACCTTACCTAGCAAACAGGCCGCAGCCATTCTTTGGAAGGGGAGTCCCATTGGCCCTTCCCGCACTGAACAATATGAAGCCAGCTGTTCCTAGGATGGAAATAAATCCTACGGGCATCCCTAGACCGCCTGGTCCTTACGTGACCCATCCACTGAGCGATGCTCCAGTCCACTATGTGGAAGAGCCAAGTGAGGAAGAAACTTACATATACCCTTAGGTCTCGCATGACAACGAGGGCAACGCTGTCCTCATGGACTATTGACGAGTGCCGGTGATGGCATTAGAAAGAGGATGAGGTAGAGGCCTAGGAGGGCAGACGCAGGATCCAATCATCTGTTGGACTTTTGGTCACCCCGGTCATGTCTCATCATGCTGCCCTGAAAGAGAGCAGCAAAACAGAGATAAGGCTGACCAAAGGTGCGCAGAGTGCGGAATCACCCATCTCTTCACAGATTGCCCAAATGAAATCCATCTTCTAGCTCAGCCAACGTATCATTTGTCCCATTGGGGATGTTTGGTGCCAAAAACCTCGATGGGGAGGCCACACCTATCCCATTGCGGGTCATGACCCGAGCCCAAATGAAGCAGGCCGCCTCTGCCAGGACCTAGCAATCTTGACATAGCCTCGATAGGGAAGAAAAGCCACAGGCGGAAAAAGAAGAGATCGGAAGCTAAAGTTGCACTAAAAAGCGAGAGTACTATGACTCTACCTGTTGGAAAGAAGGTTTCAGATGCAGAGGCAGAGACTTTAGCCCCTAAGATGGCCGAAAAGGGAAGCGCTAAGGTAGGGGAATACCCGCATCCGAAGAAACAGTTAGAGGCCATAGAAAAGGTGAAGGAATGGGTGAAGGAGGCTCAAGAGCATCTCAAGGACGCTGAGCCTATCATAGAGGATGAGATCGATGATCTCTCTAGTGTAAACATGCCAATATCACCGCCTCAACCTAAGTTGGCAGAAGCAACCGCACCACAAGCAATGCCGCTAAGACCAAGCCTTGATGCTACAGAGCCGCAAATCAGTCATGGCCATTGGGCAGGACAATCCAGAAAAGGGGAGAGACGAGTATCCAATGATATCCTGACCACTCTAGTGACTACCCCCGTAGCACTTAGCCTGGGATATCCACTTAGGCAGCATCCTACCCTATGGCAAGATCTTAAGCAATGGGTCGAAGGGACACAAGGGCACGTCACGGAAAACCCTCAAGACCATGACGTAGAAACGCAAATACGGAGTTTGATGCTGCACTCTGTGCCTAAATCGTTGCACGTCAATGCCTTCAGGGAAGGTTCTGAGATGCACACAGTCTTACCGGTCCTAGCCCTAATCGACACAACAAGAAAGAAAATCATAGATATAGGAGCTAGGGTTTGTGTGCTTAGCCACGCAGTGCTTCGGACTTGGGAAAACCCGCCTGTCAAAACTGCTAGATTTAATGTCACACTAGCAAATGGTATGAGAGTAAAGCCATTCGGGGTACTTAAGAATTGGCCAGTGAAGATTGCACGCATCCAGTTCTCTGTTGACTTTATAGTCATGAAGGGAGTGGACTACGATATCCTATTAGGCCAACCCTGGATGCACAACGCTAGAGTCATCGAAGATTGGGGTAACAGCTTGATCTTCCTTGGCAACAAAAACGGATGCCGTAAGGATAGAGATGGATACTTGGAAGACCTCACTAGTCGACCTAGACGCCATCTCCGTTATGCTCAAGGGTAACACTCAGGTCAAGGAGTCCTATGGAACCTTGATCAAGTATATCATGCCTAGAGGATGAGCGGGATTGGATGCATGTTCTTGCTACAATGGACCTGCCATTCTTAGATCATGAGGCGTATGAAAAAACTATCAAAACAATCGGCAAGCCTAGCGACACACTCTCCGTACCAGTCTGCATGATGGCAGGAACCCTTCGGGAAAGCCTAAGACTGTCAACTTCCAAGTCCCAACTAACAAAAGGCAACTCCATGAGATGCTGGAATACTTGACAGACAAGCTAGCTGGCAATGCAGCTGCAAACTTCAAACCACTCCAGGATCTCTTAGGTGAATCCAAGTGGTAATGGACCAGAGTGCATGACTTAAACCTCATGTATAGCTGAGCCCTACTCCCTGACCAATGACAAGAGGTGTACCAAGCCCTAGGAGATGATGAGCAGTCTGATGAAGGGGATTCTAACAACGAATACGAAGACTGCCAATCCTTCAATGATGGAACTGAGGGTGAAGTAGATACCGTAGAGTACGACACTGAAGGACAAGAAATAGAGTAAATATGAGTAGACTCCAAGCCACAAAAAAGAAATATCTTTAGGATTGAGTGAGGGGTCGTGTGCATGGAATGTGACCACGCCTGGTTGGAACACGTAGGAGCCATAGACCTTGAACAAGCAGGCTTAGCCCAACCAGGGATGACACCAGTCCTTAGGACAAAATCACCATCTGAACTACGTCCACCAGGGGAGACTACCTCTTCTAGCGAAGACGGGGAGTTTGACTCTGTGTCAGAGGTTAGTTTGGACTGTGATCCAGAAAGCCCTAGGCTGCCCACGACTAGACGCACGAAGGGGGACCTACCCGTCCACCTGAGGCACAGATGGTTAAGGCAGGAAAATGTAAAACAACATAGGGATACGTGAATGAAAGAATAGCAAAAACTACAAGACCTCCCTAAGTGCTTCACGAAATTCAAAAAAGGGGATAGGGTAGTAGTTTTGTTAGGTGCCAAAAATCAAGGACAAACCAATGAACCAATCGAGGGACCAGCCAAGGTCAAGGAGGTGAATCTAGCCCAGGAGGCGGAAACACCCCGACCAGTCTTCATTGCCGATGACTTGACTAAGGAAGAAGTAACTAGTCTTGTCGCTCTCTTGCGAGAGTACATAGACATATTCGCCTGGTCCTTCGAAGAGCTTAAGGGGTCCAAGTGTCGTGACTCACAACATACCCATGATGCCAGATGCAATGCCGGTCAGGCAGTGACCGTACCCTATGAATCCAAAACACGCTTATGATGTCAAAGAGGAAATTGACAAGCTGATGAGAGCGGGATTCATTTACGAAATTGAGCACACATACTGGGTGTCACCCATAGTCATCGTGACAAAAAAGAATGGAAAAATCCGAGTGTGTATCAATTACAAGAAGGTGAACGCTGCTACGAAGAGGGACAACTATCCATTGCCATACACCGAGCACATGCTTGAGAGGGTGGTAGGCAAGGAAGCATACAGTTTTCTGGACGGCTTCTCAAGGTACAACCAAGTGCAAGTGCATCCCACAGACAGGTACAAGATCACCTTTGCCACTGAGTGGGGCGTCTTTGCTTACATAGTCATGCCCTTCGGGTTGATTAACACCCCTGCCACTTTCCAACGCCTCATGTGTACCATCTTTAAGGACATGCTTCGTGAGGAGTTAGAAGTCTTTGTCGATGACCTGTGTCCATTCAACCTGGATTGAACACTTAGACAAACTCCGGGCAGTCTTTGAACGGTGTCGCTTATATCATCTCTCCTTGAACCCCTTAAAGTTCTAGTTTTGGGTAAAGCACGGATGCATCTTAGGGCACGTGGTGTCGAAGAACGGCATTGCCACTGACTTCTCAAAAGTCAAGGTTATTGTTGACCTTCCACCCCCAATTAATTACAAGGGAGTTCAATGCTTCTTAGGCCATACGGGGTACTATCAGCGGTTTGTACTGAACTATGCGTTGCTCGCCAAACCATTGTACAAGCTGCTAATTGTCTTCAAGTGGACCGAGGCATGCCAACGAGCATACGAAGAATTGAAAAAGGCTCTAACCACAGCACCACTTCTACGAGCCCCAAATTGGACCATTACCTTCCACATGCACATCGATGCTTTTAAGTTTGCCGTGGGGGCAGTGTTGTGCCAACCTGGTGAGCACAACTTAGATTATCCAGTGAGCTTTGCTAGTAGACAACTCATTGAGATGGAAATGAACTACTCAACAACAGAAAGAGAGGGATTAGCCATGGTGTTCACTGTGAAGAAATTCTGGCATTATCTATTGGCCACACCCTTCATCTTTTTCGTGGACTATCAAGCCATGCTCTATCTAGTAAACAAACCTTGTGCTACAGGACACATATCTCGATGGCTCCTTTTGCACTTGGAATTCGATTTCTCCGTGGTTGTGCGGAAAGGAAAACAGCACAACATGGCTGACCATATGTCATGCATTTCGACGGGAGAAGCCGCTGGACAAGGCATCATTGATGAATTACCCGATGCCCATATATTCCACCGGTCCAACGAGAGAGATTTATTTAAGGCTGATCTAACGCCATATTGGGCGAATGACATAGTCCAAGTGCTTGAGCACGGACTACCTGAGTGACCAATAGAAAAAGCCTGACTTAGGCGCTTAATCCTTAAGATCCAGCCCTATTACCTGATTACAGGCCAACTCTATAGGCGGGGGCAAGATGGATTGTTGTGTAGATGCGTATGTGAGCATGAGATGCACAATGTGCTCTTGGAGGCACACAGCGGCATTGCGGGAGGACACTTTAGCGGAGACACAACAGCACGAAAGGTACTGCAGTCTCAACTATGGTGGCCCACGCTTTTCCGCGATGCCACACGATTCGTCAAGCATTGTGACGAGTGCCAACGGACAAAAGTCCCGATTCGCAAGGATCAGATGGAGTTGACCCCAATTATTGCACAACAACCCTTCGAAAAATGGGGAATCAACTTCATAGGACCCATCAGTCCTACGGTGCAATACTCACAAGCCAAGTACATCATTGTGGCCACGGATTACCTCACAAAATGGGTAGAGGCAAGAGCTATTGAGATATCGAGCTCCACTAGTGATATGCCAAGGTGACCATTGTGCATTTATGTCACCGACTTGTTAGTTGTGCAGATGGGGTTGGTACACCGCCCATGAATAATAGCTACATGATAGCTATCCTTATCTACTCTAGTTCGTGGCTCAGTTAGTATGCCACCTTAGGTAGTTGAGTTTGGTTTGAGACTCATATATAGGGTTCTTCTATTTCTATGTACTAGAGTTCTTTTTGGCTTCCACAACTAAGAAGAGAAAAATTGTTTTCAGCCTCCACCTCTGTGTGTATTCCCCCATTGTGCAAGCAAGAAAGCTACAAGTGAGACTCCTTCCTTCTCTCCCACAATCTTGACATGGTATCAGAGCCTTGTTCATGGTAAGGAGCTCAAGAACACAAGCTAATTTCGCGGTGTTCTAGTAAGAAGACCAGTGTTGCTTTCATTTTTCTGGTGTGGGAGCAAGTCTCTGCAAGTAGCACAGCCGGAAAGTGCAGGAGTGCATTGTTTCAGGTTGAGACGCCCTTCGCGGTGAAGCAAGAGGATAGTATATGCTGCGGGGGGGGGGGGGGGGGGGGGGAGGCTTTAGCCCTTGGTGACCCTATTTTTTTAATTTGAGGCCATTTTGCGGCCTGTTTTGGAGGTGGAAGTTTTCTGCATGCACTTAGGAAAAGGCCCTATTTTATGTTGTGCGACCACTGTTCTACAAGTCGGTGAAAAGTTACCACAGAAATTGTATCGTATGCTTGTGTGCAGAGACATTGGGAGTTACAGAATCATCCTTGTTTCCTGTTTATGCAAAATTGTCACTAGGAAGTGACTGTGTGGTCAAATACCACTTTCGCCACTTTTGCAAATTTGCCCTTGTGAGGGTGAAGCTGTGTTTTTTGCAGTGACAGAATTTTTTGCAGTATTCTCTAATTGCGTCCGATTCTCTTTCACGGATTGTAACTGAAAAGCTTGACAAGAACAACTTCCAAGCATGGAAGTTTAGAATGACGAATTTTCTTATGGGAATAGGATATTGGAAATTTGTTGCAGGAAATGAAGAAGAACCAGTTCTTCCTTATGTTCCCAATCAACAACAAATGCAGGCATTCAAAGCATGGCATGAGAGAGCCAGGAAAGTTATGTACTGGCTCTCTATCAGTATTTTAGACTCTATGATTGTGCATATTCAAGATGCAAGTATGCCAAAGAAGGCATGGGATACTTTGTCAAAAATGTATAGCACAAATACACAAGCTAGGAAAATGCAGCTCAAGCAAGAGTTGCATAATGTGCAAAGAGAAAGTATGAGCATCAATGACTACCACATGAAGGTGAAGAAGATTGCAGATGCACTCGCTTCCATTGGGTCGCCAGTGGAAGATGATGATTTAGTTTCTGTGACCTTGAATGGTCTAGGAAAGGATTATGCACAGTTTCGAGTGTGACAAGTGCAGAAGAAAGCAACGAAGTATGGTATGTTGACTCGGGTGCATCAAACCACATGACAGGTCATGTAGAATGGATGCAAGATGCAAGAAAAATGGAAAAACCAAGATTTGTGGAGACTGGTGATGATATTGCACATCCTATTGTGCAGATTGGAAAAATTCATTTGTCTATGCAAGATGGGAAAAAGAAATACCTGTCAGATGTATTTCATGTCCCGAATATCACCAAGAATCTGGTTTCTGTTGGTCAAATGGTTGAGCACCGCTTGCAAGCCAGATTTAATCCTCATGGATGCTTTGTTGAGGATATGAAAAATAAAGGTCGCTTGATAGCAAAAGGAAAGAAGAAGGGCTGAATGTTTACATTGGATGCAGACATGCCTGAATTGAGTGCAGCAATGTTTGCACATGGGACCGGTGTACTTGCAGATATTGATATCTGGCATAAACACATTGGTCATGTTAATGTACAGTGACTTAAATCAATGCAGGCCCAAAATATTATTGCAGGATTGTTTAAATTCAAGGTTGCAGAAATGCATAAGGTATGTGAAGCCTGTCAGTTTGGAAAACAAGCAAGGAAACCATTTCCTAGACATGTTCAAGAGAGTGAGAAGCCATTGGAATTAATCCACTCTGATGTGTAGACTACTAAAGCTGCATCTCTTGGAGGCTGTCATTATTTTGTTACTTTTATTAACGACTATAGTAGAAAAGTTTGGGCGTATTTTATGAAAAAGAAAAGTGAAGTTTTTGGGCATTTCAAAACTCTTAAAGCTATGGTTGAAAAAGAAACAGGCCTGCAAATAAAATGCCTAAGGTCAGATGGAGGGGGAGAGTACCTCTCAAATGAGTTTGCAAGGTTCCTACAGGAGCATGGCATAAAGCAGCAATATTCATGCAGTTATACCCCACAACAAAATAGAATTGCAGAAAGGAAAAATAGACATATTGGAGAGGTATCTCGTGCCATGCTCAATGAAAAAGACTTGCCAGATTTTTATTGGGCTGAAGCAGTTGCTACGGCAGTCTATATAATAAACAAGACTCCCACTGCAGCAATACATGAGATGACTCCAGAGGAGAGGTATACTGGTAGGAAACCAGATGTTTCTCATTTGAAATTTTTTTGTTGCATTGCCTATGTACATGTGCCAGATGAGTTGAGATCCAAGTTGGATCCAAAAGCTGAGAAGTGCATCTTTATTGGTTACTCTCTACAGCAAAAAGGATATAGATGCTATAACCCTTCTACTCGTAAGTTTACAGTGAGCAGAGATGTTGTTTTTTATGAGATGAGTAGCTGGTATAAACCAATAAATGTGATTGATAATGTAGATGCACAAAATGGTAATGTTGCATAGAATTCACAGCAGCAATCACAAGATATTAGTGGACCCGGAGCGTCCTCTAGCAGTGGTTCACATTCTTCGCCATGGACAGGCAGATTGAGATCAGGAGAATCTTCTCAAAGCAATGCAGATAGTGGTATGCAGGTATCATGAAAAGGAAAAGAGAAGGTAGATCAGCCCATGTTTGATGTGAATGCAGGTCACTCTTATGTGGATGGTGAATCCAGTGGCTCAGAACAGAGCATTGATGATGAGTTGGGTATTCCTTCTATTGTTACACCTGGAGTAAGGAAGACCAGGGATGTTTTGAGAGCACCTGGAAGTGAGCCTACTTTGCGTAGGTCTACCAGAGCTAGGTATCCTGCGGATAGGCTGAAATATGATGGATTTATAGCCATTCACTATGCATATATAGTCAAAGTGATACAGGAACCAGAACCCACTTCTTTTGAGCAAGCCATGGGAAAAGAAAAATGGGAGAAAGCTATGGATGAAGAAATGGATGCCTTGGAAGTAAATGCTACATGGGAGTTGGTACCTTTGCCTAAAGATAAGAATGCAATTGGATGTAAGTGGGTTTATAAGGTGAAGCACAATATGAATGGTTCTGTGAACCGATACAAGGCAAGATTAGTAATCAAGGGGTATGCACAAACATATGGCATTGACTATGAAGAAACATTCAGTCCGGTTGAAAGAATGGCAACCGTAAGAGTAGTCATTGCTATGGCTGCATCAAAGGGATGATCTTTACATCAGATGGATGTAAAGAATGCCTTCTTGCATGGTGATTTGCAAGAAGAGGTCTATATGGAGCAGCCACCAGGTTATGTGCATGCTGTTCATCCTAAGTTTGTTTACAGGTTGAAGAAAGCCTTGTATGGCTTGAAGCAAGCACCTAGAGCATGGTGTGACAAGATAGGACAGTATCTTGTCACTGTTGGCTTTCAGATTTCCAAGGCAGATTTCTCACTTTATGTGAGAAAAATAGAGAAAGGTATTATGCTACTTGTCATTTATGTTGATGATTTGATTATCACAGATGATAGTGATGAAGATATCCTTCATGTGAAAATGCTATTGAAGCAGAAGTTTGAGATGAAGGATTTGGGAGAGCTGCGTTATTTCTTGGGCATTGAGGTGATTAGATCACCAAGTGGGATATGGCTCTTGCAGAGGCAGTATGGATTGGACATGCTATCCAAATATGGGATGACAGGCTGTAAGCCTATTTCAGTTCCTTTGGAGCAGAATGTGAAGTTGAGCATAGATGCAGGTGAGCTTCTCGAAGACCCTACTATGTACAGACGCATAGTAGGAAGTTTGATTTATATGACTATTACCATGCTAGATTTGAGCTATGTTGTTGGATTGGTAAGTTAGTTTATGCTAGCTCCAAGGAAACCACATTTGGATGCGGCTAGACGCATACTCAGATATGTGAAGTCCACATTGTAGTATGGACTATTTTATGAGACTGGGGTTCAGATACAGTTACATGGATACACTGATGCTGATTGGGCTGGTAGTATTTCTGATAGACGATCTACCAGTGGATATGTGTTCTCTTTTGGGAGTGCTGCAGTCACTTGGAGCAACAAGAAACAGCCTACAGTTGCCTTGTCGAGCACAGAGGCTGAGTACACGGGTACACCAATGGCTGCATGTGAGGTAGCTTGGTTGCATAAGCTACTTTATGATATGCATCAGCCTACAGATGGGCC
This sequence comes from Lygodium microphyllum, assembly GCF_053477565.2. Classification (NCBI taxonomy): domain Eukaryota; kingdom Viridiplantae; phylum Streptophyta; class Polypodiopsida; order Schizaeales; family Lygodiaceae; genus Lygodium; species Lygodium microphyllum. The sequence continues at coordinate 105,799,524 of NC_141159.1, read as the reverse complement.
AGTTGTCATTTATTGTGACAACATGAGTAATATACACTTGGCAAATAACCCAGTCTATCATGCTAGAACAAAGCACATTGAGGTGCATTATCACTATGTGCGGGAGAGGGTTTTACTAGGTCTTATTGATCTAGTTTACGTCAGCACAGAAAATCAGGTAGCTGACATATTCATGAAGGCATTGGGCGCAGAGAAGCTGCGCAAGTTCAGAGACCTACTTGGTGTGCAGGAATTGGGATTGAGCTCGAGGGGGAGTGTTGAGATATCGAGCTCCACTCGTGATATGCCAGGGTGACCGTTGTGCATTTATGTCACCGACTTGTCAGTTGCAGATGCGGTTGGTACACCGCCCATGAATAATAGCTAGATGACAGCTATCCTTATCTACTTTAGTTTGTGGCTCAGTTAGCATGCCACCTTAGTTAGTTGAGTTTGGTTTGAGACTCATATATAGGGTTCTTCTATTTCTATGTACTAGAGTTTTTTTTGGCTTACACAACTAAGAAGAGGAAATTTGTTTTCAGCCTCCACCTCTGTGTGTATTCCCCCATTGTGCAAGCAAGAAAGCTACAAGTGAGACTCCTTCCTTCTCTTCCACAATCTTGACAAGAGCCACACGTAAAAATGATGCTAGGACGATTGCCAAGTTCTTATGGGAGCAAGTGATCTCGCGATTCGGCTGCCCCATCGAACTGGTCAATGACCAAGGCACGCACTTCATCAACGAAGTGATAGCGCATCTCCTGTCCACCTTTCTCATTATCCATCACAAATCATCGCCATACTACCCTTAGGTGAACGGTCAGGCAAAATCCACGAATAAGATTCTCGTCAATGTCCTGACCAAAGTAGTCTCAGCCTCACGTAGCGACTGGGACAACAAGCTTATGGCAGCTTTGTGGGCTTACCGTACAACTTATAAAACAGCTATCGGTCAAACCTCGTTCAAGCTGACCTATGGAACAAAAGCAATCCTATCCTTAGAATTCTTTGTTCCTAGCCTGAGAATATCCCTTCAAGTATGATGGGAAGGGAAGGAGGCATGGACACAATGCCTGATCGAGCTTGAATGCCTATCACAGACCCGGCTTCTAGCCACCCATGCACTTATATGTGAGAAGGCCCATCGCAGAGTTGGTTTAACAAGCATGTCAAGCAGCGCGACTTTGAATAGGGCGACTTAGAGCTCCTCTACTCTGTTAAAAGACATAAACAAAAAATGAAATTTTGAGGCCTTGGACCCTTCAAAGTTCGTGCGATCAACCGCATAGGCAATGTCTAACTCGAAACCGTAGACAGTGAGGGAATAGGCTTCTTCAATGGCAGTCGTGTTAAGAAGTACTACCCTCCCACCCATCCTTTGCACGAGCCCCCGATGTTAGAACCGCCTGTCAAAGTACGAGTGGCCACAATCACTGAGATTGATGACGAGGATGAGGAAGCCGTAGAGCCCGCATACCTCCATATAACGGTCACTGGAAAACAAACTTGTGCTTTCAACGCTTTGATCGACGAGGGAGCAGACTTCAATGTCCTAACTCACGATCATTGGACCAAACTTGGCAGACCACCACTTCAGCCCACGAATGCTAAATTAAGCCCATATGGGGCCCATTCCTACGCACTCTTTAGCAAGTGCAAAGTAGTCATTTCTATCAAGTCTGAGACTGTCGCAATGATTTCTTACGTGTTGCCAAATGCTAAAGATGCAGGCATGGAGTCACTACTAGGACGCACTTTCAAAAAGCAGGCTCACTGCAATGTTGATTATGAGTCGCAGTGCATCCACCTCGCAATAGGCAACATTCGCATTGTCACAGCTTTCAGCAAGGGCTGCACAACTTCATCACCGTCTGCAAAGCCACCGATAGAATTCTCCATAACCAAATCTAAGGGAGGGGTAGTGTGTGGCCGCCACCTCCCGGAATTTAGGAATCACATGCCACAGTAGCAAAACATAAGGCTCAATAGCCTAGACTTCAATGGAAGCCTAAGTAGCCACAACCATCGCCTAGGAGTCGATGCTCCTATCCTCATAAGACCAAAAACTCTAAACCTAGGAGGCCAAGATGCAATCATAGAAAGCGCCCCATGATTAAGAAAAGATAGGTCCCTAAAACCCTCTTACGTGCACAAGGCTACTACGAGGAAAATACTTGGTTGTGGATCCCTAAGGCCCACACGGCCAAAGGCACCATTCATACACCGCCCTCAAGCTTGATCAAACCGCGTTCCATAAACCCTTAAAACCACAAGCCGCAGTGCTCTCCTAAACCACAACCATTCGCCTCATCCACTACTAGGCCCAAGAGAGTCCCACAACCATCCGCCTCATCCATGACTAGGCCCAAGAGAGTCCCACAAGCCTACCGGCCCAAATCCCAGGCTCCGTCACAAGAGTCATCACCCGCCAAAGTCAATCCGCCTCCCCAACCCCAACCTGAATGCAGCAGCCCATCCATCGTGGCTGCTCCTAATTCACTCAACATCCTGTTGAGAATCTGCCAATCACACCCTATGTATGCCCCTTTGTATGGAACAACTAGGCTAGGAAGGTGCAATTCATTCTAGGAAGAGAGACAGATCCCATAGGCACAGTGATGTAGTGTGCTACCAAGCAATCCTATATAATGATGTACTTGACTATCACTTTCATATGATGATAATGCAATAGTACTTGTCTCTTTCTATCAAGTGTCTGTGTCATTGTCAGTACTACACAAGAATGTCTTTATGAGTCCAAGTCTCAATCTTGGAACCTATTTCACTTGTGTAATAACAGTTGTCTTCTTTGTCAATGTCATCATGAGTTCTCTCTTCATCTTCCATCCTCAATAGCTTCCGCATCTGCCATGCTCTAGATCCCGTATCTCTCTCATGGTATCAGAGCACAGCTAAGCATGGCTTAGCATGTTTCAGGTCCTCTCTCAGCTCTCTCAGTCTCTCATAATCTCTATCCAGCTCAGCTCAAGTGTTTGACTTCATCTCCAACTCCATTTTCACTCTCTACCCCTTGGCAGCCATAGCCAACCTAGAACCTACCTCTGTTGGAGGAGCTGGATCTCCACTTACAGGGCATATCTTCACTTGCTTCCTTCTGGAAAATTGTTTCCTTGCTTCCAGAGATTCTTCTTGACACATCAATCACTGACTTTGGGCAAGCATAGCTTCAGCATTGTGAAATTTCTCAATCTCTGCCCTGTGTTTGCCATAGCCAGACAGGACCTACCTCACTTGGAGCTTCCATAACTCCTCAACCAGGCCACTTCAGCTCCGGATTCCTTCGAGGGGATTGTTTTCCTGCTCAATGCGCTCCACCCTAGCACATAAATCGACCCCTGACCCTGGCATTACGAAAATTTGTCATCGCTGTCCTGATTTGCGCCATGTCTGATCGAGCTATCTGCGCACGCCGTACTGCCCGCAATCTGATCGATTGTTATGGGGCTTTGATAGCCCATGAAGTAAGCTATCTTTCCATAAAAAAAGTTTTGAAAATCATCAAGTATAGCTCCTGCAATCTGAGAAAAACCAGGCCCCTGTCTCAAAAACCCTAATTCCACCATAGCCAAAATCTCCCAAACTCACTTTTCTTTCATTTTCTCTCTCCTAACACTCAACCCAAGCCTGTGTCACTCTGATCCACTGTGTTACTGAAGTTCCCAGCAAGAAAAAGATTCAAGAAGATAAGCATCAAGAATCATCATCAAGTTCAACCATAGTATCTTTTGATACTACATAGTGTGTTTTCACACTACCATTGGTTATGTCTTCTGACACATTAGATTTCAACTTTGTGCTGGAAAGTTTCAGAAATTTTAAGCTGATTCCATCATGGAAATGCCAAGCATGAAGTCTCTTGGGTGGTTACCTGTTATAAAGAGTAACATTACTCTTGTTGCCCATTTACATTGCATGCAAGACTTGGCTATCTTACTTGCAGAAAGACATGGAGCTGTCTACATCAAAGTTCAATCAATGAATCCATCACAAGATTTTGAAGACATTTCCACTACCTCAAAGATGATACCTTTTCTTGAGGGGGACATGGACATGAAGATTAAAGCTACAAGCAAAGTCAAAGAAGAAGCAGACCAAACAGACAATGAAGAAGAGAAGAAGGACAAGAAGATCTGCCATGGACCAAAAGACCACATCATTCAAAGCTGAAGAACCAAAGATGAAAGACAAGAAGATTTTCCATGTTGACAAAGAGAAAGCATATGCTGAAAAAGACCACAAGGGCCTATTGGTTGTTGAGATATCGAGCTCCACTCAGGATACGCCAGGGTGACCGTTGTGTATTTATGTCATCGACTTGTCAGTTGCAGACGCGGTTGGTACACCGCCCATGAATAATAGCTACATGATAGCTATCCTTATCTACTCTAGTTCGTGGCTCAATTAGTATGCCACCTTAGTTAGTTGAGTTTGGTTTGAGACCCATATATAGGGTTCTTCTATTTCTTTGTACTAGAGTTCTTTTGGCTTACACAACTAAGAAGAGGAAAACTATTTTCAGCCTCCACCTTTGTGTGTATTCCCCCATTGTGCAAGCAAGAAAGCTACAAGTGAGACTCCTTCCTTCTATCCCATAAGCTCCACTCGTGATACGCCAGGGTGACCGTTGTGTATTTATGTCACCGACTTGTCAATTGTTTGCAGACATGGTTGGTACACCGCCCATGAATAATAGCTACATGATAGCTATCCTTATCTACTCTAGTTCGTGGCTCAGTTAGTATGCCACCTTAGTTAGTTGAGTTTGGTTTGAGACCCATATATAGGGTTCTTCTATTTCTTTGTACTAGAGTTCTTTTGGCTTACACAACTAAGAAGAGGAAAACTGTTTTCAGCCTCCACCTTTGTGTGTATTCCCCCATTGTGCAAGCAAGAAAGCTACAAATGAGACTCCTTCCTTCTCTCCCACAATCTTGACATGGTATCAGAGCCTTGTTCGTGGTAAGGAGCTCAAGAAATCAAGCCAAGCTCGCGGTGTTCTGGTAAGAGGAGCAGTGTTGCTTTCATTTTCTATTTTGGGAGCAAGTCTCTGCAGGCAGCACAGTCGGAAAGTGCAGGAGTGCATTGTCTCAGGTTGAGATGCCCTTCGCGGTGAAGCAAGAGGGCAGTATATGGAAGATGACCTTGTTTATTTGTGTTGGATATGATCAATGCCCCACCCTCATTAGGTGCTACCAATGATCCATGGTGCTCAAAGTTGTAAGGCCCCCATTATGAGGAGAAGCCAAGTGTGAGCCCGAACATTGGTGGAGTCCTGACTTGTATATCAGATGAGGTCTATGTGACCGGATGGCAAAAAGGTGACCATTGTGGGTCTAATCTTTGGGTTAGACGGAGTGGTTAAGCTGGTAGCAACTCGAGGTGCATTGCATCGAGTTGTGGTATAAGGGAGTTAAAAGGGGCCCCTATTGTGGGGTCCGGGAGCAACGCCCCGGCCCGATGGTAAAGGGAATATTCCTTGGAATATTCCCTGGCCGACTAGTGGAGGCTCATATGGTAGGTCGGTCAGCAGGCCGACCTAACGACCTTCGCGGGCTATAAAAGCTAAACCCTTTCGCAGCCATCTTACACTCATCTTTCACCCAATCAGAGTTGTTGTTCCAGCTAGCCTTAAGCTCTTCACCTATCTTCTGTCTAGATCGCCATCTAAGCTTCACACAGTGGAAGAGCGCACGGGTGGACAGAGCCATCTTTGTATCAGTTGTTTGGAGTTAAAGAATTTACTAATTCTCCTCTTATCTGTTGTGTACTCTCTATCTCTTTCTCAGATTCTATTCGCTGCGCCGTGTAATATTTTACAATTTGAAGCAAGACGACCTTGTTTTTTTTATTTGAGGCCATTTCGGGGCCTGTTTTACAGGTGGAAGTTTTCTACACGCAGTCAGGAAAAAGCCATGTTTTATACTGTGCGACCACTGTTCTACAGGTCGGTGAACAGTTACCATAGAAATTGCATCATATGCTTGTGTGCAGAGACATTGGGAGTTACAAAATCATCCTTGGTTCCTGTTTATGCAAAATTTTCACTAGGAAGTGACTGTGTGGTCAAATACCACTTTCGCCAATTTTGCAGATTTTCCCTTGTGAGGGTGAAGCTGTGTTTTTTGCAGTGACAGAATTTTTTGCAGTGTTCTGTAATGACGTCTGATTCTCTTTCACAGATTGTCACTGAAAAGCTTGACAAGAACAACTTCCAAGCATGGAAGTTTAGAATGACGAATTTCCTTATGGGAAAATGATATTGGGAATTTGTTGCAGGAAATGAAGAAGAACCAGTTCTTCCTGATGTTCCCAATCAACAGCAAATGCAGGCATTTAAAGCATGGCATGAGAGAGCCAGGAAAGTTATGTACTGGCTGTCTATCAGCATTTCAGACTCTATGATTGTGCATATTCAGGATGCAAGTACGCCAAAGGAGGCATGGGATACTTTGTCAAAAATGTATAGCACAAATACGCAAGCCAGGAAAATGCAGCTCAAGCAAGAGTTGCATAATGTGCAAAGAGAAAATATGAGCATCAATGACTACCACATGAAGGTGAAGAAGATTGCAGATGCACTTGCTTCCATCGGGTCGCTAGTGGAAGATGATGATTTAGTTTCTGTGACCTTGAATGGTCTAGGAAAGGATTATGCACAGTTTCAGACATCCATTTCAGTTTGTGAAAGATTTCCTGATTTTGAGGAGCTGATTGCTCTTCTAATTTCTGAGGAGCAAAGAAATGGTGGTGCATCTTCTTCAGGAGGAATTTCAAAAGAAGCTTTCTTCTACTCAAATGCTGGAAGAGGTAGAGGCAGAGGTAGAGGAGGCCGATTTGGAGGCCGTGGTAGAAATCAGAATATGTAGCAAACTCAAGAAAACTAGTCCTATGGAGGAGGACGTGGTAACTCTAGAGGCAGGGGGAGCCAAAGAGGTCGTGGTGGATGGCAAAGAGGCCAAAATGCAAACAGTAATGTTGAATGCTACTACTATGGTAAAATGGGTCATATGGCTAAAGACTGCTATAGAAAGCAGAATGACCTCATGAATGGAAAATTGCAACAAGGGAATTATGCATCTTCTAGTAGACAGGGTGATGACAGAAATGAGCATTTGTTTATGGTGCAGCACATGAATAATTCTGTGACAAGTGTAGAAGAAAGCAACGATGTATGGTATGTTGACTCAGGTGCGTCAAACCACATGACAGGTCATGCAGAATGGATGGAGGATGCAAGGAAAATGGAAAAAGCAGGATTTGTGGAGACTTGTGATAATACTGCACATCCTATTGTGCAGATTGGAAAAATTCCTTTGTCTATGTAGGATGGGAAAAAGAAATACATGTCCGATGTATTTCATGTCCCTAATATCACCAAGAATCTGGTTTCTGTTGGTCAAATGGTTGAGCAGGGCTTGTAGGTCAGATTTAATCCTCATGGATGCTTTGTTGAGGATATGAAAAATAAAGGTCGCTTGATAGCAAAAGGAAAGAAGAAGGGCTGAATGTTTACATTGGATGCAGACATGTTTGAATTGAGTGCAGCAATGTTTGCACATGGGACCGGTGTAGTTGCAGATATTGATATCTGGCATAAACGCATTGGTCATGTTAATGTACAGCGACTTAAATCAATGCACGCCCAAAATATTGTTGCAGGATTGCCCAAATTCAAGGTTGCAAAAATGCATAAGGTATGTGAAGCCTGTCAGTTTGGAAAATAGGCAAGGAAATCATTTCCTAGACATGTTCAAGAGAGTGAGAAGCCATTGGAATTAATCCACTCTGATGTGTGGACTACTAAAGCTGCATCTCTTGGAGGCTGTCATTATTTTGTCACTTTTATTGATGACTATAGGAGAAAAGTTTGGGTATTATTATGAAAAAGAAAAGTGAAGTTTTTGGGCATTTCAAAACTCTTAAAGCTATGGTTGAAAAAGAAACAGGCCTGCAGATAAAATGTCTAAGGTCTGATGGAGGGGGAGAGTACCTCTCAAATGAGTTTGCAAGGTTCCTACAGGAGCATGGCATAAAGCAGCAATATTCATGCAATCATACCCCACAACAAAATGGAATTGCAGAAAGGAAAAACAGGCATATTGGAGAGGTATCTCGTGCCATGCTCAATGAAAAAGACTTGCTAGATTTTTATTGGGCTGAAGCAATTGCTACGGCAGTCTATATAATAAACAGGACTCCCATTGCAGCAATACTTGGGATGACTCGAGAGGAGAGGTATACTGGTAGGAAACCAGATGTTTCTCATTTGAAATTTTTTTGTTGCATTGCCTATGTACATGTGCTAGATGAGTTGAGATCCAAGTTGGATCCAAAAGCTGAAGTGCATCTTTATTGGTTACTCTCTGCAGCAAAAAGGGTATAGATGTTATAACCCTTCTACTCGTAAGTTTATATGAGCAGAGATGTTGTTTTTGATGAGATGAGTAGCTGGTATAAACCAGTAAATGTGATTGATGATGTAGATGCACAAAATGGTAATGCTGCACAGAATTCACAGCAGGAGTCACAAAATATTAGTGGACCTGGAGCATCCTCTAGCAGTGGTTCACATTCTTCACCATGGACAGGCAGATTGAGATCAGGAGAATCTTCTCAAAGCAATGCAAATAGTGGTATGCAAGTATCACGAAAAGAAAAAGAGAAGGTTGATCAGCCCATGTTTGATGTGAATGCATTATGTGGATGGTGAATCCAGTGGCTCAGAACAGAGCATTGATTATGAGTTAGGTATTCCTTCTATTGTTACACCTGGAGTAAGGAGGACCAGGGATGTTTTGAGAGCACCTGGGAGTGAACCTACTTTGCGCAGGTCTACCATAGCTAGGTATCCTGTGGATAGGCTGAAATATGATGGATTTACAGCCATTCATTATGCATATATGGTTAAAGTGATACAGGAACTAGAACCCACTTCTTTTGAGGAAGCCATGGGAAAAGAAAAATGGGAGAAAGCCATGGATGAAGAAATGGATGCCTTGGAAGCAAATGCTACATGGGAATTGGTACCTTTGCCTAAAGGTAAAAATGCAATTGGATGTAAGTGGGTTTATAAGGTGAAGCACAATGCAGATGGTTCTGTGAACAGATACAAGGTAAGATTAGTAGTCAAGGGGTATGCACAAACATATGGCATTGACTATGAAGAAACATTCAGTCCGGTTGCAAGGATGGCAACCGTAAGAGTAGTCATTGCTATGGCTGCATCAAAGGGATGGTCTTTACATCAGATGGATGTAAAGAATGCCTTCTTGCATGGTGATTTGCAAGAAGAGATCTATATGGAGCAGCCACCAGGTTATGTGCATGCTGTTCATCCTGAGTTTGTTTGCAGGTTGAAGAAAGCCTTGTATGGCTTGAAGCAAGCACCTAGAGCATGGTCTGACAAGATAGGACAGTATCTTGTCACTATTGGCTTTCAGATCTCCAAGGCAGATTTCTCACTTTATGTGAGAAAAATAGAGAAAGGTATTATGCTACTTGTCATTTATGTTGATGATTTGATTATGACAGGTGACAGTGATGAAGATATCCTTCACGTGAAAATGCTATTGAAGCAAAAGTTTGAGATGAAGGATTTGGGAGAGCTGTGTTATTTCTTGGGCATTGAGGTGATTAGATCACCAAGTGGGATACAGCTCTTGCAGAGGCAGTATGGATTGGACATGCTATCCAAATATGGGATGACAGGCTGTAAGCCTATTTCAATTCCTTTGGAGCAGAATGTGAAGCTGAGCACAGATGCAGGTGAGCTTCTAGAAGACCCTACTATGTACAGACGCATAGTAGAAAGCTTGATTTATATGACTATTACCAGGCTAGATTTGAGCTATGTTGTTGGATTGGTAAGTCAGTTTATGCAGGCTCCAAGGAAACCGCATTTGGATGCGGCTAGACGCATACTCAGGTATGTAAAGTCCACATTGCAGTATGAACTATTTTATGAGACTGGGGTTCAGATACAGTTGCATGGATATACTGATGCTGATTGGGCTGGTAGCATTTCTAATAGACGATCTACCAGTGGATATGTGTTCTCTTTTGGGAGTGCTGCAGTCACTTGAAGCAGTAAGAAACAGCCTACAGTTGCCTTATCCAGCACAGAGGCTGAGTACAAGGACGCAGCAATGGTTGCATGTGAGGTAGCTTGGTTGCATAAGCTACTTTATGATATGCATCAACCTACAAATGGGCCAGTTGTCATTTATTGTGACAACATGAGTAGTATATACTTGGCAAATAACCCAGTCTATCATGCTAGGACAAAGCACATTGAGGTGCATTATCACTATGTGCGGGAGAGGGTTTTACTAGGTCTTATTGATCTAGTTTATTTCAGCACAGAGGATGAGGTAGCTGACATATTCACGAAGGCATTGGGCGCAGAGAAGCTGCGCAAGTTCAGAGACCTGCTTGGTGTGCAAGAATTGGGATTGAGCTCGAGGGGGAGTGTTGAGATATCGAGCTCCACTCGTGATATGCCAGGGTGACCGTTGTGTATTTATGTCACCGACTTGTCAGTTGTAGACGCGGTTGGTACACTGCCCATGAATAATAGCTACATGATAGCTATCCTTATCTACTCTAGTTCGTGGCTCAGTTAGTATGCCACCTTAGTTGAGTTTGGTTTGAGACCCATATGTAGGGTTCTTCTATTTCTTTGTACTAGAGTTCTTTTGGCTTACACAACTAAGAAGAGGAAAACTGTTTTCAGCCTCCACCTTTGTGTGTATTCCCCCATTGTGCAAGCAAGAATGCTACAAGTGAGACTCCTTCCTTCTCTCCCACAATCTTGACATTGGTCCTTCTCTCTCATTTTCTGTTTTAAAATCATTGTACATGCCTTAATGTTCCTTTCATAAGCTTGTAAAAACTCCTCATGTAGCCTTGTGCTACAGCCTCTATACACTTTGTGAGGCCCCTGTTACAGCCTCTGGATGTCCACCATGTTTATGGTACCCACACTTAGCCTTTTCTGCTACAGCCTCTGGTGTTTTGCCATGTTTGTGGTATGCCCACACTTTGCAGGGTTGCTCTCGCTAAAGCCTCTACACACTTTGTACTTTCAGGTTGTGATTGAGGAGGGGTATTGAGAATTTGCCAATCACACCCTATGTATGCCCCTTTGTATGGAACAACTAGGCTAGGAAGATGCAGTTCATTCTAGGAAGAGAGACAGATCCCATAGACACAGTGATGTAGTGTGCTACCAAGAAATCCTATATAATGATGTACTTGACTATCACTTTTATATGATGATAATGCAATAGTACTTGTCTCTTTCTATCAAGTGTCTATGTCATTGTCAGTACTACACAAGAATGTCTTTATGAGTCCAAGTCTCAATCTTGGAACCTATTTCACTTGTGTAATAACACTTGTCTTCTTTGTCAATGTCATCATGAGTTCTCTCTTCATCTTCCATCCTCCATAGCTTCCACATCTTCCATGCTCTAGATCCTGTATCTCTCTCACATCCAAGCGGCCCAATCACAAACTCACGAACCCTCCCAACCGCCCATCTTTGTTGTCAAAAACTCTTGTTCTGTCAAACCTCAACCACCTATCGGCCTTATGCCCTCCTATGAATGAAAATCCTTTTTAGCGCTAGCCGCTGACCTCGCTGAGGACATCAAGGATGACGTGGTGGATTGTGTTAAAAGACTAGATGACACTTTCGTGTCACTCGTTCTAAGCTACGATCGTTTGGACTTAGGTCTATTAGAAGAACCCTTTGCAACTGAAGTGCAAAATATACCCTGTTCTTGGGAAACCTTTGAATTCACGTTCAGAAAAGCTTCTCACTCCACTGCCAAGTTGCTTAACAGCGAAATCTCCAAGGAGCAAGCCATCAAACAGCGCCTTATCACGTCATATGATCCACGAACCACTTATGCTATCACTGACCAAGAAATCGTAGAGTTATCACAACTCGCCGATACTAGATCACCTTTCTTGAGGCAGTGGTATGCTCTTAGGTTGCAATGGGAAATTGAAGGATGTCGCATAATGACCAATGCTGAGCAACGCCGCGCCATCAAAACAGTAGAGGATGATCCCACTTACATCATGCTCACCTTGTATAGAGTGTTAACCACTCTTCGGGGCCGACCCATGGACGAACACATCGAAGGACACCCCTACCTTGATCGCTTGTTGATTGAGGAAGAGTTACACATTGCTAGTCGTGTCAACTTTGGTGACTTCCTCACAGATGTTCTCACATACATCACGCACGTGGGAATTCAACCCTTTGATTTGGACCACGAAGCTCAATTGGAATACAATCCAAATTTCTATACTTGGCTCCTTCACAAGTAACTCCTACACCACCATGTCAAAAGCCCTTGACCTTTTAACCCTCAATCCTAGGAAGGATTCTTCTCAAGTAGAAGAGGGGGGTAAGGTGAAATGAATTAGATGAGAAATGAATCAAAGGGGGTAAATCAAGGAAAAATCAATGAAAAACATAAACATATATTATGAAAAAATGGATGGGGTAGGAAAATGGGCATGAAAACCTTGAAGTAAAGGGCAAAAAGTCCAAGTCTGAAAAGGAAAATCTACATTGCTTCTTAATGAATTCATTCAAAAAGCATAGAGTTTTTCTTTTCCAGCAATCGGCGAATTAATATATGGAAAGCACTAATGAAAGTTACGATTTATGGCAGGAACATAAAATGTCGCAGCAAGACCGCGCCCACCAACTCCCGTTCACAGATGAGGAAAGAGAGCAATACCGCATCCACCTAGAGAACCGTGCCTTCAGCCAGCTTAAGTTTCGAACCATCCACAACATAGAAGTTGTGGTGGCAAAGGAGGAAGCAACTAGGAGGGTACTTGAACAATGCAACCTCACGAAGTATCTTGAAAAGTTCTCACATGAGCCGGACCACCTGAAGTGCGTGGAATTCCTCAGAACATACAACCCAGATCAAGAATGTGGCATTGTGACTGTGGGCAGAGGAGAAAATGCAAAGCAGGTACAGGTCCACTTAGACCTAGCCTTGGTGGAGAAGGCTTTGGGGTTGGAGCCAAAGACGGAGAGGAAACAGAAAAGGGATGTTTATGCCATTCTTAAAATGAAGAGGGAAGATGTGCTCACAAATGACGGCATAAGCATCCAAGATATCCCCAACGCAGAAGCTAGGATGCAAGCCAAGCTGATATATGTGCTCTTCTCCAGCCAATGCTACAATTCATTCATGAATCAAATTAGCATACTTGTGCTGGAGAATGTAGCAGCCCATACCCTAGATGAAGTGGATTAGAACGAGTATGTGCAAAAAACGATCGACCAGGCAGCCAAAGCATTGGTCCTAGGAAGTGTGCCAACAAGAGGGGAATCTCCAACCTCTAAATCTACAAAAAGAAATAAAGCCTCCTCCAAAGTCTCCTTCATTGGGTATGGAGGTGTCTTGACTGCGCTCATCTAGGAGGCAGTGAAGGAAGCACATGATGCAAAAGAAGGAGAAGGAGAAACGCCAGAAAGGTCGCCTCCTCACTAGGACAAGGATAGGTCCACCGATAGAACTGAGACAGAGGAAGAAGGGGAAGGACAAACAAGCAAAAAGACAACCAAGAAGCCCAAAAAGAAGACGACATAGAGAAAGAAGAAGGATAACGAGGGCAGAAAGAAGGAGAGAGAAGACTTGGAAAGGGCAAAGAAAGAGTCCCTAAAAGAGGCCAAGGAGAGAGAGAGGAAGAAGAGATAGGAGGAAGAGAAGGAGAAAGAAGAATTACACAAAGCAAAGAAGGCATCGAAAGAGGAAGCAGAGGAGAGAAAAAGAAAGGAAAAAGAAGAAAAAGAGAAAAAGAAGAAAGAGCAAAGAAAAGTAGAGGAGAAAAGGAGAAGAAAGGCTGATGAGGAAGAGGAAGAACTAAGAAGGAAGGAGGAAGAGGACCTGGCTGAAGCCACATGCCGGTCCATCGAGCAACAAAGCCAAGCTGATGAATTGGGGAACTTGAGACCACACAGAGAAGAACAACCACGGTCTAGCACACAGATGCTGGAGATCATGCCACCTGCAGTCACTAAGGGCAAGAGCAAGGCCCCAATTCATCCAATTCCTACCCTCCTAGTGCCTTCCACTGAACCCACCACCATCACCCCTAGCATCCCGACCAGTGCCGATGTGTCAAATTTCGTGGCATGGATGCAATACTTCATCAACAAAGAGATGGACCAGGGATAGAGCACAGAAACCACGGCCACAAGACAAAAGAGGCCAGCTACTAATACAGAATCCAGGCAAGATCCTAAACGACAGAAGGTAGAAGCCTCAACCTCACCCATCCACACAACGATGACGCCATCGGCTAACTACGATGAGTATGTCGCCGAGCTGCTCTCCCAATTGGAGAAAGCTAAGGAGGAACGCAAGATAGCTGTGGTTGAGTTGGTAGCTGAGAAGGAATCAGTAGCCACCTTCTAGCTGGATAAAATGAGGATGATGGCCATGTAGTAAAGGGAGATTGCAGATCTCAAACAAGAAATAAAGGCTAAGGACGACAGGGAGGAGAACTGGAGATAGCAGCTCGAGAACGAAACATAAGAGCTAGTGAAGATGCAAAGAGAGCACAACCTCCTGATAGTGCAATACCAGGAGCTCATTACAAAATCTGCTCAGGTTGATGCGCTTGTGGCTGAGATGAATGCTAGAGATGAGGAGAGAAAACAAGACATAGAGGAGCAGCAAGAAGAAATTGAGTGCCTGACAGATCAACTAAACTCTTAAAAAGAAGAGCAAGAGAGACTGGTCAGGGAGTTGGAGGACCAAGAGCAAAGGCTCATGACACTAACCCTAAAGCAAGGAGAGAGCATGGAGGAAATGAACAAGAGAGTAGAGGAGTGGGCTGTGCATAATGAAAAGAGGGTGAAGACACTGGCACGGCGCCTTGCTCTGGTAGAGAAGGAGAAAATCATTGTAGAGAGCAAGGCGGAAGCCACCCAAGTGGCCTTCGATGCCCAACATAAAGCCTTCCTCGACACCATCATGGACACCACCCGCTCAGAGCAAGGAGAGTCCTTGGAGGTGACGCAAAGAAAGCTCAGCATTGCAGATGCCACCCCAACCTGCGGAGGTTAGGCTGAGCTTGGACGAGCAACGAAAATACCTATTATTGGCCGGCCTAACTCCCCAGGAAATCAACGCCCTCTAATTCAAAGAGGAAGCACCATAGGAAGAACGGCAGGGGGAGGAAGCAGAACTTGAGATTGACATGAACCGATTCAAGGAGGATGTAGTCCCACAACCCCCCTTGCCGCAGTCTCAAGAGCAACCATAGGAGGACCCATCTGCACAAAGACAAGCCGCATCTAGGGAAAGATGCAGAAAGCTAGTAGAGGAAGCCAAGAAACAACTGAGAGCCAAACTAGCTGTGCTGCCGTCCGCACCCCTCCCACCTTGCCCTGATGATATCCCCGCTGGATTCCACACAGAACTGGTGTTGTGGGAGATACAAGAACAAGGAAAGGATCCATTCACCTTTAGTTTTCCCCTACCCAACAGTCTGCAGAGGGTCTTGCCGCTCAAGGTGATGGATGAGGTGATTGTGATTGGTGGCCGGTTGGGGCAAAGATGGCTAGAAGAGCGAGAAAAAACCCTGACCTCTTGGGGAACAGAAGTGGCTGATTACTAGCAGAACAAAGTTTTTGAAGTTCCACACACTGTACAGGGCTACAAAAGCCAACCCGTGTGGAGGAGGCGAGTATGCAACATCAGTATGCTCGCCTGGATGGCGTTTTGTAACACCCTGCCATTCGAGCGGAACAACCCCACCTACATGGCATACCCTCGAAGGGCAAGTGTGGATTTTGATGCCACCCTCCACGGGCAGTACGACATTCCTATTATTTATAACTTTAATGTAGTATCCTTCGATTATGCCCTTCTCTTTACCTCTGAAAGCCTAGATGATTCTATGACATGCCTTCTTGCAGATTTCTCCTCATGCCCTAACCCTGCCTTTGTAACAACCTGTAATTATCTTAGGTTACTTAAGCTACTCCTTAAGCAGGACCTGATTCCACAAGAGCACTGCCTACCTCCCCTCTTCTGTGACCCTAATTCTATTGACACTTGCGCCATGGCTCGTCTTATGATGAGGGCTAGTCTCCTCCCCCCTTTTTGCCTAGCCCTCCTAGAAGATATGAATGACAACCAATTCACTAGGTGCAATTATCCTTTCCTCTCCACCACTTCTCTCCACATCCGCATGAATCTGAAAGGATACATGCAAAGCTACCAATTTTTGAGCAAATCTATCCGACCCCCTTCCCCTCCTCATTCAGATGAAGAAAACTAGGCCTCGATGTCATTCCACAACTGCAAAAAAAAAAAAAGAAAGAAAGAAAAGGAAAGTCAAAGCAAAGAAAAGAATAACATGAAAGGAAAAGCACACAAGCACTCACTTGCAGAAGCACTTAAACACCACAGAGAACACTTTCACTGCACCTAGGGGTTCTCAAGTTAGGCGTGCCCGATGGCTTCAGTCGACCGGCTCCGCTCCTAACCCCCTAGCCCTTTTTGCTTCCCCACTTCATGCTTAGGGCACATCAACGGCAGGACATACCTAGGGAGCTAACACTCCCTGTCACCCTAAGCCACTTGCACCACACCTCCCTTAACACAAATGGGGTCCTCAAGTGTGGGACATCACCCAGGCTTGCCTGCGGTTAGACCCACCTCCCCATTCCACTAGCACAAGTACACTGCACTAACATAGTAAGGTAGACACTCCCCTTAGGAAGAGCACCGCACCTTCTCCTTTCAGGCATCATACAAGCGGCAAACCACCAACTTCGGAGGCCCCCGTCAACCACTCATTATCCATCCGGCTTCCGAGACAAACATCAACTTCCACATGCACCTGAATCTACATGTGGCCCTTCCCTTTACACCATCATTGCCCAAGTGCCTACCACCCTACAACAACACAGAAGTGCCATGGAACTGGCACCCGTCTCGGAGGGGAGTAATGTTAACCCCAAGTCGAGATGGCGGAAAATGGCAGAAAATTAAGGAAAAAGTTAAAAAATCATGGAAGAAGAGCAAAGACATGCAGGCAACCTCTAGAAGCTAAGCCGAGACCAAAGGCGCAATTTTAAATGAAAGGTGCCTTAAAAAACTTGGAAAACTCTTGTAAAAGAGTGCCAGGCTCCCTCCTGTGCCAATTGTAAAATATTAGACGGGCATAGGCTAGAGGCATAAGGCTAGAAGAGGGAAAAGGAAAAAAGACCTTGCCACAATGGCCGGTCATGTAAAAAAGGGGATGGGTGCCCATGGGATTTTAGGGTTTGTATATAAAGTTCAAAAAGTGAATGGAAGCTCATTCTTTGGTGTGTGGCTAACAAGAGCTCTCTTCTTCTCTTCTTCTTGCTTGTGCGTGCTCTTGAGAAAGGGAGTGTGAGAGTGTGAGGAGTGAGTGTGTGGGAGTGAGGGATCAAGAGGGTGAAGCTCTTCACCATCTCCTCTTCTCTTCTTCTCTTCTCTTTTCTCGCGTGTGCGGCTATGGAGGATGGAGCTTGGAGATGGAGGAGGCTTGAGGATGCTTGAGCTAGCATCAAGAATCGTGGAGCTACCGAGGTGTGCGAGGGAGGAGGCTACTCACATCGACATCAAGGTAAGCTCACTATACTCGTAGGATCGAAGGCGCGTCGGCTAGGTGAGAGATAGCCATTAAAGCTCGCCTGAAATGCTTGAAGCAATAAGCGGTCCGTGGGTCTTGGCGGTTGAGCGTGATCTCCCCCTACAATCCTTGCACCATTGTTTCCACCGTAACCGAGCCCGACCAACTAGCTTAAGTTTGGCTATCATTGCTTGATTGGTAGAAGCAGTTCACGAAGCAACAAAATAATCATCCATCAACTCAATCCATATCTCCGCCTTAGCTGCAACGTCTATTTCTTCTCCATCAAACTCGGGTGCCTTAATTTGCTTGAGAAGAAATTTCTTCTCTCGCATGTCAGCATTTGTGGGTGTAGGAGGTGCTATAAATCAAGCCATACCATTTAGGTTATTCTATTTAGGATATGTCTATGAGCCATAGAATAATTAATCATGCATCATTACGAAGTACCAACTGTAAGGTGCCCGCCCATCAATTGTCCAAGCATGCTTTTAGTGGTCCATCAAGGAATCTAAGCGTCGCCGCCTGGCACTCCCAGGGAATGTTTTGGGGTTTTTCACCTAGGGCTTCCCAAGTCCGCCTCGCAACGAAACGTTCACGGCTGAAATCCACTAGCATCGACCTGAAATATACGTTCCTAGTTGTCAAGGTCTCCTAACAGCATTCTAGCATCGAGTTTTGGACATCCTACTTCACGCAGAGATACCCAATCTAAAGCAGATCCATACCGCACTTGGTTCAAAGAGAATGGGTAACGAGAGGGATGGGCGCTCAAGCTCTCTACCCGTAGGGCATAGTCCCATTCCGGTCCCCTAAAATGGCATGAATCAGGGTTCTATCCTAAAAATTCCTAAGGTCGGAGACGGTAAACCTTGTCAGAAGCCTCCCAACTCTCTAGGACCACCCTGTCGTAGGACGTACCCGTTGGGGGTTCTTCCCACCCGCTTCCCTGAATAGCTTTAGTTTTCTAATTAGGTCCTACCACATTTATGTGTGACACTTAAAGTCAGCTTCATTAATTAAGCCTTTAAGGAAACAAGGTTTGTTCACATAACTTATAGCACAGACACAAAAACAGAGTAAAGCAATCTATTGACAAACAAGTTCAAACAAGTTCCTCAACTTATCTTCAAGTTAATCTTTGTCTCCCGCCCGTACAGGAGAATTATGTATCCCTTCTGTCCAACAAAAGTATCCCTTTTGCCCTGCAGAAGTAATTGGTCCAAATCACATGGCACCACAATTTCAATCCTTTATCTAGAATAAGATCTCCCAACATGCCAAGAGGTTTGGGAGCCACAAAGGTCTTCAACTCCATTCTAGACCTAGCAAGAGGTGTCCAGAGCTCCACCTGACCTGCAAGCTATCTAGGAGTGAAACATCATTCCCGTGGTTGGCATTTTCACCACTCGACCTTCGGCCCATGAATCGAGCAGTACCCTCTTTGGGTTAATCCGCGGTGTGATCATGGAGGTGATCCACCCATGTAATATATCCTTCCTTAATTAAATCCTTTAGGAATCCAGCACAATAAGACATTCAGCCCTAATATCATTTTCTAGGAAAACATTCATTTATCCCCATGGCAACTTGTCATCACAGACCCTTGCCATGCATTTAGCATAAATCACAAGCACTTGGAACAATCATCCAAACAACAAACTAACAACCAGTTGAATGTAAAAGCATTTAGGATGTTGTTAGATCAACCAACAAAAAACCAATTGTATCCTCGCCAAACAATGCAAGAATAGTCGCGATAACATTACCATCACATATGTGTTCTTCCCCTTGGGATCAAAGAGAGATTCTATGTAACATTTACTTAACTCTTGTATGCATAATTTTTAATATCATGATTATGCCATTCATAACCCCTAATTAATTCTTCCTTGTAGTTGCTCTATTAATGAATAAGCCATATGCAACTAGATGCAATTAACTTTCCTTAATACATACACTTTGCAAGCTCAATATTTTGAATACGTGTGATAAAATTTATCCCTTCTGATGACCTATACTCGTGCATCATAGTATGGGACCTAATGTATCTCATACGAGAATACATTACTTACGATTGGAACCGTAGTTGGATTGACAGTGATGCCTTTGCCTGAAGCTTCGTTGCTGGTTGTGGGATTGCCATCCGCACATGACATTCTTTGCTTGGGGGTCATCGTCCGTAAGTAGACTTAAGAGATTAAGAAGGCGGAATAGATTTGAGATGGGAGAGCGTAAGAGAAGATGGTTAAGTCAAGTATCAAAATAGAGGGAATTGAACTAACACTTTCCTTTGCAACCTCTTGGGGTAACTACTCTCTCTCTCTCTCTCTCTCTCTCTCTCTCTCTCTCTCTCTCTCTCTCTCTCTCTCTCTCTCTCTCTCTCTCTCTCTCTCTCTCTCTAGCTCTCTCTCTAGCTCTCTATCACAATCTCTTGGAGGGGTATCCTTCTCTCTACCTCTCTCTCGCAGTCTCTCGGGGTCTCCTTATGTTTCTTGTGCCTCTCCATGAGTCATATTTATAGTGAATTATGCTTCTTTTGCCTCCTTATGCTTCTTGTGCCTCCCCATGCCTCATATTTATAGTGAATTATAGAAGAGGGCTTGTGGCTGAGAAGAGGAGCTCTTTATGGAGGGGGATCTTTGAAAAATCGGTTATCTGATGCTTAGATTATAAATCTAATGGTTCCATTGGCTCCAAAAGGGGGGTAGAAGTCCAAGACACTTGGTTAGAAAGCTCTTACTTCATTCCTTCTTCTTTTCTTTGTTCAAAGTGTTGTTTTCTGTCTATAGACTGCGATCACGGCGCAAACAATTTTGCAAATCTCTCTCTTTATTTTTTCTTTTTATAAAATCTTTAAAACTCACTAAAACATCACTTGTCTTTTCTTTTAAATAACATCGAGTTCTAGAAATCTCCATATCTTTTAAAGATAATATCTAAAATATCTACAATATACTAGTTTTGCCCAAAATCTAATATTTTTGGACCATCCAAACTATACACATTAATACTAGTGATTAATATAGCTCATAAGTCTCGTCCACGTTGTAACTTACGTGAAGGGTGGCTACAGTCCTTGTCGATGCGAGAAAAATATCAGATTTACGACTATTGATTTTTCTAAATAAAATATTTTTAATTAAATAAAAATTATTAGTTATTAATGTTAGTTAGTATTTATCTTAGTTAGTAACCTTACTAACTTATTAATTGACTTACTAACTTTCGAACTAACCAACTAACTTTTAATTGCATGGAAATATTATAGCATTAAAAGAATAGGAAGGTGCTCAATTATGACTTGACTCATAACTCAAACTAGCCATCAAGAGCCAAAATAGAACGTGTCATTAAGAAGACCCCAAAGTAGTCCAAGGCTAATGTTAGAAGGTAATTGTAAGAGCTCCCCTAAACAGCAATTCAAAAAGACATCTTCAACAAAAGAAAATTCGACCAGGGAATTTACAAAGTGATTCCACTGTCAAGGAACTAGCTGACAAGTCACCATCTCAAAAATATGCAACATATCCAAGGCTACACAATGGGTACATCCGTAAGATGGGATCTCTTATACTATAGGTCCCATTCAACTAATTAATTACTAGCTGTGAGTCACCTTTCACCAATAATCGATGGATACCACCACATCGAGCTACATTTAGCCCCATAATCAAGGCTTTATATTCTTTCATATTATTAGTAAAAGAGGATCCTAAATATACTCCTCTCTTCATGACAACCCTCTGTCAGGTATCTTTAATGACCACACCAATGCTCGCATGTTTAGTGGGCCCTCTAGAAGCTCCATCAAAATGCAATGTACAGATCCAATATTCAGCAAAAGGCCACACCATATTGATCAGTTCACTCATACTTATGATAATCAAAATCAAGCCAATAGAGAGGATGTATAATAAGTACAATTCTGCCTTCCTTGCTAAACTCGATAGGAATGTTGGTCAAAATTCTATGACAATGGTGCCAGTAGACCTTAATCTCCCACATGAAAGATATGTCTTGCCACTCAATAACCTGATAGCCTTTACTTAACTAGATCACTCAACCTTGGTGGTAACATTGCTCCAAATATTGATGCTCAAGATAAGGAATGATTCTTCCCATCCGATCTTCTTAGTTCCTATTGCAAGTTAAAGTTGAATCATGAAGGACATGCACAAGCACTAAGCCCAATGTTATCTCTTACACGTAGTAATGCTTCAGCTTATTAAAGCTAACTTTATTTTTAAACTCTACCCCCTACAAGTCTGCTAAAAGGGCTGTAGAGCCATTCTTTCCTAAACATACAATTTTGAATGGCCCATCCCGTTTGGGTTCGAATTTACCAAGAAATAGCTCACGACGAACACCATAGTATAGCATAACTGACCCTTCACAAATTTATATTTCTTAGCTTGAAGGTCATGAATTACTTTCATTCTCTTCTTCCCTAGTTATTGATGTAATAAATCCTACAACCGAGTTGCATCATGATGTGCAAAAGAAGTATATCGTTCTTTCAATGCTTCTGCCTCACCCAACAAATGATTGAGGGTGAAATGCAGAGTGGCCAGCTCTATATCCAATGGCAAAACACACTCTTCGCTATACACCAGCTCAAACGAGATGTGGCTGATAGTTCTCTTGAATGTCATATTGTAAACCCAAACTGTCACATACAATTTTCTATTCCAATCTCGCTTACTTTCTAACACTATCTTGGATAAGATTCTCACAAGCTATTTATTCATACTCTCAACTTGGCTATTTGCTTGAGGATTATATGGGGTAGTTTTATTGTGCTTCATCTTCATACTTCCATCAAGGCTATTATAACCTTGTTTAAGAAGTATGTCCCTCAATTAGATGCTATCTCCTTAAGTGGACCAAACTAGCAAACAATTTGCTCCATGATGAAACTAGCAGTCTCCTCAGCATCATCATTCATCGTTGCTCAAGCTAGTATGTCGCTATAATGATATAACGCTTCCATGTAGTCGATGAAGGGTATACTGGTCCAACAAAATCAATACCCCATTTTTCAAAAGGTAACGTAACGAAAATAGGATTTAGAGGTCGCTTTCGATTCTCCCTAGCATCGCGTCTTTGGCAAACATCACAGCACTTAACATAACTGAAAGCATCCCGAAAAATCAATGGCCACCAATATCCAACATAGAGAGCTTTTTGGGCAGTAAGCCATCTGGCAAAATGTCCCCCACATGCTGAATCATGGTATTCCTCTAGAATGAAAGGTACTTCATCATGTACTACACATCGGTGATAAATGTCATCCACACCTTTCCGATACAAAACGCCTACTATAATCGAAAAGCATAGTGCTTGTTGCTTAATCCTTCTCTTCTCAGACTTTAGTCCCAAATCCCCTTGTAGATAGATAATGCCTTATAGTTGTATACTAAGAAAGGATGGAAAAACTATATCAATTTTAAATAGACCTTCAATGTCACTTCCTTCAGTCAGAATTTCCTTTCACTCCTTGAAATCCACAAGACATTCCACAATGCCCTGCAACTTCGATGGCTTACTCTTAAGCTCATAATCAAACTCCTACAAAGTGATTAACCACTTTGCTAAACAATTAGGTGACTATAACTTGTTCATCAATAGTCTAATTCCTTTCACCTTCGTAAAAAATATCACCTTCTCATAGAGAATATAGTGCCTAAATTTCTTTGTTGCAAAACCATTCCAAGGTACAATTTCTCCATATAAATATAATTGACTTTAGATATCCCCAATTTTTGACTAGCAAAGGCAAGTGGATGCACTACAAGGATATATGGAAATACCAATGGGTAGTTCCAACACATATTAGTGGAGTCGCTATTTCCGTCACTAATAGCAACGGTCCCCAGACAAAAAAAAAGGACCAAAACCCGAGCATGGCATTTTGTTGCAAAGAGCAAAATAGAGAGTGAAATAGATCATGTGTTTGGGAGGGAGAGGGAGAGAAAGAGAGAAAGAGAGAGAAGGAGAGCTTCTTACCACCACTATCATTGCCGTTTGTGAAGAAGAGGAGGAAGTGCACGAAGGGCAAAGAGGAGCCGCCGTCACAAAGAGAAGACGAAGGATCCATCCTCGAGTCTTTGTGGTGAGTGCATTTCTCCCTCTAAGTTCATTCTTATTCTTTCTCATTTTCTTTTGTTTTGTTGTTGAGAATGAGGTGCATTGAGGGAGAAGAAGAAAGAAAAAGTAAGGAAGAACGAGAGAGAGAGAGAGAGAGAGAGAGAGAGAGAGAGAGAGAGAGAGGGAATAAACATGAAACATAATAAAGAAATAGAGAAATAGAGAGAGAGAGAGAGAGAGAGAGAGGGAGAGAGAGAGGAGAATGAATGAGTGCATTGCTCCCTCTAAGTTTGTTCTTATTCTTTCTCCTTTTCTTTTGTCTTTTTGTTGAGAATGAGGTGCATTGAGGGAGAAATAGAGGAAATGAGAGAGGGAGAAGAAGAAAGAAAAAGTAAGAAAGAACGAGAGAGAGAGAGAGAGAGAGAGAGAGAGAGAGAGAGAGAGAGAGAGAGAGAGAGAGAGAGAGAGAGAGAAAGGGAATAAACATGAAACATAATAAAGAAAGAGAGAAATAGAGAGAGAGAGAGAGAGGGAGAGAGGGAGAGAGAGGAGAATGAATGAGAAAACACAAGGCGTTAGAAAAAAACAAAGAGAGGGTTTGTTCTTGTTCTTTAATTTTTTCTTTTTGTTTTTTTTTTACAATGATGTGCATTGAGGGAGAAAGAGAGGAAATGAGAGAGGGAGAATAAGAAAGAAAAAGGAAGAAAGAATGAGAGAGAAAGAGGGAATAAACATGAAACATAATAAAGAAAGAGAGAAATAGAGAGAGGGAGGGAGGGAGAGAGGAGAATAAATGAGAAAACACGAGGGGGTAGAGAAAAAAAAGAGAGGGTTTGTTCTTGTTCTTTAATTTCTTCTTTTCTTATTTGTTTTTTTTTAATAATGATGTGCATTGAGGAAGAAAGAGAGAAAATGAGATAAGAAATGAGAGAGGACGGAGAATGTGGTGCATTGATGGAGAGCGATAGGAAACGAGAGAGAGAGAGAGAGAGAGAGAGAGAGAGAGAGAGAGAGAGAGAGAGAGAGAGAGAGAGAGAGAGAGAGAGAGAGAATAAACATGAAAGATAACAAAGAAATGGGGAAAGAGAGGGAGAGAGAGGGAGAGAGAGAGAGAGAGGAGAATGAGTGAGAAAACATAAGGGGGTGGAGAGAAACAAAGAGAGAGGCAACAAAGAGAGAGAGAGAGAGAGAGAGCAAATAAGAGAGGGAGAAGAAGAAAAGAAGAGGAAGAGAGAAATGGTTGTCACATCTGTTGTACTCTCGTATTCTGAAACTGTTGAGCAATATATGAAAGGTGGAATGGTAATAGTAGTAGTAGTAGTAGTAGTAGTAGTGGTGGTGGTGGTGGTGGTGGTGGTGGTGGTGGTGGTGGTGGTGGTGGTGGTGGTAGTAGTAGTAGTAGTGGTGGTAGTGGTGGTAGTAGTGGTAGTAGTAGTAGAGAGAGAGAGAGAGAGAGAGAGAGAGAGAGAGAGAGAGAAAGGTGCAAAGAAAGGGGGAGAAAACCAAGACTTTAGTTGTCATTAATTTTATTGAGTTACAAGAGAAGAAATCCCTTCGCAAAAAATTTAAGAAAGAAAAAGAGAATGAGAACAAAAACAAATTGTTTGTCATAACGTAGACCAAATGGAAAACGATAAAGCTCGTGATGTTCAAGATCGCAAGGCATATCTTAATCAATGTGTCACGTGTCCTTGCTCTCAATGCAAGTTGGAAATTAGACGAAAACATCGATTGTCTATAGAACACATATGACGCTTCGGCGAGTTTCGATCGGAGATCATTGATCAGGCAATCTCAGACTTTGAGCAAATGGTAAGAAAAGTGTATATCAATTATGCATTGTATTCACAAACTAATTGAATATCATATACAAAAGATTGGATGTGACCGTAGAATTTATTACAATGAGGTGATGTCTCATCTCAAGGATTGTACCTATTGCAGCCAGTTAGAAGAGTTCGTGGGTATCCAATGGATGGAGTGCCTAAGCCAATCCACCACTTGGAAAGCACTACCCAATCTATACCGTCAATACCAAAGGAGACATACAACCTTTCAAACTTTCCTATAATCTTGGAGCCTGAGATGGAAGCAATGATCGATGCATTGAGGCCCATGGATGCCGATACATCTAATTCTCTTAGAGAGAAAGAATCCATACTATTATATAATGGGTGCCAAGTATCTTGCCTAAAGACACTGCTTGCACTCTCAAGCGTGTAAGCAAAATACGGGTGGAGCAATGCAAGTGTGACCGAGTTGTTTAGGTATCTTCTACGTACACTTCATTGATTTTTTTTGGTACCGTTATAAAAAACAATTGTGATTTTTCAAGGTGTTTTATGATTTCTTTTCAGGTTGCTAAAGTATTATATATTACCACTTGCAAATACCATGCTTGAGTCTCCTGATGATGCGTGACATGTTTTACGAAAGCTTGGCATGGACTACAACAGCATCCATGCATGTGTCAACGATTACGTGCTATTTTGAGGAGAATACCAGACTATGGAGACCTATCCAAAGTGTGGTGCTCACAGGTATCGATAGAACTTGCAAGGATAAACCATCCCTTAGAAAGTTCTTAGACACTTTCTACTTATCCCATGTATACATCACATGTTTTGTATGTCAGGCATGGTGAGCTTGACAATGTGGCATGGGCAGAATAGATCCACAGATGGAGTCCAACGAATATTAGCGGATTCACGCGCATAGAGCCACCTTGACTCTACCTTTCCAACCTTTGCACAAGAGTCAAGGAATCTTTGGCTCGGTCTTGCTATGGATGGTGTGAAACCATTCAATCTCCGCTCAACTTCTTATATGTGTGGCATGTAGTCCTTGTTAACTACAACATCCCACCATGGCTTTCTACGAAGAAAGAACACCTAATCCTTAGCTTGCTCATTCTTGGCCACTACAAAGTCAAGAATATGGATGTCTATCTCTGTCAATTAGTTGATGAGCTTAATATTTTGTGGGAGGAGGGGTTCATCGTGGAAGATATGAGCAAGCGCGATGGTCGACGGTCTACCAATATATGAGCCATTATCATGTGGACCATGTATGACTTTTCGGGATTTGGGGAGTGCTCGGGTAAGTAGGCTTCCATTCTCATTGGTAATGTCTATCATAGCTTATTCAAGTTTATATTCAGAGGATAGAGATGTTGAGATAGGTTTGGTTACCTCAGGTTATGATGTGTGTCTATTGTGTGGGCCGCAGTTAGGCTCCCAAAGGTCACGAACTATGAAGAAGACGGTATATCAAGGACATCTTGCTTTCTTTCTAAAGGGTCATGAACTGAGGGAAGGTTTTCTTGGACGATCTAGCACGAATGAACCACCAAAGCTGGTGCGAGCTGAAAATGGTCCACACGAAGTCGCATCCAAAAGGAATGTGATGGTTCTCAGTTTTCTACGAGTTCCCATATTGGACCCACTTACAAATCAACCACTTGTTGGATCCCATGCATATTTTCAAGAATGTGGGCAGCTTACTACGAGACCACATCACAAGAAAGAGAGATCATGCAAGGGCACGATCTGATTTGAAGGAGATAGGCAAGACGGAGGTGCTGATGGTCGCTTACAACTACCTTGTGCTCCTTGGGTTTGCTCCATTAAAGAAGAGCACTTTGTGAAGCAAACTATCATATCTATCCGGACTCCGACAGGTATGATGCGTTCTCTGAGATTCGCATTTTCTAAAGAAGACTAATTATCAGAGCTAAAATCCCATGATTGGCATAAGATATGTCAAGTTTGTACTACGAAAGGATTGTAAGTGGCCTGTATATTTTGCTATTTGAAGTGTAGTCATTGTTCATAATGCTTCTTCATTTGTGGCAGTTTGTACTACCAATCGCGATCACAAGATGCCTTACCCCAAAAATATGCGGGGCGATTTACGAGTTGTCAAATTTAATGTAATGGATCTCACAAAAGGAGATCAAGACATCCTCTATTGAATCCACAAGGCAGGGGGTAGTGGAGACGGTCTATCTCTTTGAGAAGTACCTACCCACCAACATGCTTACGATACAAACCCACCTCTTGGTGCATCTTATAGACAAAATGGAGATTACTGGACCTATCCATATGTGATGAATGTTCTTCTTGGGAGTGCTTCATGAAAACCCTGAAAGACTTTGTGTGGCAATGAGGTAGTATGGCTGAAGGTTGGTTGGTGTCTGAGGCATTAGTGCATATTTCATAATGGTTACCAATGGTGGATTCAGACAACATTATGCTATAGTAGCTGAAGGACGATGATAGACTGATCAGAGATGTGGTGGTTGGAAATGGGGTAAAAAAGAGGATGGATGCTGCAATGGAGGAGAAAGTGAATTATTTTGTATGTTGCACCATGCCTCCATGGAGATGTGGCTTGCTAAGAATGAGCAAGCCAGGAAAGATTGGGAAGAAGTGCGATCCGAATTTTGACATAGAATGTGCCATCGACCAATTCAATATCCTGAGGGCATGGAGGAGATGCCGCGATTTATGTCTCTATGCGATGGTTACATGGAGCTTTGATGGCAGCCTCTCACGAAGAAGGGGTGGAGGTCTCTAGTGAGAAGTGAGAATTGTCGAGGGGATGTAGTCAAAGGTGACTGCATGTTTTATAAGCTATCGTATCTAAATTTTATATGTGACAACTAATTAACCATTTCAATGTACAATACAAAATACATAGTGCAGTGTGGTCGCGCAGATGAAATTTTTGTATGGAGCATATCGACAAAATACACTCCACAATGGATTGTGGTGTCATGGCAAAGTTTGAGCAAGAGAGCCAACGGTGAGCCACGAATCCAAAACCATTATAGATTAGATGCAGTATTTTGGGAACTTGCAAAGTATTATAAGTCGATTACCGTAGCTTCTCCATGATTCTATTCGATGTGCAGTGGTTTAAAGTGGTAGTGGAAGGAACCGGCGTGGCAACTGTTTGACGAGGTCCATCTGGATATCTCGAAATAGATTCCAAAAGAAGATGGCTAGATTTGCATGACACGTTTCTCTTGCTGGCCCATTGTGAATAGGTGCATTGACACATGTTTTTAAATTTTTATTACAACATGGTATATGTCACAAATGTTAGATCTCTCTTGTATGTGACTTTGAACAAGTAATTTTCTATCCATGTAATTTTATTACGACACCATCAGGTCCTTCTGTTAGATCTACTTCTGCACTCTCTAATGCTTTGGCTTCCAGAAGACAAGGTCGACACTCCAGACTTGGGTCGGTGGGACGACGGAGGGAGTGGTTCTGGGGGATGCTACGGAGACATGGATGCGGTGAGCCCACAATTGGCATGACTTAAGATACAGGTGCTACTCCTTGCTCTTATGCAAGTTCAAGAGAGGGTGGCTCAAGTGGTTGTTGTGGAGGTACTGACGCAGTGTCTCCATTTCTTCATTCTACTGGAGTTGCATCACCTATGGGATTTGTCAAACCTGTGGGGATGTCTACTCCAATCACTCTAGCTTTTTCTCAGTCGTCCACGGGTGGCACCCCTATGAGTGCTACTCTGAGAGATACCACCTCGATGGGTACACCAAATGTACAGGGGTCTCCTAAATATGCCTAGGAGCACGGTCATAAGTGGGAGAGGACATCTTAGACATATCCTAGAGGGGTATGGATACCTTGCAGATGATAGGACAAGAGCCATCATCATGAATGATGAGGAAAGGAGGGTGGTGGCTCGTATGAGAGAGTTGTGCCAACAAGTTTTTTGACACAATGTCTTGGATCATTGGAAGAACATATTGGAAGGGGAGCAAGGACTACGTAGTAGCATCCTTGCATGAGGAGTTTCTGGTATCCACCGTAACAAATAGGTTTTTCACGGGTTGGATGATGGAGTGCATACGTGTGTACATGTCACATAGACGATCAAACGTACGCAAGGCACTTAAGAGTGGGGCCTCAAAGCTCAAGTGGCTAGATGCAGATGACTGGTGCCAACTCAAGGATAAGGCTACAGATTCTCCAGGACGTTAATGGAGACAGCAGCGGAGGCAAGAGTGGTCCATCATCTTGGGAGTGGCGACCACAAGACTTATCTGAAGGACTTTGTAAGATTTTATTTTGTTCTTCTCGCTTATTTTTTTACAATTTTTCTTATACTGAAAACCGTGTTTATAACAACTGTATTTTGTTTTCTTTGTGGCACTCCCTGCAATACCACTAGTGTAGAGAGTCGATATGCAGAGAGACATAGTCTCACTACATTGATCGATAGATTGTATGCATACGGTGGCCTAGTAAGTTACTCATCTTTCTTGCTGTGGTTACTAATTTAAATTAAAATGCATTATTGTATGGTGGACCGATGTGTAGTTGTTTCTTTTTTTTTGCAGAGTTCGTTTGATGCTCCTTTGCAATGAGACAAGCTTTCATATGGTGAGGATCTATAGCTCGCGCTTGGATTCCTGGAGCACACATCCTCTTCTTTTTTGGTCCTATGATTTATGTAGGCATTTTTTTATATGCACTATGTTATTATCATCCTTTTATCTTGCCATGATTCCATGAGCGCTTTCATTAAGCAATCTTGTATTTATTTTATGTATCAATCTTGTGGATTCAAGTGCACTTTACCTTTGATGACCATTGTACACTTTACTGTAACCCTTTTGTATGGCCCAAATATAGCACAAGCTGCCCTGCCACAAAAAAAAAAAATTTCTCTGTAACCATTGCTATTAGCATCGCAAATTTACCTGCACATGTCGTTATTATCGTCATATTTTGTGTCGCAAAACATCGCTATTTGTGTCACAAATGCGACACAAATAGCAATGGTTCTATGACGTCGCTAATACCGACGTTTTTAGCGAGAACGGGGGCAATTTTTTTTGTGAACATTTTTGTTGCTTTGAACATCGATATGAGGCTTTATATTATAGTGATGATACCATTTCTCTTCCCAAATTTGGGCTAATAGGCTAATAGCAGCTATTACTATGCATTGTTGCTACTGAAAATAAATTGAAAACTTCACCTCTTCTAGGTGCTTTTAGGATTGACACTTTTGCTAGTTTCTACTTCAAATCCTCGAAGGATACTTGATAAACTTCATTCCAATTAAATAGATAGTTAAAGAATAACAAGTTCATCAATGGCAATGCTCTTTCAGTGAATTGATAAATCTCAGATAATATCCTACTAATGACAAAAAACTATGTACCTCTTTTGGAGTACATGGTGGGCTCATAACAACTATAACCTTTATCTTTTTAGGGTCAATCGCAATACCAACCGAACTAGCCACATGGCCCAATAATAATCCATAGGATGCACTTTCGTGGATTAAGAGCAATGCAGAACTGCCTGCAATACTCAAAACATTTCCTTAAAATGATCGATTGTCTTTCCCTTATGGTGGCTGCCCCCAAATCGTCAATGAAAACTTTTAACTCCTCATGGGAGATGTCATCAAAAGTCTTATTAGTTGTACGCTGCTAAGAACCAGGTGCATTGCATAACCCAAAGGCCATCACATGATACGCAAAGGTACCAAAGATAGTGATAAATGTCATTTTCAATTTGTCTACCTCTATAATAGCCCTTTAGTTGTATCCAGCAAAGCAATCCATAAATGAATAGATTTCCCTACCCACTAATTGATCTAAAATATAATCAATAAATGGTGATGGATAGTAATCATTAATCATCTACTTATTAAGCTCCCTAAAATCTACACAAAGCCAAATCTGATTGTTCTTCTTCTTCCTGATAAAAACTCGTGAACACCACTCTATGTGTTGTACCAGAAACATCAGGCCAGCTTTTCATAATTTTGTCAATTCTTCGAATATCCCATCCCTTAATTCGTAAGGCATATGCCTTACTTTTTTATGCACACTATGGCTACCTTCCTTTAGAGGAATGTTATGAACAACTAAGGTGGGAGGATTATCTCTCAGCTCATCATAGCTCCAAGCAAAGATTCGCAGAATTCCTTAATCAAGGACACATAGTCCTCCCTTTCTTTCAAATTGAGCATGGACCCTAATTTAATTGGTCGTGAATCATTTAGGGTGTTAAGGTCTAGTTCAATTACATTCGCATCTCTTATCCTCTCCTAAGCCTCTATTGGCTCATTCAAAGTTACTTGATAGATATCCTCTATAGTGGAGCCCTCATTGGATTCATCACTTGACGACAACTCACTAGTAGTAGATGGACCATCCAATGTATCTAACTTTGATGAGGATAAAGAAACTCTCTCACTTTGAGGAGATTCAGGAGGGTAGGCATCTACTACTACACGTCTAGTACCTCTGCCAAAGATCAATCGACCAGCGTGGGTATATCAACCTAACAATCTGCTTATAAAATCCATGGCCTACTTAGCAACACTTGATAGATGGGTCACCCTGCAAACCTAATGACCCTAGAGTCCAAAATACATTCCACATTGGCAACGGTCACATGGACTCTAGTAATGCAACCTTCAAGTTGTCTTGATCTACCATCAACCATTCAAAAATCTTGGAGTCATCTTTTTTTATTTCTAATCCCAGCCTCTTCATCAATTCCAAACTCATAGTGTTGATGGAGGATCCCATATCCACAATGTCATGATCCACTAATATTCCATCAACATATATTGCTACCCTTGGACAATGCTTATTATCATGATCACAACAATCATTTCCTACACATGATATTTCCAAGGGCTCAACAATATACCCCGTGCGAAGGATCTTCTTAAATTCTTTATGCACTCCTGAAGACAACTGAATTAACTGTAAGAGGTTACATCCGGCTTAACATCACAAAGAGAACTTGCTAAATCAAATTCATGACAACAAGAGCTTGTTTTTCTTTCCAGACCATTCTCTCCTTGGTTTTTAAACTGGATTTGGTGCCTCTTTATTGGCTTTTGTCTTCTTCTTAGGTAATTCATTATCCTTCTTGGGGTTGTCTTTACCATCAATAGCTTTTAGAGGTTTGCCTTCCATATTGGGATTAAGGACGTGTCCCCTTATCATCTTGCTTAGGGTTTTCCGTGGTAGTTTTTACCTTATCTTTATCATCTTCTTTACCCTTTTGACCTCTTATAATGACCTGCAGATTAGAAGCTTCAATGCCATTAACACAAATAGCTTCAATAAGACTAACTCCACTGCCACTGGGAAACTCCTCTACTATAGCTTTCCCTCTTTGCAGTATTCATTTCACACCCTCATCTTGTTGAGGATTATTTCCTTATGCTTGATGATTAATTAGACCTTGCTGTTTACTTCCTTGTTGGAGATAGCTAATCTTGCTCCAACAGGTACTAGCTAGGTGGCTGGACTTTTTGCATATGTCACATTTAACATTTGAACAATTCTTAGGGAAATGTTGACCACCACACCACTTATAGCTTAATCTTGAGGGGGGCACCCTCTTCAGAAGCGTTGCTACTTTTTAAGAAAATTGACATCAACACCTATTTGTCTATATTGTTCATTAATCATGTCAGTATAGTGATTCATCATATCCTGCCTCTACCCATTTTTAATGGGTTAGTAGAGGAAGATGTGGAATTTCATATCAATGAATTCCAAAAGTTAATGTTTAACGATCAAATCTAAGATAAAGGATGCTTGATAATATGCTTTAATATGACTTTGAAAGGACGAGCTGCAGTATGGTATCACAGCCTAGAAGCTAGAACCATAACTACAATTGACTTCTTCTTTGCGACCTTTCAAAGAGAGTTTTCCCCTGAAAGGGGAGGTCAATATTGGCTACGTGTTCTCAATGTAACACATCAAGAAGCTCACGAGAATGTTCGTGGGTATGCCAAGAAACTGAAGGAAGTATTTGTAAGTTGCAAACCTATATTCCTATTCTAGATGCTTCTTAGTTGCAATACTTTTTGAATGGGTCGAACTTTAACATTCAAGTGTAGTTGAGTAGTGTTGCTCTTGTTGACATTGATATGGCCATTACACAAGTAGAGGAGGTAGAATCATGATTACAAGTAGCCTATACCTCTAGGAAAAATTGGGATCTAACTGGGTGTTGGAAATACTTTAGCACTGATGAATGGTAGTCAAAGGATGCCCATGAGTACCTCCAATGGGAGAGGAAGCATGATTCAAAATGTGCCCATGTTGCAAGCTCCTCCTAGTGTGACCATACCAATGGCTAGTCAGATGACTCCACCAAGTGTTGGAGGACAAACAATAAACCCTAATGTTGTTCCCTAGGGAATCAACAACCAATTCCTAATTAAGTGGTTAGGCCAATGGAATGACAAGTAGATGATCGCGGCTATGAGTTAAGTGCCTCAAATGTAAGGCTGGCAAGTCCGACGTTCGTACTACTGGGATTGCAATGGGCTATGCCATAGTAACAATCAAAATCACTGAAGAGGTTTGAACGATGGAAACTACTACTCCACTCGAAGTGGACTGACTGACTGGAAGGGAGAAAGTGCTCGAGTTTCCTCCTCCTAACGGACTATGTGTAGAACTACGGTTACTAAGACCCCTCCCTTGTAGGAATATTGGACCACTCCTTTGTGGAGAGTATCTTTTAATAATTTTGGCCCACCATCTATCCCATTCAGCTCTTTCTTGTTGCTAAAGCTCGCCTTGACAGTCTTTTGAATCCATCTCCCTACCTTTTGGCATACACTAATAAATTGCTCCCTATTGATCGAGATTCAGAAACCACCACTTATTAGTGGCTCCCGAAAAACACAATATGTGTCAAGACCTCAAGCAAACCCCACACTTGCTTTATGGCACTAGTCGAGCCTCTACTACTCACCTCAAACCACCCCACATGACCTCACGTCCAAGAGCGTCTCAAGGGGTATACTACCCTAACCTTGAATATAGAACTTTGCGCTTGTAAGATTTATAGTCCAATGGATATCCTTCCCCACACTCCTCAGAGGGATTCCCTAAATATATTAGTCTTATACACCATATAAGCACATACAAAAGGAGCGCCCCCCTCGGCTAATTATCATGGCTCCACTACGGCTCTCCTACACCTCGGGGATTGTCCGCAAGATGCGCCATGAACACATAGAACACATTCAAAACAAACTCCACTCTTTTGATTGATTGATCCAAGAGATAACTGATAGTCCTCACTGAATATCCCCCCAAGGAACCGAATCTCTAACCCTACAGATTAGGGTACCTTCTCACACTCTCAATGTAGATCATCACTCGTACAAACAGTTGCTAAGCATCCCAGGATGGTACCATATGGTGTGTGCAATGCAATTGTGTATGAATACCATGCTCAAACAAGTTTACTCATTCGCAATCAGCATTGTGAAAGTTCGAAAATAGTTCTTTTCATGTCTTTCTTCTAATCCCCGATTGCTACATTGTTGCTTAGGGCTAGTACCGAGCATTCTCGTGCTACTAGACCCTTTAATTTTAGACCACAATGTACCCTACATTCTATGCATCATAAAACATTAGAATTCAATGTATTTTAAACACTCAACAACCCCCTTCACCCTATCATTTTTAGAGTTATGCATTCTATGGTAGCTTTAAGGCGTATTTTTCATATATTTTTCTTTCACGAAAGCAATAACAACCAACTTTAACATAGAGATAGGGTTAAACTAAGGCTAAACCTCATGCTTCAGCTCTACCATACATTCACAAATATAAATCTTATTTTTTCTTATTTTTTGAATGTGAAAATTCTATTTTTGTTATTTATTTATAGATAATTACTTATATTTATGATTTACTAGTTTAGATTGATTGATCTTATCAAGAATTATTTTCTTAACATATTTTAATCCATGGGAACAACGTACGCACAACAAAACCCCAA
Organism: Lygodium microphyllum; assembly: GCF_053477565.2. Taxonomy (NCBI): domain Eukaryota; kingdom Viridiplantae; phylum Streptophyta; class Polypodiopsida; order Schizaeales; family Lygodiaceae; genus Lygodium; species Lygodium microphyllum. The sequence goes on along the minus strand of NC_141159.1, from coordinate 105,763,954 downwards.
AAAAATGCATAATTTTTCTTAAACAGCATCCTCATGGGTTTTGCGTATTTAGCATAAAATGATTATACAAGTAATTTTTCTTGATTACTTCAACATGGCTAATAAATTAGAGCATTGGCAACCAAATACAATCATTTCCAACCAAAATTTATCATAAAATAATGAAATCTATGACTTACTCATGAAATCACAACTTATGACGTACGTATTTCGAAATTGGAGGTCTGCTAATGCTCCCCAATAGCCATTGATGATCCTTCCAACAATGATTTGCACTCATTGCGCTCCTGCATCATTGCACGATCAAAACCTTTCATCTCAGCCCACCCCCTTCTCTTATACAATCCATAGAAACATACAACAAGAGGAGAGAGAGACTAAAATTAGATATTTTGATTTAGTGCATCATTTTCTGATTAGTTTGTCGCGATGGAGGGAAAAGAAATTGAGGATCTTGTGGCTTAAAGCGTTTCTCTTAGTTCTACTAATCAAAAAATGGCATTTTTTAATCATTTTGGAGGTGCCGAAAAAAATGACACTCCCCTCCCCTCCACATTTCATAAATCATGTATCTCTTCATTCTTCCAAGCTAACAATCTTGTTAAGTTTAAAACCCAAAAATCCTAGTTCATTTTCTTGTGTTCACACTTGGCAAAAGTGGTTTTTTTCCAAAAACAGAGAGCCAAACAAACTCCAATTCGTGAATGAACTAGACGGTTGGCTTCGTGATGCCGTAATCTATAAAATTTGAATGTGTCATGCACTTTTGGTTCCCAGATCATATAGCTACTTCATAACGCAAAACCTTACAGGGATTAAATGGGGGATCAAATGGACTCCAATTTTCAAACCGAGACTTGCATTGGGTTCCTGGCATCGAACTCTATCTAGATAAACTCCAACTTATCAATCCAGAACTATTTCATTTTGCATGAAAAATTGGTCTTTTATGGCCTCTTGGGCTCTTTTCTACTTCAAAATGGGTTTTGAAAATTTGCTCTTAGTTTCACACTAGTTCTCAGCTACCTATTGTTGCAAGAGTACCGTCTTATTTTGGAGGTTCAATGTCTACTAACCATGAGCAGTCCATTTTGGGATAGCAACCCTTTCTTGAAAGGGAGTTGAAGGATAATATCATTTTGGCAAAGTACAATGGGCAGACATCTTCACCATCTAATCTAAAGGAATGGATTTCAAAATTAGAATTCTATTTTGATATATTCCTAGAATTGATTATATGAAGATTCATTTTGCATCTTTACATTTAGAAGGATTTGCATATACTTGGTGGAGATACATCAAGAAGGAGAACATACTTGTAGGGAATTGGGATACATTCAAGACACTTATGGCTATAGTCTTTGTTTCTCCTCTTGCAAAAGAAAAATTGGCACGCATATAGTATGGATTAGAGCAAAGATATCTAAGTGTACAGGATTATACAAACCAATTCCTCAACCTTACTATGTATGTAGAGAGCATTAGTGATGAAGCTAAACTCTGCAGATATATGTATAGTTTAGAACCTTCAGCTGATGTTATGGTGAAAAACCCTACCAATATTTTCAAAGCTATTGAACTTATGGAACGTTACAGAAGAAATTATAGAAGGGAGTCTTCATTTCAGCCTAGTTATGGACAGCCAAGGACTGTTTTAAAGGCAAGTTGGCAATGTTTATGGCAGCAATCATGCACCAAGTGGGAGCTTAAGAGTGCCAACTTATCCATCGCTCAATGCTTCAAGACCTCAAGGCAATCTCAAGATAGCAAACAGTCCAAGAGTGGATCTTAACAAGGGGACAACAAATTTAGATATACTTCAACTAATGTGAATCCAATATCTATTCCTATCGACATGTACAAAGAAAGAAAAGAAAAAGGCATATACTTAAAATGTGGAGAAAAGTATACAGTTGATCATGCAACAAAGTGTGTATACAAAAATGCAAAAGCTAAGGTTCATAGTATGTGATTATTTGAAGATTCAAACAATGACACTAATGAGGTCAATGCATTTGTAACTACCACTGAAAATGAGGATGTTGAGGAAGAACTTGGGCAAGAACACTTTTATGATCGTGCCAACACGTTTCCTTTTGATCCTAATGGTAGTGTTCGTTTTGACCCAATAGGAACTCATGATGAGCCGCTTGTTATCACTAATTGTTCCATTTCCATGGATTATTGGATAGGTTCTAAGAGCCCTAATATACTTTGTATGAAAGGTAATATTCATGGGAAGGATGTGTTTATCATGATAGATAGTGGCAGTATACACAGTTTTGTGAATAAGCCCATTGTGGATAAATTGAATTGTTTACCCACTATTTTACAACAACCCATAAGAGTTCAAATAGCCAATGGTAAAGAAGAAATTAGTACTTAAATATACTCGTAGGTTTCTTTACAGTAGCTGGCCAAAAATTATGAAGCAAAAGTAAATCTGATTACTTTGGAGATTACTTTGGAAATGGGGCCATAGATGTTATTCTTGGGTGTGATTGGTTGATGACATTGGAAAAATTTACTATGGATTTCTTATAGCTATGTATGGAGTTTATATTTGATAGACATCTCATCCATTTACAAGGAATCTCTAGTAAATCAAAATTTCAGCTTATCACAATTCAACAACTCAAGAAGAAGTACAAGAGGTGCTCACAAACTTTTATTTTGCACCTAAATAAAGAGACTGACGATCAATCAAAAAATTCAGCAAATCATCTAGCTTTGAAAGCTCTTCTTGAGGAGTACATGGATTTGTTTGAAGTACCTACTTCATTGCCTCTTAAGAGAGTAGTAGACTACCCTATTGATTTGGAGCCCAACTCAAAGCCAATTAATAAGACACCCTACAGATTGTCTAAGTATGAGCATGAAGAAGTAATCAAGCAAATCAAGAAGCTTCTTAAAATGGGATTCATCGAGCCTAATTCTTCACCTTATGCATCTCTGGTCTTGTTAGTGAAAAAGAAAGATGGATTCTTCAGGATCTGTATTGACTATAGGGATCTAAACAAGATCACTATGAAGAATAGATACCCAATACCCAAAATTGATTATTTGCTTGATGAACTCAACAGGGCTAAACTATTTACAAAGATTGACTTGAGGTCAAGATACCATCAAATCTGTATATGTGAGAGGGTGACATAATCAAGATTGCCTTTAGGACTAATCGAGAGCTATACCATTTTCTAGTGATGTCATTTGGGCGTATTAATACTCCATCTATCTTCAAAAGTTTGATGAATAAGATTTTGTACCCTTTCCTGTTTCAGTTTGTCCTGGTCTTCTTTGATGACAGTTTGATTTACAACAAGACACTTCATGACCACTTATCACATATGAGAAAGGTTTTTTATGTATTTAGGCATCACGGACTCTTTGATAACTACTTGTTGTGTGTCATTTTTACACTATTTTTTGCAAAATTGAAGGACTTTTGCTCTATATTATGCATTATTTTTCATAAAATTTAATTAAAAATAAGTTTTAAAGCCGTATTTGGGCTGTGCTGAGATGGAATTGAAAGTTGAGAGTCAGAGTACTTTTAGATGAAGAATTTAGGGAGCGCAAAAATAATAAGTGATAGAAGTCAAATGTGGTAAATTTTAAGTCAAAAGCGTAGATATTTTGGAGACGGGTAGAAATATGAGTATAATTTAGCATGCATACATGGAGTTTGGGTCAAGAAGCTATGGGCATGGACAAATTAGGTCCAGAGATGTGAAGAGATGTCAAAGAAACCGGTTCAAGTGGGAAAACGATCATTTTTGAAAAGAGGTTATTCAAGAAGTTCAAGGGGGGGAGGGGGGGCTATCAAGTAAAGAGAGGGGAGTTGTAGAGAGAGAAAGAGATAAGAAAAATAGGCACCATCATTTTTGGGGTTTCTTGTTGATTTTCTGCAAGCATTGCCCCATTTCCAACATGAGTTGGCTACATTTGATTCTCTCTTACATCTCCTTTAACCTCATACCATTCTTGATCATGATTCTTGAGTCTAGAGAGAGAAATTTTCAGTAAGATTAAGGAGAGATTAGTGCATATTAGAGGGAGAAGTGAAAGATTAAGGATTCTAAAGATTACTGGAAGTGAAGGGAGAAGATGATCAGGCACCAACACTCTCAAATATAGTGGATCATCCTTAATTATCTTCTTAATCATGTATGAATGTTTCATTGAAAAGTGAATAAAAATTTGATAGAATTAATTATTTATGGTTATATGCATTCATTTTATGATCTTTGAAGGTAAAATGGAAGAGAATAATTAAATTTCTTGCATTAGAATGACTGAAATGGTAGAGAAATGTTTGAAATTAGGGTAAATTATACATTTTTAGGTCATAATTAAAGAAAATTAAGAGTTTGATATAAGGTTGATAAGAAGTAAATTAAAAAAGAGTTAGAATGCATTGAAAGGAACCTAAAAATGAAATTTTATATGTTGGAGATGAATCTACTAAAATATATATGCATTTGAGTATCAAAAATGGTAATTTTTTATTGTATTTAGTGATAATTAAGAGTATTAGTGAAAGATTAAGAATGACCCAAAAAAAAAAGTTAAATTAGGTCATGATGGATTTATCTACTAGATCTTGACTTAAACAGACTTTTGAAATTAAAGTTATTGAATTTTAATGGTAAAAATAGTAGTTTTTTTGTATTTTTGAATAGTAATTAGTAAATATTAAGAGTAAATGGAAAAGTTTATGGATGAAAATTACTAAAACTAAATTCAATATAAGGAATTTCTAGTTGATAGGGTTTGATGTATTATGATCTTATGTAATTATTATTTTTTTTTAATAGTAGTAATAAAAAATCAATAACTTTTGATAATGAGTGATTTAGAAGAAAGATTGAAAAGAGACTATAGTTTATTTATTGCTCAACATCTTCTCATAAAATTTTATTAAGAATGGACTTCCTTTGTATGTACTTCCTTTGTTAAATATAGTTCAAGATTGAAATAGTAATTAGTAAATATTAGTGATTGTATTAAGGTATTTGATGCCATGAGACATATTCCATGGTGGATTGCATGAGGTTTTGTGGTGGATTGTATAAAACTATATTTATTTGCCAGGGCTCGTATACAAGGTGAATTCATTGTACGAAAAGTTGACGGGGTCGCATATCCTTTTCGGGTGTCGTATTAATTTAATGTGCACATGGGTGATTCCATGGCAGAAAATTTCACAAAATAAATATTTAAATTAATGAAAGTTTATGATTTTAGAGTGCACTCGTATTAAATTAAGGTTAGGACAAAGTTCCAACCTACTTATTTATTTTGTAGGTATTCACTTTTGTTGGTTTAATTTTATTATTTTCTAACAATTGTGAAAGCTTGAGTTGATGTGCAAAGCAGGCAGCAGTGGCATTGGGAAGCACTAGGCAATAGTGTGTATTCAAATTACCTATAAAAAATTATCATTCTTTATGGGCGCTCGTCTTATCATTAAAGGCGTAGCGCTAATATTTATTTAGACACACTTATTTATTGAATCGCTTGATAAATATTTATTATTTTGTATGCGCATGGGCGCACAGTTTAAATATTTCATTATTAAACATTGTATTTGGGCACAGCCAACTTTTGGGCTACCCAACCGCTTTATTCTTTATTTGGACAAAAGCAAACACAAAAGCTAAAGCATGCTTATTGTAAAATTGGGCTATTTTTGAGCTTAGAGATAAATAAATTTATAAATGCATGCCTTGTAAAGCGCTCACACAAGGCATGGGGGGAGATTGTACCCAATTTATATTTTTGCATCATGTCATGCAAATCTTCTTTCTTACTTTTTGAGCTTAAGTAGAGTTATTTGTTCTTGGGGATCTTTCAGTGCTCGCTACGTACTCTTCCAGCATCCGATTTGCGCACCAGTGGTATTAGAGTGAAGTTGAGATCAAGGGCTTCCAATCGCTTATCATCTCATGCGAAGTCGAAGCTCTTAGAATGAACGGGCTCTACAGTCAATCTCGCAACGATCCGTCAATACCAGTGTGGTTTCGGTAGTGAAGAACACCCTACTGTGCTGCTGGATTGCAAAGGACCATTCTCTGTGGACGAAATACCACCCGAGAAGTCCCTTTATCAAGACGTTTTTTTTTTCTCAAAGAGCAAAAACTTTCATTAGTGAGTTGAAGATTATAAAGCTTAATAAGCTTTAAAAAAGAAGCTTAAGCTCCCGAATTTCAACTACTCGCGATCGTCGAATCTACCCACTACATACTGTCGTCCTGTCGATTTCAAAAATAGATATTAATCTTTTTATAAACTTAAATCTTTTAAGCTTACTAGGCTCAAATTTCCAATTTTCAATCTTTCCCATAGTGGCTATTCACACTGAACCAACCCAGAATCGATTTTACAACTCCAGCAAGCCCCTGTTCGTACCTGCACTCTGATAGAGACAGTTTCCAACAAGCAAACTAAAACACATAGACTATTTCCTGCTTGAAGAAGACATTCATCAATTACCTTACCCACAAAATAAGAAAAATTGCAAAAAGCCATGTAATTTTTTTAAGAAAAGCAAGCCTTGTAAACCCAACCTTGAGCTACGCTCATCACGCTAACAAGATTTCGAGTACGTGAGATTGTTTGAAATTTTGCAGGATCTCCAATCAAAATATGGAAGATTTTATGGCCGAATGTGATTTACCGAAACCAACAATTGAGCAAAAATTGGACCTAATTATGATGCAACTTCAAGAGGAATGAAGAGCACGTCAAATTTGCAAGCTCAATCGGCTACTCTTCAACGATCTACTATCGATCAAGATGGACCGCAACTCAAAGATGTTATACAACGTATGATCGATGCAACACTTGAAGCACAATCTATCACGAAAGAAGCCAAGATAAGTAAAAGAAATCTATACTTTTAATGGGCTACGTGACGGAAAAACTGTTCTCGCTTTTATCAGTTAGTTTGATGATTATTTCCATGAAGAACAATATGCTAAAACAGACAAACTCAAGTGTGTCACTAACCATTTAGTGGACATAGCATCGTTATAGTGGATTGTTGTCACCAAAAGTATTGATTGTCCTACTACTTGGGAGGTTTTTCAAAAGAAATTTTGTACGATTTTCTTCCACCTCAATTCCATGAAAAAGCAATCAAACAGTCGGATCTTCTGCAACAAAGAGATCATGAGCCTATTTTGCAATACACTGAGTGTTTCTAGAACACCTTATTGCAACTTTGAATGCTTGAAGATGTACCTGAGGCAATCCACAAGCGCAAGTTTATGTCTGGTCTGCTTGGTCACTTCTATGCGGAGGTGAACATGTTCAAGCCAACGACTCTAGAGGATGCGATTTCTTTAGCCCATGATGATAAAGACAAAATATGTGGATGAGAGAAGCGACCGCAACAATTTCCAACTTACGGTAACTTCGGTACAAAGCAATTCAATTCTAACTTTCAAATATTCAATCAAAATCCCTTTGTTCCATCTTCTTTCCATAAATCCTGGACACGACCCCCTACTTTACCATCAAACACATTCAAATCCTAAGCCATCTTTCCAACAAAATCCCAACATACCTAAACTCCCATCCATTACTAATAATGTTTCCAAAGCCAAACATATAGTCTGCTACAAGTGCCACCAACCTGGACAACTAGCGATGAGTTGTCAATCCAAAAAGCCAACTGTTCACATCAACTGCTTGGGAGCGACTGAAGATGAAGACCATGAAGAGATGCCAGATTTCACGGAAGACGATGATGATTTTACCAGGTATGTCAAATCCTTATTCATTATTAACGATGAAATGTCTTGTGCATGGTAAAGAAAAGATTGTTTTGCATGATGATGGAAGCACATGCGATTTTATTTCTGCAAAGTTGGTCAAAGATTTAAATTTACATACTGTTCTAACTCATTATCATATAAAGGCTGCATTATTAGGTACTAGATACAATGGTACACAAGAAGTTCATGATTTAGAAATTAAAATTGGTGATTATGTTGTGTGCAGAAATTTCTTGGTTGTGCCTTTACAATATAGTGACATTATTTTAGGAATGTCTTGGTGTCATAAATATAATCCTGATATAGATTATTCCACTCATTCAATGAAAATTCATTCTAATGGGAAACAAATCACATTACATGGTACGCACACTTTAGATCATTTTCAATTGCTTAGTCACACACAAGCTAAACGTGCAGTAAGAAAAGGTAATAAATCATACTTAGTATGGGTGAATGAAATTGAAGCTAAGGAAAATCAGATGCATCCTAGGCATGCACATTTTCTTTCACAATTTAAAGATTGTTTTGCTGTTGACTTACCACCTGGTTTACCACCTACACGTCCTAAAGATCATAAAATAGAATTAATTCCTGGTTCTCAACCACCATGTAAAGCACCTTATAAACACAATCAAATTGAATAAAAAGAAATCCAAGTCTAAGTTGAAGAATTGTTAACTCGAGGACTCATTAGGCCCAGTAGTTTTTCTTTTGGTGCACATGTCCTATTAGTTAAGAATAAAAATAATACCTATAGGATGTGCATTGATAATCTTGCCCTAAATAAGATCACTGTTAATAATAGATATCCGATCCCTAGGGTAGACGACTTCATGGATAAACTACAAGGGGCCACAATATTTAGCAAGATAGATCTCAAATCTGGATATCATCAAGTACAACTATATACACCTGATACTTTCAAAACTGCATTTAGAACTCAATTTGGTCATTATGAATTCCTTGTTATGCCTTTTGGTTTGACTAATGTACAACTCACATTCAGTCGTATGATGAATCGCATGTTTTTGAAGCAACAGCATTGTGTAATTTTTTACTTTGATGACATATTGGTTTTCAATAAGAATAAGAACGAGCATTATGAGTGTTTATCTTTGGTTTTCAAATTATTGAAAGAGAATATAAATTAGTTGCTAATAATTGGATTCCAATAGATTCATTGTCTTGTTCTGATGGATTTATGTTTTATGAGAAAATTTTGTATGTAGCTGTTCCATTTAGATCATTTGTGTTGCACAAAACTTATTGTCCCCCATATCAAGGTCATAGAGGTATTATTTCTACTTTACGTACATTGGTTGAAGATTTTTATTGGCCACAGATAGAATCTGATGTTTCTAACTTTGTATCGGAATGTTTAATTTTTCAAAGAGTTAAGCGACGCCATGGTAAGCAATATGGTTTATTAATGCCTTTATCAATTCCGAATGAGCATGGGAACATATTTCAATGGATTTTATAACTAGCTTGCCAAGCTAATCATGATATGATTTGGACCATTTTAGATCAATTTAGCAAACAAGCATATTTCATTCCATGCAAAAAAACATTAACTACATCTCAAGCTACACAATTGTTTTTTAGAACTGTTTTCACTAACCATGGTTTACCAAAAGTTATTATTTCATATCGTAATTCTAGATTTTGCAATAACTTTTGAACCACTTTTTTTGCTAATTTAGCTACAAAGATTGATTTCTCATTTGCATTTCAACCTGAAACTAATGGGCAAACAGAAGCTACTAACAGTACAATTTTAGATCTTTTGTGTGCATACACAATTTCAAAACCACAAACATGGGATACACATTTGCATTTACTTCAATTTTCATACAATAATACACCACATACAGCTACACAGAAAGCACCTTTTGAAATCATTTATGGACATAGATTTCCTACACCTGTTACATCATTATCAAACAAAGTTAAAGCTACTAATGATATAGCCAATATGCATGCTACTATTTTTGCTAAAGTCAAAGACATGATTGTGAAAGGCCCCAACAATCAGACACTAAACAAGTTAACAAGAAAAGAAAAGCTATGAGTTTCAAAGTTGATGATTATGTTTGGTTACCCATTGAAAAGAGAATATTATAAAGTGTTGAGAAACACCCTGTTGTTAAGTTATCCCCTAGATTTTATGGACCTTTCAAGATCATTCACAAAATCAATGGCAATGCATTTAAATTAGAACCCCAACACTAGAAAATCCACAATACTTTTCATATCAGTTTGTTACAACCTTTTAGAGGCCAATTACCTGTTCACCCTGTCTATGAAAACTCTCCTTTGTTAGATTAAGAAATTGAAATCCTTGAACCTGAAACTATTCTAGACACTGACTTTACGACCATTAGAACTGGCCATAGATACTCTTGCTATTTGGTTAATATTAAAAATCATCCTGTTGAAGAGGCCCAATGGATGCACACTCGCAACTTAAGTACTTACCCCTCACTACTCGCTCCACATTGAGCTAATAGCAATTGAGGACAATTGCTATCCCACCCTGAGGGTATGATGCCAGGAGGAATATTCCATGGTGGATTCTGTGAGGTTTTGCAGTGGATTCCATAAAACTATATTTATTTGCCAGGGCTTGTACACAAGGTGAATTCCTTGTGTGAGAAGTTGACAAGGACACTTGTCCTTTTCAAACGTCATGTTAATTTAATGTACACGTGAGTGATTCTGCAAAATACATATTTAAATAAATAGACATTTATAAGTTTAGAGTGCACTCATATTAAATTAAGATTAGGATAGAGTTTCAAACCTATTTATTTATTTTGTAGATAAAGACTAATATGTATATATTTTTGTCAATTTAATTTTATTATTTTCTAACAATTGTGAATGCTTCAATTGATGTGTAGAGCAGGCAACAGTGGCATTAGGAAGCACTGGGCGATAACATGTATTCAAATTACCTAGAAGAAATTTTCATTTTTTATGGGTGCACGTTTTATCATTAAAGGTGTGGTGTTGATATTTATTTAGACATGCTTATTTATTGAAGTGCTTGACAAATATTTATTATTTTGTATGTGCATGGGTGCACAGTTTAAATATTTCATTATTGGACATTGTATTTGGGCACATCCTGACTTTTGAGCCGCCCAACCACTTTATTCTTTATTTGGACAAAAGCAAACACAAAAGCTAAAGCATGCATATTGTAAAATTGGGCTATTTTCTGGCTTGGAGATGAATAAATTTATAAATACATGCCTTGTGAAGTGCTCACATAAGGCATGAGGGGAGATTGTACCCAATTTGTCTTTTTGCCTCATGTCGTGCAAATCTTCTTTCTTGCTTTTTAAGCTTAAGTAGAGTTCTTTGTTCTTGGGGACCTCCCGGTACTCGCTACATACACATCTAGCATCCGATTTGCATACCAATAGTAGTAGAAATTAAGTATGAATTAAGAGATTTTAAGTAATTTCTCTCTAGTAGAAATCTTGAAGATAATGGAATTTATATATTATAGGTTGTAGTTCAAAATGAAAGTTAAAAAGTGATATTTAGTGAATTGTAAGTATGCAAAGAAGGTTATTAGTTGGTCTACTAAGAAAAAGGATAATATGACTTTTATGCTGATAATTTAAAGATGGAGAATATATAAATATCCATACTACCACTACTTCACTTAGAGGGTTTCTTAGTCTATCATCATTTTATTACTGATTCATTAAGCATTATATAGCTATTGTAGCTCCTTTGATTGATAGGTTAAAGAATGAAGCTTTCTTTTGGAATGCACTTGCAGATAGTAGCTTCAACCAGTTAAAGGAACTCCTTACTTTTGCTCCTATTCTAGTATGCCCGAATTTTTCAAATGAGTTTACCATATAATGTGATACTAGTGGTTGAGGCATAGGGGTTGTTTTGTTACAGGAGCATGGAGTGATTACCTTTGAGAGTCGCAAGCTGACAGATAAGGAAATGGCTATGAATGTATATGACCACGAGATGTTGGCTATCTTATATGCGATAAAGAAGTGGCACCATTATTTATATGGTAGCCGATTTAGAGTTCAAAGTGATCATAGGGTCCTAAAGTATTTTCTCACTCAATCCAATCTTACCTCGAAGCAGTGTAGGTGGGTAGCTACTCTAAAAATTTATGCTTTTGACATCACTCATATGAGCAGCAAATACAATGTAGTGGTTGATTCTCTTTCTTGTATATGGGCATGTAAAATTTCAGGTATGACTCAGCTACATAGTGACTGGATTGAAGAATTACAAGAATCTTATCTTTTGGATGAAGAGCTTAGCCATGTTTTTCAAAAATTTCATCAAGGTCTTAGGGAGGAAAACTAACATTATCAGCTTAAAAATGGCCTAATCTGGTTAAATGGCAAGATTGTTATTCCCTCTATTTCTTCTTTTACACGGAAAATTATGGAGGAGTTGCATTCTTCGCCTTTAGCTAGACACCTTGGAGTTTTTAAAACCTATGAAAAGCTGTTATTGGAAAGGATTGTGGAAAGATGTTAAAGATTTTATCATGAGAAGTGTATGCTAGCTTGTTAGCAGAATAAGAACAGCACCCATAAGCTAGGTGGCTTGTTGTAGCCATTACCTATCTCTACAGCCAAATGGATGCATGTTACCATGGACTTCATTAATGGCTTGACTACTACTAAAAAGGGATAGAATAGTATATATGTGGTGGTGGTGGATAGACTCACCAAGGTAGTCTATTTTAAGTTCTAGTTTACTGCTTCATAGGTGGTTAGTCGATTTACGAAGTAGATTTTTATATTACATGGATTACCCAGATGATTTATCATGACAAAGATTCAAAGTTCACGAGTAACTTTTGGCAGGGATATCCACATCCATGGGCACTAAATTGTCTCCTTCTACATCCTATCATCCACAAACTAATGGATAGATAGAAAGGGTAAACAAGTGATTGGAGACTTACTTTCGCCATTTCTATCATGATGATGTGCTGCATTCACAGGATTCTTGGTTACACTTGGTTGACTTTGCCTAGAATAACTCCAATCATGCTAGTATTAGAGTTTCACCCTTTGAGGTTATGTATGGTTATAAAGTACCCTTACCAACAATTATTTTCAATGAAAAAATAAATGCACATGGGAGAGAAGAAGTGGAAAGAATATAGACCCTTCTTCAGCAGTGTAAGATGAATCTTAGGAAGGCCCAAGATCACATGAAGATGTATGCAAATGAGAAGAGGCGACATTTAGTGTTCCAAGAAGGAGAATTAGTTTTGTTGAAAATGTCCAAGTCTCATTACTCTACCTTGAAGGATGGATCTAGTAACAAGCTTGTTCACAGGTTTTATGGACCCTACAGGATTTTGAAGCGCATTGGAGACTTGGCATATAGATTGGAACTACCCTCTTCCACCAGGATTGATAATATATTCCATGTTAGTTATCTCAAGGATTTCTATGGTGCTCATGTTGATACACTTGATGAACTGCCACCTATTGATGAAGAAGGTCTTATTCAGTACATCCCTGAGGCTATCATAGGCTAGTGTGAGAAGAAGCTTCACTCTCACTCTCACTCTATCATTGAATATTTTATTAAATGGAGAGGTTTGCCACCTAAAGAAGCTTCTTGGAGGCATGACTCTATACTAGATGAGTTTCCTTACCTATGTGGCACATTGGTGGTGGTTGAAGAATAACGACTATGGAGCCCATTATGGTGCAAATAGGGTTCTGACAACATATTGTTTTAGAATATTTTTTATTCTCCCCAAATTTTAGATTTACGCTAGCTACACGGCATCAAAGTACTCTTCAAGGGCTACATTTTGACATGTGGTATGTAAGAAGCTGGGAATAGCAAATAAGTGTTAATAATGTTTATATTATGCCATGTCACACTGACATTGGTATAAAAGGAGAGAATATGTAATTTTTCACATCTTTTTGACACATTAATACAATTACAGTCTTCCTCTTCTTTCTTGTTCACAGCTTCTATGGCTTCCTCATCTTTCTTGTCTTTCTCTCTCTAAATCTAGTCTTTCTCTCTCCTAGTCACTCTTATTCTCTCTCTTTCTATAGTCTTTCTCTCTCCTCTGCAGTCTTCTCTCTCCTCTTTCTCTCTCCCTGGTTCTCTCTCTGACAAGTGGTATCAATTGTAAGAAGCTGGGAATAGCAAATAAGTGTTAATAATGTTGATATTATGCTATGTCACACTGACATTGGTATAAAAGGAGAGAAGATGTAATTTTTCACATCTTTTTGACACATTAATACAATTACAGTCTTCCTCTCCTTTCTTGCTCACAGCTTCTATGGCTTCCTCATATTTCTTGTCTTTCTCTCTCTAAATATAGTCTTTCTCTCTCCTTATCACTCTTATTCTCTCTCTTCCTGCAATCTTTCTCTCTCCTCTGCAATCTTCTCTCTCCTCTTTCTCTCTCCCTGGTTCTCTCTCTGACAAGTGGTATCAGAGCTTCAGTCTTTGATCCATTATTTTCTTCCATTTTTAGTCCCATTTTCCTATTTCAAAACCAATTTCAAACAAAAATGGTACAAGACAGTGACTAATGGAGTGCTGCAGGACACCTACAGTTAGCAAGTGACTACATCTAGAGATATCCAAGGTCAAATATGGCGGGTAAACCCTTAAATGGCTGGACGTCATCAAATTTTATGCAAAATTGAAGGTAACTAGGATAAAGGATGGTTAACCGGGCCTAGTTTGGGAACAAACTGTGGTTACTTTGAAAAGAGGGGTTTCTCTTTCCCCTTTCCTGGAGTTTCCTGCAGGTTTCATGGAAGATCAGCCCTAAAGATCACTTCATATCTCTCTAAACCCTGAGTTTCTTGGCCAAATATCACATGGAATAGATTCCTCAGCTCAAGACCTTCAGAATGAGCATATGGTTGCTCAAGTTTGCCATTGCCATGGAGCCAGAAGAAGCCTCGAAAATTGCAGCGCAATTTTCGAGCTGATTCCAGCCCTGCCCCTTGCTCAGTTTTCTTCCCCTCAGCTCTGGCACTCTTCTTGATCCATTTCAAACATAAATCCTCAGCAATATTAAGATTCTCAGCTCCATTCAAGGATTCCTCAGCTCTTCTTAAACCCTAGGTGAACAATCCATGGGCAGCCATGAAAGCTTCAGCCCAAGCTTTCATTTCTTGACAATTTCTTGAAGATTCTTCATCCTTTTGGCCCGTGGAATCATTTCAGCAAGGATTCTTCAACAAATTGCAAGGATTAAGCACGGAATGGTTAAAGATTGAAGATCAAGAGCTTCTATGGAGCAAAAATTTGGGGGAAACGGGTTTAATGCTTCAATTTCAAGCATTTGAAGCTTCAAGATTGGTCTCAAGCACCAGATAAGCAAGCCTTATGGATTATTTTACCAACATTGGACAACCAGGGGCTCTACCAAGCATTTGAGAATTGATCAAGTCATCTTCAGCCATGTCAAGGTATTTCTCTTCAATTCTTAATCTCTCTCATTAATCCTGCGAGCTTAATCCACTTGATTGAGAGATTTAAAAATTGAACATTATTCATCAAATTCTCAGCCAACCTTTACTTGAATCCATCTATTCATGAATGCAATGTTTGCTTAATGCATATTAGTTCCAATCAGTGAATTAGAGGCTTCAATCTGAAATTTCAGCATAACATTTGAATCCTATTGACTGAATACATTGATTGATGCCTTTGTTTACTCTAATCCAATTGATTGGCTGAATTTCTTTTGCCCAAATTGAAATATTGTAAAAGGGTAAGTACTAGCAATCAGTGAGTCACTGAATTGCAGCGGTAAGACCCTTCTCCTATCCAAAATTTTCTTATCTCAATCAATTGCATCTCATGAAAGGCTGAATGAATATTTTCGAATTGCATATCATGCTGATTGCCCTCTGCCATGTTGATATTCCCACCGAGGAAAAAGGTGGATGCCGGGGGAGATAGTGGGACAAAAGAGAGGTGACCCTCCCTCACTACTATCGAAGATCCCAAAGGGGTGCAACCAACCGACCCGGGGGGAACTTTGCCCACCTCCCAGTGATTCGGAGCCCGTGTAGGGAGCCTATCATGCCGTTTTATCCCTCACACAGGTACAGCGAGTGGAGGATTGAAGATTGAAGACTTTCCAAGGACTCAAGTACCTATAGGATCAAAACAAGGTAAAACATGAAATTTACAGGTCACTTACAGGGTATTTACAGGTGGTTACAGGTACACCATTCATTGCTAAAGCACAGGTGCAGGCACTACAGGGTACCCACAGGTCCTATTTATCCTTTTGCAGGGTTTGGTAGCCATTTGGGGTTACTATCTTACATTACAGGGTCAAAACAGGGCACTTACAGGTCTAGACAGGTTGTAGGACTTGACAGTTCAGACTCTGAAATCCAACTACAGAATTTTCTGTCCTAAACCTGTTATAGCGTGCTATAGCTCATCTTGAAAAGGGCATTCTTAGCTTCGATTCGCACAAAAAAGTTCTGAAATCAGAGTTTCCTAGCCAAAGTTATAGCCATTTTACTAACAAGGGATACTACAGGACTGCACTAGTATGGCAAGACATAAAGGCAAAAATAAGGTCCAGGAGATTATGCTCAACAAATCAGGGATTCCATGATGGATAGCACACTTCAAGAGAACCTTGAAGAGCTTCAACAACAAGGAGAAGTCAGTTTACTCAATGATACTTTGTGTGCCCATGAACAAAGACGTAGGGAACGTCATGAGGCTATTGTTTCAAGAATGGAGCAGATGATTTTATCTAATGATCAAACAAAGTCTTCCATTGATAAGTTGGTGGCTTCAACTACTCAAACCAAGGCTTCCATTGATAAGTTAGTAGAGTCTAATGCTCAACTTATGGCACAATTTTCTCAATTAATGCAGTTGCAAATGGGATCAAGAGAAGCCAATGAGAGGGCTTGTTCAAACAGTGGCCTTTCAGTCCCACTTCAACCATCCAACCAAAATGGTCATGGAAATGGGATCATTGGAAGAAGAGACATTCCAAATAGTCAGTATGAAGTAGGAGAAGCTTCACAAAGGCATGATGACTATTTGGGCACTTTGAATGGTGTCAATACTCAAGCTTTTGGACTGCATAATCAAAATTCCAGGGGTACTTTACCAACAGGAAGATTACATGGTAATTCTCAGCCACCTGTAGGAAGATTTCAGTCTCAATTTGGAGGTTCTGTACTTGGAAATCCTGATCAGCCAATTTTGGGATAGCAACCCTTTCATGAAAGAGAATTCAAGGACAAAATTGTTTTAGCCAAATTCAATGGCCAATCATCTTCATCATTAGAATTAGAGGAATGGACCTCTAAGATGGAGTCCTACTTTGATATATATCCTAAAACTAATGATATGAAGATTCACTTTGCTTCCTTGCATCTAGAAGGATTTGCCCATACTTGGTGGAGGTATATCAAGAAAGAGAATGTACTTATTGAGAATTGGGAAGCTTTCAAGGCACTTATGGTTGAAGTCTTTGTTTCGCCTCTTGAAAAAGAGAAGCTAGCACGGAGATGGTATGGTTTGGAACAAAGGGGCCTAAGTATAAGAGAATATACAAACCAATTCCTCAACTTGACCATGTATGTGGAAAGCATCAGTGATGAGGCCAAGCTTCACAAGTTTATGTATGGTTTAGAGCCATCTTTGTCCAACTGATGTTATGGCGCAAAATCCTACTTCACTTTTTAAGGCTATTGAGCTTGTGGAGCGCTATGGAAGCAAGTATAGGAAAGAGTCTTCATTTCAGCCAAGTTATGGACAGCCAAGGACTGTTTTAAAGCAAGGACAAGTTGGTAACATTTATGGCAGCAATCACATGCCTAGTGGGAGCTTACGGGTACCAACTTATCCTCCATTCAATGCTTCTGGGTCTCAAAGTAATTTCAGGACAGCAAACAATCCAAAGGTTGAATTTAAGCAGGGTGACAACAAGCTTAAGTCCACTTCAACTAATACAAATCCCAAATCTATTCCCATGGATCTTTACAAGGAAAGGAAGAACAAGGGCTTATGCTTCAAGTGTGGAGAAAAGTATACAACACCACATCACGACTCACTACTATGATCTTCTTTTTCTCTTGGTTATACAATGTGTAAGCCTTTTACTCATCACCATAATTCAATATGATGCATTTGTGCTTCTCAGTTTTAACTTGTTCCTCTTATCCTTTGGAACATGTGTATGACATGTATGTCTAAAAGTTGTGAAAGTGTGAGATAAATGGTTTCTTACTAGTATATGCCTCATTAGAAGTTTTTCCCTTGAGATCCTTTGTATAACTCTAATTTAGAATGTAGACTGTAGTATTAATTACTTTGGCCCAAAACTAGTTTTCTTGAGCATGCATCTTGCCATTTTCACAATGGTACAATTTGGCATTCAACAATGCCATTCTACTGAGTTGTACGAGGTGTATCAATTAGCACTTGATCCCTTTTCTATTGCAGAAGTCTTCAAAGTCAGTTGAGTTTAACTCTTAGCTTTGTTCTTGCTTTCTTCAAAAAATGCATTTCTCTATTGCTTGCCCATTATACAAGCTTCATATGGTTCCTTCATTTCAGTTATTGCAAGTAGTTGAGCAACCATATCTTGCTTATGTGTCTCCTTAGTATTGCAAATCAAATATGACCAAATATTTCATGCCAAAGTTTACTTGTGCCTAGAGATAGGCTATAAGAGTACTTGTCTCATATAGGTTGTTCCTTCTTTCTCCATTTCCATTTTCCAATATTGTTAAGAATTTCTATACCTATCTTGGTGAACCTCATTTTATGGCCAAGATCAATTATTTAAGAAATTGATAACAAATTTCTCTTAATCTCTAGAACATGCAACACATTTGAAATCTTTTTGACTTCACTATTTTCAGCAACAAAGAAAATAGTATCCATTCCCTCAATAAGGCATTTTATATCAATCCCAACTATCACAGTGATGGAATCTTACAAAGACTATATAGAACTATATAGACCTTTCTCATTAGTCGTGATTGGAGATTCCACTATCCAATATCCACTATGAGTCAATGATAGATACTTCTTGCACCAAGGAACACATTTCCTCAATAGTTGCTATAAATAACTCTAGCTCTACTTTGATAGTATTAGATGTCTCCTTCTCTTTACGTGCATAGTGTCATTCTTCTCATCTATCTTCTTGACACAACAATCTAAGCACTCTTCTTGAAACTTTTTTTTACCACCCTTCTTCTTTTTGTCACCATCGATAGAGAAACTACGTATTCGTATAGAATACAACATCTCCATTATTGCTTCATTTTCATGCTTTAAGTTGTAACTCATCCTCCATTAGTCATTCTTAAAATTTCTCAAATGCTAAAGCTTGGGTCTCACCTAAATGTTAAAGGCAATTACTAATCTATCAAACTATGATGGATACATTTGAAGGCAACTTCTAGCTAGCTATTCACTAGTCTTTTGTATCCTAGTAGTAGCCATCTAGTTGTGTAGGTTTTGATCTGAGTGATGAATACTTCAGTATTTTCTCCTTTAGTAGACATCCTTGCTACTATTTGTTTCTCTAGATTTTGAATCCTTGTTTGATTTTGTATACTATAAACATAAATTTATCTTCCAATAACATCAAAGTTGCTATTATTCTCAATCTGTAGATAGTGACACCTAGCTAATGATGAGCTTGAGAGTGTATAACATTACTTGTGTATCCTTTTGAGTCAAGAAAAATTTTAGGATTGAGAGAATAGTGTGTATGTTATACTCTTTTAAAAAAGAATGTGCACTTAAAGTTTGACATCCCCATGGAATCCATGGAGGGAACTTGTTAGAGAAACTTTCTAAAATTGGGAGCCAGTACTGTCATACTTGAGCATGCATCCGCAACCCAAATTAGGCTATCAAGAATAAATTATTCTCAACTAACATATTTTAATGGTGTATACTCTTTGAAAGAACTTACACCTCATCATAGAGTGGTATGACATAATAGACTTCCTTTACATCTTTCATATCTACTTCTTGCACTAGACCCTACCACCTTTGAGATCTAGCTCTTGTATGGGTAAATTTACATTATTTTCTTGCCTCAAACTTTCCAACATGTGGCTCCTAGTTTTTTTGTGCTTGAGGGGGTGTGTTATATAGATGTGCATGGCATTAAGTCTAGTATGTTCCAAGCATGTGTTGCCTTGATTATGAATAAAGGTCAAGACACTATCAAAACAACTTGTACTATTAAGGTACATAATGCATCTGTATTTCCTAATTTCCAAGCCCATATAAGATTTGCATTTGGAGAAACCATAATACTAAAATTTGATGGGTTAGGGATGGATTGTGGTTTTGGGTTAGTCCTTAACACTATCTCCAAGAGTTCATAAGAATAAAGGATAGTTGTACTTTTAAACTTCCACAAGGCATAATTTATACCATCTAACTTGTCTTCATGAAGGTTGGTGGATGAATCTTCAATGTTTAAATTATCACTATAGCAGCACCAATGCTTGATGCATTAGAACCACTTCTGGATATTGACATTGCACATCTTTGCTATTTAAGCACTTATGTACTTATCACTTCTTAGAGTCCCTAGCTCTAATACCATGTAAAAATTACATGGTGCAATGAATCGAATCTAAGCACGAAATAGAGAGTTCACAACAAATTTGAGAAGAATAGAAACTTATTTATTTCCAAACAAACTAATACAAAGATGGCTCTGTCCACCTATGTGCTTCCACGGTGAAGCATAGATATGAAGCTAAACAGATAATAGGTGAAGAGCTTAAGCTAATTGCTCGCTATAGAAGGACGTTGACTGGTCAAAGATAGATTTATGATGGCTTTGGAGGGTTCTTCTTTTTATAGCTCGGGGATTTATTTTGGTCGACATATCTAACCATATTATGAGCTTTCCCTAATCAACAAATAAATATTCCCTTTACGATCAAATCAGGGGGTGCTCTCCCTAGACCCTCATTAGGGGGGGGGGGGGGGGCATTGATTCCCCCTAAGACTTTCCACCCAAGGGCAACTTTTAAAATTTCCAAACTCCAAAATAGGGGCCCCTAAGAACTCCCACATGCTACAACTTGATGTAGTGTGTCTCAAGTTTTTACCAATTTAAGTATTCTATCTAAACCACACTAGATCCACAAAGGTTATCTTTTTTCCATCTCATCACATAGACCTCATCTAGCATATAAGTTAAGTCCCAACCAATGTCTATGCTCATACATGTGGACTCCTTATCACTTTGAGAATCTTGCATCATTGGTGTCACCTTATGAGGATCGGGTATTTAAGATATCTAACACAGTATACAAAATACTTGGATATTATTAAAACAAAGTTGCAGACACATCTAAAATACTAGTGATATTATCCCTTCTTATGGATGTATAGTTTTACTAGACGATTGACTAAATAATCAATGTAAGCCCTTTATTAATGTAGTCACTATATCTAAGAGGGATATCCTTTTGAAAGCAATCAATACATCACATTAGGAAAATACACCTTACTTTATAGACAATATATATGAGCAATCAATAGAAAAGTTAGAAGGTCCAAAGAATGCCATTGGTATTATATCAGATAATCAAATAATGCTTAAAATTATAAGAGTGTAAGAAGTTAAGAAGAAGAGATGTTTAATGTAGAAATAATAGTAACACCATGTCACACTGACATAGGTATAAAAGGGAGAGACATGTAATTTTTCACATCTTTTTGAAACATTAATATATTACTACCTCCTCTTTCCTCATCACCTTGTTCATAGCTTCTATGGCTTCTTCTGTCTTTCTCTCTTATTTTCTAGTATTTCTCTCTCCTCGTCATTCTCTTTCTCTCTCTTTTGCACTCCTTCTCTCTCTTCTATAGTCCTCTCTCTCCTCTTTTTCTTTCTCCAATCCTCTCCTTGATAAGTGGTATCATAGCATTGGACTTTGATCCATTTTTCTCCTCTTTTTCTTCATATTCAATCCAATTTTTCGTCAAAAAAACCAATTTCAGAAAAGTACTATAGGTATAAGACATGGACAGTGACTAGCAATGGCTTGCAAGATATCTACAGTTTGAAGAAGACTAAATCTAGAGATCTTTGGGACAGATATGGCAATGGAAGGACAAAATAGCATGTCGTCATCAAATTTTCATGCAATTTTGAAGGTAACATGGTCAAATAGGAGTTAATTAAACTTGGAAGGGAAACGAACTGTGGTTACTTTTAGGACAAACAGTCTTATTTTTCTTCCCACAAGCTTCCTTCAACTCCATGGTGGATTTTCTTCAAGATCTTTCTTCCTAGGCATCAAGACCATCAACCATTGCTCTCTCTTGATTATTCTCACCCCAAATCTCATTGGTAACCATTCTTGTCGCTGGGGATCTTGGCCACGTATGCAGCAACCATTCAATGTAATTTGCACTGATTTTCCAACATCGCAACTCACTAATCTAGGCCACATCCCTTGTTCCAAATGGTTACACCTTCTTCAACAAGGATTTTTAGCAATTTCTTGACTATAATGCCCCTCATTCAAGCTCATTTCTTTATTCTTTGCTTTCTATAGATCCTAATGGTGCATGTCATGAATAGCCATGAAAGCTTCAGTTCAAGCTTCAAGTTCTTATCAATTTCTTGAAGATTCTTCATCATTCCAGCCTTGGGACTTATTTCACTAAAAATTCTTGAAGAAATTGCAAGGATTGAGCAAGAATGGCCAAGGACTAAAGCTCAAGAGCTTCTATAGAGTCAAAATTTGGGGGAAACAGGTTTAATGCTTCAATCTCAAGCTTCTGAATCTTGAAGATTGCTTCTAAGCATTAAATGCATAAGTATTGAAGATTATTTCAGTAACATTGGGAAACCGGAGGCTCCATCAAGCATTTAGGGATCATCCAAGCCTTCATCAAACAAACAAAAGGTATTCCTCTTCAATTCTTAATCTCTCCCATTCATCCAATTGCTAAGCTTCATCCGATTGATTCAGAGATTAAAGAATTCTACAATTTTCATCAAATTTCAACCAATCATTGTTTAAATCAACCCACTCATGGAATGCATTGTTTACTTGATGCATATTGGATCCAATCAATGAATTAGAAGTTCTTGACTAAAGTTTCAGCATTATATTCAATCCAATTGATTAAGCCCCATTGATTGATAAGATTTCTTACTCTAATCCATTGATTTTCTCATGATTGTTCAGATTGGCAGAAAATATATCATAATCCATTGTAAAAGGGTAAGTCAGCAGTGAGTCACTGCATGGTAAGACCCTCTTCCCATTCATTTTGCCAAATTTCAATTCTTTGCATTTCATGTAAAGAGCTGAATGAAAAATTTCAGTAATGCATATCATGCTAATTGATTATAGCATGCCACTACCATGTTGATACTCCAAGGAAAAAGGTGGATGCTGGGGAGATAGTGGGACAATACAGAGGTGGCCCTCCAAGATTCGGAAGGGGTGCAACCAACCGACTTGGCGGGGGGGGGGGGGGGGGGGACCTTTGCCCACATCCTAGTGATTCGAAGCCCATGTAGGGATCCTATCCTACCATTTTATCCCTCACATAGGTACAACAAGTGGAGAATTGAAGATTGGAGTTCTTTCAAAGACTCAAGCACCTTAAAGATCAAAACAGGGTGAAACAAGGGATTTACATGACATTGTAGGGTATATACAGGTTATTACAAGTATTATGTTCATCACTAAAGCATGGATGCATGTATTAACCATAGGTCCTACCCAGCTTCCTATAGGGTTTGGTAGCCATTAGGCATTACCATTTTTCTCTCACACGTGGAAACATGCTACTTACAAGTTTAAATAAGGTGTAGGCCTAGACAATTTAGCCTTAGAGATTGAATTGCAAAATTTTGTATCCTAAACCTGTTATAAGATGATATAGCTCATATTGAAGAGGGCATTTTTGGCTCCAATTTGAATCAAAAATTATGGAAATTAGAGTTTTGTAGCTCAAGTTATAGCCAATTTCTTGATAGGGGGTGATGTAGGACTACACTACTATGGCAGGTCATAAGGGAAAGAGTAAGGCCCAAGATGAGTATGCTCAGAAAATCAAAGATTCTATGCTAGAAAATACACCTCAAGAGGGCCTTACAGAGCCTCAAATGTAAGGAAAAATTAGTGCACTCAATAACACCATGTGTGAATATGAGAATAGGCATGCTCAAAGGCATATGGAGCTATTATCTAGAGTGGAACAAATGGTATTGTCTACAAATTTAAAAAAAAATTCCATTGAGAAGTTGATAGATTTCACCTCCCAAATGAATTATTTAATTGACAAGTTAGTAGAATCTAGTGCTCAAATAATGCCTCAATTCTCCCAATGGATGCAAATGCAAATAGGCTTTCGTGCCTACTAACCATGAGCAGTCTACTTTGGGATAGCAACCCTTTTAGGAAAAAGAGTTGAAGAATAAGATCATTTTGGAAAAATACAATGGGAAGTCATCTTCACCATCCAATCTAGAGGAATGGATTTTAAAATTGGAATCCTATTTTGATATATTCCCTAGAATTGATGATATGAAGATTCATTTTATATCTTTACATTTCAAAGGATTTGCACATACTTGGTGGAGGTACATCAAGAAAGAGAACATACTTGTAGAGAATTGGGATGCATTCAAGACACTTATGGTTGAAATCCTTGTCTCACCTCTTAAAAAATGAAAATTGGCATGGATATGGTATGTATTAGAGCAAAGACACCTAAATGTATGGGATTATCAAACCAACTCCTCAACCTTACCATGCATGTAGAGAGTATTAGTAATGAAGCTAGACTCCACAAGTATAGAAGGGAGTCTCCATTTCAACCTAGTTATGGACAGCCAAGGACTGTTTTAAAGCAGTGACATGTTGGCAATGTTTATGGTAGCAATCATGAACCAAGATGGAGCTTAAGAGTGACAACTTATCCATCTTTCAATTCCTCAAGACCTTAAAGCAATTTAGGAAAGCAAACACTCCAAGAGTTGATCTTAAACAAGGGGACAACAAGCTTAAATCTACTTCAGCCAATATACGAATCCAAAGTTTATTCCTATGGACCTCTACAAAGAAAGGAAGAAAAAGGGCTTATGCTTCAAATGTGGAGAAAAGTATACAACTAATCATGCAACGAAGTGTGTATAGAAAAATGCAAAAGCCAAGGTCCATAGTATGTTAGTCCCTGAAGACTCAGAGGATGACACTGATGAGGTCAATGCATTTGTAACTACCGTTGAAAATGAGAGTTTTGAGTAGAAGGTTGGGAAAGAACATTTTCATGATTGTACATCTAGTTTTCCTTTTGATCTGGGTGGTAGTGTTCCTTTTCATCTTTAAGAAACTCATGGTGAGCCACTTACTGCCACTAATTGTTCCATTTCCATGGATACTTGGACAAGTCTAAGAGCCCTAATACACTTTGTAAGAAGGGTAGTTTTCATGGAAAGGATGTGTTTATCCTAATAGAAAGTAGCAATACACACAATTTTGTGAATAATTCCATCGTGGATAAATTGAATTGTATTTCCACTAATTTATAGTAGCCCATAAGAGTTCAAGTAGCCAATGGTGAAGAAGAAATCAGCACTCAAATATGCCCACAAGTTTCTTTATAGCTAGCTGAAAATTATGAAGCAAAAGTAAACCTAATAACTTTCGAAATGGGGCCATAGATGTTTTACTTGGGTGTGATTGGTTGATGACATTGGGAAAAATTACTATGGATTTCTCACAATTGTATATGGATTTTATCTTTAATGGATAGCTCATCCATTTACAAGGGATCTCTAGTAAATCAAATTTTCATCTTATCACCATTCAACAACTCAAGAAGAAGTACAAGAGCTGCTCACAGATTTTTGTTTGGCACTTGAATAAAGAGGTTAAAGATTACTTCAAAAATTCAAAAAATCATCCAGCTTTGAAAGCTCTTCTTGATGAGAATAGGGATACGTTTGAAGTGCCTACTTCATTGTCTCCTAAGAGAGCAGTAGTTCACCTATTGATTTGGAGCCCACCTCAAAGCCAATTAATAAGCCACCCTACAAATTGTCTAAGTACAAACATAAAGAAGTAGCCAAGAAAATCAAGAAGTTTCTTGAAATGGGATTCATTGAGCCTAATTCTTCACCTTCTGCATCTATGGTCTTGATAGTGAAGAAGAAAGACGAATTCTTCAGGATATGTATTGACTACAAGGATCTAAACAAGATCACTATGAAGAACAAATACCCAATACCTAGAATTGATTATTTTCTTGATGAGCTCAATAGGGCTAGATTATTTATAAAGATTGGCTTGAGGTCAAGGTACCATAAAATCTATATGTGAGAGGGTGATGCAATCAAGATTACCTTTAGGACTGATCGAGAGCTATACCATTTTCTAGTGAGGCCATTCGGGCTTACTAATACTCCAACTATCTTCTAGAGTCTGATGAATAAGATTTTGTAGCCTTTCCTCTTTAAGTTTGTCCTGGTCTTTTTTAATGACATTTTGATTTCCAACAAGATGCT
The DNA here is from genome assembly GCF_053477565.2 of Lygodium microphyllum. Taxonomy (NCBI): domain Eukaryota; kingdom Viridiplantae; phylum Streptophyta; class Polypodiopsida; order Schizaeales; family Lygodiaceae; genus Lygodium; species Lygodium microphyllum. Next base: position 105,737,608 of record NC_141159.1, on the reverse strand, counting down.
TCAGGACCATTTATCACATATGAGAAAGGTTTTTGATGTATTTAGGCATCACTGACTCTTTGTTAAGGAGAAAAAATGCTATTTCATGTAGACTGAGGTGGAATACTTGGGACATATTGTCAATGAAAAAGAGATCCACGATGACTCCAAGAAGGTGCAGTGTGTCAAAGATTAGCCAACACCTACTACCACTACTTCACTTAGAGGGTTTCTTGGTCTATCCTCATTTTATTGTCAGTTCTTTAAGCATTATGTGGCTATTGTAGCTCCTTTGACTGATAGGTTGAAGAAAGAATCTTTCTTTTGGGATGGATGTGTAGATAGTAGCTTCAACCAATTAAAGGAACTCCTTACTTTTGCTCCTATTCTAGTATGCCCATATTTTTTGAAGGGATTTACCATACAATGTGATGCCCGTGACCAAGGCATAGGGGATTTTTTGTTACAAGAGCATGGAGTGATTGCCTTTAAAAGTCACAAGCTTACAAATAAGAAAATGGCCATGAATGTTTATGAGCAAGAGATGTTGACTATCTTACATGCGATAAAGAAGTGGCACCATTTTTTGTATGATAGCCAGTTTAGAGTTCAAAGTGATCACATGGTCCTAAGGTATTTTCTCATTCAGTCCAATCTTACTCCTAAGTAGCATAGATGGATAGCTACACTACAAAATTATGATTTTGACATCACTCATACAAGACGCAAAGACAATGTAGTGGTTGATTCTCTTTCTTGTATGTGGGCGTATAAAGTTTCAGCCTATGATTGAGCAACATAGTGATTGGATTGAAGAATTATAGGAAGCCTATCTCTTGGATAAAGAGCTGAGCCATGTTTTTTAGAAATTATAGCAAGGTCTCATGAAGGATAACTCCCATTATCAGCTCAAAAATGGCCTAATCTGGTTAAATAGCAAGATTTTTATTCCTTTTACACAGAAGATTATGGAGGAGTTGCATTTTTCACCTTTAGTTGGACACCTTGGACTTTTTAAAACCTATGATAAGATCAACAAAAGATTTTATTAGAAAGTACTATGGAAAGATGTTAAAGATTTTGTCATGAAGTTCATGCCTTGTCAACAAAATAAGCACAGCACCCATAGGCCAGGTGGTTTGTTGCAACCATTACCTATTCCACAAACAAATGGATACACATTAACATGGACTTCATGATTGGTTTTCCTACTGCCAAAAAGTGATGGAATAGTATATATGTGGTGGTGGATAAACTCAACACGGCAGCCCATTTCATTCCAACTAAGACTTTACTATTTCACAGGTGACTAGTCAGTTTATGGAGTAGATTTTTAGATTATATGGATTACCACAGGTGATTGTTCATGACAGAGATTCAAAGTTCATGAGAAACTTTTGGTAAGTGGTATTCACATCCATGGGTACTAAATTCGCTACTTCTACTACAGCATATCATTCACAAACTGACGGACACACAGAAAGGGTAAACAAGTGGTTGGAGACTTATCTTCGCCACTTCTATCATGATGTGCAGAATTCGTGTGATTATTAATTGCACTTTGTTGAGAGAGACAGAGAGAATGGTTGGGGCAAAAAAGAGGAGCAATGTGCTCTCATCTCATTTCCTTCATTATTCCCTATTAACACCATATTGGGGAATATGGGAATTTCCCATAAGTTTGGGACATGTGATCAACATGGCCTCTATACACCAAGCAGCTGTCAAAAAACATTGAACTTATATTTACCCAAAGACTTGGTAAAGATATCTGTAACCTATTCATCAGTTTTCACATGCATAAGATGTACTCTCCCTACAAGAACCATCTCTTTGATAAAATAGTAGTGTACCTCAATGTGTTTAGTCATAGCATGGTATATCAGATTCGTTGCTAGGAGTATACTACTGAGATCATCGCATAACAAAGTCACTGGAGCATCCACTTGTATGTCCAAATCAGGAATAAGCTTAAGGAGCCATGCAATCTCACATGTTGCCAATGTAGCACCCCTGTACTCAGCCTCAGTGCTAGACAATGCAACCATTGGTTGCTTCTTACTGCTCCACCTGATCAGACCACTTCCAAACTTGAAGGCATAACCACTCGTAGACCTATGATCATATAATCATCTTGCCCAATATGCATCCATATATCCAACCAGTGTCAAGGGCTTATCTTTCACATAAAACATCCCATAATCTACAATGGACTTTACATATCTCATAATTCGCCTAACAGCATCCAAGTATGGCTTTCTAGGCTTCTGCATGAACTGAATTATGAGCCCAATAGCATAACTCAAGTCATAGGCCTAGTGATGGTCAAGTAGATCAAAATTCTAACATCTGCATGTACATAGTCACATCATCAATTTTAGCTCCAGTGCTAATGTCCAACTTGACATTCTAATCAAGATATGTATCCACTGATTTACATTCAGCCATGCCATATTTCTTTAGCATTTCCATGGCATAGTGTTTCTGCATCAGCCATAAACCATTTCAATCTTGATCACCTCAATACCCAAGAAATACTTCAGTTCACCTAAGTCTTTTATATCAAATTTAGATTTTAACATCTGCATAACATGTTGTATCCCTAAGTCATCATCACTTGTGATTATCAAATCATCAACATAGATAACCAGCACTACCATGCCTTTGTCTATCTTTTTCGTAAACAGATTATGACCAGCCATGCCCCAATAGTGAATCCCAAACTCTGCAAGTAACTACCGATCCTTGCATGCCAAGCTCTCAGAGCTTGCTTCAGCCCATATAGTACCTTTTTCAACTTACATACATAATGCTAAAAATCAGGGTGTACATACCCTTCAAGCTAATCCATATAAACATCCTCTGCTAAATCTCCATTGAGAAATGCATTCTTAACATCCATCTGCTACAATTTCTAGGCTTTAGTAGCAGCCAATGTGATCATTGTTTGTATGGTTTCCATCTTGGTAACAGGGTTGAATCTTTCCTCATAGTCTAGCCCATACTGATGGGCATAACCCTTAGCAACCAGCCTAGCTTTGTACCTCTCTACATTGCCATTTGACTTGCATTTAATCTAGTAGACCCATTTGCAACCAATGGTCTTCTTTCCTTCTGGCAATGACACAAGATCCCATGTTCTATTTTCAGCTAAGGCATATATTTCCTCCTCATTAGTTGTGCACCAATTTTTATCCATCACTACTTCAGCATATGTAGTAGGTTCTTTGACCTCTGTCACCTTTTTCATATAAGTATAATGCTTCATAGAATAACCACTGTAAGTCAACCTATCCACATGGCACCTAACTCTCTGTGAGCATCTAAGTTGTGGTGCACTACTCAATTCCCCTCTCTCATGAGGCAGAATGTACATGTTCTGCCTAGTGCTAGGTGTATACACAATCAGAATACCAAGCTCTCTATCTAGACTGTCAGCTAAGTTAGAGCTTGAAGTCATCCTACCAAGTGTCATCACACCAGATGTATCATTAGAAGCTTCTTCTTTTCCTTTGTTGTTCACCACATCATATCTCCCCCTCACTAACCTACTGGTGTCAATGGACAATGAGCTAGAGCTATGCAACCTCCGTGTCCAAGGAGATACTGTCGAACCACTAGGACCTATCAATGCAGTACTCTGTTGCAAATCAACTGTAGAAGCCTGTGTAGAAGACATATCCGATGGCATTGAGGCTAGTGATGCATACAAGAGGCTGTCTCATCAAAGATAACATATTTGCTAACTAATGTCTCCCAAGTAGAGGGATGATAGCATTTATATGCCTTCTTCTCCTGTGAATAACCAATAAAGACACACTTATGTGCTTTCAAATCCAATTTCTTCATCTTTTCATTAGGGATGTGCACATAAGCAAGTAGCCAAATACTTTCATGTGACTAATATCAAGCTTGTAGCCATACAGCTTCTCAAATGGTGTAATATCATGAATACCTACAGTGGGAGTCCTGTTTAAGATATATATGGCTGTCATAACAGCCTCAACCCAATAATAGAGTGGCATCTTCTTCTCATTTATCATTGCATGCGCAGCTTCCGTTAAGACCCTATTCTTCCATTCAGCTATCCCATTCTGTTGTGGAGTGTAGCTGCGTGTAAGGTGCCTCTGTATGCCATTTTTAGCCAAAAAACTATCAAACTCATTTGACACATACTCCCTACCACTATCAAATCTCAAATAAAAGATATAGCAATCGAATTCCTTTTCAATTGCTACTTAAATTACTGAAAAACAGCAAACACCTCATCCTTTGTTTTTAGTATATAAACCAAAGTATAGCGACTGAAGTCATCAGTGAATGTCACATAATACTTAGAGCCTCCCATAGATGCATTATGGGCTAGCCCCCACACATCAAAGTGAACCAACTGCAACTATTGCATATTATTTCTTACATGCTTGACAAATGGCAACCTTAACTATTTATCAAGCTAACAAGCAGCATAGACATGACCAATATCCATGTAAGAAAACTTGAGTAGTCCTGTAACAAGCTTTTTTTTTTTGCATCATTTGCAACTACTAAAGATTAACATGCCCCACTCTTTTATGCCATATTTCTAAATCTCTAACTGTGCCATAGCCATGGGCAAACATGGTTGATTTTAGCTGTGGCAAAGTGGCATCAAGAGTAAACATCCTACCATTCCTATGACTACAAGCAATCAATTTGCAGCCATTACCAAACTCCTCAATGAAGCTATCATGCTTATTAAACCTAACCTACAAATTCTACTTAGTCATCTAGCCCACAAAAAATAGATTTTTAGTAATTGGTAGGACATGCAGTACATCATGTAAGTTCTTCTTCTTGCCATAATGGATTACCAAAGACACTTTGCCTTTATGTTCAATGATATGTTGTGTGGCATCCCCTATGCATACATAGCCATTCCTCTCATGCACCACGTCAATAAACTAGTCACCATGAGGCATCATATGATTTGATGCCCCCAAATCAATATACCAAACAACCTCCTTAGTAGACATCTCAGCAGATCTATCTTTCACATATGTCATGGCAAACAGTCTATCCCCAAAAGCATCATCTGTCTGACTAGACGATGCATAATGTCCATGCTACTTGCCCTTTTGATTACCCTTCATTTTCCAATAGGCCTTGGCAATATGATCGTACTTTCCACAGTACTGACAATCCTTATCCTTATTAGGATTGTTAGATGGGCATTGTTGTTGCCAGGAGCCTCTGCCTCTAGAGCTAGATCTTCCCTTGCCTTTGAAATTTCCATCTCCTCTTGCATTTGAACCCTGCTTGTTATTATGACCATAAGATACATTTTATTGGCCTCCTCTCCCAAAACCATAACTTCTACCACAATTGCCATGGCCACGTTGATTCGAATAGAAGACAGCATCCTTCCTCTTGGAACTGCTAAAGCCTGTAGCCAATCCCAGTTTAACCTCTTCATGAATGAGCAATGCAACAAGCTCATTGAAAGCTGCATGCACAGAGATGGAAGTATCAAATGACTTATATTTAGATCCCAAACCATTTAATGTCACTGCAACCATGTCTTCATCCTCAACCTATGTGCCAATCGATGCTAGTTGTTCCGCAATAGTCTTAATCTATGTGACATAATCTTGTATAGATTTGTCTTTTCTCTCCATGTTGTTGAATTTCTGCTTTAACTGTATCTTCTTGGAACTGCTAGTTGTGACATAATACCTAATCAATATGTCACATGCATCTTCTAGTGACTTGTAGTTCATGATTTGCATTACCACAGCATCCAAGATACACAAAGATAACCAATGTAGCACCCTGCGAGCTCTTTCCAACCAAGCTTGGTGCGCTCATCTTTGATCAGCTAACTGTAGAATTCCTCTCTAGGATTTTAGGTTTAGCTTCAACACCTGTCACCACCAAGTCCCAGTATCCTTTACGTATCAAGAAGTTCTCCATGCGAAACTTCCATATGGCATAATTATTGCTGTCAAGCTTTTCCCCCACTATCTGGGTCATATTATCGGTCTTGTCTGCATTTGCCACATTGTAACAGACAATGGCTAGTCAGTGCCTGACTTCTTGCAAGTCAACAAGTCTAACTAACCTATTGCAATCTTTGACTATTTATGATATTTTTTTGCAATTAATTTTTTGCTCTTATCAGGGTATTTCAGCCCATTAACATTTCAAAACCATCCACTACCATGTGGCATAACCTGTACATACATCAATCAACACATAGACCATGTAGTTGCTGTAATTCTGTATCATGCAACCTTACTATAGTCAACCAAACATGCACTCTAAAATCTATAAACTTTCAATGACCAGCAGCTCTTTCAAGGCCAAAACTAAGATGTATAGATGTCATACATACTCAAAAAAACTCTCAGACATCTTCTAGTACATGTAGGAGTCCATACATGATCATGTAGGCATAGTTCAACGCATATACATCAAGTACAGGTGTGAAATACCTTGCTTGCAGGTTGTAGTCGGCTAATACTCTATCAAACTAGATTTATCCAACTCCAAAATGTCCTCAAGTTACTTCATACATGTGCTATCAAGTGTAGGGGTCAATACATGACCATACAAACAACCATAGGCACTCTGTCTTCAACATGCAATGTCATAGAATGCATTCCATGTTTATAACCGGCCAAGATAATATCAATGCATTTGTTTCTAGATTTAAACTTCACCTTTCATGGGCATTAAATGCTCATCTCAGTCCTCCAAACATTCGACATGTGAGAAATGCGGGATCTAGAGCATGGCAAAACCGGAAGCTATGGAGGATGAAATGAGAAGTGTGGACTCATGATGGAGAAGACAAGGACACTATTTGTTACACAAGTGAATTAGGTTCCAAGATTGAGACTTGGACTCATAAACACAATCTTGTGTATGTGGACAATGACATTGACACTTCATTGAAAAGAAAAGAGTACAATCATTGCATTAAGAAAGGAAGCAAGTACAATGCTTTATAGGAAAGTAGGAAACTGCAGTAGGCACCATTGTGCATATGGGATAAGTTAGCCTGCATATCCTTGACCCTGAGGCTCCATACAAAGAGGCTGTTTAGTGAGTGTGATTGCTGATTCTTAACACGACAGACATATGCCATGTCATACATTTGATAGAAGCTAACCAATGTTATGTAATGCTTCAAGACCAATGAATGCCTGTTGTTGACAGTTTGATGATAGTTTTCAACCTATCATATGCTTCCAAATTTTAGTATTTTCTTTAAGAAATTGCAACTCAAATGCATACAACAAATACATATATCTTCCTGATCATACATATGCTCTAATGAGACCTTCCAAGCATGTCCAAGAACTCCAAGTTCTTTCCAATGTCAATGTATGCTATATGTTCACTGTTTATAGTAATTCATGCTCTATTCCAGGTCTATGTACCTTTAGATCAGTTCATATCTCATCTGCAAGTCAAGCATTGGCATGTCATGTCATCAAAGTACCTTCCAAAGTATGTATGCAAGTTGTAGATCACTTTAGTGATTATTGTCTTGAGTAACAACCATGGAGATCCATATTGACAGCAGGTGCAATCACGCAAAAACCTAGTAGGAGTGTGCTATAGCGTGTGTTGATAAAGAAGACCCTTGTGATGACTTATATATGCTCAATGGAGCCTTCAACTACTCCATGAAAAGCCTTGATCAAGTTCATGAAGAAATGGAGGCATATGAATCAATACATACCTTGAAAAAACAACAATGGCAAGCAGCTTGCAATTCACAAGAACCCTTGACCTTCAATCTTCAAGTCTTCTTCCAAAATGCTATCCACCATAGAGCCCATTCATGGCTTTGATACCATGTTGAGAGAGACAGAGAGAAGGATTGGAGCAATAGAGAGGAGCAATGTGCTCTCATCCCATTTCCTTCATTATTGCCTATCACACATAATTGAAGTGAATACAACACTCTAAAGTCTACAGACCATTCACACATAACCTAAAGTCACTGACTTATTTAATGTCCCACACTTGGCTGATACAGATGGACATATGACAAAGAAAGAGAGTGTCAGTTACACACATACTAAAGATAAAAGAGCTTGAAGTCTTAACACACTTAGCTGAGTTTGGCTACAATAACTCCACTCATGCTAGTATTAGAGTTTTACCCTTTGAGGCTATGTATGGTTATAAGATGCCCTTACCCACAATCATTTTCAATTAGAAAATCAATCCTCATGGGAAAGAAGAATTGGAAAGAATGCAGACTCTTCTTCAACAATGCACGATAAATCTTAAGAAAGCCCAAGATCAAATGAAGATGTATGCAGCTAAGAAGAGGCCACCCTTAGAGTTCCAAGAAGGAGAATTCGTTTTGTTGAAAGTGTCTAAGTCTCATTATTCTACCTTGAAGGATGGATCCAGTAACAAGCTTGCTCACATGTTTTATGGACCTGAAGACTTGGCATACATATTGTAACTACCCTCTTCCACTAAGATTCATAATGTATTCCATGTTAGTTAGCTCAAGCCTTTCTATGGTGCTCCTCTTGATACAGTTGATGAGCTACCACCTATTGATGAAGAAGGTCTTATTCGGTACATCCCTGAGGTTGTCATAGGTCAGCGTGAGAAGAAGCATTGCTCTCGCTCTATCATTGAATGTTTGATTAATTGGAGAGATTTTTCACCTAAAGAAGCTTCTTGGAGGCTTGACTCTATACTAGATGAGTTTCCTTCTCTACATGACACATTGGTGGTGGCTGAAACATAATGACCATGGAGCCAATTATGGTGCAAACAGGGTCATGACAGCAGATTGTTTTAGAACAATTTTACTTTAGGACCTTGTGATCACTTTGAACTCTAAACCAACTGCCATACAAATAATGGTGCCATTTCTTTATCACATATAGAATAGCCAACATCTCTTAGTCATAGACATTCATAACCATCTCTTTATCTATAGGCTTACGACTTTCAAAAGCAATAACTCCATGATCTAGGAGGAAAGTAAGTAATTTTTTAAACTACTTGAAGCTACTATCTACAAGTGCATCTTAAGAGAAATCTTTCTTCTTCAACCTATCAGTCAAAGGAGTTGTTGTCATTGCGTAATTCTTAATGAATATGCGATGGAATGATGATAGACCAAGAAACCCTCTAAGTAGTAGTGTTAGGTGTTGGCTAATCTCTAACACATTGTACCTTCTTAGGGTCAACCTATATCCCTTATTTGCTGACAATATGGCCCATGTACTCCACTTGAGTTTGTACAAAATATCATTTCTTCTCCTTAGCAAAGAGTTTGTGGTGTCTCAACACATCAAAAACCTTCCTCATATGTGATAAATGGTCCTGTAGAGCCTTACTGTAAATCAATATATCATCAAAGAATACTAGGACAATTTGGAAGAGAAAAGGCTACAAAATCCTATTCATCACACTCTAGAAGGTAGTTGGAATATTAGTAATCCCAAATGGCATCACTAGGAAATGGTATAGCCCACAATCAATCCTAAAGGCAGTTTTAACTTCATCACCCTCGCACATATGGATTTGATCATATCCAGAACTCTAATCAATCTTAGTAAAGATGTTAAAATATATGATAAATAAGGTGTGCTCTAGGAAGAGATGCTTTGTATCCCATAATCACAGTGAGGAGAGTGGAACAACCCAAAGGCTACATAAGCATGCACGTGGTTCTTATTTCAATGAAATGCTATTGTACTTTGTACTTCCAATCTATGTCCTTGTCATGTCCTACTCAAGATTGTATTTATGAGTCCAAGCACTTAATCTTGAAGCCTAATTCTCTTGAGTAACGATCAACATTGTCTCTTGTCTATGTCATCATGGTTCTAGTCTTTTCCTTTCGACCTCCATAACCAACCATGCTCAAGATCTGTGTTTCTCAACATGGTATCAAAGACATGGTGAGCATGGTTTAGCTCTTCTCACAACTTCTCCAACTCCCCACAACCTCAATCCACCACAGCTCCATCAAATGACTTTATTTCTCACCTCCATCTTCACCCTACCTTCTTATCTGCCATAGCCAGCATGCACCTATCACGGGGGATTCACTAGTAGTAATAAGGAGATGTCACCTACGTGCAAGAAATATATGAAAATTCCCCTTATCTACCCCCTATTTATGGGACCTTACCTTATAAAATGTACCTTGCTTCCCTTAAATAACCCCCTTCCCTTACACTCACATGGTACCATACGGTAAACCCTAGTGGAACCCCCAGGGCACCTATCCTACTTGGAGTTCTCATATCTCTCCCTATAAAACAAAACCCACAGAGCTTCCTTCTAGAGAATTCTTGTTGGACTCAGGGCATTGGACTCATGGCACACCATCCTACCACCTTACAGCTCAACATTACATGCTGCAAGAGCTTGCATTACAGAAATTGGTCATCGCTGCTTGTTCTATGCCTATATTCTCCCTACATGTGCCAAAATCTACCTGCAATCATAGGGATTTTGAAGCCCACCTTATAAGCCTTCTATCCACTAGATATATTTTGAAATGATTGTTTGTACATGCTACTATTAGTGAAAAACTAGTCGGCCTATCAACCCTAAAACATAGCAGCCATAGCCATTAACCTTCAAGCTCATAATACAATTCATTTTCTCACTCTTCTCAACTCACTCAAGTGTTTGCCACTCTGATCTAGTACTCCACTCAGTTCCTAACACTTCAAATCAATAAGGAGGGGAGAAATCATCCAACAACATCAAGCTCAACATCAAGTTCTTTAAATCATAGTAACTTTTGATACTCATTTTAGTGCTTCTTGGCACTTGTGTTTCTTGACACATCCAAGAACAACTCATTTGTTGGTTTTACTTTAGATCTTGCAATGACAAACATAAAGATTTTTAATGTGGAATGCCTAATTGATTAAATTCCTTATCTCATTGTAAAAGGATAAACACTAAGACCTACTTCAAAATGTCTAAACTTGAGCAAATATCCAAATTCAATGGTGAAGCCTTTCACGCCTAGAAAGAAAAGACAATGCACCCTCATGAGGAAAGACCTCTAGGATCTATTTGAGGATGATACAGGAGATGCATATGGCAAAAAGGAAGATGATGAAGATAGGTTCGTTGAAGAAGTCCAGCTCGAGACAAAAGAGTGGAAAAAGATTAACAACAAGGCTTGGACTATCTCATTATGTATTGCACCATATTTTTGGCATCAAATATACAAAAAAGGCATGGGATGAGCTTGATAGGATATTTGGAACTCAAGCTAAAAACTCAAAAGTAAAATTACTCATGTAGTTCTATAAGAGCTAGATGTAAAGGATAGTTCTTCTATGACCATGCACATTAACAAGTTTAAGATTCTTAAAACTCAACTTGCAATGTTAAAGAAGAACATAAATGAGGATGAAGCCATAGTAGTGCTACTAGCAAGTGGAAATCAAGAACCATATGAGAACCATGTGTCTACTCTCAGTAATGTTCCTAATCTCTCACTCAAAGACATTGAGAATTCTCTACTTGATGGAGAAATTAAACTTAAGAATAATGATGCACAAGAAATCATCTCAAAGGACAATCTCTTGTACACAAAGGAAACTTATGGAGCAAAAGGATGTGGATGAGGATTCAACTCCAACAACAAGGATCGGGTTACATGTCATTATTGTGGTAAGACTAGGCACATGGCCAGTGAATGTTTCCATAGGAAAAGAGCATAACATGTGTAGAATGGTGACCATCAAAACCAGTTTTCATGAATGAAGAAGATGCTTTTGTTATCGCCAACAACTCTGACAGATTGTTTTAAAGAAATTTTCATTATATCTTTCCCATAGTAGATCTTGTGTTTTCCCATAGTGGATTTTGTTTCCATTAGTGGATTTTCTTTGTAAAAAACCCTTGCCAAAGATGTAAAGTTTCAAGCTTTAACTTGACTAGGCTGCCTATGAGCTAGTCTCTTGGGCCATGTCATCATGTAGGGGGGGCAAAAGCCAGCAAGTGTAGGAACTCATCATTTGAGGGGGGATATTGAAAGATATGGCAAATGATGTATGCTGTAGGAAGAGATGCTATGTATCCCATAAGCACAATGAGGAGAGTGGAATAACCCAAAGGCTACATAAGCATGTACTTGGTTCTTATTTCAATGCAATGCTATTGTACTGTGTACTTTCAATATATGTCCATGTCATGTCCTACTCAAGATTGTGTTTATGAGTCCAAGCACTGAATCTTCGAACCTCATTCACTTGAGTAAGATTCATTGTCTCTTGTCTATGTCATCATGGTTCTATTCTTTGCCTTTTAACCTCCATAACCAACCATGCTCAAGATTTGTGTTTCTCAACAAGTTAGTCCTTCTATGGGTTCACTTGCTTGCCCTTTCTGTTTGGCTCCCATTAACACCACTATTCTATCACCTTTTTTGTGCTTCGTGAAGCACTCAAATAGGTCCTACATTTTCTTCTTCCGTTCAATTTCTAACAACTTTGACTGTTCTTTTTTTTCCTTCTCTAGACTCTTACACCTTAGGTGGACTAGAAGGTCCCCCTTGGTGCATCGGGTAATCCCAGGTGGTTGAGGTATTATGGGGTCGCTATCAAAGCTCACCTCTGACTCAGAATTGTACTCATCATCCTCACTAGAAAAGGTTGTCTCCCTTGGTGCTCGTAACTCGAAAGCTAAATCCACTCCAAATAATGGTGTGGTGCAAGGATGAACTAATCGTGTTTTCTCATAATCTACCACCTCGAGGCATTCTAATCAAGCCCTATCTCAATCTACCTTGGCAACTCCTTTGCTCACTCGAGACGTGTTGACCTCTTAGGATTTAGTGTCCGCTCTGATTTTCTCAATCATTCTTCCATCCATGTCATATTCTATGGTCTCTTTTTCCTCTTTGCTCTCCTCACATTGATGGAATAACAGTCTTCATACCCATCATTAGAATCCTCACACTGGAACTGTGTGTTGCTTGCAAGGTTCCTACTTTGAGCTCTGCCCCACTTGTCATGAGAGTCCAGTTACATGACAATTTTAAGTCACACACCTTAGTCCATTGCCACTCTTTTCTTTCCATAAGATCCTTGAGGAGCTTTAAATTGGTGGTTGGGCTACCCAGAAGCTCACTTGATAGGTACTCGATGATTTTTTGAGTTTCAATTTGTTTGTTGGGACACGATATGTGATTGGTGTTGGTTGGCTAATGACACTCTTGGCCATCATGCACAAAGGCAATGTGAGTAGATTAGAAGTGATGGCAATGTTACGTTTGCTAGCTGAGTCTATAACTCCCCTGTTCACCCTCATCCTCCAAGAATGGGAGATCAATGGTTGCCAATACATGCATCCAGTCTTACTCATCCTCTAGGCAAGTAATGTACTTTGTTAGATATCCATAACTACTCCTAGACCTCAAGTCACCCCTAAGCAGGGTAGAGATGGCACATCTAATTTCATTAATGAGGTTTTCCAATTGTCCATCTCTATTGGGCTGCTTCTAATCTATTTCTCAAGAATATCATGCCATTATCCCAATCCTCTATCACTTTGGCATTCCTCATCTAAGACGTGCCTATAGTAGGATATCTTAATCCACTCCCTTCATAAATATCAAGTTCATGGAGAATTAGATTCCTGATATGTTTAGAGGCTAGTCCTTTAGGACTCTGAAAGTTCTAACCTTCCTACCATTTGCTAGAGTGACGTTGAATCATGTAGTTTCCACTAGTGGGTTTCCCCAAGCTTGTAGGACTGCAAGACTAAGCATACTAACCAGTGCTCCTTTGTCCACTATCCCCTTTCATGTAATATCTCCTAAGGCAATGATAAGTAAAATTGTGTGCATCTCAATGCCCTCCCAAAAAGAATTCATTTGTGGGGACTTAGATATTAGATTTAGCATTAGGCTTGGTATGTGTATCATGGCATCATGGTGTGTAAAGCCTTGCAGTTTATGTTCATTACTATGTTCTACCCATTGCTTCAATTCTTGCCAAAGTGCAAATTGCCATCTGTCTTTCCCTCCTTAGCTTCATGGGCTTCGTGCCAATGCTCTTGAGTCATTTGCATAGTCATAGCTCCCTCGTTTTGGCCATGCATCTGTTCACACAGTGGTATTGTCTCTCCTACTCTCGAATATGTAGGAGAGATTGGTGGATCAAGGTTGAGAGTTCATTCATCTCATTCTCAATTATAGAATTGGCATCCAAAAGGTGATCTTGCACTTCTTTTATCCATCTCTTGGCCCTATCCGCAACCTTTAGCTGCTAGTTGGGGTCAAGGTACTCTCCAACCTTAGTACTTTCCTTTTCTCTCGTCTTAGGAGCAGATGTTTCTGCTTTAGTATCAATGACATGTTTTTCATTAACGGGTCTCACTCTTGGTCTTGAGCATTATTAGGTCTAGGTAATGAGATGTCACCCTGCTTTGTTTGAGCTCATGTTGTAACATTTATGGGGATAGATGTGGCATTGTCAGACAACTTGACACAAAAGAGGTCAGCACAAATGGTACGATTGTCGAGCTAGTGGAGTGTTTTCATCTAGGTTAATTGAGAAATAAGTGTGTGACTCCATATTTGGGGCATCTCAAGTTGATTTTCTCTCTATTTTCATGCTCCTTTTTAGGGTAGCTATACGATATTTTCCCTAGATAACCACACTACCAACATGCTATGGGTTTCTAGTTCTCAACTCCTCCTAGTCCTCTACCTCTTCCTTTGCCTAAGGCCATGAATGGCATAGGTCTATAGTCCATCAATATGGGATTACCCTCTTCATCATAAGAGACACAAGGGTTCAAGTAAGAATCTTCCTCCAATGGTTCCTCCACAAAGTGCACTAGAGCATCACTCAGTGGATGGGTCATGATAGGTCCCAGTGGTCTAAGGATTCCCATTGGGTTGATATTTATCCTTTTGGCAACTGGCTTTGAATCATTAGGTGTAGGGAGAGCCAAAGGGACTCCCCTTCCGAAATATGGTTGCCAACTCCTAGATAGTATGGCTGAGTGTAAGGTTTCTAGTAAGGCAACCGTCTTGCCAACAGACAATGCATGGTATTATGCCTGAAAATTCCACAATTAGGCACAAGGCCTTGATCTTAGATCAATACATTAAAATGGAAAGTGGTTCCCTCCATAGTGCACACACTGCAAGTGAGGTCGTACTGGTCTTTATATTGACTCTTATAGTCTGGCTAGCTCCAATTTTACGTCGGCTATAGCTTGGGTCTGGTCAACACTCTTTTCTTTTTCTTATTCACTAGGGATTGTCCACTCGCTAGTTGTTGTAGCTCTCTCAGCATTCCTAAATGCATTGCTACCTTCTTGTGTTGCCCAAGAGATTTTCTCCCTCAATAAGTCATCTACCCATATGGCCTAATCAAGGACTCTTGCAAGTACCTCCCTTTGCATTTTTGAGTTTCTCGCTATGTCCTTATAGAGTTCTTCATTGTGGATCCTATTAATGAATATAGTAGAAACCGCACTGTCATTAGGTCGCTCTGCCATAGGTATCCTCTTATAGAGGCTTTGTATGTTTGTGACGTAGTCTCGTATATCATCTTTGTCTTTCTAGCTAACATTCATCAACTTAACAATGAGGTTATTAGAGTATCTTGCCTCCAAGAATCTCTTGATGAAGAGATCCTTTAACTAAGTGAAGTTATTACATTTAGCATTGTCTAAAGTGGTGAACAAAGTTTCTCCCATATCTCCCAAGCAAAGACTGAATGCTTGTGCTCATTGAGCGGGGTTTGTGAGGTTTTTAGCCTAGCACACCTACTCAAACTGCTCGATGAAGCTGTAGAGGTCATTGCATGCCTAGTATTTATAAATTTGTTTTGCAACCATGGGTATTTTTATTTGGCTCCTGGCATTTGGGGCAACTCCCAGCCAAGCTAGCAATGATACCGCTAAGGCTGCCCCACTTTTCTTAGCGCTTGTATTATCTAGTGTAATGTCCCCATTACTTAGTTTATTTTAATGTGCGAAACTAATTCTCATTATGAAAATTATTAATATTATTAATGAGGTATTATATGCCAGTTCATGGAAGAAAGACTTGGGAGACCCTCCTAAGACTAGCTTATTAAAACTATGTTTGTGGTGAACTGATACAAGCTCTCTTGCTTTAGGATGTGTACTCATGCAAGAAAGACATCCAGTAGCATATTCCTCCAGAAAATTGAAGACTCACGAGAGAAATCATGCTACTCATGACCTGGAATTACTTGTAATTACCCACACTCTTAAGTTATGGTGACATTATCTACTTGGGAAGAAATTCTAACCAGTAACCAACCATAAAAGTCTTAAATGGATCTTCACTTAACCAAATGTAAATATGAGGCAACGTCAATGGATCGAAATCTTGCAAGAGTATGATTTTGAGATCAAATATAGACTTGGCAAAGAGAAGGCTTTATCGTGCAAATAATTTCTCAATGCACTTATCTCACAAGAACCTCTTAGAGCTCAAACACTAGCTACAATGATTTCAATGCCTAGCAATCCCATCATTGAGCTAGCCAAGGTGAAGGTGAATAATGATCCCAAAAATCAGAAAATGCTAAAGGAAATTCAAAATAAAGAGAAAATTTTTAAGCTTAAGACAAAGTATCTTAACTTCTTTGTTGATGAAGGACTTGTCTACTTCACTCAAGATTATGTATTCCTTCAATTCAAGAACTTAAGAAGAAGATACTATGGGAAGCTCATGATTCCCCATTTTTAGGACATCCTGGGTATACCAAAACTCTCAATACATTTAGGAAAAGCTATCATTGGTAAATGTTCAAAAGTGACGTACTTAAATACATAACCGAATGCTTGAGTTGCCAACGAATAAAAGTCGAACGAGTTAAAACACAATATTAGTGAGTTTGGGAATCTCCCAATTCCCATTTTTTGGATACCAAAAAGGTGGCACATGGATAACTTGCCCATAAGTTTCTCAAAACCATATGATGTGACATATAATTGGAAAGCACTTGAAAAATGGAATATATTGAGCTATAGAGCACTTGATTTGGAGTTATAGTGTTCAAGTTATGAAAAATCCAAAGATTTGACCATCTATCCAAAACTTATGGAAAATTCACATATTCCCCAATATGGTGTTTAAAGCTGCTAGGAAAGCTACAACCACTTGATATTCCTTAAATGAAATGGAAATTCATTAATATGGATATTGTAGTTGGATTACCCTCAGTTCAAGGAGGATACAACCCAATCATGGTAATTGTGGACATGTTGACTAAGGTTACCCACCTTATTCCGATCAAAACCAGCTACAAAGCCTCAGATATTGCCAGATTATTTGTCAAAGAAATATTTAGACTTCATGGACTGCCAAAGAGAATTATCAATGACCTGATTCTCTATTCACTTTGCATTTCTGGATAGGGTTTATTTGAAGCTCTAGGTACACAGCTTTGTTTTAGTACTGCCTATCACCTCAAACTGATGGGCAAACAAAGCATGTAAATCAAGTCATTGAAGACATACTTAGGGCATATTGTTGCAAAGAATCTAGATGTTGGACACAATATCCACCTTTGATGGAATTTTCTTACAATGCATCCTATCATCACAACATTCAAATGACCCCATTTCAAGCTCTATATGGGCAAGAATGCCTAACTCTGCTAAACTTCTCCAACCCTACCTTGAAGGTTGAAGCTTCTAAGAAGATGCTTGAAGATATGGAAGAACAAGTCAAAACCATCAAGCAAGATATACAAGCTACCAAGGATCAATAGAAAGCCTCTGCTGACCTAGGGAGAAAAGAGTGAATATTCCAAGAAGGGGACAAGGTTTTTATCCGTTGTCGGAGGGGTTTTGGTCGAAAGGTCAAATCCACTGGGGATCAAAAGTAGAAGGAAGTAGAGATAGGAGATGGAAGAGAAGATAGAGAATACCCAAGTGGTAAATACTACAAAGATAAAGCACAATGAATTGAATCAATATGTATTGAAAGAATCTGGAATCTTCACACTACTCAAAGCAATCTCCAGGCATTAGATCTCCTGGAGCTTCTTTGTAGAACAAGACATGCATCAAAAAATTACAACTCCTTCTCTGCTGCTTGGAACCCAAATATGATGGCTCCGTTGGCTCCAAAAGGGGGGTAAAACTCTAGGACACCTACTCACGAATCTCCCAGATCACTCCTTTTTCTTTCAATTCAATCTACAGCGATCGCGACGCACACAATTTCGTCAATCTGTCCCTCTTAAGAAAATCCCATAATTGGCTGAAAAAGTAACTAGCTTTTTGCATGCCATCCTAATCTAGAAGCTTTTTCTAACTTTTTCAAATTTTTACAATAAATAATATAAAAAATAAGCTAAAATTATCTAAAAATCTAGTATTTTTGGATAATCCATGCAACCGACACTAGTACTAATGGCTCAGATCACATTGACTCTCTAGATCAATAAAGAAGTTGGATGATGATGCATTCCATACGTTTTCACACTGTGTCCTCATAACATCACGACATTCATCCCCTCTAAACCTGCACATCCTCTAGTATGTGCCAAAATCCTAGTTGTCACCGGATTCTGAGTCCCTTCTCATCCTCTACAACCATATCCTTTACTTCTTCATCTTCCATATCTTCCTGGCTAGCCCATGTATCATGACCACTATTTTCCTCCAATTCTGACAACTCATAGGTAGTAGATTCCCACCTTTTGAATAAGTTGATTCTTTTCCCTTCTACTAGAAGTTTGATGGTTGTCCCATCCATCTCATTTAATGCATAAGTAGCATTATCAAACACATGTCTTACCACATAGGGTCCAAACCATCTTTTGGAAACTTTACACATGACACTATGCTGGTTGTCTAAAATACTATCATAAACCAATACCCAATCCCCATCTTGTATGGTTCTTGGTCTCAGTCTATGTCTTTTGTCAAACCGTTTCTTGTTCTGTATCTTTGCTGCCCTTAACTTTGCAATTGTTGCCTCTATGTCTTCTGACTTTCTTTCCAACTATCTAATGCATAAGGCCAACAACTCTTCTCGATTCAACTCCTCCTCCGAAGGTAACACACTCCATGTGACTGTCATCTCTTCTATCGTCATGATAGGTTTTTGACCATACATCAATTCTACAGGCATATATCCTGTAATAGCACTATGAGTTGTTCTGCTGACCCACAAAGCATAAGGGAGCAATCGTGGCCACTCTTTTACCTTCTCTCCACATGCTTTTGCCAATGCCTTCACAATAGGTGGATGACCTCTTTCACTTTTTCCATTTCCTTCAGGGTTATAGGCTAAAGTTAAAGCAATCTTTATCCCCAACCGTGCAAAGAAATCATGAGCTTCATCTGCATCCATCTCACCCCTATCTGCTGTAACTTTTCCCACACAGCCATAGCGACAAAAGATCTCTTCTAAGAGAAAAGTATACATAGCATTTATTGTCTTAGTACGTAAAGCTTTCCCTTCCACTTGATTAGTCAAGTCTTCACGAGCAAGCACAAGATACCTCATTTGCAAAGGCCTGTAGGCATTGTGACCAAATCCACCACCCACTTAAAATGAAGAGACAATGGATATGTGGGTTGCGATCCATCCCCATGTCTCATAGATGAATACATTTGACATGCCGTACATGTTTCCACAAAGTGACCAACAACCTTATACATACCTTGCCACCAATATCTTTATTTGATCTTTGTAAAAGTACCTCAAACACCTCTATGACTAGCCCACAAGCTTTCATGAAATTCTTGCATTATTTTCACTTGTAAAGCTCTGTCACCCAAAACTCGCAATGGCATACCCTATTTCTTTTTAGCATGTTTCCATAAGTATCCATCTTTTTTTAAAAACCCATACGCTTTCCTCTTGATTTTCTTAAACTCCTCATCTGACCATTCATATCTCTTTGTTAATGTACTGAGGTATTGACCAATTCTCAGCCACTCTCCTGCATATTTGTCTTCTAGAAACACTTCTACACAAGATGCAAAACATCTAAAGTGTCTCATCTTTGTTGTCCAAGATTCTGTTAATGTTGTAGCAACACCTTGCATTGCTAAATTCACTCTTGCAACATCATTTTTAGCCATAAGAAAGTCATCTTCTTCCTCCTCATCCATCATCCCATCTTCATTCTCATAACGTGCTCGAGATAATATGTCTGCCAAACTGGGTTATCTCTTCCTGCAATATGTTGAAATTCAGGGTTCAAAGATTTGATGTATGCAATCCACCGGACCATAGCAATGTCTGGAGTAGCACAACTAGTAATCATACCTGATACCGGAAAACAATCAATCTCAATGGCTACATGAGCACCCATAAAATACTCCTTGTCACATTTAAGGGCTATCACAATTCCCCATAATTCTCTTTTAAATTGTGGATACCTTCTTTGTCGTTCAGTTAATACTTTAGCATCAAAGAAAATTGCATATATTTTCCCTTCTTCATCATCTTGCCCAATTGCCCATCCAATCCCGATTGGGCTTGTATCAATAGTAATAATGATAAGCTTTCCATGTGAATAGTCATCCTTTCTCAATGTAGGAGCATATTTTATGAGTTGCTTCAATTTCTTCATTGCTTTCTAATGCTTCCTTTCCCAATGAAATTTCTAACCTTTCCTTAGAAGCTGATAAAGAGCATCGGCTACATGTGCAAAGTGAGAAATCTGTATCAAATAGAACACACATGCACCCAAGAATCTATGCGCCTCTAATACATTCATGCATACATCTTGCATTCTATCAATCCCATCTATTTTTGCTGGTGATGGTATTTTCCCATAAGGCCCACACATATGCCCAACAATCAAAACCTCTTCAACTCCAAAGACAGACTTTTGTCCAGAAAGAGTTAAATGCACCTCTTCTAGACGTGTCAAAATCCTCATCCACAATATGGTCTGCAACAAACTGTCTGCATCCATGTGCATCCATCTCTTCATTCTTTTCATCCACTGCACACCCTTTGATTGGAATATCATCCAAGAAAGGCATATTCAATTGTGGTATAAAATCCCTGAGTACCTTATTCATAGCATTTTTCATGACTGCCACTGATTTTTTTGCTCCCTGTGGGAGAGTACACATACGTACTAACCCCAAGGGAGTTTTTATGGTTGTGATATCCCTGCTTTCAATTGCAAGCTAAAACTGATCATAACCCGAGTAAAGATCACCCAAAGAATAGATCGCTTTGCATGCAAAAGCCTCTATAAATTCATCAACCACAAGACCTGCACCCACATTTCTTGTGGCTACTTTATTGACCGGTTGCATGTCTTGAATAAATCTCAAAGCCCCATTCTTTTTGGGCACAGTAAACCAACGATTTGAGTACAGGGCTAAAGAAGGCTCCAAGATCTTCATGCAAATCTTTTCATTTAGCAAATCCATCACCTTTGGCAAGTAAGCTTTAGGCACAGGAATAGGCCTCAAGTTCCATGGTACATGTGGCATTGTAAATATGACCATAGGAGAGACAACATTTTGATCCACACAACCTATTTCACTTGGCTAAAATGCAAATTCCTTTCCATGTCTAGCCAACATCCGCATAAAGCAGTCTCTCTCAGTAGGTAAAAGAAACCCTTCTGCACCAACTTTCAATCCTGTAATATTTCAGATGTAAATTGATGGCCTATATCATTAGGATCCCGTAAGCTTGGCTGCCTTGACACTTTTTCATACATACCCTCACTCTCTGGTGGAAGTGGCAAAGCAATTGGTTTCACCTTTTTGTCAACTATCTTATACTTTGTCTCCACAAGTGCTTCAGCCCATTGTAAACCTTCTTGTTGAGCAAACAATGCTATAACATCATACATATCCAAAGAACATACTAACAACACTCTGTTTTCAGCCTCATTTTCTGCATGTATACTTGCTGAAATTTCAGCCATAGTGTCAGTAATATTCAGCCCATAAAAGATACCTAAAATGGCATCATTTTCAGCTAACAACCCCAATGCTCTCAGTTTCTTAGTATCCCGTTTCATATATATGTGTTCAGCCCTGTACGTAGCTTCCATAGGCTTAAACCAACATGAACTGTTTGCTATAGACTGAGAATTACCAATAGTAAATACATGCTTCATTTCATCAAGAGGTGAGTACACCCTCTGAATAGCACTACTATAGCCCCGCATTACAACAATGCTTAATGAAAATCTAGGTCTTTGAATTCCCTTGCATTTGGAGCCAAAGGAGACTTTGAAGCGTATCCCGATTTCTAGGATGATTAACACAAACAGTAAGAAATTGGAATGCTTTCCTCCCATCCTTGCGTCTAACTCTTGCATAAGCAGAACCATCATCAAGCACCTTTGTTTCCATATGCACTCCTATAATATAGGGCTATCCCAAAATCACTGCATATGAGGAATTATCTTGCACAAAGTAGTGTTGCTCTTCTTATATATCACCAATTGTCACTTTTACATTAGGACATGCAGCATAAAGCTCTCCCGAAGAATTATTTGCAGTCCTCATATGCCATCCATGATTAGTATCTATCTACATGCCATGCACCATTTTCATACAATCCACCCTCAATGACATTTATATCAGACCCATGGTCAAGTAAAGCAACACAACGAGTTTCACGTTCCCCTATTTTCACTACCGTTTCAGTGGTAGATCTAGCCCAATGATTCCTTGTGTAGTGACTTTGAGGAATAAATCCTAGAGTCTCTTCTCCATATTGTTGCATTTGCCTTACTCCACCATGCATATTGCTACAAGACAATGCATTTTCAGCCACTTTCTTCCCTTTTCCACATGTTGTCCACTGATTAGTAGCATCCTGCATAGACAATCCTGTACTTACTTCATGCTCATATTTAGCCCGAATACCCAACAAACTAGTTTTCTCTTTAAATTGCAGCAATAAACTAGTACTATCACCAAGAAACTGACGCTTCCTTTTAATTATGTCAATGATCTCATCATGAAATTCTTGCTTGGCAATGCCAAGCACCTCTCCCAAGGTGAATTCCACCCGACTGTTTAAGATCCGTTCTTCAAGAACCTTCTTAAGATCTGTGGATATCTCAATGTCAGATTGCAACTTATATCATGGCTGCTTGCCCTTCTTTTTGCCCTCTTGTTTGTTATCCTATTTTTGCTCCTGATGACCTCTTCCATAACATGCTCTAGAGGCTGCTGATTTGCAGCTTTAGGCTGATCCAAACTTCTTCTTGTCATTCTTTTAGATGTCCCTACAATATCTTCATCTCTTTTTTGTTTTTCTTCCACAAGTACATCAGTGTTTTGTACCTTTGCTAGGTATGCATACACTAAATACACGTCTATCGGTGATTCCCAACCAGTTATGCCATGAATGTCTTGCCCTACATGAGACATTTCACTATCAATGACCTTTCTCTTTTTAGCTACATGTAAAGCATGTGTCCATAAAGCCTTTGGACCAACCATCACTTATGGCCGTGCATTCTTTCCAACTATAGACCAAAAGTAGAAGCATGTACCGCCGCATAAGCATTTCGGACAGCCAAGTCTTCCAACAACTTATGCATACCTCCCTTTCCAAAAGTCAAAGCAAGAGGAAATCTCGTTTCTTGTGCATAGATCTTGCCATATTTCCAAAAGATGAGCTATCGTGCCAAGGCCTTCTGTGATAGGCAGCACGATCCTTTCTCTCGTGCTACAAAATGTCACACCACATACATCTTTTTCTAGGCTTAGGGACTGCTACCCATCCCCTTTCCTCTTGTCCTTTTTCATCCAATTTTGCAACCTTCAATTCAAGATCCCGCATGCCTTTGACCAATTCATCTAAGACATCTTCCCTAACAGAGGGAACAATAGCAGGTATAGCCATAGGGTTAGCCACAGAAGTAGGTGGCTTACTGGATACATCAACTGTCTTGCCTGTAACAATGGGCAAGCTAGAGACATGCAATCTTTCTCTTCTTCTATGCTTCTTTACAAGTGCAGTAACAGCTTCCTTGACATGTCTCCACTATGTTT
Source organism: Lygodium microphyllum (assembly GCF_053477565.2). Taxonomy (NCBI): domain Eukaryota; kingdom Viridiplantae; phylum Streptophyta; class Polypodiopsida; order Schizaeales; family Lygodiaceae; genus Lygodium; species Lygodium microphyllum. The sequence goes on along the minus strand of NC_141159.1, from coordinate 105,713,635 downwards.
TCAAACCTATCTCTGTAGTCTGATCCTCCAGCAAATCATCAAGCTTCTCTTGAAGCTCAGGATCAGCTGCCTGTAGAAACAATTCGATTTTCTGACTTGCAAGAGCTTGTTGTTCTGCAAGATCCAACTACTCAAATCGACTTTCAAATTCTCTTAACAATTCTGTAGCCACAAGATCCTTATTGGGTTGTAAAATCCACTCTTGAAAAGACTTGCGCGTAATCAAACTAGTGTTCTCAATGTAAAATTCTTCCCTGAGTGCCTTCTTGAAGGCTACCTAGTCAGCATCCTGTAAGTATAATTCAGCAATCCGTGCTTTCAGTTCATGAACAGTAACACATACAAAATATCGGCTCCATGCAGATTGAGCCACCCCAAAGAATTCCATCTTTTCTGAGCATAGATATGTACATATGTAGATACATTCCTGCCATTGAATAACTTCACCTCATGCTCAACTGCTTTCAAAGCATTCATTACAACATTTTCTGTTTGAGCTAAAGCTTGCATCACCTATTGTTGTTGTTGTACTTGTATAAGCATATTCATATTTTGCACCAACTATTGCAAAACATCACTGGGGAATGTATTCGAAAATTCACCCATCTTGTCTTTCCTTCTTCTGATGACCTTTCACGTCAGATTCACCAATGTCGGAGGGGTTTTTATCGAACGGTCGAATCCACCGAGGATCAAATGTAGAAGAAAGTAGAGATAGGAGATGGAAGAGAAGATAGAGAATACCCAAGTGGTAAACACTACAAAGACAAAGCACAATGAATTGAATCAATATGTATTGAAAGAACCTGGAATCTTCGCACTACTCATAAGCAATCTCTAGGCATTAGATCTATTGCAGCTTCTTCGTAGAACAAAACATCCATCAAAAAATTGCAGCTCCTTCTCTGCTGCTCATAACCCAGATCTGATGGCTCTGATGGCTACGAAAGGGGGGTAAAACCCCACGACATCTACTCACAGATCTCCCAAATCACTCCTTCTTCTTCTTTCAGTTCAATCGGCAGTTTTCAGCATATTTATAGTGATCGTGACATGCACGATTTTGTCAATCTATTCCTCTTAAGAAAATCCCATAATTGGCTAAAAAAGCAACTATATTTTTGCATGCCATCCTAATCTAGAAGCTTTTTCTAACTTTTTCAAATTTTCATAATAAATAATATCAAAAATAGACTATAATTATCCAAAAATCTAGTATTTGTGGATAATCCATGCAACTCACACTAGTACTAATGGCTTAGATCATATTGACTCTCTAGATCAATAAAGAAGTCGGATGATGATGCATTCCATACTTTTTCACACTATGTCTTATAACATCACGACACCGTGTATGCCCAAAGAGGAGTTCTTATCCTTGGGAAAATTCAAGAAGCTAAGTCCAAGATACTATGGACCTTACAAAGTCATAAAGGCTCTTGGACCTAATACTTATAAGCTGCAACTTCCTGAAACCCTAAAAGTTCATGATTAATAGAATCTTGGATGTAAAATCAATAATCCTTAGGAATAGGACCCTTAGAGAATATCTCATCTAGTGGAAGGATTATCTTGAAGATGATGCCACTAGGGTCGATGAGGTAACCCTTATGAAAGAATACCCCCACTTTCTCTCGTGATGATGACATCTCAATTTCTCTGAGGGAAGAATATAATGTCTCCATTACTTAGTTTATTTTAATGTGCAAAACTTACTCTCATTATGAAGAAAATTACTATTATTAATGAGGTATTATATGCCGAACATGGAAGAAAGACTTGGGAGACCCTCCTAAGACTAGCTTATTAAAACTATGTTTGTAGTATAGAACAACAAAAAGGACTAGCCTAGTGGATAGTCACTTGGCAGTTAAGTGTACTTGGGTGACGACACTACCGAGATGGGTGACCTCCCACAAAGATTTTCCTACAAGATAATTGGAGCTTCTCACACACACCCAACGGTGCCAACAAAGTCGTCGTAGCCCATTGCCAAGTATGTCAAGGCCAAGATGCCAAGGTCTATGCCTTGGTCGTCACCTTTGTCGTTGCCTTGGTCATACGCCTTGGAGTGATGGCCACCCAATGATGCACCACGCAGTGGTTGCCCAAATATTTGTAAATTTTTATCTTCACGCTATAAAAATGGAGCTCCCTCTCAGACATCATTAAAAGTGCTAAAAGAAAGTGTTCTCTCTTTGACATCGATAATGTCATCAAAAAATGATAAAAACTAAGCATCCTCTGATACACTGAAGGTCTCTCATCCTCTTCTACTCTAATCTGAGGAGAGGAGACACTAAAAAGCTTTATTCTATTCTATCAATCCAGTTAGAAGTCATACATCTACTCTTGTCCCTATTCTGTCTACTAAAGAGAGAAAAGTATTGCTCTCCATGAGGCAAGAAGAACCATCCGCGAGGGCTACATCATCAAATCCCGCAATAACCATCATCATCATTGTGAGTCTTACACCTTTGCTAGCCGGTATTACTATTGTGTTCTTCTTCTTCTATAAATCATATTTCTATCATGGCCCCAAACAAAAAGAATTCAAAAGTGGAAATCGCGAATGACCCTACCAACGTGGAAGCAACAGTTACTGTTGTGGGAATGGGAGTCACTAATGGAGTCATGGGTGGTGCAGATAACAACCCTTTCAATGCCAAATGTTTTTCTAAAAATTTCTATCAGAAATCAATAGAAACAAGATAAGTCTATTAAGAAATTCTGCGATCTTAGAGTATACACCTGGTAAATTATTAGAACATCTTATAGGCTAGAAATTGTCAGGAAAACTACAAAATTCTAGAACTCAAGATAAATCATGAAGAATTTTTCAAGATGGATTTATCAAGAATGAACCCCAAAGAAATTAGTCAAGGATATAGTTTAATCTAGAAGCTCTGATGGAAGCTTTTAAGATCGGAAATATCTCTAAGTTGAAGAAACGGACTTAAGGCTAATAAACTTAGTTACAATAATGTCATTATAAACCTTAAACTGAAATGTTAGACACCCCAAAATCTAGATACCCTAGGGAAAGAGCTCACTGCATGAATTTCAAAGGTCGATTACTATGAGATTAATCATAACTTGAAAGTTGCATGATTGATTGAAGTCATAACTGCTTAAAGACATCAATCTTGTTTGTGGTTTTCTAGATTAGATCCTCATTGAATTAAGTATTGGAACAGATAAAACTTAAGGAGCCCTATACCTCCCCCAAGGACAAGTGTTGAATCCCAATACTAAGAGGGGATGTTTCTACTGCCCGCAGAAGCATTGACTGGCTCCAATGGCGAGAGGTCTCCCAACAAAGATCATATTAAGTAGGAGGTCAATAAGGTGCCAAGGGGACTCTTGCCAGTAAATCCTTTACACACCTAGGAACTACTTGGTCCCTTTTATGGCCCAAGTTCTACGTGGGACACCTAAAAATTCTAGCTATAGGTGGATTTGATCTTGGTGACATGCAAATGCACTAATCGAGGCAGCACGTGAAATTGTAACTTTTCTCCTATATGGGCACGAGAACACACATTATGGAACATAATCAATGACTTTTTTTTACTCTGATTGAATGTCCGTGAGTAAATTAGGCAAACAAATAACTGTGCATAAAATGATTCTTTTATTAATGAAGTTGTTTTTATATGTTTCACATAATGTGGTAGGTAATTAGATAACTAAGAACTTCCATAGAGGGAAGCAGGTGGATGGATTCCTGATGAATCCAGTCCTATGCCAGGGTGGTCTCGGTTAGCGGAGAGGTTTTCCCAAAAACAAACACTAGGAAGAAACTCTAGGAAGGGCCGATTCGCTAACTTACCTAGGATTTGGTCTCAGAACTTGAACTGTAAATTATCTTAGGGGAAAGGTACGGCCATTGTGCCAGAGCATTGTGAGGGATTTCATAAATCCTTAGTCTACTACTACTGGAAAAAAGTGTTATACGCTATGAACCAAGGGTAATGGCTGTCAATCCTTCCAGACAAGAAGCCTCTTGAAGGACACCTCCGGATGTGAGCTAGTTGTTGAAAGGTGACTGTTACGTCAATTAGGAACCTTCAATTCGGTCCTCTGTCGGTAACGGCATGGCACTTTTTCTATGGGGTAGACGTAGGGTTAGCTAGTTGATGGACAAACTCCAATCATTCTGGTTAGAGTACGGATGGCAACAGGTAAACTCTCGGCAACGCCTAAAGCATGATCAGTCACATAATCAAGGCAGGTACTTTACAAATGGTACTTTTTGTCTTCCTTCAAACCAATTTGAAGAGGATAAGATGGATGGAAAACCTTAAAGTCGTGAAGGTTTATTTAGTCCATGAAGCCAGAGTCAATTCAACTTTATTCACTAGAGGCCGAGAGGTTAAATTAAATCAATATATTTATGAGGAAGTGAAAAAGTTCATCCCAACTGACCAAATTATAGTTGTTGATCAATCTAAATGCCACAACTACATCAAAGATGGACTTCTTGATCTTTCTTTAAAGTATCGACTTTTAGATATCCATTCTTAAAAGCCCGATTATTACCCAATCGATGTATCCAAATGCCATGCTTACAATGTATTAGGGAAAACTTCTCTTCCAAATAACCAGTCATCCCAAAAAAAACCATGTATTTTTTTCCTATAGAAAAAGAAATTATTTTGTCTATCCATTGAATATGAAATTGGTTATCAATCTAGCAATTAAGAATTACGAGTCAGTAGATATATCTAAAATCTATGGTTAGATTCCTTAAGTTGATTCAAAAAACTCTATCATGATGTAACCTTATTTAAAAATTAAATATAAAGTATTTCTATCCTTATGAAATGATTTCTCTTTTTGAAAATATACGAGCAAACTGTATGATAACATTCGTAGAGCTAACTAGAGAAATCTTACGATACCACAAGAAGTTGGTCCTACCCTTAATCCTACTGAGATCCAAGAAAAGAAGTTCTTGCTTAAGCAAATCAAACCACCTGAGTTTGATCGCCAAGGAAAAAACCTCAAACACCATCAACCTACAATGGTAAACCCTTTAAATTTTTTATTAATTGTGGAAGCACACATTTATTCATATCACCAAGGTGTGCTAGAATACTAGGCATAGACACATTGCATGTACCTAGGCTGATAATTGAGTTAGCTGATGGAAAATAAGTTTCTTCAACACAACAGACAAGTAAGGTGGAGTTTAATCTAAGTGGCAATCAGACCAATATGCAATTCAGAGTGATGAACCTAGGAACCTATGAGTGCATGTTAGGAATGGACTTATTAATTCCCAATGACGCTCATATTCATTGTGAAAAGGACCAAGTCACATTCTTGAATCTTGTAGGACAACAAGTGACCACACAAGGAGAAGCAGGAAAACTTACCCCTTTGAGTCTTTGGGATATGAACATAAGCATCACACCCAAAGATCTTGAAATAAGAAACATCTAGCTTGGCGCCAAAATAAGCCTCATAAGGGGTCATACCAACCACGGCCGAAGTAGGTGACCGATTGAGAATGTGGATAACAATAGCCATAGCGTCGGCTCAAAGACACTAAGGTGTCTAATGATGCTCCATCATGGTGCAAGTCATCTTGATCACACTCTTGTTCTTCTGCTCCAATATGTTGTTCTCCTGAGCTGTGTTTATGTTGGCAAACTCTTGGTGAATACCATGATCTACTCAAAATCAAGCAAGCTCGTTAGAGACGAACTCTCCTTCCTTATGTGACTGCAAGGTCTTCAGCTTCCAGACTAATCGAGTTGAAGAAGGCCTCTGACTTCAGCGCCAAAAAGTATACCCATGTCATCCTGCTAAAATCGTCAACAATAAGCATGAAATACAAACTCCCCTTAAAGTGCTCCATCTGCATAGGTCCACAAAGATCTATAGAAACAAGCTCCAAGGGTGCTAAAGACCACCTCGAAGCCTTGTTGGGATTGGCATCATGATGCCGTTTTACACGAATGCAAGATACACAAGGCTGATGGCTCGCCACTATATTTCGGCAAAGCTACACCTTAGATGCCTTCCAAAGATAGTCATAATTCAGGTGGTCAAACCAAGCATGCCATAGCTCGGACTGTGTTTGTGAAGCAAGAACAAAATAAGTGAAGGTAGGAGACTTCAACTTGTAGATCCCATTCTCCATGTAACCTATAGAAAGAACCTTTCTCGAGCCACGCTAAAGATTCAATTAGCAAAAGCTTCTTGAATCTCTAAAAGTTTAAGAAAAGGCTTACATGAATACCTAATCAAATTAAATAAGACTGAACATGATGAAGAAGCCAAAGATGAACCGCCATGGCTTAGGGAATATGCTGACGTATTTCTTGAAGAATTAACTAAACTTCCACCAGGGAGAGAAGTCCACCATGAAATCAAGCTAGTACCAGGAGTTGCACCAATTGAAAGCTGACCATATCGAATGTCCATTCTAGAAGCCATATAACTAAACAAACAACTTAAACAGCTCTTAGATTAGGGATACATTAGACCCAGTAACTCACCTTGGGGAGCTTTGGTGTTATTTCAGAAAAAGAAGGATGGGATCTTCATCTTTGCATTGATTATTAAGGGCTAAATCATGTAACGATCAAGAATAAGTATTCAATTCCAAGGATCGATGAACTACTTGATCAACTATAAGAAGTGAAGATTTTCTCCAAGATTGATCTCAGATATCAGGCTATTACTAGATCAGAATCAAGTAAGAAGATATCCCAAAAACCGCTTTTAGCGCAAGGTACGGTCATTACGAGTTTATTGTAATGTCATTTGGATTAACAAATTCCCTTTCTACCTTCAACATATTAATGCAAGATATATTCAGGCCTTATCTTAATGATTTCCTCCTTGTATTTTCTGATGACATCTTAACGTATTCCAAGGATGAAGGAAGTCACGAGTCACAACTGCGGACAGTTCTTGAGACAATGCAGACTCACAAGCTGTATGCTAAGAAGAAGTAGTGTGCATTCTTCAAAAAGCAAATTGAGTATTTAGGGTTTTATACTTTCAACAAAGGGAAATTGAGTAGATCGACCAAGGTCAACACGGATGTACAAGAGTGGCCGCCTCCAACCACCATAAGTAAAGCTCGTGGCTTTTTGGGTTTAACAAGATGGTATTAGACCTTTATCAAAAATTATGATTTGATTGCTACACCCCTCACCAACCTACTCAAGAACCAAGTTGCCATTAAATGGACCCAAGTTGAATAGTCTAGCTTTCACAGAAGCTTTGTCACGGCTTTGATCCTCAAAGTAACCGACCTTAGCAAAGAATTTGATGTGGTAATCAATGTGAGCTCTCTTGTTTGGGATGTGTATTTATACAAGAAGGACATCCTGTAGCATATTCCTCCAAAAATTTGAAGACTGGGAGAGAAATTATGCTACTCATGACCTCGAATTACTTACAATTATCCATGCTCTTAAGTTATGGAGACATATCTACTTGGGAAGAAATTCTCACTAGTAATCGACCATAAAAGTCTTAAATGGATCTTCACTCAACTAGATCTAAACATGAGGTAGCATCGATGGATCGAAGTCTTGCAAGAGTATGATTCAGAGTATGATTTTGAGATCAAATATAGACTTGGCAAAGAGAATGTAATTGCAGATGCTTTAAACCGCAAATAATTTCTGAATGCACTTGTCTCACAAGAACCTCTTAGAGCTCAAATGCTAGCTACAATGATATCAATGCCTAGCAATCCCATCATCAAGCTAGCCAAGGAGAAGGTGAATAATGATCCCAAAGATCAACAAATGCTGTGAACCAAATTCAAAATAAAGAACAAAATTCTAAGCTTCAGACAAAGTATCTTAACTTCTCTGTTGACGAAGGACTAATCTACTTCAGCTCAAGATTACGTATTCCTTCAAGTCAAGAACTTAAGAAGAAGATATTATGGGAAGCTCATGATTCCCCATTTTCAGGACATCCTGGCTATGCCAAAACTCTCAATATAGTTAGTAAAAGCTATCATTGGGAAAAGCTCAAAAGTGATGTACTTGAATACATAACCAAATGCTTGAGTTGCCAATGAATAAAAGCCAAAGGAGTTAAGCTGCCAGGAAAGCTACAACCACTTGATATTCCTAAAATGAAATGGGAATTCATTAGTATGTTGGATTACCCTCAGTTCAAGGAGAATACAACTCCATCATGGTAATTGTGGACATGTTGACTAAGTTTGCCCACCTTATTCTGATCAAAACCAGCTACAAAGCCTCAGATATTGCCAGGTTATTTGTCAAATAAATATTTAGACTTCATGTACTATAAAAGAGAATTATCAGCATCGGTGATTCTCTATTCACTTTGCATTTTTGGAAGGGATTATTTGAATCTATCAGTACACAACTTTGTTTTAGTACTACTTATCACCCTCAAACTAATGTGCAGACATAGCATGTAAGTCAGGTCATTGAAGACATACTTAAGGCATATTGTGGCAAAGAACCTAGACGGTGGATACAATATCTACCTTTGGTGGAATTTGCTTAATACATGGTATATTTTGGGATGGCTGGTTATTTGTGAGAGAATATTTCCCTAATATATTCTAAGCATGGCATTTGGATATATCCATTGGGTAATAATCAAGCTTTGATGATTGGATATCTTAAAAAATCGATACTTTAAAGGAAGATCAAGAAGTCCATCTTTGATGTAGTTGCGGCATTTAGAGTGACCAACGACCATAATTTGGTCCGTTGGGATGAATTTTGTCGCTTCCTCGTAATATATTGATTTAATTTAACCTCTCAGCCTCTAGTGAATAAAGTTGAATTCACTCTAGCTTCATGGAATAAATAAACCTTCACTACTTAAAGTTTTCCATCTATCTTATCCTCTTCAAATTGGTCTGAAGGAAGGCTAGACATACCATTTGTAATGTATCCACCTTGATTATGTGACCGATCACGTTTTAGTAGTTGCCCAAAGTTTACCTTCCAGCCATTGCCATCCGTACTCTAACCAGAATGATCGGATTTTGTTAACCCTAGGTCTACCCCACAAGAAATGTGCCTTGTTGTTACCCATAGAGGACCGACTTGAAGATTCCTAATTGACCTAACAATCACCTATTAACAACTAGCTCACATCCCGAGGTGTCCTTCTAGAGGCTTCTTGTCCGAAAGGAGTGACTACCATTACCCTTGGTTCATAGAGTACAATGCTTTTTTCTAGTAGTAACAAACTAAGGATCTATGAAATCCCTCACAATGCTCTAGCACAACGGCCGTACCTTTCCCCTAAGATAATTTACAATTCGAGTTCTGAGACCAAGCCCTAGGTAAGTCAGCGAATCGGCCCTTCCTAGTTTTTCTTCCTAGCATTTGTTTTTGGGGAAACCTCTCGGCTAACCGAGACCACCCTGCCATAGGATTGGATTCGTCGAGAATCCATCCACCCGCTTCCCTCTATGGAAGTTATTAGTTATCTAATCACCTATCACATTATGTGAAACATATAAAAACAGCTTCATTAATTAAAATAATTGTCTTATGCACAGTTATTTGTTTGCGTAATTTACTCATGGACATACATGGTTTATTTTGGGATGGCTGGTTATTTGGGAGAGAAGATTTCCCTAATACATTCTAAGCATGGTATTTGGATACACCCATTGGGTGATAATTAGGCTTTGATGAATGGATATCTAAAAATCGATACTTTAAAGGAAGATCAAGAAGTCCATCTTTGACGTAGTTGTGGCATTTAGAGTGACCAACAACTATAATTTGGTCAGTTGGGATGAACTTTGTCGCTTCCTTGTAAATATATTGATTTAATTTAACCTCTCAGCCTCTAGTGAATAAAGTTGAATTCACTCTAGCTTCATGCAATAAATAAACCTTCACGACTTTAAGGTTTTCCATCCATCTTATCCTCTTCAAATTGGTCTGAAGGAAGGCAAGACGTACCATTTGTAATGTACCCATCTTGATTATGTAACCAATCACGTTTTAGTAGTTGCCTAGAGTTTACCTTCCAGTCGTTGCCATCCGTACTCTCACCAGAATGATCTAATTTTGTCCATCGGCTACTAGGTCTACCCCGCAGGAAACGTGCCCTGCTATTACCCATAGAGGACCAACTTCAAGGTTCCTGATTGACGTAACAGTCACCTATGAACAACTAGCTCACATTCGGATGTGTCATTCAAGAGGCTTCTTGTCTGAAAGGAGTGACTACAATTACCCTTGGTTCATAGAGTACAACGCTTTTTTCTAGTAGTAGCAAACTAAGGATTAATGAAATCCCTCACAATGCTCTGGCACAACGGCCGTACCTTTCCTCTAAGATAATTTACAGTTTGGGTTCTGAGACCAAACCCTAGGTAAGTCAGCTAATCGTCCCTTCCTAGAGTTTCTTCCTAATGTTTGTTTTTGGGGAAACCTCTCGGCTAACCGAGACCACCCTGCCACAGGACTGGATTCGTCAAGAATCCATCCACCCACTTCCCTCTATGGAAGTTCTTAGTTATCTAATTACCTACCATATTATGTGAAACATATAAAAACAGCTTGATTAATTAAAAGAATCATTTTATGCACAGTTATTTGTTTGCATAATTTACTCACTAGCATACAATCAAAGTAAAACAAATTCATTGATTATATTCCATAATGTGTGTTCTCCTGCCATACAGAAGAAAAATTACAATTTCACATGTTGTCTCATCTGGCGCATCTGCATGTCCCCAAGATCAAATCCAATTATAGCTAGAATTTTTAGGTGTCCCATATAGAACTTAGGCCATACAGGGTACCAAGTAATTCCTAGGTGCGTAAAGGATTTTCTGGCAAGAGCCCCCCTAGCACCCTATTCACCTCCTACTTAATATGTTCCATGTTGGGAGACCTCTCGCCATCGAAGCCGGTCCATGCTTTTGCGGCGGTAAAAACATCCCCTCTTGGTATGGGGATTCAACACTTATCCTTGGGGGAGATATATGGCTCCTTAAGTTTTATTTGTTCCAATACTTAATTCAATGAGGATCTAATCTAGAAAATCACAAAGAAGAAAAACAAATATGTAGACTTCATGGACTGCCAAAGAGAATTATCAACAATCGTGATTCTCTATTCACTTCGTATTTCTAGATAGGGTTTATTTGAAGCTCTCAGTACACAACTTTTTTTAGTACTGCTTATCACCTCAAACTAATGGGCAAACAAAGCATGTAAATCAGGTCAATGAAGACATACTTAGGGCATATTGTTGCAAAGAATCTAGACGGTGGATACAATATCTACCTTTGGTGAAATTTTCTTACAATGCATCCTATCATCAGAGCATTCAGATGACCCCATTTCAAGCTCTATATGGGCAAGAATGCCTAACTCCGCTAAACTTCTCCGACCCTACCTTGAAGGTTGAAGCTTCTAAGAAGATGCTTGAAGATATGGAAGAACAAGTCAAAACCATCAAGCAAGGTATACAAGCTACCAAGGATTGATAGAAAACCTATGCTGACCTAGGGAGAAAAGAGTGAATCTTCTAAGAAGAGGACAAGGTTTTTATCCGTGTACACCCAAAGAGGAGTTCTTATCCTTGGGAAAATTCCAGAAGCTAATTCCAAGATACTATGGACCTTACAAAGTCACAAAGGCTCTTCGACCTAATACTTATAAGTTGCAACTTCCTAAAACCCTAAAAGTTCATGATGTATTCCATGTAAGTCTCTTGAAGCCCTATGTACCTAATCTTGATCATAAAGTTGATGATCAACAAGTTCTAATGCTGAGCCAAGGTTTACTTGAACTTCAACTTGATAGAATCGTTGATGTAAAAGAAAGAATCCTTAGGAATAGGACCCTAGGGGAAGAGCTAACTACGTGAATTTCAAAGGTTGATTACTATGAGATTCAGCATAACTAGAAAGTTGCATGATTGATTGAAGTCATGACTGCTTGAAGACATCAATCTTGTTTGTGATTTTCTAGATTAGATACTCATTGAATTAAGTATTGGAACAGATAAAACTTAAGTAGCCCTATACCTCAGCCAAGGCTAAGTGTTGAATCCCCATACCAAGAGGGGATGTTTTTACTGTCGCAGAAGCATGGATCGGGTCTAATAGCAAGAGGTCTCCCAATAGGGATCGTATTAGGTAGGAGGTGGAGAGGGTGCCATGGGGACTCTTGCTAGTAAATCCTTTACGCACCTAGGAACTATTTGGTCCCCTGTATGGCCCAAGTTCTACGTGGGACACCTAAAAATTCTAGCTATAGGTGGATTTGATCTTGGTGACATGCAGATGCACCAGAAGAGACAACATGTGAAATTGTAATTTTTCTCCTATATGGGCAGGAGAACACACATTATGGAACATAATCAATGAAATTTTTTTAATCTGATAGTATGTTCGTGAGTACATTACTCAAATAAATATCTATGCATAAAACAGTTCTTTTAATTAATGAAGTTGTTTTTATATGTTTAACATAATGTGGTACATAATTAGATAACTAAGAACTTCCATAGAGGGAAGCGGATGGATGGATTCCTGACGAATCCAATCCTATGGTAGGGTGGTCTCAGCTAGACGAGAGGTTTCCCCAAAAACAAACGCTAGGAAGAAACTCTAGGAAGGGCCGATTCGCTGACTTACCTAGGGTTTGGTCTCAAAACATGAACTGTAAATTATCTTACGGGAAAGGTATAGCCATTATGCTAGAGAATTGTGAGGGATTTCATAAATCCTTAGTTTGCTACTACTGCAAAAAAGCGTTGTACCCTCTGAACCAAGAGTAATGGCAGTCACTCCTTCCGGACAAGATCCCTCTCGAAGGACACCTCCGGATGTGAGCTAGTTGTTGATAGGTGACTGTTAGGTCAATTAGGAACCTTGAAGTTGGTCCTCTATCGGTATCGGTTAACTAGCCGATGGACAAAATCCGATCATTCTAGTTAGAGTACGGATGGCAACGGCTGGAAGGTAAAGTCTCGACAACTACTAAAATGTGATTGATCACATAATCAAGGCAGGCACGTTACAAATGGTACTTCTTGCCTTCCTTCGGACCAATTTGAAGAGGATAAGATGGATGGAAAACCTTAAAGTCGTGAAGGTTTATTTATTCCATGAAGTTTGAGTGAATTCAACTTTATTCACTAGAGGCCCAAAAGGTTAAATTAAATCGATATATTTACGAGGAAGTGACAAAGTTCATCCTAACGGACCAAATTATAGTTGTTGGTCGATCTAAATGCCACAACTACATCAAAGATGGACTTCTTGATCTTCCTTTAAAGTATCAATTTTTAGATATCCATTCTTCAAAGCCCGATTATTACCCAATGGATGTATCCAAATGCCATGCTTAGAATGTATTAGGGAAATCTTCTCTCCCAAATAACCATCCATTCCAAAATAAACCATGTATTTTTTCCCTACAGCAAAAGAAAATATTTTTTCTATCCATTGAATATGAAATTAGTTATCAGTCTAGCAATTAAGAATTACGAGTCAGTAGATATATCTAAAATCCATGGTTAGATTCCTTAAGTTAATTTAGAAAACTTTATCATGATGTAACCTTCTTTAAAAATTTAATAAGTATTTCTATCCTTCTGAAATGATTTCTCTTTTTGAAAAGATACGAGCAAATTGTATGATAACATTCGTAGAGCTAACTAGGGAAAACATTACGATACCATAGGAAGCTATTCCTACCCTTAATCCCACTGGGATCCAAGAAAAGAAGTTCTTGCTTAAGCAAATCAAACCACCTAAGTTTGATGGCCAAGGCAAAAACCTTGAGGTTGAAGCAGAAATATGGGTTCAATCCATAGAAGATTATTTCATTATTTTTGGAATTACCCCAGCTAATCAAGCAATGATTTGCAAGTTAAAGCTAATAAGAGAAGCCCAAATTTGGTGGAAATAATGGTGTAAACACCAAGGAATCTCCAAAGTGTATGTTAGTTGGGATGTATTAAAGGATGCATTGCAAAGCCGATATCTCCCGGTAGCAGACCGCCCGCAAAAGATGAATGGATTCTTTGGTCTAAAGCAACTTGGAATGACATTGGAAGCATATTGCTCGAAGTTTGTAACACTTCTCAAGTATCCACCATCTATGGATATTGTGTAGCAAGTATCCAAGTTTTGCCACGGATTGGATGATCCCTTGAACACACAGCTTGAAGCAATGTGTCCATCCAACCTCCAAGACGCATTGATAAGAGCAAGTCCAATTGTACAAGAACTCTAGTCCAAACCACAATAAGCCTTGGAATAATAAGTTCCAAAATAGAAAAATAACTAGGGGCTATGCAAAAAGAACCCAAGGTCAATTCCAATCTGCTAATAGCAAGAAGGCTACGACAACGCTCATATTCATTGTGAAAAGAACCAAGCCACATTCTTGAATCTTGTAGGACAACAAGTGTCCACACAAGGAGAAGCAGGAAAACCAAAGATTCAATTAGCAGAAGCTTCTCGAATCGCTAAAGGTTTAAGAAAAGGCTCAAATGTATACCTAACCAAATTAAATAAGACTGAACATGATAAAGAAGCCAAAGCTGAACCGTCATGGCTTAGGGAATATGCTGATGTATTTCTTCAAGAATTAACTAAACTTCCACAAGAGAGAGAAGTCGGCCACGAAATCAAGCTGATACCAGGAGGTGCACCAATTGCAAACTGACCATATCAAATGTCCGTTCTCGAAGCCATAGAACTAAAAAACCAACTCAAACAACTCTTAGATTAGGGATACATTAGACCCAGTAACTCACCCTAGGGAGCTCCTATGTTATTTTAGAAAAAGAAGGATGAGACTCTTCATCTCTGCATTGATTATCAAGGGCTAAATCAGGTAATGATCAAGAATAAGTAATCGATTCCAAGGATCAACGAACTACTTGATTGACTACAAGAAGCCAATATTTTCTCCAAGATTGATCTCAGATCAGGGCATTACCATATCAAAATCAAGCAAGAACATACCCCAAAAACCGCTTTTAGCGCAAGCTACAGTAATTATGAGTTTATCATAATGTTATTTGGATTAACAAACGCCCTTGCTACCTTCAACATATTAATGCAAGATATATTCATACCTTATCTTGACGATTTCATCCTTGTATTCCTTGACGACATCTTAACATATTCCAAGGATGAAGGAAGTCACGAGTCACAACTGCGGACAGTTTGTGAGACAATGAGGACTCACAAGCTATATGCTAAGAAGAACAAGTGTGCATTATTCAACGAGAAAATTGAGTACTTAGGGTTTTATAATTTTAACAAAGGGAATTTGAGTAGATTCGGCCAAGGTCAACAAGGATGAACAAGACTGGCAGCCTCCAACCACCATAACTAAAGTTCGTAGCTTTTTGGGTTTAACAACATGGTATCAGATCTTTATCAAGAATTATGATTTGATTGTTGCACCCCTCGCCAACCTACTCAATAAGCAAGTTTCCATTAAATGGACCCAAGTTGAAAAATCTAGCTTCAACATAAGCTTAGTCACGGCTTTGATCCTCAAAGTACCTGACCTTAGTAAAGAATTTGAAGTGGTGATCGATGCGAGCTCTCTAGCTTCAAGATGTGTACTCATGCAGGACGGACATCCGATAACATATTCTTCCAAAAAATTGAAGACTCGGAGAGAAATTATGCTACTCATGACCTCGAATTACTTACAATTATCCATGCTCTTAAGTTATGGAGACATATCTACTCGGGAAGAAATTCTCACTAGTAACGAACCATAAAAGTCTTAGATGGATCTTCACTCAACTAGATCTAAACATGAGGTAACATCGATGGATCGAAGTCTTGCAAGAGTATGATTCAGAGTATGATTTTGAGATCAAATATAGACTTGGCAAAGATAATGTAATTGCAAATGCTTTCAGCCGCAAATAATTTCTCAATGCACTTATCTCACAAAAACCTCTTAAAGCTCAAACACTAGCTCCAATGATATCAATGCCTAGCAATCCCATCATCAAGCTAGCCAAGGAGAAGGCAAATGATGATCCCATAGATCAGAAAATGCTGAACCAAATTCAGAATAAAGAACAAAGTTCTAAGCTTTAGACAAAGTATCTTAACTTCTCTATTGACGAAGGACTTGTCTATTTCAGCTCAAGATTATGTATTCCTTCAACTCAAGAATTTAAGAAGAAGATATTAGGGGAAGCTCATGATTTCCCATTTTCAGGACATCGTGGCTATGCCAAAACTCTCAATACAGTTAGGAAAAGCTATCATTGGGAAAAGCTCAAAAGTGACGTACTTGGATACATAACCGAATGCTTGAGTTGCCAATGAATAAAAGTCAAACGAGTAAAGCTACGATGAAAGCTACAACCACTTGATATTTCTAAAATGAAACAAGAATTCATTAGTATGTTGGATTACCCTCAGTTCAAGGAGGATACAACTCGATCATGGTAATTGTGGACTTGTTGACTAAGGTTACCCACCTTATTCCGATCAAAACCAGCTAAAAAGCCTCAGATATTGCCAGGTTATTTGTCAAATAAATCTTTAGACTTCATGGACTGCCAAAGAGAATTATCAGCAACCTTGATTCTCTATTCACTTTGCATTTTTGGAAGGGATTATTTGAAGCTCTGAGTACACAGCTTTGTTTTAGTATTGCTTATTACCCTCAAACTGATATGCAGAGTGAGCGTGTAAATCAGGTCATTCAAGACATACTTAAGGCATACTGTTGCAAAGAATCTAGACAGTGGATACAATATCTACCTTTTGTGGGATTTGAATACAATGCGCCCTATCATGAGAGCATTCAGATGACCCCATTTCGAGCTCTATATGGGCAAGAATGCCTAACTCCGCTAAACTTCTCCGACCCTACCTTGAAGGGTGAAGCTTCTAAGAAGATGTTAAAGAGATGGATGAGCATGTCAAAACCATCAAGCAAGATATACAAGCTACCAAGGATCAACTGAAAGCCTATGCTGACCTAGGAAGAAAAGAGTGAATCTTCCAAGAAGTGGAGAAGGTTTTTATCTGTGTACGCCTAAAGAGGAGTTCTTATCCTTGGGAAAATTCAAGAAGCTAAGTCCAAGATATTATGGACTTTACAAAGTTATAAAGGCTCTTGGACCTAATACTTATAAGTTGCAACTTCTTGAAACCCTAAAAGTTCATGATATATTCCATGTAAGTCTCTTGAAGCTCTATGTACCTAATCATGATTATATTCTTGATTATCAACAAGTTTTAATGCTGAGCCAAGGTTTACTTGAACTTAAACCTGATAGAATCTTGGATGTAAAAGAAAGAATCCTTAGGAATAGGACCCTTAGAGAATATATCATCCAATGGAAGGATTATCATGAAGAGCATGCCATTGGGGTCGAGGAGGTAACCCTTATGAAAGAATACCCCC
Organism: Lygodium microphyllum; assembly: GCF_053477565.2. Classification (NCBI taxonomy): domain Eukaryota; kingdom Viridiplantae; phylum Streptophyta; class Polypodiopsida; order Schizaeales; family Lygodiaceae; genus Lygodium; species Lygodium microphyllum. Next base: position 105,696,233 of record NC_141159.1, on the reverse strand, counting down.
ACTTTCTCTCGAGATGAGGACATCTCAATTTCTCTAAGGAGGGAAGAATGTAATGTCCCCATTACTTAGTTTATTTTAATGTGCAAAATTGACTCTAATTATGAAGATAATTACTATTATTAATGGGATATTATATGTCGTTCATGGAAGAAAGACTTGGGAGACCCTCCCAAGACTAGCTTATTAAAACTATGTTTATAGTATAGAATAACAAAAAGAACTAGCCTAGTGGATAGTCACTTCGTAGTTAAGTGCACTTGGGTGACGACACTACCAGCATGGGCGACTTCCCATGAAGATTTTCCTACAAGCTAATAGGAGCTTCTCGCGCACACCCAACGAAGCCTTTGTAGCCCGTTGCCTTGGTCGTCGCCTTGGTTGTCGCCTTGGTGGTAAGCCTTGAACTGATGGTCACCCGACAATGCACGAAGCAATGGTTGCCCAGATATTTGTAAATTTTTATCTTCGCGCTACAAAAATTGAGCTCCCTCTGTGACATCATCAATTATGTCATCAAAAGTACTAAAAGAAAGTGTTCTCATTTTGTCATCAATGATGTCATCAAAAAACACTAAAAAGCAGGCATCCTCTCTTTTACCCCCTTGCAAAACTATAAATTGATGGCTTGCGGATGACCAAGAAGGAGGAACAAAGAGTGATCTTGAAGAGGACGAGAAGCCAATCGAGAAGGAGGAGACTCTATTCCACAACACGAGAAGACATCATTCCATTCAACCCAAGGAGGGGATATGCTGAAGGTCTCTCATCATCTTTTACTCTAATCCAAGGAGAGGAAACACTGAAGAACTTTATCCTATTCTATCAATCCGGTTAGAAGTCATACCTCTCCTCTTGTCCCTATTCTATCTACCAGAGAGAGAGAGAAGTATTGCTCTCCACAAGGCAAGAAGAACCATCCGTGAGGCCTACATCATCAAATCCCGCAATAACCATCATCATCATCGTGAGTCTTACACCTTTGCTAGCCGGTATTACTACTATGTTCTTCTTCTTTTACGAGTCATATTTTCATCATGGCCCTAAACAAAAAGAATTCAAAAGTGGAAATCATGAATGACCCTACTAATGTGGAAGCAATAGTTACCATTGTGAGCATAGGAGTCACTAATGGAGTCATGGGTGCAGATAACAACCCTTTACCAATTTTGATGGCACAAGTTTTTCTAAAAATTTCAATCAGAATTCAATGGAAATAAGATAAGTCTCTTAAGAAATACTGCGATCTTAGAGTATTCACTTGGTAAATTATTAGAACATCTTATAGGCTAGAAAGTGTTAGGAAAACTACAAAATTCTAGAACACAAGAGAAATCATTAGAAATTTTTCAAGATGGATTTATTAAGAACAAACCCTGAAGAAATTAGTCAAGGATATAGTTTAATTTATAAGCTTTGATGGAAGATTTTAAGACTGAAAATATCTCTAATTTGAAGAAACGGACTTAATGCCAATAAACTTGGTTACAAGAATGTCATTATAAACCTTAAACTCAGATGGTAGAGACCCCAAAATCTAGATACCATAGGGAAAGAGCTCACTACATGAATTTCAAAGGTCGATTACTATGAGATTCAACATAACTTGAAAGTTGCATGATTAATTGAAGTCATAGCTGCTTGAAGACATCAATCTTGTTTGTGATTTTCCAGATTAGATCCTCATTGAATTAAGTATTGGAATAGATAAAACTTAAGGAGCCCTATACCTCCCCCAAGGCTAAGTGTTGAATCCCCATACCTAGAGGGAATGTTTTTACCGTCGCAAAAGCATGGACCAGCTCCGATGGCGAGAGGTCTCCTAGTAGGGATCATATTAAGTAGGAGGTGGATAGGGTGCTAGGGGGGCTCTTGCTAGTAAATCCTTTACACACCTAGGAACTACTTGGTTCCTTGTATGGACCAAGTTCTACGTGGGACACCTAAAAATTCTAGCTATAGGTGGATTTGATCTTGGTGACATGTAGATTGTGCTAGATCAGACAGCACATGAAATTGTAATTTTTCTCCTGTATGGGCGAGAGAACACACATTATGGAACATAATCAATGAATTTGTTTTACTCTAATTGTATGTCCCTGAGTAAATTATACAAACAAATAACTGTGCATAAAACAATTCTTTTAATTAATGAAGCTATTTTTATATGTTTCACATGATGTGGTAGGTAATTAGATAACTAAGAACTTCCATAGAGGGAAGTGAGTAGATGGATTCCCGACGAATCCAGTCCTATGGTAGGGTGGTCTCGGTTAGCCGAGAGGTTTCCTCAAAAATAAACGCTAGGAAGAAACTCTAGGAAGGGCTGATTCGCTGACTTACCTAGGGTTTGGTCTCAGAGCCCGAACTATAAATTATCTTAGGGGAAAGCTACGGCCGTTGTGCTAGACCATTGTGAGGGATTTCATAAATCCTTAGTTTGCTACTACTAGAACAAAGTCTTGTACAATATGAGCCAAGGGTAATGGCACTCACTCCTTCTGGACAAGAAGCCTCTCCAAGGACACCTCCAGATGAGATCTAGTTGTTAATAAGTGACTATTAGGTCAATTAGGAACCTTCAAGTCAGTACTGTGTGGGTAACGGTAGGGCGCTTTTCTTGTGGGGTAGACCTAGGGTAACTAGCCGATAGACAAACTCTAATCATTCTAGTTAGAGTACGGATGGCAGTGGTTGGAAGGTAAACTCTCGGCAACTACTAAAACGTGATCAGTCACATAATCAAGGCGGGTACATTACAAATGGTACTTTTTCCCTTCCTTCAGACCAATTTGAAGAGGATAAGATGGATGGAAAACCTTAAAGTCGTGAAGGTTTATTTATTTCATGAAGCTAGAGTGAATTTAACTATATTCACTAAAGCCCGAAAGGTAAATTAAATCCATATATTCACGAGGAAGTAATAAAGCTCTTCCCAATGGACCAAATTATAGTTGTTGGTTGCTCTAGATGCCACTACTATGTCAAAGATGGACTTCTTGATCTTCCTTTAAAGTACTGATTTTTAGATATCCATTCTTCAAAGCCCGATTATTACCCAATGAATGTATCAAAATGCCTTCTTAGAATGTATAAGGGAAATCTTCTCTCCCAAATAACCAACCATCCCAAAATAAACCATGTATTTTTTCCCTACATCAAAAGAAATTATTATGTCTATCCATTGACTATGAAATTGGTTATCAGTCTAGCAATTAAGAATTATGAGTCAGTAGGTATATCTAAAATACATGGTTAGATTCCTTAAGTTAATTCAAAAAACTCTATCATGATGTGACCTTCTTTAAAAATTTAATATAAAGTATTTCTATCCTTCCGAAATTATTTCTCTTTTTGAAAAGATACAAGCAAATTGTGTGATAACATTCGTAGAGCTAACTAGAGAAAATCTTATGATACCACACGAAGTTGTTCCTACCCTTAATCCTACTGATATCCAAGAAAAGAAGTTCTTGCTTAAGCAAATCAAACCACCTGAGTTTGATGGCCAAGGCAAAAACCTCGAGGTTGAAGCAGAAATATGGATTGAGTCCATGGAAAATAATTTCATTACTATTAGAATTACCCCAGCTAATCAAGCAATGTTCAGCAAGTTAAAGCTAACAGAAAAAAACCCAAATTTGTTGGAAACAATGATGTAAAGACCAAGGAATCTCCAAAGCGTCTTCTAGTTGGGACGTATTAAAGGATGAAGTGCGAGGCTCGTATCTCCCGTTAGCATACCACCCGCAAAAGATGAATGAATTCTTTGGTCTAAAGAAACTTGGAATGACATTGGAAGCCTATAACTTGAATTTTGTAACATTTCTCAAGTATGCACCGTCTATGGATATTGTGCAGCAAGTATCCAAGTTTTTCCACGGATTGGATGATCCCTTGAACACATCGCATGAAGCAATGCGTCCATCCGACCTCCAAGACACATTGATAAGAGCAAGTCCAATTGTATAGGAACTCCAGTCCAAACCTAGAAACAATAAGCCTTGGAATAATAAGTTCCTAAATAGAAATATAACTAGGGGCTATGAAAAAAGAGCCCAAGGTCAATTCCAATCTGGTAATAGCAAGAAGGCTAAGACATTGGCAGTGGAGAACTCTACTTATGGTACTAAGGATACTTTCAAGTGCCATTACTGTAACATACCAGGCCACATTCAAAGGGAATGCCCAAAACTTGGACAAAATGAACGTAAAAGCAACTTGCTTAATGACCGGAGCTAGGACAGCCACATCTAGAGGAAGAGCTGCTTACATAACCCTCAAGGAAGTAGAAGATGATGACGGTCCCACCTTGGAAACTGACATGGAGAGAGCAAGAATTCATGCCTCTCTCAACAAGAAGGGACCAAATTCACAATTCTCAATTATTGAAACACCATCAACCTATAACGGGAAACCCTTTACAATTTTTATTGATTGTGGAAGCACACATTCATTCATATCACAAAGGTGTGCAGGAAAACTAGGCATAAACACAATGCATGCACTTGGGTTGATAGTTGAGTTAGTTTATGGAAAAGAAGTTTCCTCAACACAACAGATAAGTAAGTTGGAGTTTAATTTGAGTGGCAATCATACCAACATGCAATTTAGAGTGATGAACCTGGGAACCTATGAGTGTGTGTTAGGAATGGGCTGATTAATTCCCAAAGATGCTCATTTTCATTGTTAAAAGAACCAAGTAACATTCTTGAATCTTGTAGGACAACAAGTAACCACACAAGGAGAAGCAAGAAAACTAAAGATTCCATTAGCAAAAGCTTCTCGAATCACTAAAGGTTTAAGAAAAGGCTCACATGAATACCTAATCAAATTAAATAATACTAAACATGATAAAGAAGCCAAAGATGAACCATTCCGGCTTAGGAAATATGCTGACATATTTTTTGATGAAGAATTAACTAAACTTCCACCAGAGAGAGAAGTCAACCATGAAATCAAGCTAGTACCAAGAGTGCACCAGTTGCAAACTGACCATATGGAATGTCCATTCCGGAAGCCATAAAACTAACTGAACAACTCAAACAGCTCTTAGATCAGGGATACATTAGACCCAGTAATTCACCCTGGGGAGCTCTGGTGTTATTTTAGAAAAAGAAGGATGGGACTCTCTATCTGTGCATTGATTATCAAGGGCTAAATCAGGTAACGATCAAGAATAAGTATTCGATTCCAAGGATCGACAAACTACTTGATCGACTACAAGAAGTAAAGATTTTCTCCAAGATTGATCTTACATCAGGGTATTACCATATCAAAATCAAGCAAGAAGATATCCCAAAAATCGCTTTTAGTGCAAGGTACGGTCATTACAAGTTTATCGTAATGTCATTTGGATTAACAAATGCCCCTACTACCTTCAACAAATTAATGCAAGATATATTCAAACCTTATCTTGATGATTTCTTCCTTCTATTCCTTGACGACATCTTAACATATTCCAAGGATGAAGGAAGGTATGAGTCACAACTGCGGACAGTTTTTGAGACAATGCAGACTCACAAGCTATATGCTAAGAAGAAGAAGTGTGCATTCTTCAAGAAGAAAATTGAGTATTTAGGGTTTATAGTTTTAGCAAAGGGAATTTGAGTAGATCCGGTCAAGGTCAAGGATGTACAAGACTGGCTACCTCCACTGTAAGTAAAGTTTGTAGCTTTTTGGGTTTAATACGATCATATCAGATCTTGGTCAATAATTATGTTTTGATTGCTGCACCCCTCACCGACCTACTCAAGATGCAAGTTGCCATTAAATGAACGCAAGTTGAACAGTCTAGCTTTCACAAAAGCTTTGTCACATCTTTGATCCTCAAAATACCCGACCTTAGCAAAGAATTTGAAGTGGTAATCATTGGGAGCTCTCTTGTTTCAAATGTGTACATATGCAGGAAGGACATCCAATAGCATATTCCTCCAAAAATTTGAAGACTCAGAGAAAAATTGTGCTACTCATGACCTCAAATTACTTACAATTATCCATGCTCTTAAGTTATGGAGACATTATCTACTCGGGACGAAATTCTCACCGGTAACTGACTACAAAAGTCTTAAATGGATCTTAACTCAACCAGATCTAAATATGAGGCAACATCGGTGGATCAAAGTCTTGCAAGAGTATGATTTAGAGTAGGATTTTGAGATCAAATATAGACTTGCAAAGAGAATGTAATTGCAGATGCTTTAAACTGCAAATAATTTCTCAATGCACTTATCTCACAAGAACCTCTTAGAGCTCAAACACTAGCTACAATGATATCAATGCCTAGCAATCCCATCATCCAGCTAGCCTACGAGAAGGTGAATAATGATCACAAAGATCAGCAAATGCTAAAGCAAATTTAGAATAAAGAATAAAATTCTAAGCTTCAGACAAAATATCTTCACTTCTCTGTTGATGGACGACTTATCTACTTCAGCTCAAGATTATGTATTCCTTCAACTCAAGAACTTAAGAAGAAGATATTATGGGAAGCTCATGATTCCCCATTTTCAGGACATCTTGGCTATGCCAAAACTCTCAATACAATTAGGAAAAGCTATCATTGGGAAAAGCTCAAAAGTGACGTACTTGAATACATAACCAAATGCTTGAGTTGCAAATGAATAAAAGCCAAATGAGTTAAGCTGCCAGGAAAGCTACAACCACTTGATATTCCTAAAATGAAATGGGAATTCGTTAGTATGTTGGATTACCCTCAGTTCAAGGAGGATACAACTCGATCATGGTAATTGTGGACTCGTTGACTAAGGTTACCCACCTTATTCCGATCAAAACTAGCTACAAAGCCTCAGATATTGCCAGGTTATTTGTCAAACAAATCTTTAGACTTCATGGACTGCCAAAGAGAATTATCAGCAAACTATGATTCTCTATTCACTTTGCATTTTTGAAAGGGATTATTTGAAGCTCTTGATACACATCTTTGTTTTAGTACTACTTATCACCCTCAAACTGATACGTAGACAAAGCGTGTAAATCAGGTCATTGAAGACATACTTAAGGCATATTGTTGCAAAGAACTGAGACGGTGGATACAATATCTACCTTTGGAACAAGTTGTAATGCTAAGCCAAGGCTTACTTGAACTTCAACCTGATAGAATCTTGGATGTAAAAGAAAGAATCCTTAGGAATAGGACCTTAGAGAATATCTCATCATGTGGAAAGATTATCCTGAAGAGGATGCCACTTGGGTCGATGAGGTAACCCTTATGAAAGAATACCCCCACTTTCTCTTGAGATGAGGACATCTCAATTCTCTAAGGAGGGAAGAATGTAATGTCCCCATTACTTAGTTTATTTTAATGTGCAAAACCGACTCTTAATATGAAGATAATGACAATCATTAATGAGGTATTATATGCCATTCATGGAAGAAAGACTTGGGAGACCCTCCCAAGACTAGCTTATAAAAACTATGTTTGTAGTATAAAACAACAAAAAGAACTAGCCTAATGGATACTCACTTAGCAGTTAAGTGCACTTGGGTGATGACACTATACCTCCCCCAAGGCTAAGTGTTGAATCCCCAAACCAAGTGGGGATGTTTTTACTACCGCAGAAGCATGGACTGGCTCCGATGGCGAGAGGTCTCCCAGCAGGGATTGTATTAAGTAGCAGGTTGTAAAGTCTCAGGGGGGCTCTTGCTAGTAAATCCTTTATGCACCTGGGAACTACTTGGTCCCCTGTATGGGCCCTAGTTCTACATGCGACACCTAAAACTACTAGCTTATAGGTGGATTTGATCTTGGTGACATGCGGATGCGCAAGATGAGACAACATGTGAAATTTCAATTTTTCTACTGTATGGGCGGGAGAATACACATTATGGAACATAATCAATGAATTTGTTTTACTCTAATTGTATGTCCCTGAGTAAATTACGCAAACAAATAACTGTGCATAAAACAATTCTTTTAATTAATGAAGCCATTTTCATATGTTTCACATAATGTGGTAGGTATATAGATAACTAAGAACTTCGATAGAGGGAAGTAGGTGGATGGATTTTCGAAGAATCCAGTCCCATGGCAGGGTGGTCTCAGTTAGCTGAGAGGTTTCCCCAAAAACAAATGTTAGGAAGAAACTCTAGCAAGGGCCGATTCACTGACTTACCTAGGGTTTGGTCTGAGAAACCGAACTGTAAATTATCTTAGGGGAAAGGTATGGCCATTGTGCCAGAGCATTGTGAGGGATTTCATAAATCCTTAGTCTGCTACTACTGAAAAAAAATGTTGTACTCTATGAACCACGGCTATTGGCAGTCACTCCTTCCAGACAAGAAGCATCTTGGAGGACACCTTCGGATGTGAGCTAGTTCTTTATAAGTGAGTGTTAGTTCAATTAGGAACCTTCAAGTCTGTCCTCTATCGGTAACAGAAGGGCGCTTTTCTTGCGGGGTAAACCTAGGGTTAACTAGCCGACATGCAAAATTTGATCATTCTGGTTAGAGTACGGATGGCAACAGCTACAAGATAAACTCTGGGCAACTACTAAAACATGATCAGTCACATAATCAAGAGGGTACGTTACAAATGGTATATCTTGCCTTCTTTCAGACTAATTTGCAGAGAATAAGATGGATGGAAAACCTTAAAATCGTGAAGGTTTATTTATTCCATGAAGCTAGAGTGAATTCAACTTTATTCACTAAAGCCCGAGCGATTAAATTAAATCAAGATATTTACGACGAAGTGAGAAAATTCATCCTAACGGACCAAATTGTAAATGTTGGTCACTCTAAATGCTACAACTATATCAAAGATGGACTTCTTGATCTTCCTTTAAAGTATTGATTTTTAGATATCCATTCTTCAAAGTCTGATTATTACACAAAGGATTATCCAAATGACATGCTTACAATGTATTAGGAAAATCTTCTCTCCCAAATAACCAACCATCCCAAAATAAACCATGTATTTTTTCCCTACAACAAAAGAAATTATTTTGCCTATCCATTGAATATGAAACTGGTTATCAGTCTAGCAATTAAGAATTTCAAGTCAGTAGATATATCTAAAATCCATGGTTAAATTCCTTAAGTTAATTCAAAAAACTCTATTATGATGTAACCTTCTTTAAAAATTTAATATAAAGTATTTCTATCCTTCTGAAATGATTTCTCTTTTTGAAAAGATACGAGCAAATTGTATGATAACATTCGTAGAGCTAACTAGAGAAAATCTTATGATACCACATGAAGCTGCACCTACCCTTAATCCTACTGAGATCCAAGAAAAGAAGTTCCTACTTAAGCAAATCAAACACCCTGAGTTTGATGGCCAAGGCAAAAACCTCGAGGTTGAAGTAGAAATATGGGTTGAGTCCATGGAACATTATTTCATTACTACTGCAATTACCCCAGCTAATCAAGCAATGTTCGGCAAGTTAAAGCTAATATAAGAAGCCAAAATTTGATGGAGACAATGGTGTAAAGACCAAGGAATCTCCAAAGCTTCTGTTAGTTGGGACGTATTACAGGATTCAGTGTGAGGTCGGTATCTCCTGCTAGCATATGGCACACAAAAGATGAATGAATTCTTTGGTCTAAAGCAACTTGGAAGTCTATTACTTGAAGTTTGTAACACTTCTCAAGTATGCACCATCTATGGATATTATGCAGTAAGTATCCAAGTTTTGCCACGCATTGGATGATCCCTTGAACACACAGCTTGAAGCAATGCGCCCATCTGACCTCCAAGACACATTGATAAGAGCAAGACCGATTGTACAGGAACTCCAGTCCAAACCGAGAAACAATAAGCCCTAGAATAACAATTCCACCCTTGACATTCACACCTTAGGATACCCACCTTGTTCAATCACAAACCCTTGCACTTAACCTTCACACTAAGTGCAAGTTGTGACCCTTTTGTGCATTCATCCCTTAAGGACTTTCTCTAATGTAGTGTGACCTCAAGTCTCAAGATAAGAGTCTCATACACTCTTTCCTAGACATTATTTGCATTCGTGCTTCAAGGGTAGAGCTTCACCCTTCGTGCATGTAACCCATATGTAGACTTGATCACATTTAGCTTTAGGCATCCCTCACATAGGGTCCCTAGGTTCTTAACCTTAGCACACTTCTTTCACACCCAGACATATAGACTTACTTAGCACCTGGGACATACACACTTAGGCCCATCCTGTCAAGATTGTGGGAGAGAAGGAAGGAGTCTCACTTGTAGCTTTCTTGCTTGCACAATGGGGGAAGACACACAAGGGTGGAGGCTGAAAACTATTTTTCTCTTCTTAGTTGTGGAAGCCAAAAAGAACTCTAGTACAAAAAAATAGAAGAACCCTATATATGGGTCTCAAACCAAACTCAACTAACTAAGGTGACATACTAACTGAGCCACGAACTAGAGTAGATAAGGATAGCTATCGTGTAGCTATTATTCATGGGCGGTGTACCAACCGCGTCTGCAACTGACAAGTCAGTGACATAAATACACAACGATCACCCTGGCGTATCACGAGTGGAGCTCGATATCTCAACACTCTCCCTCGAGCTCAATCCCAATTCCTGCACACCAAGCAGATCTCTGAACTTGCGCAGCTTCTCTGCGCCCAATGCCTTACTTCTAGAAGCTCACCTGCATCTGTGCTCAGCTTCACATTCTGCTCCAAAGGAACTGAAATAGGCTTACAGCCTGTCATCCCATATTTAGACAGCATGTCCAATCCATACTGCCTCTGCAAGAGTTGTATCCCACTTGGTGATCTAATCACCTCAATGCCCAAGAAATAATGCAGCTCTCCCAAATCCTTCATCTCAAACTTCTGCTTCAATAGCATTTTCACATGAAGGATATCTTCATCACTGTCACCTGTCATAATCAAATCATCAACATAAATGACAAGTAGCATAATACCTTTCTCTGTTTTTCTCACATAAAGTGAGAAATCTGCCTTGGAAATCTGAAAGCCAATAGTGACAAGATACTGTCCTATCTTGTCAGACCATGCTCTAGGTGCTTGCTTCAAGCCATACAAGGCTTTCTTCAACCTGCAAACAAACTCAGGATGAACAGCATGCACATAACCTGGTGGCTGCTCCATATAGACCTCTTCTTGCAAATCACCATGCAAGAAGGCATTCTTTACATCCATCTGATGTAAATACCATCCCTTTGATGCAGCCATAGCAATGACTGCTCTTACGGTTGCCATCCTTGCAACCGGACTAAATGTTTCTTCATAGTCAATGCCATATGTTTGTGCATACCCCTTGACTACTAATCTTGCCTTGTATCTATTCACAGAACCATCTGCATTGTGCTTCACCTTATAAACCCACTTACAGCCAATTGCATTTTTACCTTTAGGCAAAGGTACCAATTCCCATGTAGCATTAGCTTCCAAGGCATCCATTTCTTCATCCATGGCTTTCTCCCATTTTTCTTTTCCCATGGCTTCCTCAAAAGAAGTGGGTTTTCGTTCCTGTATCACTTTGACCATATATGCATAGTGAATGGCTGTAAATCCATCATATTTCAGCCTATCCACAGGATACCTAGCTCTCATAGACCTGCGCAAAGTAGGTTCACTCCCAGGTGCTCTCAAAACATCCCTAGTCTTCCTTACTCCAGGTGTAACAATAGAAGGAATACCCAACTCATCATCAATGCTCTGTTCTGAGCCACTGGATTCACCATCCACATAAGAGTGACCTACATTCACATCAAACATGGGCTGATCAACCTTCTCTTTTCCTTTTCGTGATACATGCATACCACTATCTGCATTACTTTGAGAAGATTCTCCTGATCTCAATCTGCCTGTCCATGGCGAAGAATGTGAACCACTGCTAGAGGACGCTCCAGGTCCACTAATATTTTGTGACTGCTGCTGTGAATTCTGTGCAGCATTACCATTTTGTGCATCTACATCATCAATCATATTTACTGGTTTATACCAGCTACTCATCTCATCAAAAACAACATCTCTGCTCACTGTAAACTTACGAGTAGAAGGGTTATAGCATCTATACCCTTTTTGCTACAGAGAGTAACCAATAAAGATGCACTTCTCAGCTTTTGGATCCAACTTGGATCTCAACTCATCTGGCACATGTACATAGGCAATGCAACCAAAAATTTTCAAATGAGAAATATCTGGTTTCCTACCCGTATACCTCTCCTCTGGAGTCATTCCATGTATTGCTGCAGTGGGAGTCCTGTTCATTATGTAGACTGCTGTAGCAACTGCTTCAGCCCAATAAAAATCTGGCAAGTCTTTTTCATTGAGCATGGCACGAGATACCTCTCCAATATGCATGTTTTTTCTTTCTGCAATTCCATTTTGTTGTGGGGTATGACTGGATGAATATTGCTGCTTTATGCCATGCTCCTGCAGGAACCTTGCAAACTCATTTGAGAGGTACTCTCCCCCTCCATCTGACCTTAGGCATTTTATCTGCAGGCTTGTTTCTTTTTCAACCATAGCTTTAAGAGTTTTGAAATGCCCAAAAACTTCACTTTTCTTTTTCATAAAATACACCCAAACTTTTCTGCTATAGTCATCAATAAAACTGACAAAATAATGACAGCCTCCAAGAGATGCAGCTTTAGTTGTCCACACATCAGAGTGGATTAATTCCAATGGCTTCTTACTCTCTTGAACATGTCTAGGAAATGGTTTCCTTGCCTATTTTCCAAACTGACAGGCTTCACATACCTTATGCATTTCTGCAACCTTGAATTTCGGCAAACCTGCAACAATATTTTGGGCCTGCATTGATTTAAGTCACTGTACATTAACATGACCAATGCGTTTATGCCAGATATCAATATCTGCAACTACACTGGTCCCATGTGCAAACATTGCTGCACTCAATTCAGACATGTCTGCATCCAATGTAAACATTACTTCCTTCTTCTTTCCTTTTGCTATCAAGCGACCTTTATTTTTCATATCCTCAACAAAGCATCCATGAGGATTAAATCTGACCTGCAAGCCCTGCTCAACCATTTGACCAACAGAAACCAAATTCTTGGTGATATTCGGGACATAAAATACATCGGACAGGTATTTCTTTTTCCCATCCTGCATAGACAAGGGAATTTTTCCAATCTGCACAATAGGATGTGTAGTATCATCACCAGTCTCCACAAATCCTGGTTTTTCCATTTTCCTTGCATCCTCCATCCATTCTGCATGACCTGTCATGTGGTTTGATGCACCTGAGTCAACATACCATACATCATTGCTTTCTTCTGCACTTGTCATAGAATTGTTCATGTGCTGCGCCATGAACAAATGCTCATTTCTGTCATCACCCTGTCTACTAGAAGATCCATAATTCCCTTGTTGCAGTTTTCTATTCATGATGTCATTCTGCTTTTTATAGCAGTCTTTAGCCATATGACCCATTTTACCACAATAGTAGCATTCAACATTACTGTTTGCATTTTGGCCTCTTTGCCATCCACCACGACCTCTTTGGCTCCCCCTGCCTCTAGAGTTACCACGTCCTCCTCCATAGGACTGGTTTTCTTGAGTTTGCTGCATATTCTGATTTCTGCCACGGCCTCCAAATCGGCCTCCTCTACCTCTGCCTCTACCTCTTCCAGCATTTGAGTAGAAGACAGCTTCTTTTGAAGTTCCTCCTGAAGAAGATGCACCACCATTTCTCTGCTCCTCAGAAATTAGAAGAGCAATCAACTCCTCAAAATCAGGAAATCTTTCACGAACTGAAATGGATGTCCGAAACTGTGCATAATCCTTTCCTAGACCATTCAAGGTCACAGAAACTAAATCATCATCTTCCACTGGCGACCCAATGGAAGCAAGTGCATTTGCAATCTTCTTCACCTTCATGTGGTAGTCATTGATACTCATATTTTCTCTTTGCACATTGTGCAACTTTTGCTTGAGCTGCATTTTCCTGGCTTGCGTATTTGTGCTATATATCTTTGACAGAGTATCCCATGCCTCCTTTGGCGTACTTGCATCCTGAATATGCACAATCATAGAGTCTGAAATGCTGATAGACAGCCAGTACATAACTTTCCTGGCTCTCTCATGCCATGCTTTGAATGCCTGCATTTGCTGTTGATTGGGAACATCAGGAAGAACTGGTTCTTCTTCATTTCCTGCAACAAATTCCCAATATCCTTTTCCCATAAGGAAATTCGTCATTCTAAACTTCCATGCCTGGAAGTTGTTCTTGTCAAGCTTTTCAGTTACAATCTGTGAAAGAGAATCAGACGCCATTACAGAACACTGCGAAAAATTCTGTCACTGCAAAAACTCAGCTTCACCCTCACAAGGGCAAATCTGCAAAACTGGCGAAAGTGGTATTTGACCACACAGTCACTTCCTAGTGACGATTTTGCATAAACAGGAACCAAGGATGATTCTGAAACTCCCAATGTCTCTGTACACAAGCATACGATGCAATTTCTACAGTAACTTTTCACCGACCTGTAGAACAGTGGCTGCACAGCATAAAACTGAGCCTTTTCCTGAGTGCGTGCAGAAAACTTCCGCCTCCAAAACAGGCCCCGAAATGGCCTCAAATCAAAAAAACAGGGTCGCCAAGAGCTAAAGCTTTCTCCCGCAGCATATACTGCCCTCTTGCTTCACCGCGAAGGGCGTCTCAACCTGAGACAATGCACTCTTGCAATTTCCGGCTGTGCTACCTGCAGAGATCTGCTCCCAAAACAGAAAATGAAAGCAACACTGCTCCTCTTACCAGAACACCGCGAGCTTGGCTTGCTTTCTTGAGCTCCTTACCACGAACAAGGCTCTAATACCATGTCAAGATTGTGGGAGAGAAGGAAGGAGTCTCACTTGTAGCTTTCTTGCTTGCACAATGGGGGAAGACACACAAGGGTGGAGGTTGAAAACTATTTTTCTCTTCTTAGTTGTGGAAGCCAAAAAGAACTCTAGTACAAAGAAATAGAAGAACCCTATATATGGGTCTCAAACCAAACTCAACTAACTAAGGTGGCATACTAACTTAGCCACGAACTAGAGTAGATAAGGATAGCTATCGTGTAGCTATTATTCATGGACGGTGTACCAACCGCGTCTGCAACTGACAAGTCGGTGACATAAATACACAACGGTCACCCTGGCGTATCACGAGTGGAGCTCGATATCTCAACACATCCCACCTAGGCATAGATCACTTAGGATCATAGTGCACAAACACAAAAGCCACTTAGGCACTAGGCTTAGGATGCACTACAACTTGAGAGGGGAAATCACCCAATCAAGTGGCCAACGAGTGTTGAATTCCAATCATTGTAAGGGCTCTACAAGAGAGGACTAGCATGCCAACTTGCATGGAAGTGCTGAGTTCTCAAGAGTGCAGAAGAGAATCCAATATTTGAATAGAAAATTTAAACATCAACAAATCTTAAGACCCATTTGTCTTATTGCAAATTCCAAGACCAAGGAATTGAGAAGAGAAGCAAATGTTTGAGTTCACAATTTGGACATCAACAAAGCTTAAGACTCAAGTGTCGTATTGCCTAGAACCAGTGGATATTAGCTTGTTTCTCTTGAGACTAACTCGAGTGAGTTGCACTTACTTCATTGACTAAGCCTTGAGAAGGGGCTTGCCTTTAAGCACAACCACTTGACCCTAAGAGAACACAGGAAAAATCATAGGTGCTTAGTGACACAATGCAATCAAGAGACCAATTGTGTGGAAAAGCTTGAAAAGTCAAATGCCATTAGGAATCAAAATAGAGACATCCAAATTTTCATGATCAATTGGATTGCAACTCCAAGGGATCCACAATTATCACAGAGCAAAACCTACGAAGATTGATTATTTAGGGACATAGGCACATTAAGGAATAGCTAAGGATAGTTGCACCTAGTGCAGTATTGAAGGTGAAGGAGGCTAAATCAATAGCTTCAAGAACCACAATTGAAAAGGCCAAAACCAGGCAAAGTGATAAAATTCAAGAGAATTGACAAGCTTAGAGTATTGAATGGAAGAAGCACACATATAATTAGACACACAAGAACTGGTCATTGCAAGAAGAGTCAAAGAGTTTGCCATCTGTCTAGTAAGAGTATGTCACTTTTAGTCTCAACCAAGGGTTGGATGCATCTCCCAAACCAATAATATATTATATTCTATGCAAAACTAGAAGACTACCACATTCCCCTAGGAATTGAATGCATCTAAGCTTTGAGCTTGCAAGTACAAGAGTTTATGGATAATTATGAGCCATCACTTCTACTTCGACAATTGATTCTTACACCTCTGCAATCTCCCATTAATTACATGGCCATTCAAGTTCTCTCCATTAAAAGAACCATCAATCAAGCAATAATACCATCTTCTTCACACTGTCTCACCAATAACACTATTTGTTACCATCTACCAATGTATCAACAACATTACCTTTAGCTTCAATAGGAATCTTTGACTTAAGTGCCATGGGGTTGGCACTCATCTCAGAGGGGGTAATGGTCATAGGAAATATTGAATGCAAAATCAAAGAAGGTCAAAACAAAGTCAAAGAATAAGTAACGCATTTATTTTTTAGTAGATTATTATTTTGGAGCTTTAGTGTATTATTTTGGGCACTTCATAAACATATTATTATCATGGTTGTATAATTTTGAGAGAGTTAGGCTCATCTTAGAGGGGGTAATGATCATAGGAAATCTTGAATGCAAAATCAAAGAAGGTCAAAACAAAGTCAAAGAATAAGTAATACATTTATTTTTTAGTAGATTATTATTTTGGAGATTTAGTGTATTATTTTGGGCACTTGTATTACTTCATAAACATATTATTATCATGGTTGTATAATTTTGAGAGAGTTAGGCTCACTACAAGAGTGCACATTGTATTATGTAACATCCCGCCGTGGATGTAGGAGCCCCCCCCCTATTATCAAAAACATAATAATATAATCAATTTTTTTTCTCTTTCCCCCCCTGTTGTCGCCGACATGTGGCAAGGGGGGGAGAAAGAGGGAGGGCACAAGAAATAATGACTGCAAGAGGAGGAAAGTGAAGATAACGGGGATGAGGATGACATCGATACCGAGGCGAGAGGAAGGGGAGTTGGCACTGACGATGATGACAAATAGAAGGAGCTGCAACAATCGAGTCAACGTGGAGGAGGAGGCCACAGGCCTACTCATGCCGCCATGCACCCATGAGAGGTGGGTGGAGGAAGACACTAGTGACTCCACCTCCTCCCCACACCCCCCAATAATAACTTCCCCCCCTTACTAGCCGTTCCCAAACACCCCCCCCCCCTCCCCGCTCGTAATAAAAGAAGGAGGGGGCCTAGGATGCTGCATGAAAAAGAAGAGAGAAGGGGAAGAAAGAGGACAGGAAGGGAGAGGAAGAGTGAGGGAAAGGAAGGGAGAGGTGAGAAGAGAGAAAAGAAGAAGAGGAAGAGAGTAAGAAGAAGAGAGAGAGAGAAAGGAGGAGGAGAGAAGAAGGAGAAGAGGAAGAAGAGGGAGAGATAGGGAGAGGAAGGGAGTGGGAGAGGGAGAGGGAGAGGGAGAAGAAGAGAAGGAGAAGAAGAAGAAGAAGAAGAAGAGGGAGTCCTTCCCCTCTTTAGAGGGTGACCACACACTTCATCTCTTCCCCGCGATTTATCCCCTTTCCTCACAAGTTTAATCCTCGTCTCCCCGTGAATCTAATCCTTCCGAGAAGAATCACCCCGGCACACCATCTCTCCATTGAGAGAAAAAGAGTGATTTATAGGCCAAAAGTATGGCCCCAAAACAGAGGGAGACACGCATTAGGAGTAATCTCACATTCAACAATGGAGCCACCGACCAAGGTGTTTCTGCGAATACGAATACAATGTCGAGTATGCATAATTCATATCCAAATGCCCAAGTACTAATTGCCATCTCCGCTATTCGCTAAGACAGAGGGTATATCACTTTGGCATGTGTGTGATTTCATTTCAACAAGTAGCTTGAATTTATTTTTTGTTAGTTAACTAGCTCATAAGGGATCATAGGTAAATTCCTTCTGCAACCATAGATGACCTTGCATAGATCTATGTTTATGGCGCATTGAGGTTCTCACAAACCCATGTACTCAAATACTTTGCATCCTGGTGCTGCGTGATAAAGTCATATGTGGCACAAAAGAACATATAAGGTTACTTAAGAGTTATGCACATAGACTATGCATGCATGGGAAAGACATTATGAAACATGCATCGATGGTACACAAATTGATCTTGCATTAAAGTCTTGTGAATATCATGACATATTAGTTCATTAGGATCTTGAAGCATGCATAGCTAGTACAAACAACATTCACTAGGGATAAAACTATGATGCCCCGATAGCTATGATGTTATCAAACCTATTCAAGGATTGGAATGGATACAAACTACTCTAGGCCTCAAAGGCAAATGAAGAGCTCAAGTGTCAGGAAACCCTAAGTCAAAGGAAAAAACCGATGGTTTTATACTCAAGAAGGTTCGGTCAGCAATCAAAGTAAGGGATTATTAGAACTCATGTCTTGAGCAATGTCGAAACTTTGACATATATCCTAGCCAAATGGAGGAAGTGTTAAATAAACTTTGCATGGAATCGCTTAGATCCCAAGGGGGAGAGCAAATACGCGATGGAAAGGTTATCACAACTATTCTTGCAATGTTTGAAAAAGGATACCATTTTTTCTGTTGATTGATCAAATAACGGCCTAAATGCTTTTGCATCAAATTGATTATGGGATGTGAATTGGATGATTATTCCAAGTGCTTGTGTTGATGGTGAATGCATGGTAGGGGTTTGTGATGACAATTTCCATGGAAAATAAAGGAATGTTTCCTTGGAAGATGGTATTAAGCTAATTGCTTTAATTGGATTAATTAAGGAAGGATATTTTGCACGGGTGGATCATCTCCAAGATCGCACCGTGGATTACCCCGAGAGGGCACTGCTTGATTCATGGGCCAAAGGTTAAGTGGTGAAAAGGCCAACCACGAAAAGTGTGTCTCGCTCTTAGGTCACTTGGGGTCAGTGGAGCTCTGGACATGAGCTCTGGACACCCCTTACCGAGTCCGGAAGAACAGAGCTATAGATTGATGTGAGCCCAAGGTTTAGGATGTTGGAAGATCCTATTCTAGATACTAGATGGAAATTATGGTGCCATGTGATTTGGACCGGGTACTTCTGTTGGACAGAAGGGATACATAATTCTCTTGTATAGGTAAGAGACAAAGATTAACTTGAAGATAAGTTAAGGAACTTGTTTGTCAAAAGGACTGCTTGTTTTGTTTTCGTATCTCTGTTGTAAATTATGCGAACGAACCCTGTTTCCTGAAAGGCTTAATTAATGAAGCTGGTTTTAAATGTCACGCATAAATGGGGTAGGACTTAATTAGAAAACTAAAGCTATCAAGGGAAGTGGGTGGGTGGAATCCCCGATGGGTCCATCCTACGGTAGGGTGATCCGAGAGATTTGGGAAGCTTCTCACAAGGATCTATCGCCATTTGACTTTAGCTATTGTTAAGTTAGAACCTGATTCATGTCGTTTTAGGGGACCAAAATGGGACTATGCCCTACAAGAAAAAAGGTTAAGCGGTGCATCCCTCTCATTTTCCATTCTCTTTGAACCAAGTGTGGTATGGATTTGCTTCGGATTGGGTATCTCTGCATAATGTAGGATGTCCAAAATCTGACGCTAGAATGTTGTTAGGAGACCTTGGCCCTAGGAACCTAGATTTCAGGTCAACCCTAGTGGGTTCAGCCGTGAACGTTCCAATGCAATGCAAACTTAAGAAACCATAGGCAACAAACCTCATAATGTTCCCTGGGAGTGCCAAGCAACGACGTTTAGACTCATTTCTCAATGGACCGCTAAAATGTGCTTGGAGAGCTGATAGGTGGGCATGTTACATATTATCACCCAAAGTTGTACTTATCACACTTGAAACTATTGTGTGGTTGTGTACATGAACAATATAATTGCAATAATATAGGCTAGGGTCTAATTAGGCCAAGGAAAAAGGATATATTAAGAAATGGCTAATTAAGAGCCCATAAAGTGGGTAGGATGCCCAAGAAAGATTGAAAATCCTAATTCAAAATTGTGGAAACCCTAAAATGCAAAAGGAGTGCAAATCCCAAAATACAAATGAGATGCCACCCTAGATAAGGAGCCTAATCTTAATCCTAATTTTGGTTTGTATAAGGGTGGGAGGGCTCAGTTTTATTTACTTTTTGGTGCATCCATGTTGTGGAAGCTTTGTTAGTGCAACTATTGAACTATTTTTATCTATCATCTTGTCTCCATTACACACACACACACACAAAAAGTGAAGCTCTACGTCTTCTCCTCGCTTTTCTTCTTCTTCTTTCAATCTAGGCATACTTGGTGGTGGATGTAAAGGAGTAACAACATCAAATTGCATTTTTGAGGTCATGGAGCCATCTTTAAGCCTTTAAGTTTTCAGACCATGAGAAGGTAAGCTAGTGAGTTCACTATACGTGAAAGCTAGTTTTGTATTTTTGATTTCTTGGGTTAGAGAGAAGGATGCATGGTTAGTTAGAGTAGAGATCAAGAAGACAAGGTGAGCAATTGTCACCAAAGTGAGTTGTAACTTTTGAAGGAATAGGAGTTTGTCCAATGTTGTGATTGTTATGCATTTAGATCAACACTTGCTAAGGAAATACTAAGTCAATATAAGGCCATGCACTCTTGAAGTACCATAAGAGAATCAAGCACCTTTGAGCTTCCATGGCTAATTAGGTAAAAAAAGCTAAGTGATGTAGAGTCTATTGAGTACAAGTGTTGGAAAGGATTTGTTGAGCATTAAGGCAATAGCACACAAGTACACACAACTTGTAAAGGGCAAGGATAATTGTGCTTTGAATCAAAACCAAACAATACAATCACCAAGGATCCAATGCTTATCTATTTTTAAAAAAAGGACATATGCCTTCTGATAGTTCAAAATGTGATGGCATAAAGAAGCTACCAATCCACTAGAGAAATCAGAGGTATCTAAGGAATCGCCAACCCCTCAATGCAAAACAAAATACCCACATCTCCTAGATGTTGATTGATCCAAAGGGAAAATACAAAAAGAAAAATGATAGAACCATCTAATGTAGACAAGAAACAACCCAATGTAGTTTCATGTTCATCCCAATGTCCAAAGGTGTATAAATATAAAAGACCCATGTTTCCAATAGTAAATACAACATCATCAACCTCGTGCTACTACCCAAGCTAAGAAAGCAAATCCTAATGGGAAACTAGAGGAAGCACTAAAGGTTTTCCAACCACCATTCAAGATTCTTGTCAAATCCACATTTGAGACCTTTAAACAAAAGTCTACTTCAAACAAATCCAAGGATTTGACTATATAGTCATCCTTGACTACTAACATTACTAAACCCATTGAAAATATAGCTACTACTTTCAAATCAAGTGTGAAATTAGACTAGTTGTAGTCCTTGACTATTACTATATCCACCACTCAATCGAGGAATGAGTGCCCATCGCTTCAACAAAAAAGGATATCAGTTGTGAATCAAAGAGGGCACTCATCATAAAAATTGCCAAGATGTGTACTTCTCAACAAAACTTCGACTAAAATCAAAATCCAAATTGATCAAGAGATCTATCCTAGAGATGGGGGAAGAAATGGCACAAAAAGAGAATCATCCAGTAACCAAGTACCACAATGATATCAATGATATTGTAATGCTACTTACTTGCATGCACACTCAAGCTAACATTGGTATTTTGGCAGAGGATCATGCATTACTTCTAGCTTATTTGACAATATGGGTAGAACAAGGAAATATATGTGGCCATTACCAATTTTGCAATTCTTCAATATAATACAAACATTTTTTTCATTGGCTTATTCCATAGTCAAGTGACATTGTATGATAACCCAAATTTCTTAACTTGTAAATAAACAAACTACTCTATTTGACTATGTATAAATAATCTTAAAATGTAGAATCCATATACCACATAATTCCAACCCCTACAACACTTGGAAGCATTGCCATGTTTATTGTGTAGGGGAGATATGAGAAATGATCTATGGTACAAGGTAAAGTGGTAAGAAGCTCAAATTTTAGTCAAATTTTTCAAATTTTCAAAACTACATGCTCCTCTCAAGGCTTCCTCAAGTGAATATAGATTAAGAATAGGTTAGAACCAATGTAATATTGACTTGTAGAAGACATCACCAAAGGAGACTCCTCCTCTTAAAGATTCCATGATGTAGGAATTTCAAAGACATAAGACCACCCTTGAGCCTCAACTATCTTTGAAGAGATGTAAGACCCATTAGTATCAAAGCCCTAACTTCTTGAATCAATATGTGTCTTGACTTCTACCTCAACAATAGTCAATTTCCTCAAGAGGAATTACAAATTGCTTCATCAAGGACTCTAATCTTCATCACCAAATTTGGTTTTTCTTCAAGCAACCCTTTCATCAACCTCAAGGCTTGTGCTTCTATTACATTGGCTCAATATTTGTTATATACACGTAAGTGTATGAACCAATTTTGAGAGCAAAATTTATTATTCTCAATTAGATTTATAGTATCTTATTCTCCTAATTCAATGAATGTAAGGTTGGAATCCTAATTGTATAGACTGTTATCGTTTATTTATTAAAAAATATAAAGAGAATGGAGGAAGCTAGCATTGCATAATGGATTTTTTTAGGTCATATATGGTATGTTGTATAAGAAATGCATAAATTAGGTATTGATCAATAGGTGCACACTTGAATTTGAAAAGTCTATAGTACTTCAGGAAGCACACGCAAGAATTACAGGAGGCCACTTTTTTGGAGAGATAATAGGTAGGAAAAAAGTGTAAGCAAGATCATGGTGGCTGAGAATGCTGAAGGATGCACATGAATATGCCAAATAGGGTGTTACATGTCTAAAGGAAGGACGACCACAAGCACATGATCAAATGGGAAATCGTCCAATACTACCTTTGGAAACATTTTGGAAGTGGGGGGTAGATTTTGTAGGGCCAATTAAACCAACAACAAAGTACACTTCAAACATGCATATCTTGATTTGCACGGACTACTGTACAAAGTGGATTGAAGCTCAAGCATGCAAGATAGCATAGCAAAGAGTGTAGCTAGATTCCTATATTCAAATATAGTGATCAAGTTTAGTTGTCTAATCAAGTTTGGAAGTGATCAAGGTAAAAATTTCTTGAATCATGTAATAGAGGAGTTGACTAACTAACATACACATGATCCTACATAAGAAATCAACCATGTACCATCGATAAACTAATGGTCAAGCTAAAAGCTCTATTAAAATTTTCTTAATAATTCTAAAGAAGATTAGATTGGGATGTTGAATTGGATTTGGCATTCTGGGCATTTACAACTATATACAAGGTCACTATGTGATTAACTCCTTTTAGGTTGATGTATGGCTTAGAGGTTGTAGTGCCAATGGAATTTGTGGTTCCTAGTTTACAAGCAACAATGGAGCAGAAATTGTCTCCAAAGATTCTCTTTCATGTCAAATGGAGAAATTGATGCAATTGGAGGAGGATCAGATCATGTCTTTGTATGTCTTGGGAGATATTCATGATAGGAGGAAGGGCTGGGTACGAACACACATCATGAAGATGGTTTTTTGAGAAATGATATTTGGTGGTGGTGGATAATTCCAAGATGGGTAACCACCAAGAAGCTAAAACTCAAGTATGCAACCCCGCACCATATCAAGCAAGACATTGGTTAGGGTAGTTTTCTTCCAGAGGACATGTGGGGAATACCTTTGAAATCTTCTATAAATGGGTTTAGGCTTAATAAGGTTCCATTAAGTTAGCAACAAGCAATATCTTAATCATCGTGATATTGATGAAGGTGCTAGTCATAGTTAGCATGTTTGAAGTGCATCATGGATGTGACAAGGCAGGAGGGGATGTGATGAGGAGTAAGGTACACCTATTAATGCACCACTTATACAGTCATCTTCCAACAAAGGTACACCAATCCAAGATTCTCAATTGGTCTTTGATTTAGAGGATCTTGAAGTAAAGACATGGTTGCAAAATATAGGGTTATGGAAGTTTGCATTTTTACCTTGGTAGCAATGGATGGGCAACTTAATCAGTGTAACAATCAGAAGGTAAGGTTTGTAAATATAGGTGGAACAACCCTGCAGGTCCCATGTTGTTGACAATGTATCAATATGTTAGCATCATGCATCGTGATGTATCACATAATGTTTGTACCCCAAAGTCTAAGAAGGTTGGTGACTAGTAGGGGAAGCATAAAAGAAACTTGGCCGACATTCAAGAGTAGGAAAGAAGAGGAAACAGATCCTTTCAAGGAACATGTAGACAAAAGAGAACTATATTTGCATTATTTGGCCATGGTTTTGGTCATGAACATTGGTCATGAACAGGCTATGCAGGCAACCAAGGCAACATCCCAAGATCAAGATGTATTTAATGTTTCCTTCCAGAAAGCACCTGAGAAGGAGGGGTAGGGGAATTGAAGTGTGGCAATCTAAGAAGATCAAATTTGGCAAGCCGATAGAGTTGAGAAGGAAGATATGAAGGAGGAGGATGAGGTAGTAGCAAAACAAGAGATTAAGGAGGAAATCATGGTGAAAATGGAATTAGTTGGGGTAATAGAGGCAAAGGTTATGGTGAAATGCCTTTAGACCTTTTTGGACAATCCTCAAAACAAGGGATGTGTTGAGTTTTAGGTGGTGCAGGGATTGCAACAACAAATACAAGAGTTGAAAATTTGGATTGGTGCATTGGAGCAAGAATTGAATATTAAGAGTCAAAAATGTCTAGAAAATAGAAGGAGGATAATAACGTTTTGCTATATGACCATTCAAAGATCAAGGTTTTAGCCAAATTATTCAAGGAATGGATTGATGAGCTTGCAACAAAGGTTTTGAAAGAGATGGAATCTGTGGTGGAGTGAGAATTTTTGTTAAGAATAGAAAATGAAATGATAGTGCAAAGGCTCATACCATTATTATAGATTGAGAAGTAGATATTGAGGGACATGAACTTTGAAATAGATGGAGTAGCAATCATAGATGCAAAATTATAGGACATGCATCAAATGCAAGAGTAAGAAGTTTCAAAATATTGGGTAAATATTACATCCCGACTAGCAATTGTTGTGTTAAGACCATATGAGATTTTGAAAGGATATTTTAATTTTGAAGGCATGGAGCTTTTAATTTTGAAGTCATTTAATTTTGAAAGATGATGAATTTAGAAGTATAAGAATGGTAAAAGAGTTCGAGCCTTCAAGAGGTGTGGATTATAGTCCCATACCATGGATCTACTACTTAGTTCAGTGCATTAGTCTTTATTACCTTCATCCACTTTGCATGATATAATACTTTTTAAAAATAACATAATATTGTAATCAAGCAACTACACAAGAGGGTTGCAAGTATTCCTAGTACTACATCTAGGCCCTACTTATGATTGGTTAGTGCAGCTCATTTCAAGCACAAGGTCTCAAGTGGTGCTTAACTATTAGCTCGTAGCCATAATATGTATATGGTTTAGATCAAAGGATGTTAGTGGGTTCAAGTCATAAGTTTCACATACCAAACCACCAAGAATTGAATAGTGATGCCTAGTGACCTTGATCATGTTAGATATGCTCAATTCTCCACCCTCATGAGGTACGATCAATAATTCATGTTGCTCAAAGTTGTAAGGTCCCCATAAAGAGGAGAAACCATGCGTGAGCCTGGTTGGGTCTTGACTTGTATGCTAGGTGAGGTCTATTTGATCGAATGTCAAAAAGGTGACCTTTGCAAGTCCAACCTTTTTGTTAGATAGAGTACTTAAGTTGGTAGTAATTTGAGGGACGCTGCATTGAGTTGTGAGGTGTGAGAGTTATCAAGGATTGCTATGTTGTGGTGCACATGATGCTTTTGTGGTTGGTAGTTGGGGGATCTCATTGGGCCAGCAACCCTTGCTAATGACATGGGTCTAGTTGGAGCATCCCTAAGCCAATTGTAAAGAGAGTATTCCCTAGAATATTATTTGATTGACTAGGAAAGGTTCAATATATGGTAGGTTAGACATGCCAAACTTGCCAACCTGCTCAAGCTAGGAAAGGAAAACCCCTCCAAAGCCATCATCCATCTATTTTTAACCTAGTCAAAATTCTTCTAGCTATCTTTAAGCTGCTCTTTACTGATCATTTGTCTATATTTCCATCTAAGCTTTACAATGGAAGTGCATGGGTGGACAGATCCATCTTTGTATTGGGTTGTTTGGAATTAAAAAGTTTTTGTTCTTCTCTTATGTGATGTATACTCTCTATTCCTTTCTCAAAATGTGTACATTGTATCATGTAATTTTCACATATAACAGTGCTGGGGAGGCTATAATGAGTGATGAGTACGTAAGAAGGAAGGGCTTTAATATCAAAGTGGAGCGATGCCAACATTTGCAAGCAACTTTGGTACATTAGATAACCGTGTTAATATACCAATAATGCAGATAGCGAGGATTCATCCACCAATCTCTTCAGTGAAGGCAAGTTAGATAGCACAAACTACACTTTATTGAAGTTTAAAATTAAAAGTATCCCTAATTCTTATGAGCTTTCTAGAGATAGTGCTCGAAATTGGCCTAGAACCATAACCTACCCCTAAGCCATCAAATTTGAGTGTAATGATTCCCCAAATGCTAATCTTCTATTGTATTAGAAACAAAGGAATGTAGATATATTATGTGCCTTTGTTACAAGTGATTCTAATAATAATTTGACCTTGATTTAGCATACAACCAAGTCATCAAATGCTTGGAATATACTAAAGAGTTAGTATAAAACATGAAGTCAAACAAGGATCCAAAACCTAAATAATTAACTAGTAACAAAGGAGTTTGTTGGAGAGATGATAGAAACATTCATTACTCAAATCAAGAATCTATGTGACCAAATGGCTAGAGTTGGGATAAAAAAGATTAGTGGGGAGCTAGCTTAGAGGTGTCTTCGGATTTATCCACCAAAATTCAATGGAATGGGAACTACTATTAACTCTCAGGTGAGATCTCAAGCTTTGACATTTGAGGAATCTTGTGCATTATTAGTGGAAAAGGATTTGTGGTTAAAGCTAGAGAAGGAAGTCATAGTGGATAGGTTGCAATCTCTACCAACACAAAAGGAAAAAACGCTTCCTCCACCAAAAGTGACAGTGACAAAAAGGAGGGTGGTGAGAAAACGTTTCAAAAAGATGCTTCTATTATACGAAGAAAGTAGATGCAATTCTATATTTTCATATTAAGAAGATGGATGGAAAGAGTGAGACCTTCAAAAGTAAAAGGAAGGAGATAACCAATATAGTTCATGGTAGCCATTGAGAAAGTATTTGCAAGAAGTATTTACCATTAACTCATGGATATTGGACACTAGCACCTCTCATCACATGATCAATAAGAAATAGCTATATAGTGCTATGTAGTCTTTACAACAAACCATCACTGTGATGGTTGCAAATGATACAAAATACATTTTTCAGGACATAAGTATACTTTCTTTGTTACTACAAATAGTAAATTTAAAAAGCTTTCAAATGTGCTTCTACAGATTAAGAAAAATTTGTTATTAGTTGCTTCTACAATTGATCTTGGCTATAAATTGAGATTCATTAAGACAAATGCAAAAATTTGTGTACAATATTGGCAAGTTATTAGTAAAGAGGAAACAAGAACAACATGTATGAGCTAAGTGCTCTTATAGCCACTACTAGTATGGGCACAAGTAAACTTTGGCATGAAAGATTTGGCCACATTAGATTTGTATTGTTAAAGGAAATGCATAAGCAAGGTATGCTTGCTCATCTATATGTAATGTGATTGAAATGAAGAAACCATGAAAACTTATACGATGTGCAAGCAATATAGAAATGTATTTCCATAAAAAAGCAAGAATAGAGTGAGGGATCCATTAGAGTTGGTGCATGTTGAGTTGTGTGGTAAGATGCCTAACAAGCCTCGAGGGAATCTTCTTATTTTATGTTGACCATTGATAACTACATCAAGAAGATGTGGATATACTTCATGATAAGGCTCAAACTTTTCACAAGTTTAAATAAAGACTAAAACTTGTTGAGAATGAAACAAGAAAAAGGGTGAAGAAATGTAGAGTAGATGGTGGTGATGAGCTTAGCTTAGAGGAGTTTGAAGTTTTTTATAGGGATTCACAGTGGAGAAGTTCTTCATCATCTCCTCTCTTCCTCTTCTCTTATCTTCTCTTCTCTTGTCTCGCATGCGGCTATGGAGGATGGACCCCAAAGGAGGAGGCTTGAGGTTGCTTGAGCTCGCATCTCGAATCGTGGAGCTACCGGCTTGCCTGAGGGAGGAAACAACTCACTCGGGCATCAAGGTTAGCTCACTACACCCCTATAGGATCGAAGGCACATCGACTAGGTGAGGGATAGCCATTTGTGCTCGCTTGAAATGCTTGAAGCAATAAGTGGTCTCTGGGTCTTGGCAGATGAGTGTGAGCTCCCATTTCATTTTGGTTCCTTTGTCAGGACCGCAGATTCAAGCTTAAGCATTTGTGTACCTCAAATCGAGCATCGAAATAGAGTTTCATCCTCGAACAGGTGCTTGATGTAGGAAGGAGATCTGGGGTTTTTAATCTTCAAAACAAGTAAGTATTTTGGGTTTTTGATGAGTGAGAAAGTAGGATAATTTTGGGTTTTACTTTTTGTTGCATTTAGAATAGATAGGATCGAGAGATCGAAGCAAAATGCTTTAGGGTTGCTAATATAAAATAGGCCCAAACAAGGCACAAACAAGGGAAAAATGGGAAAAAAGAGTGCTTAAATGTGTTAATCCCACAAGGGGAGTGATTGGAGAGGTCAAGGCGTTGAGTGGAACAAGGGTTTAAAATCCCAGAGAGCAAGGGCGAAGCTCAGTTTCATCTTCAACAGTGAGAGAGAGAGAGAGCTTGAGAGAGAGAGAGAGAGAGAGACCTTAAGCTTTAGGTGGATCGATCGTCTTCCACATGCATTTTTTACACATAACAAGTATATAGAAACCTTGCTCTATGTCCATTCTTGTATTTTGGAGCTCATTGAATGCTTGTGTAGCCAAAATCGTTTCTTCGGTTTGATTTTTCATCGTCGCTGTCTTCGTGCCATCAAAATACATCAACTTTTAGCCCCTCTTAGCGCCATAAAGTAACCTGCATGCTCTAATTGACCTTGTTTGAGCTAAATAACATACCACAGACCTTAGACGCCAATGACAGCGGCCAGTGATTGCTAAGCTTAAAGCCCTATTCATAAGAGAACATGGACCGAAGTGCAAAAGTTGCATTTATCATCCTGTGTTCACACCCACATTGTTTTCAACACTTGAAGTACACTTGAAAAATTGAAAGCCCAATTTGCACCATGCATAGAAAAGAGCACCATGCATACATGGAGTAAACATAAATTGAGGATTGTCTGTAACAAAGAAGAAACACACTCAGACTTAATTTAAAAAATGAACCCACCAATAGGAGATGACCCTCAAACCTAGATGGGTGATTAAGAGCCCCAATTGGTAGGACTAAGTGAGAGACACAACACAGAAAGCCAGACACATAGAAGGATGACACCATTGGGAGTGTGACACCACCTGACTTGATCAACCTCATCAACAACTTGGTGGAGCGAGAGACTGTAGATATGGCAAAAACCAATACAAACCGCAAAAAACGAAGAGCTCAACTTGGGGGATTTCCCAGTCGAAATCCAATAGATGGTGAATAAGACTGATGCGCAAACCAAACATAGTGGCATACAACCAGTAGCAGCAAACTAGGAGATTGTGGTAGGACAAAGAAATGAAAGAAATCTAGCATAGCCCTAGCAAATAGAAATAGAACAGGACTTCTCACAAAGCAGATTTAACGTTGAGCGATTTAACGTTGAGTGAGCTTCTCACAAAGCAACTAATAGACAACACATCAGCAAAACAAAGTGCAGCAACACTAGCAAAGTCATTGATCGCAAGATTAGAAGTTACCCAGGTCTCCAAGAGCCAATCAAAAATCCACGTAGTTGCAAAACAACTAGACAAATACCAACTGAGCAATGACCCATATAGTTTCATAGAGCAGTTGAGCAGGTTTGTGAGGCTAACGGCTTCATCAATCTCACTCAGCGCTTGCAATTTTTTGGCCTATGCTTGGGCAATAAGGGTAGAATGTGGTACACTAGCTTAGACATTGCAGAGCACAACAATTTCAATAGCCTCAAGCGTCTCTTCATTAAGAGATTCTCAGAGGCTGGGTACTCATATAATCTTATAATGAGGCTGATGAATGCCAAACAATAGGACATCAAGGACTAGGTTACTCATGTGCGAAGCCTCTATAAGAGAATCCCAACTAACGAACAACCCACTGAGACAATGGTGTCCACCATGTTTATCAATCGAATACGTAGTGAGGAACTATACAAGGCCTTGACAGGCAACTCAAGCTTGCAAAGAGATGCACTAGCTAAGGTCTTTGAAGAGGCCATGCGAGTGGATGACCAGCTCAAGGAGAGATGCTCCAAGAGCTCAAATTGAGACAAAGCCAACTCTAGAACCTCAGAAAGAGCAACAACATCTAGGGAACGATCAAGCCCAAGCAACCAAGACAAAGGAAAGGGCGTTGACCCAAGCCAAGAGCTAGCCAAGATGAAAATGGAGCTAGTGAGACTACAAGAGATGATGAGAAGACTTTGCACGCCTACATGTCCAATGTGTGTATTGTAGCGAAAACCATCTTTCAGCTAAGTGTCAAGACCCTACGTCTCGACCTTACACCAACTGCGATAGATTCCCCCACAATGCCATGCACTACAAACTGCCGAGGAGGCTCCCATACTCAGCCTTACAACTAGCCTTACCTAGGGTATAGACCTCTGAATTTGTTTGGCAGAGAGGACCCCCATTGGCCCTTTTGGCACCTAACGGTATAAGGCTAGTCATCCCTAGGATGGAAATCAATCCCATAAGTATACCTAGGCCACCTGGACCTTATGTAACCCATCCACCAAGGGATGCTCCAGTCCACTATGTGGAGGAGCAAAATGATGAGGAGCCTTATGTGAATCCTTATGTCTCGTACGATGAAGAGGGCAATCCAGTTCTAATGGACTATCGACTAGTGTCGATGATGGCGTTAGGAAGAGGAAGAGACAAAGGCTTAGAAGGATAGACCCAAGAGTCATTTCATGTTGGACTTGCAGTCATCCGAAACACATCTTTTCACACTGCCCTGAGAGGGAGCAAGCCAACCAAGATAAGGTTGACCTCAGATGTGCAGAGTGTGGGGTCACTCACCTCTTTGTCAATTTCCCTAGATAGACATCACCCTCTAGTTCGGCAATCATACCTTTAGTACCATTGGAGCTATTTGGAGTTGAGACACTCGAAAGAGAGGCTACACCCATCTCGTTGCATGTAATGACCCGAGCACAGACAAAGCAAGCCGGCATGTCAGTGGTGCCAAGGCCCAGTAACCTAAACGCAGCCTCAATAGGGAAGAAGAGTCGTAGGCGAAGGAAGAAGAAAACTTATGTAAAGGTCACACTTAAAACCGAGAGCGCAACGACGCTACCTGTTGGGCAGAAAGTCATAGATGCAAAGGCAAAAGCATCTGCTCTAAAGACTGCTGAGAAAGGGAGTACTAAGGTGGGGAGTGCCCCAATCTGAAGCACCAACTCAAAGCCATAGAAAAGGTCAAGAAGTGAATGAGAGAATCCCAAGAACACCTAAAGGATACTGAGCCCATCTTGGAGGACAAGATCAATAATCTCTTTAGTATAAATGCGCCAGTCTCTCCCACATGATCCAGAGATGCATCCGCACCTCAAATTGTGCCACCTAGACAGAGCTTGAACACCACGGGCTAGCAAATTAGTCAAGGCCATTGGCCAAGGAGCGCAGAATTAGGAGAGAAGCAAGCAGGCAACAATCTTGTCATAACGCTAGTGACCACCCTTGTAACTTTGAGCCTAGGACATCTGCTTAGGTAGCATCCGACACTATGGTAGGAACTAAAGCAATGGGTGGAAGGATCGCTAGAGCAAATGGGAGTTGACTTGCAAGTCCATGACATAGTAACGCAAATAGCGAGCTTGACTCCGCACTCAGTGCCCAAGTACTTGCATGTTAATGCTTTCAAGGAAGGCACAAAGATGCATGCAGTCTTTCCGGTCCTAGCTCTAGGTGATACCACGAGGAAAGGGATTGTAGACATGGGAGCAGAAGCCAGTGTGCTTAGCCATGCAGTACTCCAAGCTTGGGGTAACCCACTTGTCAAAAATGCTAGGTTCAATGTCACATTGGCTAATGAAACGAAAGTAAAGCCACTTAGAGTGCTAAAAAAGTGGCCTTTGAAGATCGCAAGAGTCCAATTCTCTATGGACTTCATAGTCATAAAAGGAGTGGACTACGATATCCTATTAGGCCGACTCTAGATGCGCAACAACACATGAGTCATAGAAAACTAGGGGAATGGTCTAATCTTCTTAGGCAATCAAACGGAAGTGGTGAGAGTAGAGATGGATACTTGGAAGACTACGCCATCCGACCTAGACACCATCTCAGCCATGATGAAGGGTGATACATAAGTTTAAAAATCTTATGGGCCACTCAAATCGGCTTCCCACAACTACAACCTATCGACACCAAACTTAGCCCGCCGATCGTATGCTCTTTCAATAAAGTGCAAAGTTGCACTCTCTATCGAGTCTAAAAGCATGCATGTACTTTTTTATGTGTTGGCGAATACAAAAGATGTTGGTAAGGAATCGATGTTAGGACACTCATTTGAAAAGCAAGCACATTGTAATGTCTACTATGAGTCTCAACATATTCACCTTGCTATTAGCAATGTATGAATAGTCACCGCTTTCAGCAAGGGCCACAAGGCTTCATTAAAGCCTGCAAGGCTACCAATAGAGAAACCCACCACCAAGCCCAAGGAGGGGAGTCGAAACTTGCCACAACCCGTCAAGTCACAGCACCAGCCAACCATTGAGATCAAAGCTAAGGCCCCTGAACCACAATTCAATTGGGTGCCTAAACATCAAGGACTGCTGCCTAGAAACATCCAAACATGACCTCACAAGCCTTAAAACTCATACTCAAAACCTAGGAGGCAAAGAAAAAACTATAGGCACCGATGAACGGTCAAGTTGAGATGGGCCCCCAAGACCTTATTGCAAGCACAAGGCTATTACGAGGGCAATGCCTAGATATGGGTGCAAAACCAAGAGGGCCAGTGGCACTATTCAAAAGCCACCCTCAAACTTGACCACACAAAGCCCCATGACAAATTAGGCACTAAAGCCACAAAAAAATCAAGATGCAAAACCCATAAAGCCCAACATTGTTAAGCTTGCACAGTCTCAATGAGTCTATTGACAGAATCTACACCCTGCTAACTCTAAAGCGAACC
This sequence comes from Lygodium microphyllum, assembly GCF_053477565.2. NCBI lineage: Eukaryota > Viridiplantae > Streptophyta > Polypodiopsida > Schizaeales > Lygodiaceae > Lygodium > Lygodium microphyllum. The sequence goes on along the minus strand of NC_141159.1, from coordinate 105,662,804 downwards.
AACCTAGCACTGTTAGTGCCCTTAAAGCCCCACAAACATGTGGTAACACAATGACTAAATCACAAATCCCATTTAGCATACAAGTGGCTAAACTGCACACTCAAGAGTAGCCACAATCGCATATGCTAGCTGGTAAGCCATCGAGTCAATGCCTTCGACAAGTCTTAAGCCCTCTTATGAACAACAATCGATTCTTACCTTGACCTCAGACGTGGCTGAAAATATAGGGGATGACTTGGTTGTTTGCCTTCGGTGTTTGGATGCCACGTTTACCACACTTGCTAAAAGCTATGACCAATTAGACCTAGGTCTTTTAGATGAGCCTTTAGCAATGGAGGCTCCATATCTTAACCATTTATTGGTTGCCACAGGCATGCTGCCTTGCTCATGGGAAGAATAGAAATTTGTGTTTGTTAAAGATCCCCAAGCAACTGAGGAACTCATTGCCGTCGAGATTTCCCGCGAACAAACACGCCAGCAATGCCTCATTACGTCATACAACAAGGACACAATCCTTGACACTAACCAAGAAATTGAGAAGTTGAGATAGCTTACTGAAACCAACTTCTTTCTTACCACAGTGGTATGCTCTCTAACTTCAACAGGAGAAAGGGGGTTACCAAATCATGACCAACACTGAGCAAAGGCATGCAATCAAGACCTCGGAACACAATCCAATTTACATAGCCCCAACCTCCTATAGGGTGTTGACCACCATTCGCAACTGGCCCCTCGAAGAGCACATCATGACTCACCCCTCCCTAGATCGCATTTTGACGGAGGAGGAGTTACACATTGCCAGTAGAATAGACTCCAATGATTTCCTAATGGATGTCCTCACCTACATCACTCATGTAAGCATCCGACTTGTCAACATGAACCACTATGCAAACATGGAGTACAACCAAAACTTCTACACTTGGCTCTCATGTGAAAGTGAAACACCATGAGCATTTGCTAAATGGCCTTAACCCTTCAACCTCTAATCATAGGAAGGATTTTTCTCATTTCCAAAGGGGGGGGGGGGGTAAGGTGGAAAAACATGCTTTAAGAAAATTCTCATGGCTCTTCATTGGATTGTGCAAATTGTGAAGAAAAATTATATTTCTATACTTAAGCTTTTCATTTTTCCATAAGTACACAATCACTCTCTACTCATTATCTTAACAAAACTAATAGTGAGCTATGGTGTTATGACAGGAACCCACAATGGCAGGTTAGGAGAAGAGCAGCAAACTTCCATTCTCAAAAGAGGAACAAGCTAAGTACTGCCTGTAAGTGGAGACAAGGACCTTTAACTAGTGCAGGTTCATGCATGTCCTAAACTTGGAGGATGTGGCCATGAAGAACATGTTGTCAAACAGATTGTGAAGCAATGTGATCTGCAAAAGTACCTGGAGAAATTTGGGCAAGTCATGGATTATGAAAAGTGCATGGAATTCCTCCGAACCTTCAACAGGAACCATGGCACGATAACTGTGCATCAAGAAAGGGAAACCCACCCAGGTGGAGGTCGAGCTAAGCCCTAAGTTGGTGGAGAGAGTGTTGGGCCTACCCAACAAGGTCAAGAGACGACTCAAAAGAGATGTGTATGATATGCTAGGAATGGACAAGATTATGGTCCATACCAATGACAACATTAGTCTCGCCAACATCCCAAATCCAAATGTCTAGCTACAAGCAAAGATGGTCCATGCCTTGTTCTCCAGTCATTGGTACAATGCACTGATGAGTCGGATCAACATACCTATGTTGGAAAGCATTGCAGCCAAATCCCAAGACAAAGTAAACCTGAACAACTTCATGCGAAAGACAATAGAAACTTCAACAAAAGCACTAGCCACAAGTGGAAGACCAGCAATGGTGGGAGGTGAGTCTCTAGCCTCCAAGGCAAGGAAGGAGTCATCGTTGAAGGCCTCGACCATTGGGTTTGAAGGGGTATTGATGGCCATCATCAGAGAGGCAGTGGGGGAAGCACAAGAAGACGAGGAAGTTGACGAAACACCTGACAGGTCCCCTCTCCACGAAGAATAGGAACAATCCAGTGAGAGGACGGAGCGTGATGAATAAGAAAGCATGAAGAAAGAGAGAGAAGAAGAGCCCAAAGAGAGTCCAAAAATCCTGAAGACAAAAGAAAGAGAAAAGAAAAGGAGGAGGCAAAAAGGATAAAAGAGGAATCCAAGAGTGCTAAAGAGGAGAGAGAGGAAAGCGGATGAAGAAGTCGAGGAGCTCAAGAGGAGAGAAGAAGAAGACATAGCCCTAACCATCCGCCTATTAGTGGAGCAGCCCTCTCAAGGGAAGAAGAGTTGGCTGCCATGAACTCCACCCAAAGACAAAGGCCCAAGTTCTAGCACCCAAGTGCTAGAAGCTACAACACCGCTAGTTACGAAGAGCAAGGGTAAAGGTCTACTGTACGCACTTCTTGAGAGGAATTTGAATTCATATTCACCAAACCTTCCACGATCATAGAAGACTTGATTGCCATTAAATCTCTCGAGAACAAGTCTTAAATCAACAATTCATCACATCCTTCAAGAAAAGCAAAGTTCCAATGTCACCCAATGAAGTTGATGAGCTGAAAAATCTAGCTAAATCCGAATCCAATTTCCTACGGAAATGGTACACTATGTATCCAATGGGAACAAGAGGCTTATTAAATCATGACCAATGCAGAGCAAAGAGACGCCATCAAGACTTGCAAATATGATCCAGTCTATGTCAAGATTGTGGGAGAGAAGGAAGGAGTCTCGCTTGAAGCTTTCTTGCTTGCACAATGGGGGAAGACACACAAGGGTGGAGGCTGAAAACAGTTTTCCTCTTCTTAGTTGTGTAAGCCAAAAGAACTCTAATACAAAGAAATAGAAGAACCCTAGATATGGGTCTCAAACCAAACTCAACTAACTAAGGTGGCATACTAACTGAGCCACGAACTAGAGTAGATAGGGATAGCTATCATGTAGCTATTATTCATGGGCGGTGTACCAACCGCGTCTGCAACTGACAAGTCGGTGACATAAATATACAACGGTCACCCTGGCGTATCACGAGTGGAGCTCGATATCTCAACACTCCCCCTCGAGCTCAATCCCAATTCCTGCACACCAAGCAGGTCTCTGAACTTGCGCAGCTTCTCTGCGCCCAATGCCTTCGTGAATATGTCAGCTACCTGATCCTCTGTGCTGACATAAACTAGATCAATAAGACCTAGTAAAACCCTCTCTCGCACATAGTGATAATGCACCTCAATGTGCTTTGTTCTAGCATGATAGACTGGGTTATTTGCCAAGTGTATACTACTCATGTTGTCACAATAAATGACAACTGGCCCATCTGTAGACTGATGCATATCATAAAGTAGCTTATGCAACCAAGCTACCTCACATGCAGCCATTGCTGCACCCCTGTACTCAGCCTCTGTGCTCGACAAGGCAACTGTAGGCTGTTTCTTGCTGCTCCAAGTGACTGCAGCACTCCCAAAAGAGAATACATATCCACTGGTAGATCGTCTATCAGAAATACTACCAGCCCAATCAGCATCAGTGTATCCATGCAACTGTATCTGAACCCCAGTCTCATAAAATAGTCCATACTGCAATGTGGACTTCACATACCTAAGTATGCGTCTAGCCGCATCCAAATGTGGTTTCCTTGGAGCCTGCATAAACTGACTTACCAATCCAACAGCATAGCTCAAATCTGGCCTGGTAATAGTCATATAAATCAAACTTCCTACTATGCGTCTGTACATAGTAGGGTCTTCTAGAAGCTCACCTGCATCTGTGCTCAGCTTCACATTTTGCTCCAAAGGAACTGAAATAGGCTTACAGCCTGTCATCCCATATTTGGACAGCATGTCCAATCCATACTGCCTCTGCAAGAGCTGTATCCCACTTGGTGATCTAATCACCTCAATGCCCAAGAAATAACGCAGCTCTCCCAAATCCTTCATCTCAAACTTCTGCTTCAATAGCATTTTCACATGAAGGATATCTTCATCACTGTCACCTGTCATAATCAAATCATCAACATAAATGACAAGCAGCATAATACCTTTCTCTGTTTTTCTCACATAAAGTGAGAAATCTGCCTTGGAAATCTGAAAGCCAATAGTGACAAGATACTGTCCTATCTTGTCAGACCATGCTCTAGGTGCTTGCTTCAAGCCATACAAGGCTTTCTTCAACCTGCAAACAAACTCAGGATGAACAGCATGCACATAACCTGGTGGCTGCTCCATATAGACCTCTTCTTGCAAATCACCATGCAAGAAGGCATTCTTTACATCCATCTGATGTAAAGACCATCCCTTTGATGCAGCCATAGCAATGACTGCTCTTACGGTTGCCATCCTTGCAACCGGACTGAATGTTTCTTCATAGTCAATGCCATATGTTTGTGCATAACCCTTGACTACTAATCTTGCCTTGTATCTGTTCACAGAACCATCTGCATTGTGCTTCACCTTATAAACCCATTTACAGCCAATTGCATGTTTACCTTTAGGCAAAGGTACTAACTCCCATGTAGCATTTGCTTCCAAGGCATCCATTTCTTCATCCATGGCTTTCTCCCATTTTTCTTTTCCCATGGCTTCCTCAAAAGAAGTGGGTTCTGATTCCTGTATCACTTTAACCATATATGCATAATGAATGGCTGTAAATCCATCATATTTCAGCCTATCCACAGGATACCTAGCTCTGGTAGACCTGCGCAAAGTAGGTTCACTCCCAGGTGCTCTCAAAACATCCCTGGTCTTCCTTACTCCAGGTGTAACAATAGAAGGAATACCCAACTCATCATCAATGCTCTGTTCTGAGCCACTGGATTCACCATCCACATAAGAGTGACCTGCATTCACATCAAACATGGGCTGATCAACCTTCTCTTTTCCTTTTCGTGATACCTGCATACCACTATCTGCATTGCTTTGATAAGATTCTCCTGATCTCAATCTGCCTGTCCATGGCGAAAAATGTGAACCACTGCTAGAGGATGCTCCAGGTCCACTAATATTTTGTGACTGCTGCTGTGAATTCTGTGCAGCATTACCATTTTGTGCATCTATATCATCAATCACATTTACTGGTTTATACCAGCTACTCATCTCATCAAAAACAACATCTCTGCTCACTGTAAACTTACGAGTAGAAGGGTTATAGCATCTATACCCTTTTTGCTGCAGAGAGTAACCAATAAAGATGCACTTCTCAGCTTTTGGATCCAACTTGGATCTCAGCTCATCTGGCACATGTACATAGGCAATGCAACCAAAAATTTTCAAATGAGAAATATCTGGTTTCCTACCAGTATACCTCTCCTCTGGAGTCATTCCATGTATTGCTGCAGTGGGAGTCCTGTTCATTATGTAGACTGCTGTAGAAACTGCTTCAGCCCAATAAAAATCTGGCAAGTCTTTTTCATTGAGCATGGCACGAGATACCTCTCCAATATGCCTGTTTTTCCTTTCTGCAATTCCATTTTGTTGTGGGGTATAACTGCATGAATATTGCTGCTTTAAGCCATGCTCCTGCAAGAACTTTGCAAACTCATTTGAGAGGTACTCTCCCCCTCCATCTGACCTTAGGCATTTTATCTGCAAGCCTGTTTCTTTTTCAACCATAGCTTTAAGAGTTTTGAAATGCCCAAAAACTTCACTTTTCTTTTTCATAAAATACACCCAAACTTTTCTGCTATAGTCATCAATAAAAGTGACAAAATAATGACAGCCTCCAAGAGATGCAGCTTTAGTAGTCCACACATCAGAGTGGATTAATTCCAATGGCTTTTCACTCTCTTGAACATGTCTAGGAAATGGTTTCCTTGCCTGTTTTCCAAACTGACAGGCTTCACATACCTTATGCATTTCTGCAACCTTGAATTTCGGCAAACCTGCAACAATATTTTGGGCCTGCATTGATTTAAGTCGCTGTACATTAACATGACCAATGCGTTTATGCCAGATATCAATATCTGCAACTACACCGGTCCCATGTGCAAACATTGCTGCACTCAATTCAGACATGTCTGCATCCAATGTAAACATTCTGCCCTTCTTCTTTCCTTTTGCTATCAAGCGACCTTTATTTTTCATATCCTCAACAAAGCATCCATGAGGATTAAATCTGACCTGCAAGCCCTGTTCAACCATTTGACCAACAGAAACCAGATTCTTGGTGATATTCGGGACATGAAATACATCGGACAGGTATTTCTTTTTCCCATCCTGCATAGACAAGGGAATTTTTCCAATCTGCACAATAGGATGTGCAGTATCATCACCAGTCTCCACAAATCCTGGTTTTTCCATTTTCCTTGCATCCTCCATCCATTCTGCATGACCTGTCATGTGGTTTGATGCACCTGAGTCAACATACCATACATCATTGCTTTCTTCTGCACTTGTCACAGAATTGTTCATGTGCTGCACCATGAACAAATGTTCATTTCTGTCATCACCCTGTCTGTTAGAAGATGCATAATTCCCTTGTTGCAGTTTTCCATTCATGATGTCATTCTGCTTTTTATAGCAGTCTTTAGCCATATGACCCATTTTACCACAATAGTAGCATTCAACATTACTGTTTGCATTTTGGCCTCTTTGCCATCCACCACGACCTCTTTGGCTCCCCCTGCCTCTAGAGTTACCACGTCCTCCTCCATAGGACTGGTTTTCTTGAGTTTGCTGCATATTCTGATTTCTGCCACGGCCTCCAAATCGGCCTCCTCTACCTCTGCCTCTACCTCTTCCAGCATTTGAGTAGAAGACAGCTTCTTTTGATGTTCCTCCTGAAGAAGATGCACCACCATTTCTCTGTTCCTCAGAAATTAGAAGAGCAATCAACTCCTCAAAATCAGGAAATCTTTCACGAACTGAAATGGATGTCCGAAACTGTGCATAATCCTTTCCTAGACCATTCAAGGTCACGGAAACTAAATCATCATCTTCCACTGGCGACCCAATGGAAGCAAGTGCATCTGCAATCTTCTTCACCTTCATGTGGTAGTCATTGATGCTCATATTTTCTCTTTGCACATTGTGCAACTCTTGCTTGAGCTGCATTTTCCTGGCTTGTGTATTTGTGCTATACATCTTTGACAGAGTATCCCATGCCTCCTTTGGCGTACTTGCATCTTGAATATGCACAATCATAGAGTCTGAAATGCTGATAGACAGCCAATACATAACTTTCCTGGCTCTCTCATGCCATGCTTTAAATGCCTGCATTTGCTGTTGATTGGGAACATCAGGAAGAACTGGTTCTTCTTCATTTCCTGCAACAAATTCCCAATATCCTTTTCCCATAAGGAAATTCGTCATTCTAAACTTCCATGCCTGGAAGTTGTTCTTGTCAAGCTTTTCAGTGACAATCTGTGAAAGAGAATCAGACGCCATTACAGAATACTGCAAGAAATTCTGTCACTGCAAAAAACACAGCTTCACCCTCACAAGGGCAAATCTGCAAAACTGGCGAAAGTGGTATTTGACCACACAGTCACTTCCTAGTGACGATTTTGCATAAACAGGAACCAAGGATGATTCTGAAACTCCCAATGTCTCTGCGCACAAGCATACGATGCAATTTCTACAGTAACTTTTCACCGACCTGTAGAACAGTGGTCGCACAGCATAAACTGAGCCTTTTCTTGAGTGCGTGCAGAAAACTTCCGTCTGCAAAACAGGCCCCGAAATGGCCTCAAATCAAAAAAACAAGGTCGCCAAGGGCTAAAGCCCTCTCCCGCAGCATATACTGCCCTCTTGCTTCACCGCGAAGGGCGTCTCAACCTGAGACAATGCACTCCTGCAATTTCCGGCTGTGCTACCTGCAGAGATCTGCTCCCAAAACAGGAAATGAAAGCAACACTGCTCCTCTTACCAGACCACCGCGAGCTTGGCTTGCTTTCTTGAGCTCCTTACCACGAACAAGGCTCTGATACCATGTCAAGATTGTGGGAGAGAAGGAAGGAGTCTCGCTTGAAGCTTTCTTGCTTGCACAATGGGGGAAGACACACAAGGGTGGAGGCTGAAAACAGTTTTCCTCTTCTTAGTTGTGTAAGCCAAAAGAACTCTAATACAAAGAAATAGAAGAACCCTAGATATGGGTCTCAAACCAAACTCAACTAACTAAGGTGGCATACTAACTGAGCCACGAACTAGAGTAGATAGGGATAGCTATCATGTAGCTATTATTCATGGGCGGTGTACCAACCGCGTCTGCAACTGACAAGTCGGTGACATAAATATACAACGGTCACCCTGGCGTATCACGAGTGGAGCTCGATATCTCAACAGTCTAGTGTCAACCCCCCCAACAACCACAACCACCCAAGGCTCTACACCTAAAGTGGATGCCAGCAACATCATGGCTTGGATGTAGTTTTTGGTCAACAAAGAAATGGCCCAGGAGGGAGATGAAGGAGTTTCCACAACAAGGACAAAGAGACCGGCAACACAGAGATGCCAAGTCAAGGAAAGATCCTAAAAGATAAAGAATTGAAACATCCACAATCACTACCCCCACCGCATTGTCATCATCCACAAACTATGATGACTATGTTAAGGAACCTATGTCATAGCTTGAGATAGCAAAAGAAGAAAAGAAAATAGTCGTTGCTAAGTTAGAGACTAAAAAGAAAACTATGGAAACCTTTCAACTAGAAAAAACCCGCCGAGTGGCCATGTGTCAAAGAGAAATAAATGAGCTAAAGGAGAAACTCAAGGCCAAGGAAGGAGAAGAAGAAAGGTGGCAAGCAAAGCTCACTAAAAAAACACGAGCTATATGAAGAGCTGCAAGGGGAGATGAAAAGCATCCAAGATGCCATGGAAATGTTAGAAGCATCAAGAGAAGAGAAGACCCAAAGGTATCAAGAAGACATAGAAAATTTGAAGAAGAAGTTAGCCTTAGAGCTAGAAGAACATAAGAGATTAGAAAGGGAAATTGAGGAACAAGAGCAGAGGCAGATGATCCTAGCTCAAAGGCAAGGAGAAAGCTTCAAAGAAATGAAAAAAAAGGCAGAAGAATGGACAACCAAAAGTGAAAGAAGAGTAAAAGACTTAGCACTCCGTCTAGCTTGTGTAGAAGGGGACAAGGTGCTCACAAAGAGTAGGGTAGAGGCCGCACAAGTAAGCTTACAAACCCAACAACGCGCCTTCCTCAACATTATCATGGATATCACCCAAACAGAAGAAGGGGAGGCCGTTGATTCATTGAAAAGAAAGCTGGGGACTTCCCGCATGGCCTTGAGATAGGGGCTACATATGCCACCACAAATAGCAGGAGTCAACCTAAGCCTACAGGATCAGAGGAACTATTTGCTGAGGGCAAGCTTGACGATACAAGAAGTGGATGCCCTAGGATTCACCGAAGGAGCACCACAAGAACACGGGGAGGAGGAAGAGGCAAAACACTTTGAGGTGGGACAACAAGAGGAGAAGCTAGTCCCACAACCTCCTTCCCCACGACTTGAAGTGCAGCATGAGGTGGACACCTCTGCTGAAAGGAGAGCCAAGCTCAAAAAGAAGAAGAGAAAGATGATGCTAGAGTAAGCACAAAGAAGGCTAAACACTCGATCAGAGTGGTGCCAGCAGCGCCCATCCTGTCAAGGGAAGACTGCTTCTTGGTAAATTATAATGCTAAACTCATATTCTAGGAGTAGAGAGAGAACAACCATGAACCGCTCGACTTTGATTTTTGATTCCCCACCGCATTGAGCAGGGTATTATCAACCAAGGTGGTGGAAGAGGTGATCAATGTCGGAAGGAGGTTGAGAGACAAATGGACCTCTGAGAGAGATAAGAACCATACCCAATGGGAAATAGAGGCTCAAACTACTAGGAGAACAAAGTCTATCAAGTGCCCAAAACAATGAAGGGCTATGAGTGCCAACCGAAGTGGAGGAGGTGTATTTGGGAAGGCAACATGGATGCTTGGATTTTGTTTTGTAACACCCTACCCTTCAAAACAAATAACCCTATTTTCATGCCATATCCAAGAAGGGTTGGAGTGGATTACAATCCAAACATCCACATTCGATATGACTTTCCAAGGATGTACAATGTCAACGCCACCAAGCCTGAGGAAGCCCTCACTTTCACACTACAAGACCTATACGACTCAATAGCCCACTTTCTTAATGAATTTACTTCATGCCCAATCCAACCTTCCTAACTACGTGTAATTATCTTAAATTTCTTAGAGTACTATTAAACCAAGATTCTATGTTGCAAAAGTACGGCCTACCGCTACTCTTTTTTTATCAAAATGGCATAAATAGTTGCGCTATGACTAGGTTGATGCGAGCTACCCTCCTTCCCTTTTTTTGCTTAGCTCTCTTAGAAGATATGAATGATAGCCGCTTCACTTTCTATAATCATCCATTTCTTTCAAGTACTCCTCTCCAGGTACGATGAACCTTAAAGGATACATGCAAGGCTGGAAATTCCTTGAATAAATCTCTTAAGCCCCCAACTCCTCCCTATCATGACTTTGATGATGAAGATAATATTTTCATCTATGTTTTTAAAAAAAGGAGAAAGAAATAAATAAAATAAAATAAGAGAAAAGACAAAAAAAAAGAGAAAAGAAAAGAAAAGAATAAGAGATCATAAGAAGAAAATCACAAGAGAAAGCAAACGAATCATCTCACTACATGTAGGCCACAATCACTACACCTAGGGGTCCTCAAGTTAGGTGCATCTAGTGGCTTCGGTCGGTCGGCTTTGTCCCTAACCCCCTAGCCCATTTTGATTCCCCATATCACGTTTAGGGCACATCAAGGGCACGACATATCTAGGGAGGTCACCCTCTCCTATGGTTAGACGTGTCTCCCTAAGCCACACTCACCACACCACCCTTAGGCATGAACTGGGTCCTCAAGTGTGGGACAACACCCAAGCTTGTCTGTGATCTAGACCTAGCTCCCAATTCCACTAGCACAAGCACAATGCGCCACATGGTAAGGTAGACACATCCCCTAGGTAGTAGTGCACCTTCTTTGCTCAAATCCAAATGCTGCAAATCACCAACTTCGAAGGCCCCGTCATTTACTCAATCCACTCTCGGCCTCCACCACCTTAATCATGCGATTAGCTTCTCCCCACAACCAATCCCCACCATGAGGCCCCATCATCATCGACTCACACGACCACCCTTCAGATTAGTGAACCCTGATCAACACAGACCCGCAAGTACCATGGGACATGCACTCATCTTAGGAGGGGGTAATGTTAACCCCGATGCAATACGAGAAAAAGAAAATTCAAAAATATAGAATAATATAGAAAAAGGTAAGGAATAAAAGAAGAAATGCCAAAAGCACAAGGATGGCCTCAAAGGCCAAGTCGAAGACAAAGGCGCATCTTAAAATGTAAAGGCGCCACTAAAATTTTGTTAAAGAGATCCAAGCTCCCTTCTGTGCAAATTGTAAAATCTAAATAAGCATAGGTGAAGGGATAAGGAAACTAGAAGGGAATAGGAAAAGAGGACTTTGACAAGATGCCTGGTCATGTAAAAAAGGGGATGGGTGCCCAAGGGATCTAGGGCTTATATATAAACTCAAAAAGTGAATGAGAAGCTCATTCTTTTGTGTGTGGCTAAAGTAGTCTCTTCTTCCTCTCCTCTTCTCTCCTTCTTGCTTGCTTGTGTGTGCTTGAGAGAGGGAGTGTGAGAGTGTGAGGGAGTGAATGTGTGAGGGTGAAGGACCACGGTGGAGAAGCTCTCCATCATCTCCTCTCTTCCTCTTCCTCTTCCTCTTCCTCTTCTCTTCTCTCCTCTCCTCTCCTCTCCTCTCGTGTGCGGCTATGGAGGATGGAGCCCAAAGAAAGAGGCTCCTCTCCTCTTGTCTCGCGTGCGGCTATGGAGGATGGAGCCAAAGGAGGAGGCTTGAGCTTGCATCTCGAATCGTGGAGCTACCGGCTTGCTTAAGGAAGTAAGCCACTCACTCAGGCATCAAGGTAAGCTCATTACACCCTTGTAGGATCGAAGGCATGTCGGCTAGGTGAGAGATAGCCATTTGTGCTCGCTTGAAATGCTTGAATAAATAAGTGGTCTATGGGTCTTGTTGGATGAGCGTGAGCTCCCACTTCACATTGCTTTTGGTCCAGCACCTATCTCTGTCACATTGTTGTCAATGATGTATGCATCTTGGTTGGCAATGTATTGATCTTCCATTACATTGCTCAATCCATTGTGCCTTTAATTGGACTCTTCTGTTACCTGTGAGACCTACACTATGCATGATGGTTATGCCTATGGAATGTGTCCCAATCTAGCACATCGATCCTTTGATAGTTCTCAACACCACTCACATATTCACTCACTACTAGTTGCAACTATTCCTTGGCAGTTGCAATTTGTCTTGTATCAATTATTGCCCCTCTTTGGCATTCATTTCTTACTATTGTACTACATTTTTAGCATGATTAATTGCAGTTTACTACAATATTTATGCAAGCATTCACCTCCATTTGGCAGTCTTTTGCATTAAGTTTGTGGACATCTCATTACTTGGTCAGTGCCTCTTGTTTTCAACTTGGTTTGGAAATGGTTTTGGGATTGATTTTTAGGTTATTACAGCAACTTGTTTTGCTCTTCTATGCACTTACTTAGTCCCATTATGGCTAGTGGTTCTAATGATAGTGCTATCTTTAATACTGACAAGTTTGATGGCACCAAATATAGCTATTGAAAGCCTTTTAAACATGAGGGTGTCAAGCATGAATGTGTTGATGTAGATAATTGGGATGAACAGGATGAGCTATATAAGTCCAAGATCATTTTATCCCTCTCTAAGCAAGTTTTCTATGATGTTGTCTCTCTGATGATGGGTAGTCTGCATGGGACTCATGGGATAAGATTCACAATGTTTATGACATGCAGAGCCCTGCTTCTCAAATGTATTGGCTAAAGGGATCTTCGCATGAAGGAGGACACTTTCATACCAACCCATGTAAATGAGTTTCATTTTATTCTCAGCCATTTGCCTTCACAGGGGATTGAATTCAAGGGTGATCTTCCTCCCTTGTTCCTCTTGGTTACACTACTTGAATCATGGGATACATTTTGTATTATTCTGTCTGTCAACATGCCTAATGAAGGGCTAAATTTATAGGATGTGGAGGGTGCACTCTTGAATGAAGAGGTTAACAAAAATAATGTCGATGTTATCCACACCTCTCATGCTTTGATAGTTAGAGGCAATAATGGTAGAAGTAGTAATGACCACTGTGGGAAAGACTCTCAGTAATCTCATTCTCAGTCACGTGGACAGTCTTGCAATAGGTCACATGGCCATAAGTCATCATCAACTTGTCATTACTATGGGAAAGCAATACATATTTGGCCACAATGCCATAAAATGCATCAGGACAAGTACAAGGATAAAGTACATGATAAAAATGATTATCACAAAATTGTCCCAAGCAAGTCTAGCATTAAGATTGAAGAGATTAATATCGTGCAAATTGATTTTGATGATGATTTTATACTTGGAGCTTCTTCTCTAGATACTTCATAGTTGACCGATGTTTTGTCAGGCTATGCTCAATGTTGGTTAATGGATTCAGGGGCTTCCTTTCATATGACCCCTCATAGAGAGTGATTTCACTCCTATCCAAGTTTGATTAGATCTGTCTGTGGGAGCTTTCGCTCGACTGCCAAGACCCACGAACCGCTTATTGTTTCAAGCCTTCCAAGCCGAGCACTAATGGCTACCTCTCACATAGCCGACGTGCCATCCATATCTACGGGTGTAGTGAGCTTACCTCCATGCCATCGAGTTATCTCCTCTCCTGCGCACTCCGGTTGCTCCATGATCCAAGTGCAAGCTTCAAGCAAGCTCCATCCTCAAGCTCCACGCTCCAAGCTCCATAGCCACGGGCAAGGCAAGAGAAGAGAAGAGAAGAGAAGAAGAGAGAAGAAGATGGAGAGCTTCTCCTCCCCGGTCCCTCACCCTCACACACTCACTCACTCACACTCTCACACTTCCTCTCTCAAGCACAAGCTCAAGCAAGCAACAAGAAGAAGAAGAGGAGGAGAGCCACTTTTTGCCACACACAAGAATGAGCTTTCCATTCACTTTTCAACTTTATATACAAAACCCTAAATCCCTTTTGGGCGGTCATCCCCTTTTTCCCTTTTTTACATGGCCAGCCTAGGCCCTTTTTCCTATCTTCCTAGCTTCCTTTCCACCGCCCGTCTACATTTACAAATTGCATGGGTGAGAGCCCGGTGCTCCTTGAATTAAACCATGATGCACTTGCGCTCTTTTACAAAAGTTTTGACTTGCGCTTTTCCTTGTGCGCCTTTATCTTCCATTTCTCTTGCCTGGGCCTTTGTCTTTGTCTTCTATTTTAGTTTTCCGGATTTTCCACCGCCTGGAACTTTTTACAAGATTTTAGGATGCGCCTTTATATTTTAAAATGCACCTTTCCCCTTTTGCATTTGCCTTGGGCTTTTTAAGGTTTCCCCTGCTCTTTTGGCATTTTCTCCTCTTCTTTCTTCTGTCGGGCTACCTTTTTTCTGCCTTTGCCCTGCGTCTGTTTTATTTTCTTTTGCTTTCTTCGTGTTGGGGTTAACATTACCCCCCTCCTAGATGAGTGCCAGTCCCATGGCACTCTTCATCAAAGGTAGCATGCGGAGCTTGCACGGAATACGTGGGTGGAAGGGACTGTTGTGGTTTGCCTTGGGGGAGTTCTGATGTTGGTGCGGAGGAAGGTCGTTGGTGGCACTTTGCTGTTCTGATTGGCTGGTGATATGATGGTTGTAGGTGGTGATAGGGCTACTTTATGTTGGGAATGGTCACTCATAGCGAGCACATGTGTTGGTGTTTTTGGGATGCTCATGGTGGATTCTACGCGTGAGGATTCTCTAGTGGCTTGTATGATGAAGTAAAGAACAAGAGGTCAGAGTTGAGTGGTGTTGATGTAGAGCTGACGTCGCTTTCGTTGGAGTTTTTAATACCTGCAATTGGAAAACCTCTCAGGTGGTCTCTCCCTAAGGGATAGTGCTAGTCTTCTTAGCATGCACAAGACATATTTTGATTAGTTTGGGAGACAGGTCGAACTCTAAGCAAGCCTGGAGTATTGTCCTGCACTTGAGGACCCAAACTGTTATAGATTTCGGTGCAGATATTATATGAGTGCATGTGCATACTTAGATATTACGTAGGTAGAAGACTATGTGTTGGTTTCTCATAACATCATGTGGATGAAGCAAAGTGGTTCATGATGGAAAGAAGTACACGTGAAGGTAGGTGCAACATCCTGTGCCTTGTGATTGCACGACGTAGCTGGATAGAACACAGGGATAGTGTACTAGCCTTAGGTGGTAGACATTGGGCATGTGCGATGCGGACGGTGTACTCTTCATGGCCATCGTGCGGTGCGTGCCCCAATTGATTGCGATGGTTGTAAGGCAGAGTGTAAGAGGGAATTGTGTGAATGGGTTAAGGCGAGAGGTCTAACCCTAAGTGTGACAAACTCCGTAGGTCTATCCTGCCCTTGATGTGCCCTGAACTATTGTGGGGGGTGCTAGGGGGCTAGGGGATTAGGGGCGGAGCCAGCCGACCAAGGGCACTGGACGCACCTAATTTGAGGGCCCCTAGGTGCGGTACTATGATCGTGGGTTCTTTTTATTTTTTCGTTCTTTTTTTTTTGCCACAGTACATCATTGCAATATGCGGAGGCTATGAGCCTTTCAATGGGTTAGGACATGTCAAGCCCCAGAGGCTCAGGAAATGGATATGCCCGTGATGATTTTGCCCTAGCCTCGTTGTTATGGGAGCCAGTTTGTTGCGATATTGGTGCGATTGCGATGACACCCGTCGTGAGCTCACTGTAGAGCTTGGCCTAGGAAGAGAGTATAGCCAATGACTATGCTTTGGTTCGTGCGATGTAGGCACTCGCAAGGGTGATTTTTCACATTCAGCAGCATGGCTTTGTTGCGGTTCTTGTGCGGTTGGTGGTCTTGCGGTGGCTTGGCCGTTGAACATGTTTGCACGAAGACATGTGTCATCCTGCATCCACTTGTCACTTCGTGAGAGTATATGCTGACTTGTGTTAAGTACATCGAACAAATGCAATCATGCTAAGACATAATTTTTCAGAATGTTATGATGTCTATTGCGATGCCTATTCCATTGCTTATTAAGGTCGCATACATTAACAATAGGTAAAGGAAGTGTGTACAAGTGGAGAGCTTGCCCCTTTACTCATCAAGAGACAAAAAGTTATGGCATGATGACTTGTCAAGCTACTTGTACATCATAGGGGCTTAGTCGATTTGTACTAGGCGGGGTGAGTCCGGTTGGTTAGGCAACTGGGGCGGGACTCCCGTGAGGTTGGGCAGGGAACATGTCGGCCGGGACATGAATGGTGTAGTCTCGGGCCGCCACCGTTTCCAAAATGCCTTTAAACAATTCATAAAATTCTTCCCTGTCCCGAGCCTCCCTTTCTTTTCGTGAGCACCTAGTGCCCGAGCGTACGTTGGGGGTTTGTGCAACTAGTGTTGCCACATGCTACGTGTTTCTTTGAGTTTCGACTTTCTTGGCCCGGGGATTCTTCGATCTTCGTCCGGGATGGTGTCACTTAGGACCTCGTTTCTTTGCATAACTTTTGAGGGTGGGCACGTAGCGCACCGGCAAAGGGGCATGTGCCGCATGTTCCCGTCATCTATGAAGAGCGTCTCTACAAGCCAGCTGCCCTAGGTTTTCCATGTTTTTCTTGTAGGGGGACCTGCAATATGCAAACCAAGGGTTAGGCCTTGATACGGAATAAGACCATTCGCATGGGAGGGATTATAGTGTGGATTATCAAATGCATATGACTAGAATAGGTGGAGGGGGACATGCTGTGCTCGTTGTAGCGGGATGGCCCCCATGATGATGTTGACTTAGCCTCCCGCCATTAGCAGATCTTGGCTCACACCGAGTTACATCAGCTAGTGGTCATGGATTTGGGCAGGGCTCATCCTCAGAAGGATGGACCAGAAAGGGAAAGATGTGTAGAAAGGGACTGTATCCTGCTTACATCATTAGAGGTGTTGCTCAGGGCTTTCCACGGTGGCAATGCGGGGTGCATGCCCTTTGCCCGGAGGTGGAAATGGTCATGTGAGAGGGGAACCGAACGAGCCTAGCCTCTTGGCCCCAACTCTTCTGTTTGCACTTGACTATTATTGCTTGTGTGTGTTGATAGTGTCTATACAAGGTGACAAAAGTTATTGCTTATTTATATACATATCCATGGATCCATGTCGCTTTATGAGGATAAAAACTAGCTATAGAACTCCGGATTGTACTGGAGAGTGGCACACGCATCCAGTACTCGTGGCAGCTTACTCAATACCGATAGATATTTTGCAATATCGAGTAGCATGGAACCTTGTCTGAGTCTACTGGCAACATGTAGCTCCTCCTCAGTGAGAACCTTATCGAACAACGAGTCCTCTTGGCTAGGTTCGGCTAAGTTTGTACCCCGAATGGCAGTCAGCACACTCGAAGGGAGGTTGGTGCCACATAGGTGGGGTCTCTTTAAGACCGCCATTTGGCCAATTGCTCCTCCGAGACTATCATGATCTGGGCTCCTAATTCGGCCATTGCAACGTGGTTTTCACACCAACGTGGTTCAAATTGACTTCGACCCTCTAATAGTCGCTTTAGTTGCTCTATCTCTAAGAGATTTAGTTGGCAAAGCGCATCATTGAACGTGACAGTTAAGCACAATTCGTCGGCTTCCTTGCCAAAGATGAGTCGCATGCATTCATACAAGAGCATGTTATAGTGCTCGTCAAGATGTTCTTGCTCTTCCCAGGATAAGGAAAATGGAAAGTATTCTGCGAGCTGCTCTTTAGGAAATGCACGGATGTCTACCAGGACATAGACACGTGCGAGCACTTTTACCTTAGCATCCAACTCCGTCAAGCACTTTGTGACACTTCTATGTTCAATGAGGGCTTGCTTGGTTTCTATCTCATGCAAGGTTCTAGGGGTTTGCCTGGGCCTTAGCGCAGCTGGGGGCTTAGGCCTAGACGTGCAAGTTTGGCCAATGCTAGCTTTTCTTTTGCTCTTGGGGTTTCCGTGTTTTTCTTGAGGCTTCGTTATTGCGTCATGGTTCTCCTTGGATGTGTCCGGTATAGGTTTGTCACTCTCTTGTGACGGTGTCATATCCACTCTTGATTGGTTAATGCAAGTTCTATTATCCGTGGATTGAGCGTTGCAAGCAGCCATTGGTGGTAACAACTGCTTTGATTTTTCAGAGCACACGGAGGTGTCTGAGGTTTCACCGCTATTAGGAGAGGCATCAATGGATTCCTTGGTGGATGGACTCGTTGCTTTATTCATCAACTCTCCAGCGCTCTTCATCTCAACGTTCTTGGGATCCTCAACCACCTGCAATTGTTGTTGTTTTCGCTGTTTTCTCCTCTTTTTCGTGGCCAGTGAAGGTGCAACCATCATCAACGACTCAGGACCCTGGACTGGGTCAACTGTTGATGTGCTTGGTTTGGCCTCAGCATTTTCTTTCTCCTGTGTGTCCTCATGGGACATAGCCATGGCCCACTAACTAGCCTCGCCAGGTTGTGAGGGTACAATTGTGTTACTTTTGGGAGAGTCTAGCTCTTCAGCCAATTCCCATGTGTGTAACTCTTCCAGCCTAGGCTTTAGGCACTTCGGGGGTGCTGGAGTTGTCAAGGAAGTTGGTTGCGACATTTCCTTCACAGGTAAACTACTAAGGACACGCTCTGCGAGGGGCATTGTCACAGCCAAGGGCTGTGACTGCTATGATCCCTGATTTGAAGTACTAGCAGCTAGTTGAGTGAACTTGCTACCATTGGTGGATTGCGGTGTCAAGTCCTTAGGGCAATTGGAAGTGGTCGTGTCTTTTGTTGCCCTTAGAGCCTTCACTTGCGTAGATCGAGCATCAGTTGAGCTCGCCATGGTGGACTACATAGGTATATCCTTAGGTTGAGAGCTAATGGGGGCGTCGTGCCCTGCCTCTTGGACATCTAGAAGCTTTGATAGAGATAGAGATTGGGAGTGGGAAACCGCCATTGATGACCGTTGTTGTGCTTCCTATGCCTGTTTGGAAGAAGAGGATGTAGGAGATCTAGGACTCTTTAGTGGGCTTGGCACTGGCTGAATGATTTGCTCAAGGCTATTAGATGATGGTGCCATTTGCTTTGTTGAACGATCAGCCTTGCCATGATCAATGTCGTGCCTATAATATATGTTATCCTCTTGGAGAATCAAAGGCTCTTTGGGCACTAATGGCCTTTGTACACGCTCAATGGCCACACATGGCATTTGCTTAGTAAGCCTGTTGGGCTGAGACTCTTTCTTTCAAACACTCATGTCCGGTCTCTTGCCTCGGGACCTAGAGTTTCTCTTACCATTCCTCCTCTACTTCGTCGCTTTTGATGCAATCTTGCTTTGAGCTGATAGAGATGGTTTAGCACGGGATTTTGGTACCCAAATCCATCGGTTACCTACGTAATACCCTTGAGCACGTAGCAACGCTTTGGATATCCATCGCGGCATTGTGCTGACCCTCCATCGATGCATTCGTCTATAAGGCTTGGGCTTCTTTTGGGGTCTTCTACAATATTTGTAGGTCCAGAGCCCGTCCTTGGCATTATCTCTTGTCCTTCTTGTTTCAAGCATGGCCTTACTCAGTGGTTCTCGTTGTTCGACCTGTGATTGTATCAGCCCTTCCAACAAGTCCTTGCTGCTCTGGATAGTAGGCTTGACTATTACGTCAGCACCTTCCTTGCCTTTCCCTCGAGGTTCGATGGGGTCATCCTTGCTAAAGGTTGTGACTATCCTCACACCCGATAATGTCAGGTGTATCCTCTGTGCTACATAGTCAGCCTCACATTTGGTTTCCCTTTTGAAGGGTCTTCCCAGGAGGGTTTCCTTACCATATTTAGCACTATTTGGAGGATCATGAAATAGAATAGGCAAGCTTTCAGTTTCAATTGTTGCAAGGATATTGCACTTCCCTATGAGTGCTTGTGGAGGTCCCCCATAAGGGCTAAGAGTTGCATTAGTCGGTGTCAGCTCTGGTTGGCCTAGTAGGGTCCATGCCTCATAGGTCAAGACATTACAATCTGCTCCTTCATCAATCAGAGCATTGATAGTATGCTCTCTTTTCGCGGTGAGTTTGACCCTAAGATAGGCAGGTGGTGCTATGTCTTCATTTTCCGGGTCTTGGCTTGTAAATTTAAGACTTCTGACAAACGCCCTTGAGTCCCCAACTGCACGACCAGATGTGGATTCTCCACTGATGTTTTGGCTCGTCAGTGCAGTACCATTCAAGGAGCATCCATTGTCAGGACTGTCATATCTAGTCATTCTCGCTATTGTAGCTTGATGTTGTTGCTTTTCGCTTTGACTAGATGCAGTCCAAATGCAACACGTATGTGTTTTTGCAGTGTGGCCTTTTTGCCCTTGTTGGCTAGATGGGCCCATTGAGGTTTTAGGGTCTCTGTTTCTCTCGGTCCGGGCATGGGCTTTTGGTTGCTCTTTCATCAGTGAGAATCCATGTTCATGTAGAGCCATTACTACACTAGGGTCGAATTTGGAAACCTGTCATGGCGCGCGTTTTCTCTCCAACCTACTTGGGGAAGGTGAGGAGGGGGCAGAGCCCCCTCTGCGGGGGTCCGAGGGGCAGTCTGCCCCCCCGGCCCGTAGGGCCGTTACGATAAATGCCATCTGTGATTTGAAAGACTGTTTGGTCAAGTTTGACTAATGTTCTAAGTTTCACCCCCGTGGTGGGTGTGTAATGTGCCTTTGGCTATGTAGCCGTTGGGGTCATGTTCGAGGTTCATGGTTTTTCTTATGTGTTGCCTCGGTTGTTTTTGGCCAATCAGATCTTTGCTGTGCAGCGTTTTGCATCTAGGTCTCCGAGTCTCATTACTGACTACTTCAAGTTCTCAAGCGGTTACTCGCTACAATTCCATCTATTGAAGTGCCAGAATCGACTTCCGAGTCAGAGGGACTTTAGACAGTTTGCACTGTTGAGTTCTAGCTGGGTCAGGTCAAAATTTTGAAAATTTGATAAAAATCTACACTTTGCCCAACTAGTCTGAATTGCAGGGTCCGAGTGGATCACTCGGACGGGCCGAGGCGCATGGGCCAAGGGCCGAATTTGGGACTTGGACAGGGTGGGCTCAGACGGGCCGAGAAGCAGACTGGACAAAGTCACTCAAACAGGCCGAGGCAATTGGACCGAGGGTCGAGTTTGACACGTGGCAGAGGGCCGAATTGGTTGAGGGTTTGAGTGGGTCACTCGGACGGGCTGAGTAGGTCTGGGCCGAGGACCGATTAGGGTTTCAGGTAGAGTGGGCCGAACCGAAGAGGGCCGAGGGCCAATTTTGGGACTCAGCCCAGAAGTGGCCACTCGGACGGGCCAAACGCGGCGCGACGACTATAGCGAGGTGTCGATCTAGCTCAATTCGTGCGTTTTACCCAATCATGGCAAGCATAAACTTCCAGATCCTATCTAGGGGAATAGGGGGAGGGGCTCATATATCTAGGTAGAGCAATAGGGTCATCGTTGGCAAGATCGGAGCGAATCGTGGGATGGCTCTCTCTCTCCCCCTCTCTCTCTCTCTCACTGAAATGGTTGCAAATGAGTCCTCCCTTGGCCTCTTGGCTCTTATGCCCCTTCCCCAGGTATGGTGTTGACACCCCCAATCACTCACTTGGCGACCTTAGGCATCCCAAGCGAGGTTTTTACCATTTTTTTGTACAATTTTTACCATGTTTTACCCTGTTTTGTAGCAGTAAACCCTAATGCTTATTTTCTTTGTTTTTTTTTTGCTTTCTCCTACTCTAATGCATCCAACTCACAAAATAAAAACCTACACTACTCCATCTCACAATATAACTTTCAGAAAAGCAAAAAACCTACTTGCCAAGGAGATCGAATACCATCTTCAACCCCTCGCTTACTACCTATCTCAAGCACCGGTTCGGGGAAAACCCTACTTCAATGCTCGATTCAAAGTGCACAAGCGCTCAAGGCTTGAATTCATTGGTCTCGGCAAATGGAACCAAAATGTGGGAGCTTTCACTCAACGGCCAAGACCCACGAACCACTTATTGTTTCAAGCATTCGAAGCCGAGCACTAATGGCTACCTCTCACATAGTCAACATGCCATCCATATCTGCGGGGTGTTGTGAGCTTACCTCCATGCCGATCGAGTTACCTCCTCTCCCGTGCACTTCGATTGCTCCACGATCCAAGTGCAAGATTCAAGCAAGCTCCATCCTCAAGCTCCATAGCCGCGAGCAAGGCAAGAGAAGAGAAGAGAAGAGAAGAAGAGAGGAGAAGATGGAGAGCTTCTCCTCCCCGGTCCCTCACCCTCACACACTCACTCCCTCACACTCTCACACTTCCTCTCTCAAGCACAAGCTCAAGCAAGCAAGCAACAAGAAGAAGAAGAAGAAGAAGAAGAAGAAGAAGAGGAGGAGGAGGAGGAGAGCCACTTTTTGCCACCCACAAGAATGAGCTTTTCATTCACTTTTTAACTTTATATACAAAACCCTAAATCCCTTTTGGGCGGTCATCCCCTTTTTCCCTTTTTTACATGGCCAGCCTAAGCCCTTTTTCCCATTGTTCTTCTATCTTCCTAGCTTCCTTTCCACCGCCTGTTTACATTTACAAATTGCACGGGTGAGAGCGCGGTGCTCCTTGAATTAAACCATGATGCGCTTGCGCTCTTTTACAAAAGTTTTGACTTGAGCTTTTCTTTGTGCGCCTTTGTCTTCCATTTCTCTTGCCTTGGCCTTTGTCTTTGTCTTCTATTTTAGTTTTTCGGATTTTCCAAGGCCTAGCACTTTTTTACAAGATTTTAGGGTGCACCTTTGTATTTTAAAATGCACTTTTCCTCTTTTGCATTTGCCTTGGGCTTTTTAAGGTTTCCCCTGCTCTTTTGGCCTTTCCTTCTCTTCTTTCTTCTATCGGGCTACCTTTTTTCCATCTTTGCCCTGCGTCTTTTTTATTTCCTTTTGCTTTCTTCGTGTTGGGGTTAACACTATCCATTTGGGTAATGTCATAGCATTAGAGAACGTTGGTATTGGCGATGTCCATGGTTCAAGTTACTCTTCATGATGTATAGTCATGTACCAGCTCTTGAAGAGCCTTATCTATGTTGGTACTTTGGATGTTGCAGGTTATGTTGTTTCTTTTGGTGATTCCTCATGGAAGATTACCAGTGGGAATATTGTCATTGTACATGGTGCTAAGTCCAATACTCTCTACCCCCTTGCTTATATCTGGGTCAGTTGACCGTGTTTTGGCAATGGACATAGTTCTATATGTATCTCTTTGGCATTGCCTTCTTGGGCACATGTCCTTGAAAGGAATGAAAATGCTTACCAATTTGCAGTATCTTTCACCCCCTAATTATAAGTGCTTTGATTCTTCTGATCATTGTTTATATGGCTGGCAGACATGTAATATGTAAAAAAAAGTCTTGCATGACATGCATATGTGAGCCTTTGGATCTTGTTCATTCAAATGCATGTGGTCCCATGCCCTACAAGTCATTAGGTAGTGCGAAGTATTTTGTTACCTTCATTGATGACTATATACATAAGACCTGCGAATACCCTATTAAGCATAAATCAGAAGTTTTGGCTGCATTTCAACATCGGCTTGCTTTGGTTGAGAACCAATCTAGATATAGGCTGAAATGCCTAAGGTTAGATAATGGGGGTGAGTATGTCTCTAAAGCTTTTGAGCAGTTTTGTGAGGAGAGGGATATTAAGCATCAGTTGACTGCCCTATACACTCCACCCAAGAATGGTATGGCCAAGCACATGAATATGATGATTTAGGAGCAAATCCACCATAATATGCTTAGCCAGGTAGGCTTACGATAACATTTTTGGACTAAGACAACCACCACTATCATACACTTGATTAGTCGGTCCCCATGTGCTACTCCTGACTATCATGTTATAGAGGATGTATGGTCTAGAAAACCTCCCTCATATGCTCATTTGAATGTCTTTGGTTATTAGGCTTTCTGCCATATTCCCAAGGACAAGTGCAATAAGTTGGATCCTAAGTCTAAGAAATGCATATTTCTTGGTTATGGAGATGTAAGTGAGACGGGCTATCGCCTATGGGATCCGCATGCTCGAAAGGATATACACAACTATGATGTTTTTTTAATGAGGAGAAAATACATGAGCAGCCTGAGCATGTCATTGAGGCACACAGGGTGATATTTTAGAAGGAGACTCTTATTATTGTACACGCAGTTCGATAGCCTACAATAACCGCAAACTGATGCTCCAATGGCCCGTGTCTCTAATGCTCCACAAGATGTATGGGCCCCACAGCCTATTTTGAGGTGGTCTGCTAGAGATAGACAATAGCCTGAGCATTTTGTGTCCTCTATGGATTATATTATGGTGACAAATGCTTGTAAGTCTCTTACTTATGATGAGGCCATGCATAGAGGTGATAGTCACTCTTGGGAGAGGATCTTGGAATCAAAGTATGATGACTCACTACAAAAAAATCATACATGGGATTCGGTTCATTTGCTTAGTGGCAAGCATGCTTTGCCATGCAAGTGGGCATACAAGTTGAAAAGTACCCTAGCACCCCAAGCTAGCATACAAGGCCAATTTGGTTACTAAGGGTTTCAAGTAGGAATAGAGTATGAACTTTGATGAAATCTTTTCTTCTATTGTAAACATGACTACCCTACACTTGATACTAGCTTTGGTTGCTCATCTTGATTTGGATCTTTATCAAGTTGACTTTTCTTCATGAAGACTTGCATGATGAGATTTACATGGAGCAACCTAAAGGCCTTTGCAAACCTTGGCAGGAAAGACCTAATGTGCAGATTTAGAAAAAGCCTTTATGAGCTTAAGCAGGCACCTAGGGAATGGTACCACAAGTTTGATACTTTTATGTATTCAAAGGATATTCCAGTAGTGGTATGGATTCGTGTTTATACATAAAGAAGGCTCGTGATAGTAGCCTTACGATTTTGATACCCTATGTGGATGATGTGTGGATTGCTAGAAGTGCTCATGATGAGCTGGATGCCTTGAAAGGTCAGCTTAAGAAGAGTTTTGAGATGAAGCACATGGGATAGGCCTCACATATTCTTGGGATACGCATAACATGTGATTGCTCTAAGGGACTCCTTTACTTGTCACAGAAGGAGTACATCTAGAAGGTCCTTCAGCAGTTTCATCTATAAGATGTTAATCCTATTAGCTATCCTTTACCTTCTCATGTGAAGGTTAGTCATGTTGATTGTCCATAGTCTAATGAGAAGAAGGCCAAGATGGTCAAGATCCCTTATGCATCCACAATGGCCAATTATGTCGTGATATCCACTTGCCTTGACATAGTATTTGTAGTTGGAGTTGTGGCAAACTCTATGGCTACACCTGGTAGATGGCATTGGGATGTTATCAAGGATATCATGAGGTACCTAAAGGGCACAATAGCTTTGTACATCTATTATGGTGTCCAGGATACATGAGTCATGGGGTACACTAACTCTGATTATACAAGACATGTAGACAATAGGAAGTCCACCTTTGGCTATGTCTTCACGTTTGCTCCTGGAGGTGTTGTTTCTTGGATGTCTAGGGTGCAGAATTGCATGGCCCTATCTACTACAGAGGCAGAATATGTTGTAGTCACTATTAAGGCTTACAAGGAGGCTCCTTTGATGATGAGGCCCTATCTATACAGAGGCAGAGTATGTTGTAGTCGCATTATTGATGATGAGGTCCCTACACTACATTCAGATTCTTTGAGTGCTATTTAGTTGGCCAATAATCTGGTCTTCCATGCAAAGATGAAGCACATTGAGGTGCATTACTACTTTGTTAGAGAGGTCATTGAGGACAAGTCCATTGAGCTTATTAAGATTTCAACTAATCAAAATCATGCAAACCTACTCATTAAAAGTGTCTCAATGGAGTGCTTTGCCTTCCTTAGTAGGTTGATAGGCGTTAGATAGGATGATATCTTTCCTCATCCTATTATACTTACATTTGTACTTTGTCACTTTTTATTATTATCTCCTCACTAGGGGCACATTTTCCTTTAAGTGGGAGTCTGTTGGGGGTAAATGCACCTACACCTAGCCATCTATGTAATAGTTACACTGATAGTACCTGCACCGTGTATTAATTATTGGCACACATGTATGCTATAGGTGGTGGACGGCCATCACTACCACTTCATTCTTTATTCTTTCAACGATATTTGAATAAAGGGAAGGCTGGTCACATATTCTAACTATTTGGAGTTCCCACATCCTCTCTCTCTCTCTCTCTCTCTCTCTCTCTCTCTCTCTCTCTCTCTCTCTCTCTCTCTCCACCATAGCTCTTACTTCCATTTCGAGCTTCTGCTTCAAAGCTCACTCCCTTCAACCATGTTTGGTTTGTCATAAAGGAGAGATCATAGATAATGTGTTTCCCTCTCCTTATCCTTAAATAGAGATGCATAAAGCTTCATATAATCTAAAGAACCCTTGTGGGTACAACATTCCAAAGATTCCAAACATAAAAGGAATCAAACCTAAATCTAAAGAAAGAAAGTTCAAAGTTAAGTGAGATGCCAATAATTGTTGCAGTAAATTTCTAGAATTTAGAAGTTACCTTGGGCATTGACAATCCTAAGGCAAGGCATCTCAATTCATTCTACCATATCCCGCCGAAATATGGTTATTAAAAAAGTGAGATTTGGGCTTACTCCCATACAAATTATAAGATCTTTTGGAGTCACAGTTGCATGTTTTCTCAATTCTATACACATATGCACATAAGACCCACAAGTCATGTAAAGCTAGGCAAGTCATCTAGTCACATAAAGCTTGTGCCATAAATATAATCATTGTGGGCAACCACATAGGCTCAAGGGAATGTAATGGAATGGATGACAAAACTTGAGAAAAGTGAAGGGTTGAGGCTACCCCCCCCCCCCCCCTCGCCGACCCAAAAGAAACCATATGCACATGATGTATAAAAGCTCTCATTCTTGTATGTGCATTCTTTGACCTTTTGCTTCCACCATAGCCAAAGCATTAGATAGTAAGAGAGTTTATGAAAGAGAGTGAGGGATCGGGAAGCATAGGCTTCTTCTCTATTCTAGCACCATTCTTCTTTGTATTGCATTACTTTTCTTGGTGGCAATGGATGTGAAGGCAAATTGGATAGAAGTAGTGACTTGATAACTATACCACAAAGACAAAGGGTAAGTTTTGAAACTCTACTACAAACTTTGAGTCTTATTTGCTTTTTGATGGGACTAAGTGGAGGGACCATGGTTGGTTCGGAACCAAAGCACAAGCCGACTATGTGAGAGGTAACTTTGAGTCTTATTTTCTTTTTGATGGGACTAAGTGGAGGGACCATGGTCGGTTCGGAACTAAAGGACAAGCCGACTATGTGAGAGGTAGCTTTCCCCATTAAAGAAAGGGGAAGCTCCTAAAAATATAAGAGTTCCATCTAAGTCCCACCGTTTTGCATAAGCCCAACACTAATCTTTCCCCCTTCTTTGACTCCATTGTTCCACTTTATATTGGACCTTTTGTGCTGGTTTTAGGCTACATTGCCAATTCAGGCTTGTTAAAGTGCACATCCTCAAAAATACTAATGATGCCTGATACGCCCCCCTCCTTGGGCAACCCATGGCAAGGTTTGGGTGAGGGTTGGTTGTGGGGAGTGGGAGGGGGGCCAATGATGAAATTAAGTCATCCTACCAAACTATTCCAATACTTCAATTCATGTAGCAAGTTAGATTCATGAGCAAAAGTTAACAAAGACTAACGTGGCCCCTTTTACACTATCATTTGTGCATTTTCTCATCATTTTGTAGGAATGGCTTGGACTTGTTGAAGGAAGTCTAACTATATCTAAGAAAGTAGGATTTTAACTTTTCATAAGCTAATTTGGCTTTAACTGTGTTGCGAAATGTTTTCATGATGGATGAATGGGAAAAAGCTATAGTTAACACATCTTTAAACATAAGTTTATAAGAAGAAAAGGTTTAGGTGTGATAACCATTGTTCACCAATTTAGGTTTAATTGTTCTAAATCCTACTAATTTATGCTCCTCCTTATTTGGTACAAGAAATGTTAGCCAAATGGTGAAACCATGCTCTTTACCATGGAAATAAATTCCCATTTTTGTGTGTTATTAAATATTCAATCATTACTACTATTTTGGAATTTGTCTTTATAAAATAACCATGGCTTTGTCATGAGTTAAATTGACCTAACTCATACATGTTATATTGGTTATTTATTTTTACATTGTCATGCTTTAACAAATGAATTATGATGTATGTTTACCTAACTCTTTACATGTTTGCCAATGACAAACCATAGTGTGAAAGATGATATTTGACCTATTTGTCATTCACAATTTGGATCAAGATCTTTACATAAAACCTAAACTAAATGCATTGTAAGAGTTATAAGCAAGCATGAATGAAGACATTATCTACGTATTTATCAATCTAAGAATATCAAGGTTTGATTGTGTTGTTGATGACAAAGACAAAAACAATTCATAAATGAGAATGCATAAAACCTTATATATTTAAAGAGCCTTCTAAGATGCAAGCATCCATCATGAAGAAGAAAACAAAGACTATCTTGTAAGAAATATGGCTAACTTCCATTATATTTCATGTGAAAACTTTCCAATTAGAGCCTAGAAAATAGATTAAACTTGAGATAATTTGTTACAGCTGACACTATTTTCTAAGCATAAAAGAAAAATACCACATGTTCCTTTTGCATCTTGCTAATCTTGTCTTAACTTTTTCCAATTATCCACCTACTTTTAACATAGATTTCTACAATAAGAAACTTTTGTTTTCAAGGGAATGTTGCATAAGTTCTTCAAATTTGTCTCTTGTTTTGTAGTGACACAAGAGAGTGGCTTTATCCACACGAATCCCAACCTCATCTCGATATTTGTAATGAGAGCCATATATTCGATTAATATGCTTAAAGCAGTCCTTATACTCATTCAAACGAAATAAAACTTTTAGCTTCAATTAATCAATCGCCAAAGCATCAAGGCATAACAAACCAACTATTGGAACTATTTTCATCAATAGAAACTTATTGGACTACTTTGTTTATAGTCCTTAAACCTCACAAGGAAACTTTGCACAAAAAATCAATGATCAAGCTACGAAAAGCTAGCTGACCTTTTACATAAATATATGAAATTGTTCATGAACATATAATTTACAAACCTCAACTTTTACTCGCATAGAAGGCAAATGACATATAGAAAATATCAAAAGTGAGCCATAGACAACACAATGGGCTTTATATTGTGACTAGGGTGTAGCTTCTTTCCAATCACATTCAATTGACACTAAAGAGGTGAAAACAACATTGTTAGCAATTAACTTGCATCCCCAAAGGTGAAAAGGAAACTATTATAGTACATAGGCTCTTTTTGTGTCATTGGAACTACTTCAAAATCTACGATGTGGCTTCAAACATAATGCACAAATCCAAGATCCAAATGCTCTAATAGATGCATTGAGGCTTATGTTGAAAAGCAAATGCTCATTAGATAGTAGGTTCATGCATTTGTTAACCATTGTCTTTTATTATTATTACCTAAGATGAAACATCTTTAAAATTAATCAAAGGCAAGAAACAAAAAATCTTCCTTTGGTAGTTCACAAAATGATGTGTGGTGGAGTAACATCCATGATGGGCACTTAGGTTGCTCCAGTATATTACAAAAAAGAAGCTTTAACATTAGGGAGCATCATGTGACTATGCATTTCTAGGGAACTTCCTTGCTTTCTTGTCTGAATGTGCACATACATGTGTATTATAATTCATTGAAGTAGTGTGGCTTGACTTCTCATTTCTCAGTAGCATACGTGAGGAAATCAATGCAAATTTTCTCTTCACATACTACCATTTATATATCCAATTTGTATTATGCATGATTATCACATAACCTAATGTGTGAGGTGCAACAAAACAACAAGTGCACTAGATTATCCATAAAGCTAATGGGCCACCAAGGTTGCACAAAGTATCAATAGTTTCAAACATTAAGAACGAAACTTTGTGAAGCTTATAGTTGGTACTAGCATTCAAAAACCTTATGTATTGTCCAAAGACAAGTTAGTTACAAAATAAAACATTAATAAGGCGAATGAATTAAAACGATCATAATACAAGGGTGTCCATGTATACAATATAAAGACTTTGAGACACAATTATTGTTTTTGTTCATATGTGGGGATACGAAAAAATTGGTTGTTAAACTAGGTTGGTAAAGTTGGTAAAGACTCATGTTCTTATGTGGTGATGCAATGGATGAGCTGCTAAATTAGGGTGCTAAGGTCGGTCAATCATCTATAATAAGCATCCTTTGTCCTTGGAAATAAAGTGAGATAGAAAGGCTTGAATCTAATGCAATACAAAATTTCAAATTATTTTCTTATAAGAATAAAGTTGTTATAGGCCATTTTTAAAGAGAAATGCAAGTAGTGAATAAGCACATAATATGCCTTACAAACATCATACTAAGATAGCTCGGACAAGAATTAGAACCTTAATCAAGGACAAATCATGAAAATATTTTTGAAAATGCAAATTACAAGGAGATTAAGTATCAAGATTCACTTGACTAGGTTTCTTGTGGTACAGTGTAGAGGTCCAAGCTTACAATTTTGCACGGCTTAGGTATATGTTTCATCCTTACTACTTGGCACATGTTGCATTTATTCTCATTAATAGATGCCATCCTTAGGGTTGGGTAGAACCTCACATTGTACTACACTTCTTTTAATCATGCTTTCAATCCACCCCCATCTAAAAACCACAACCCACACATTGAACATAAGCATGTGCATGCATGCATGGATAGGTACAAGCATCTCCATCTCATGTCCATAAGAAGGTAGTTGAATGCATTTCACAAACACTTTAAAAAAGAGGGGACTTTTTGGAGGCATGCTTGTGAGCTTATTAAGGCTCTATCATAAATATGGGGATACTCAAACATGAATAAGATAAAGGGCCACATTGTAGCAAAGTTTTACAACTAGCCATAGTATATTAATTAGTTTATAGGTGAGGCATATCGATCATGAGCTTACATAGTCCATCACCCATGTTTGTGCATAGTGTTCAACCCTATAATATTACTCCTCTTAGCCTCACATACGTCACAATTTAAGGTACATTGTAAATTAAGTACCATGAGACTTGATATTCATATATAATGTCCAATTTATAAACACCAAATTTTCCTAGTTATAATAATATTGCAAGATAGTTTATCACAACATTTATAAACTTTGTTGTACAATGTGACAAGTAGCATAAAAATTAACTTTTCCTCCTTCAAATTTTTTGTTCTCATCTGGGTAGGTGTGATGGGAGAGGAGTTGCTCATCACTTTACCTTGGAAGAGAAATGGAAAATTAATGTACCTAAAAATTACATTCAAAGCTTCAAACCATGCTCTTGTTATGGAACATTATTTAATGCTTTCAAATCTCATTATTATGCTACCAATTTCAAATGCTTATCCTCATTCCAATTGTTATGAAGACCTTCAAGAGTTGTGCTAATCTCCTAAGCTACATGTGAAGTTGCAAACCATGCTTTTGTTATGGAACATGGCTCAATTCTTTAAAATATATAAGATCAATATGCTTTTAGACCCTATAGCCAATAGTTTGTCCTTCTTTTGATTGTTATGGAGACCTTAGTGGAGTTGCACTAATACCCCTCCATCCTAATCAAGATTGCTTGAAAATAATGGACGTATATTGTCTCTTAAAGGATACTCGTTCTTGGTTACTTTACATAGCCATGTGAGTCAAATCTTTGATAATAGCCAAGATCCATTAGAATTAAAATATTGTACTATTTTTACATACTTATCACTTGAAATGCTTGGGAAACATATAAATAGCACAAGTCATTAGTGGCACAACAAGTTTTTCCATACTTTCAAGTATGCTTCACACAAACTCTATACATGAGAGCTCTTTTTGTACCTTCAAAATATTGGCATGGGAAGATATGATCTTTTACATATTGGTGGGCAAGGGAACTTGTTCACATCGTAGTGAAGATGCTTCCTAGTACATTACTTTGCATTTGCATCCAGGTCATGCATACAATATTTTATTAGTAGCAATCAGTCCTTAAATGAAAAACATGGAATCTCAAATAGTTTGTGTGTGTTACTTTTCTATTAATAGAGTAATTGATTGGTCAAGCACTACACAACTTGAAATTTGACTCAAGGGTGAGGAAATGGAAGAGAAAAGTGTGACACAACCTAAATAGTGGCTCAGGGCAGGGGCAATGAGGATCAACAAACTTCTTAGTGAAATAAGTGAGGGAGCCACATTAAACTTTTGTTGTAGCTAGCAATGTGATGCAATCATGTCAAATTAGTTGGTTAACAAACATGTTCTTTTCCTTCCTTCTATTTTTTAGGATTGCTAGTAAACCATTGTTAATTGTATTCATCCCATGTGCAATGGTTAACAAGTGAAGAGGAAATTCACTCTATTTACTATCCAAAATACATAGAACATTGTAAGACAAATCACACAACATAAACATGGGGTGCCATGAAACGCCTTGAATGTCCCCTATGCATGCATGCTATCATTTTCCCATGTATGCATGTCATGAGCACACATCATTCTATTAGTTGAAAAGAGCTACAATGAGGTGGAAAAATAGAGAGCTCCTTTCCTTTTTTAAGATAGTGAGAGGGAGAGAAAGAAGCTAGTATCATCCTCTTATTGAAATGGGACTTTACAAAAATGGAGACAACTCCTATAGTTGCATAGCTTCTTATGAGAATATATCAAGTTTCCTTCTGCAAACCTATGGGTTTGTCCTCACATGAAAGAGGTGTATAAAAAGTGGAGAAACTTACACAATATCCAAGAAACATGTGACAAGTGTCTAGACTACCTATTTTGTCATGCCACTTTTACCAACGAGGATTTATCTTGAGTCTCTAAGTTCCATAGTTCTCAATAAATAGTTGGAAACATTATCTAATAAATTCTTGCATGTGCTATTTATCAACAAATGCCCTTAGCATTGCAATTGTTAAATATACTATTTGGTATATGGCATACTTGGCCTTAACATGCAATGATTGAGATTGCCATATTGCAAATGGAGATGTGTCGAAGATTCATCAGCATCATGTTATCCGTGCAAAAGGTGTTATTAGTTGAATTTCTTACTCCATTAAGGGTTAGTGTGGAGAGTGGAGTAAATTCCATGATCAAATATGTATTGGTGGGATGACAGAGGTTATCATGATGGATCAATTTCCACAAGGGCTATTGGGATTAGTTACAAGATGCTAGGTTAAATAAAGAGAGAAATGGTCCATTGATATTTTGATGATGACTTGATAGCCAATTGCCTCCTTTGATCAATAACCCGAAAAAGAAGTAGGAAATACTAATGTCGTAGTCCTCAAATATTAAAATGGTGTCTAGTTTGCTATATTTGTAGAATGTTGATGCAATGCATTTGCCAAGGATGATTTGATTAGGGTAACCAAGAAAGTACTACTTGTACGTAATGATGTTTGTGTCCTTATAGAACAACTTCATTGCTAGTTGTTTGCTAACACCCATCGATGACTATGGTAGATTTGTATGGCTAAGACTTATAACCAATCCTTTCATAGCTCGAATATAGAACCCCATGGACATTATAGTTCGATGCGATTGCAAGAGCACTATTTTTACAATTGAGTTTGTCATCCATGAACTATGGGAAGGTCCTATCATCAACCAAGGGTAGTAAAGTCTTCAAAAACATTTAAAACAAGACTTTACCCTTTCCCATGAAGACAAAGAAGATATTGGCAATCAAAAGGATATTTAAAGAAAAATTTACATTCGAAAGTCTAAACAATGTAACATAAGAGCTCGGCCCAATTGGCTCGAATGGGGCTAGGAGGGTTTATGATGCCATATCTTGGTATAGTGATTGCACATACTCACCTAGGGTAAGAGGAGGAAGAAAATCAAATTTACCAAGGCACCACCTTTTTGCACAATTGGTGGATATGTTTTGCAAGTTGGCCATTAACTTATGCAAAACTTTGACCCACCAATATAAAACATTAACCCTCTAATCACAATGGTAGCACCTCCTATTTTCTTGAGGGTTGGTGGGGGATAACCAAGGGTAAGAAGGCCACACGTCCCCCCTGCCACCATGCGTCTTGGTGGTTGCGTACAATGAGAACATGGTGGGGGGGGGGGGGGGGGGGACCTCCCTCCCCCCACTACACTTGGGTGTGATTTAGCCCCAAGAGAAGTGCTCTTTAAAATTATCCCATAAGGTAACATTCAAATTTGTGTGTTAAGCTGATTAAATTCTCCAATATTGTCAATGAACTATTACTAGTGTGACATATTTCTGTACCAAATCAATACTAAAGAGCTTCATCGGAAGCATACAACTCACCAAAATCTCTTACAGGTATGGTACCCTGAAGAACTTAGTCACTTGAATAATTTTCCTTTCCTTGAGCCAAATCTCGTTTGTGTCGAGGTATAATAAATCTCACATATAGTTTCTCTTTGGGTTCAACAAACATCCTCATTCCCTCTTGAGTTGTTATTTTGCATAACTTTCCCTTCCCTTGCTAGTGCATAGAGCCTCTCCACGTGCATGTACATGTAAATCTACACGAGTGATGAAGGGAGATCTTGGCCAAGACCTATTCATGTGTAGGCAAAAGCAATGATGGAGTCCACCATTGCAAAGGTATTGAGAGGAGAGATATATAGATGCATGAGGAGAGAGGGGAGATGATCCCAAGAATTGACAAGTTGCAAAAGAGCTATACTTGCATTGGCACATATACTAACCCCTTCATGTAGGGGGTAGTTTATCACCTTACCGAGTGAATCTAGCATGTGATGAGTTGCGTCCAGCCTACACGATATGTTTGGGAGGCCAAAAGTACAAAAATTTATTTGAAGTGTCGTGCCCTTTTTTATGGTCGTTTTTAAAAGAGTGTGTGGGAAATCCGTCTCAAGGTCGAACTTCGAAGGGTGGTTGCTTGGATAGATAGATCATAGGATCGTTACAACTTACATGCATGACACTTGCGGAAGAATCAAGATTACTTATTTTGGGTGTGAAATTGGGAAGTTTGAGACATAACATTTTTGGAAACTGCTCGATAAAGCCGCCGGTCTTCTGGTGGCGGGCCTTTCTGATTGGGCGACGGAGAAGTGCGACTCTCTGATTCGGCACACACACACACACACACACACACACACACACACACACATATATATATATATATAGCGAAATATTTAATAAGAAAAATAAAGATAATCAGGAGCAGCAAGACTCTCCCGAGTCCCAAGAGTTGGATATTTTTTTTTTCCTCCCGGGCTTTTAAGAAAAATCGTGGTTTGGCTAAAAAAGCAGCAAAATGACTTTTTGGCAAATCGTACGCTTGCCAGGTGGCGGACGCATGGGGGCCCGCATGGAGAAATAGTCGGCGGGAGCATGTCCGAAGCGAGAGAGGACAGGTGGCGAAGCCCGATTGCTTGTTTTGGGATCCGACGTGGCGAGAGGCGATGACGTGGAGGCGTGATTGTCACTCTCTCCTGCTTCTTCTTCGTCGCCTTCGTCAAGAGCCCTCTCTCTCTCTCTCTCTCTCTTTTCGTCTAATTTGTCTCTCTCTCCTTCTCTCTTTTCGCCTAATTTGCGTGATTTTGCCCCAGTCTGTTCAAACAGAAGATAGAGAGAGAGAGAGAGAGAGCGAGAGCGAGAGCGAGCGAGAGAGAGAGAGACGAAAAGGCACCAAAAAGAGAGAAAGCACCATTTCCGCCATCGCCATAGCCAGAGAGAGAGAGAGAGAGAGAGAGAGAGAGCGAGGGAGCGAGGAAGAAATAAGAATAAGAGGATGAAGTAGGAAAGGAAGCAAGACTGGAAAGAGAGAGAGAGAGAGAGAGAGAGAGAGAGAGAGAGAGAGAGAGCTTCAAACCCTAAGTCGCATCCATGTCCCATGGAACTTCAGTATCCCGCTCCCAAACGGCCCCCCGTCCGCCTCACTAGACTCTCTTCCCCTAACCTTTCCCCCTTGCAGACTCGCTCCTGGCCCCCCGCCACAGTTCTCGACGATAATTGGTACCTGCAGCCTCCGCAGCAGCAGCATAGCTTCTATCACGGCCAGCACCATGCCTCATCGATCTCTCCTGCATCAGTCCTTGCCGGTGACTCCTCCCATCTCGAAGGTACACCTCAATCCTTCCCTCGATTAGTGTTTTCTTCATTCCTTCCTCCTCCTCTTCTTCTTATTCTTATTCTCATTCTTCTTCTTCTTCTTGGTTCCCGATCTCTATCGGCTTCATCCGTCGAGGATATCATTTTGGAATTGTCAACGGCGATTCTTGATTTAGGGCATCCATAGCTGCCATTGCGCCTAATCTTTTAAGGTTTAAGCGTGCAATACACGTAAAGAAAAGCTGTGAATTTTAGCGATTGTGAATAGTTCTGCTCTATCGATCTTCTTATTGACACCTATATAAGTCAAGCTTTGGTTTAACTTTTGTGGCAAAGGTCACAATGACTTCGGCTAATTGTTGGAAATAGCCGCAAAAAGCGATTTTGCATTTCCAAGAATTAGCAATATGGCTTCAAAGCAAGAGGCGATCGATGAATGCTTCGTGCACGATCCTGAGTTCTAAAATGAGGTGCTGATAAGTTGGTTGTTGCAGAAGCGATGTGGCAGTCGACGACATTGCAGTCTCCGGAAGACGGGGACTATTCGCAAGGTCCATTCCCAGAACGGCCTACCGAGCCGGACTGCCACTACTACATGCGAACGGGAAATTGCGCCTTTGGCATGAGCTGTCGATACAATCATCCTCCTAACAGAAAGCTGGTGCGCCACTCTCCTATTTTTTTGCAAAGCCACTGGCATGCATCGTCATTATAGTGATCTAAATGGAGGAACATGTTTATGAAAGTGTGGCGCAGCAACATAGAATCACGCACACACGCATACCTGAAACAGGCACTCTCACGTAGAATCATTGCTTGAAGTGCACGCCAAATTTCCAGAATTGCAAAACGCAGGAGTAGTACAAAGTATGCATGCGGCTAACACCGAATTCTTGGCACTTGCCTTTCCTTTTTTCTCCATATGTGCATGTACCTCCTTCCTTTTATTTTTAGCATTAATAACATTCTCTGTTATTATGCCGTAGGCTGTAGCGCTAGCAAGAGACAAGGGTGAATATCCTGAGCGACCTGGGCAACCAGAATGTCAGGTATGTTTGCCTGTGCGTGTGTGATTGTGTGCGTGTGTTTTTCTGTTTTTGTTTTTGGGATTGAAGAGTTCAGTTGAGTATCCTGGCAAGTGAAAACACGCAAACCAATATCTATTTCACCTAAGATTGAAATGTTCAAAGTTCTATGCGCCTTACCAAGATTATGCTTGCAGTACTACCTAAAGACTGGAACCTGTAAATTTGGATTGACTTGCAAATATCACCATCCGAAAGAAAGGGCTGGATCACTTGGCAGAGTGACAATGAATTCTGTGGGCCTTCCCCTTAGACTCGTGGGTATTTTTAAAGCTCCTATGTTAAAGCTTTCTGGTTCGTAAATCTTCAAATGAGGTTTCCCCTTCCTTGTATTGACAAGGTTTATGGGTTCCTGGTAGTTAAATGTTCAGAGTTTCTGGTGTAAGAAAAGAGGCGAGATATTTGTCTGAATCTGTTTTAGTAGGGATATCTGTTGAAGATGCTGTTGCATGTTTCACAATATGAGTTTGATGTGGATAAAACCAACATACCTTTTGGCACCTATTAGAACCTTGATCACATTTAAACTTGGTTGCAAACAGCATATCTGCTCAGAGATATGTACACAATGCTTTAAGTTCGAACCAATTAGAACAAAGTTGTCAGGTTTATGAGACAGAGTAATGGATTTCTCCATGCAATTCACACGTAAGTGGGATCCAATGCCAAAGTGATGTCTAGACTACACACTAATGGAAATGTGAAGCTCGACCAGGGACAGTGATTGCTACTGCTGGGCATTTTACCTGGGCAGTGGCAGAAACATAACTGATCACATCTGGATGACTACTGTGGAGTTATTTTCTCACTGGTATAGGGATGCTTATAAAGCTTCTTGCTCTTCTTTGATTTGCAATTAGGCCCTAAAAGGAAGCCAAACTCTATATGTTTGCACATATGTACAAGGGCTCTTTCTGGCCTTGCTGTTGACTTGCTGCCTTGATCTTCTAGATGTCAGAGCTGCATAAGAAGCTCGGAGGGTTTTTGTATCTAGTTACATGCTATGGGATCCAGTTGATTATGGTTTACTACCTGTATTGCAAGTTCCCGAAGCTTAGAGGGTGGGCCATAAATTTTGCTAACTTGATCCAATTTGTCTGTGATTCACTGCCTGAATATCTCTCCCATCTTCAAGGACAGCTTCCACATTGTCTTTGTCAGCTTCTATGATGCTTGTGTTGTCTGGAAATAATTGCAGAATTGTTGCCATTTGGAAGTGGTAAACTGTAAGTCTCTGATCAGCCTGCGCTGAATTTTGTAATCCAAAACGAATACCCCAACTTTGGCAGTAGCATTCATGAACCCTCCAAGGTCCATATTAAGTAACACGAACATGCTCCATTGTCACAAGTATGTTCAGAAATGCATCATGTATTTTGCACCCATGAATGAATCCATATGGAGCCCTATGTACTATCTTCCCAAGTAGGAACTTGAGCCTC
This sequence comes from Lygodium microphyllum, assembly GCF_053477565.2. Lineage (NCBI taxonomy): Eukaryota > Viridiplantae > Streptophyta > Polypodiopsida > Schizaeales > Lygodiaceae > Lygodium > Lygodium microphyllum. Next base: position 105,624,000 of record NC_141159.1, on the reverse strand, counting down.
AGCTTGTAAGTTACATTTAGTATAGTCAATGATCTGCATTGGCCTGCTTGGCAAACACCCCTGCATTAGAAACCTCATCCAAGAATTCCCCTCTTCATTTTCCATTAACATGATTGTCTCTCTCCTTGCTTGGAGTGGCCAAAAATAAGCTGGCCCTTTGATCTTCTTCCACTTTCATGAAATTCTCCTTGCAGCACCTGACAGCTGTGCTGCTTAGTGGACTTCATAATAGCTTGCACCCCTCTTTAGACTCTTTCAACTGGGTCTTAAATTTATTTTTCCTACATAAGACTCCATGATTATGTGATTGAGGGGGTTTCCTAGAATGCAATAGGAGGTCGTGGAAAATATCATGAGGTGGTTCCTTTAGAGATTCGGAGAAGACAAGAGATGGCATTCTTGGGAGACTATCACCAATGGACGGCTGGGGATATTGTCCAATCAAGAGAGGCAAGCTTACCCCTCACGTCATCCATCTTAGTGATGTGCTCCTTCATGGAAGAGGAGTCATCAATACTGAGCATCCGCAACTGCTTCTCAAGGGAAATCTTGTGGGCAAATGTCTTGTGCTGATACAAAGACACAAGCTTCCTCCATACTTCCGCATTCATAACCTTTTCTCACAACTAATAAAGATTTCACTCTTTATTTGGTTACTAGCATATGAGTTTAGCAGTTGATACATGGCTTGGCTATGGTAGAGACCTTGTCCCTTGCGCTAGACATGGGGAGCATGAGAGGTGCATGCTTATGTGGAAAGCATGTGAGAGCAGTGGATCCTGGCCATCTAGCCAAGCCATTAAGGATGGCTAATCCATGTGCACCTCCTAAGGCTAGGAGGTGGTCACCATAGTTTGTGCACTTGGTTGTGTCTTGTGTTGTCTGGTTGAGCTCCATCTTCTTTGGTGCTCTCTCTGTATGTGTGGTCCTGGCTCTCAAAGAAGAGTACTCGTCTTTATGTTGTGTAAGCATTGAAGTCCCCAACCAATAGGACATCTCCTATGCTAGAATAATGCATGATACCCTCACATAGTGGTAAATATCATGTAACATCTAGCTTAATAAAACCCCATTCAAATGCAAAGTCTTTCTTTGAAGAATGCTGATATGTGGTCTGCCCCTTGCCTCCGGCCTCTATGGGCAGTGTATCTCAAATGGTAATTGCTTCTTTTGTATTACCAATGTGGAATCTTCTCACCATAGATTCATCTCTTGCCCATTGGCTAAGAAGCTTTGGTTTGTGTTGTTTGACATTTGGGGGGCTGTGGTGGGTCTTTCCTTCCATCCATTAGATTGGGTATTTGATAAGGCAAAATATCCTACACCGGCATAGTCAATTATGAAAATGTCATTTCATTTTCTTAGATTTTGGGGTTGTTGGCACAATTGGGTCACCCAGAATGCTTAGTTATCTTGGTAGGCTGAAAGGTCTTCGTCATTGACGGCTGGATCTTGTTTAGTACATTGGTTTTCTCCCTAAGGAAGATCTAGCTCCTTGGCATACAATAGTCTCTTTTGCTACATTGTGATACCTCTTGTACTTCTCATGTGATTAATTATATAATTGGCCATTATGAAAAAAAAAAAAGTAACATCTACAAAAAGGCTAATGTGGCTATGAGAAAAAACCAAAGTACATCTATGTTTGATGTCATCTCATCAAGAAAGTAAAAAATAGCATTCTAGTATCTAAAGATCTATGAACTATATGTATAAGATATCTAGATATTGTGGTTGTCTCTCTAGATCTCAAGGTCCATACATGATCCTAGTTGTAGTAAAGTGGTCCAGGGTCACTCTACAAGCGCACAAATTGATTGGTTTTTGGAAATGGAACGATTCATGATGTGAACACCATGGATTCGGAATGATTTTGGGTAGGTATTGGTACTCTTGAAGTGATCGGCAAACACAAAAGGGGGTGAGTCTCCTGTGCCTGGCAATGATGGCTTTGACCTAATTGTGGTATGGTCCCCTCGATCTTGGCCCCATTGTTTGAGGTCATAATTGTGCTCGCGACAAATTGCAATGGCCCTATCTAGTGTGACTTTGTTGTATGGGGTAGGTGCAATCTAGTGGGGTGGCTGTGTCTTTGTTGAACTACGAGTATATATAGGATCTAATTTGTGGAAAAAATTTGTCATTGCTCTTTGCTTGGGTGCCCCTTGTTGAGCTAAAAATGCATTAGTTTTACTTAAACAGCCCCAAAACTTGCTTTATTAATGAAGAAACCTAGTTTATTTGAAAGAAACGTGATCCTAGAGAGTTTCTGTGTCCCATAAGCACAAACCCACTTGGGAGGGCCCAAAATTTTCTATAAATAAGTATGTTGCCCTCCATTTAGCCCACAATCTCGTTTTTGTAGTTTTCAGGTATTTCAGCTTGTTGCCCACACCCGTTCGCGGAGGACATCTCAGCCGAAGCTGTCTATTGTTGTCTACATCAATTGGCGCTTGATTTCCAGCCCTCTTCTCGCAGTTTGGAGCTGATCGCAGCTAGCCGACTGCTGTTCCTTCACAGACCTGCTTCCGTACTGCCTGCCACGTCATCTGCAGCTTGTGTTTGGCAGTTTTCTCTGTCCTCCAGCTGTCGCTCAACTTCTGCAGGTTGTCGCTAGGCTGTCCAGCTTGCGTTTAGCAGTTTTCTCTCTCCTGTAGGCTGTCCTACCTGTGTTTTTTAGTCTCTCTCTCTCTTGTAGGCTGTCCTGCTTGCGTTTTTAGTCCTCTCCCCTACTGCTTGTGTTTTTAGTCTTTCTCTCTCCTCACTGCTGTCTGCATCAGATCTAGCTTCCAGTGCTGTGTTTGCTGGTGTTTAATATCCGGAGACTACCTTGCTGCGATTTGGGATCCGTTCAAAGTACGACACTCTCTCCAGCTCATTACCCCTGCCCTGATCCTTGAGATACAGGAGTTTGAGGTTCAATATTCATTCACTGCATAGTGTGTTTGCTGCATGAGCATTGTATATTCAGCAGTTATATCACTTCAGTTATTTTCTGTGTTCATTGTCTCTAAGTTACCCTAATCCTAAGTGAGTTCTTTTATTAGTCTGTGCTTTGTTATACAATTGTTATTTGTGTTTCTGTGTCAGAGTATTTCTTTACATGGTATGAGAGCCTGGTACTCTTTGAGAAACCTTGGCCTTTGATTTGAAAACTCTCCGCAAGAAGCAAGAACAACAATAGGCTCAAATGACTTTGAACATATCAACACCAATTCAGTTTCCAAAACAACCTATGCCAAGAACTGAGCGAGAGTGGGGAGAACAGCTTGCTCCACAAAGTTCCGACATAGTGGAAGATACTTCTGACAACACGGAAGAAAGGCTATACAAGCTTTTCACTGAAGAATATCATGTGATCATGAACTGTAGACGAAAGAAGATTGAGGAGCTTGATCAAAGAATTGCCCTTCAGGAGAAGCTACTCAATGAAGGTATGAATGAATTTCTCTTCAGATGTTGCGCATAAATCTGATGATATTGTAAGACCGTCGAGACCTTCCTCAGGGATGGGCCCCCCTGTTGGAGAAAGAGATGCAGAGTATGTTCCATTTCTTCATCCTCTTCCGTCCACTCCTATGCAAGGTATTTTAGATTCGTCTTTTGTTCCTTCATCTTTTACCTCTTCTGTTTTGCAATATATTGGTAGAAATCATGAGGAAGATAGAGTACAATTTGTTGACTACGGAAAAGGTTCTCTTGAAGATCAATTCTTGTGTGTTAACACACGTCGTGGGGATTATAAGAAAAAGCTAGGTACCTCTTCTTCTACCCTTTCTTCTTTCAGTTTACTTCTCAAAATCAAAATGAATTTGGTATTCCTATTTCTACATTGTATGGTGCATCATCATCATCATCACTTCATTTTCAATCATTAAATGGTAAAAATGAACAAAATGCACATGCATCTTTCACACCAAAAATTCAAAATCCACCCATTCCACCACATTTTTTTGCTGCTTCCCCACTTCCCTTCACACCATCTACATTGCCCTAACACCTCATGTTGCACATCACACTGCATCGGGGGGTTATGGAAGTATAGGCACCGCCTTTAGATCTCATCCTTTCCTCCATCGGGTGGCGTTCCACCTACTTTTCATACACTTTCCAGATCATTGTAGCCTGGGTATCCCCCCCAGTCTCTCTCGATTGTGGATCAGTTGGTACCATAGCTTGCCTCTATAGCATTACCTAGTGGACCTCCTGGTTATGCTGCTGTGCCCCAGCCGAGCTTTGGATAGGGCTTTTGTGTACTAGTGCCTCCACCTCCATCGACACCTTATGGAAACATTCATGTTCCAGTGCCTTCGCATCAATTGGCACTCATTGGACACTCCTAGCCTATTTTTGCCTATCCACCTTTTCCCCCTCATTCTTCTTATCAGACACACCCACCACGACCATCTTACCCTCCATCTCTATCTTATCCTAGTTTTCCTGACACCTCCTGGTTTCATCTCATCTTCTGCCAAGCATGCTTTCAATGATAAGACTCGTTTTAATGGGCCAAACTTTACCACTTGGTCAAATTTGATGAGACATGTCCTTGACTCTCAGAACCTATAGGATCTTGTACAGGGGTTGAAACCCCAACCCGATCCCTCACTTGTTCCACTCCGCCATTGTTGAGTTGATGCAGGGCTTATTGCCTAAGTTTCACTCTCAGCTTCAGCATTTTGACTTAGCATTAGAACGATGGGCACACTTGATTGACTACTATGTGGCTTAGGATAGGAGTTGTCATATAAATCTCGACCCTGAGCTCCAACTCTTTAAAATCACTGACCGGGATGACTTGAAAGTCAAGTTGGCTGAGTATCGGCGACTTCTTGCCGAATTCTCCACTACGGGAACTCCCAAGTCCTCTGACGATCAAGTCACATTATTTTTGAATAAATTTCCCAGGAAATACTTCAATTTTGTGGAAGGTATAGTTTCAAAGACTACCATGGCCACTTTCTATGAATTTGAGTGTCAGCTGTTGCGTTACGTACGGTTGTTTGATCAATTTCATATGAACTCTTCCTCAGAGGGGCTCTTATTGCTCATTCTTAGAAGGGGCAACAAGGGAAGGGCAAACAAAACCAAAACTCCACTCAAAATTAAAAACAAAATCAATTCGGGGACTCACAAGGAAACTCCTAGTCACAATGCAAACAAGGGTGGCAAAATGTACCTAAAAAGAATAGGTATTGTCAACATTATCAAAAGACTGGTCATTTTGACGATGAGTGTTGCCCAAAGGCTAGAGGCTCTCAGACCCTGCCCCTCAGTCGGGCAACCCCTTGCAGGGGAGGCAGGATGATGGCAAGGGGTAGTTTAAAGGTCAGACTCATATTGCTACCGCTCAACCATCTCAATCAATCAACTCCAGAGAGTTTGTCTGATTGGTCTGTAGAGGCCCACATTGTCTCCATAGAGACATCAGATGCGAGTCTCGTCCACATTTGTGAGTTGTCTCCCGATGAGATTACCACAAAGGTCCACTCATCACAGCCAAGCACTTCAGTTTCTGTTTGGATTGTGGACAATGGAGCTACACATCATATGACTCCTATAGCAAACATTTTCTGTTCTCGAGCCTTTGCAGCCGGGCGGGTCCGTGTAGGAAATAACTCCTCGGTCAAGATTCAGGTTCAAGGTAGCGTAAGTTTTGCCAAGGGTCTGGATCTAGCTTCGCTAGACAATGTATACCATGTTCCCCAACTTGGGGTGAACTTGTTATCTGTTCAATAGCTTTGTTAGTTGGGGCGAGCAGTTTTATTTACAGCGACCACAATCGAGATCCTTGACTCTCATACTGGTTTAGTTATTACTCATGGTAAGGCACAGCCGAATGGCCTTTACCACATGACACACTTTCTGACTGAGCTAACAGTTGAGGGCTCCGTGTTCCATAGCTTCCAGGCATTAGCCACATCGCTAGAGCCTACGAACAATGAGCGTCTTTGGCACTTTCGCTTAGGACATATTGGTTATTACTCTCTTTATGAGTTATCTCTTTGTCAGCTGGTTGAGGGACTTCCCCGCCTAACACTAGCTCACAATGTTTGTAAAGCTTGTTAGCTCAGAAAGCAGCACTGTATCCCATTGCCTCAGTAGTCCACACATCGTGCTGAGGAGCCTCTTAGATTGATTCATGTTGATCTTTGTGGGCCAACATCCACTGCCACCTTGAATTGCGCGCTATACTTCTTTTTGATAGTGGATGATCATTCTAGATACACGTGGGCGTACTTCCTCAAGCATAAGTCCGATGCTTTTATCTATTTTTCTGCTTGGGTGCTGTTGGTTCATAACCAGATTGGACATCGTGTTGGTTGCACGAGAAGTGATACTAGTGGTGAGTTTATCTCCAACGAGTTTTTCGAGTTTCTATTGGACATGGCATCTCTTACCAGCTCACCTCTACTAACTCCCCCTCTCAGAATGGAGTCGTAGAGCGTAGGAACCGGACAGTCATAGACATGGCACGCTCTATGCTGTTCGTAGTAGAGCTTTTTGAGCACCTTTGGATCGAGGCTGTTAACACTTCGGTTTACATCCTCAATCGGTGCCCGACTGCGGCTCTTCTTAAGAAGACCCCGTATGAGGCATTTTTTGACTCTCGGCCTTCCATTTTCCACTCCAGAGTCTTCGGGTGTCATGCCTACATACACACACGCCTGATGATAAGATAGGAAAGCTCACTCTCCGAGTTGATCTCCTTATTTTTGTAAGATGTTCCTTTGAAGGGAAAGCCTATCGTTTGTTCGATCCTCAGACAAACAAGGTGATTGTTAGGAGGGACGTCGTTTTTGACGAGAGGGATATCGTGCAATCCTTTGCACAAGATTCCGCTCCTATTCCTCCTTCCACATCATCGGAGATCGTGTCTATTGATCCTGGTCTACTTTCCGCTCTTGACATTGCTGCAGATTCTTCATCTCCCAGGCCCCCTCCACGAGACTCGTTACCTCGCTGGTACTAGCAGACCATGTGGGATTCGGGGATCCTACCACCAGATTCCACTCCGGAGGGACCTAGAAGATCTACGCAATTTGCTCCTCAGGCTTCATTTGTGCCGTTGTTTATAGCCGACTACATGGCACATTCTGAGCCAGATACATGGTAGGAGGCTCTTCAGCACCCTCAATGGTGAGAGGCCATGGAGAAAAAGCTTGAGAGTATTGACTGAAATGAGACTTGGGCATTGGTGGATCGTCCAAGCCACAAGAAAGTCACGGGGATAAAGTGGATTTTCAAGACGAAGCTAAAAGCTGATGGGACTTTAGCTAAGTACAAGGCTCGCCTTATCGAGCAAAGGTTTCAACAGAAGCATGGTATTGATTATGAAGAGACTTTTGCTCCTACTGCGTGGTTGACATCTTTTCGGGTTACTTCTCGCGTTAGCCGCTCATCACGGTTGGCCAATATATCAGATGGATGTTATGAGTGCCTTCCTGAATGGTTATTTGGAGGAGGAAGTCTATGTGGAGCAACCACTGCGCTTTCCTTTAGGGAACGCGAGGGATAAGGTATTTTGCTTGCAGAAAGCTCTTTATGGGTTGGAGCAAGCACTGTGATCTTGGTTCCATAGGATGGATTAGTTCTTATGGACTCATGGATACCATTCTACCCCTTATGATCCGAACCTATATGTTCGATCTACTGCCGAGGGGGTTAGCTATATCCTGGTATACGTTGATGACTTACTCATCACATGCTCAGATTCTGCTGCCTTAGCAGACATCAAGGCAAAGCTTAGTGCTACTTTTGAGATGATAGACCTTGGTTTGTTGTCTTAATTTTTGGGGATGGAGGTAGTTTGTTCTAGGGGATACATTTTTGTGTCATTGCAGAAGTACGCACTTCAGCTAGTGGAATAGTACACTTTGGATTAGACATGGCCAGTAGCCACACCTCTTGATGCTACTGTCCACTTGTCGAAGGATATCCTAGGATAGCCCTTCGATGCACATACCTATCGCTCTGTTGTAGGAAAACTATTTTGGTTAATTCACACTAGGTCGGATTTAGCTTACTCAATTAGCATACTCAGTCAGTATTTCATAGCACCTAGGATGTCACATTGGATTGCATGTCTTCGTGTGTTGTGTTATTTACGGTGTACTTATTTTTATGGCTTGACATATGGTTCTGGTTTATGTTTGCAAGGGTACACTGATTTTGATTGGGCAAGAGATTTCGACACTGGGCGTTCTCATGGTGGCTACCTCTTTACCTTGGGCACAACTCCCATTTCTTGGTCAAGCCGTATGCAAGAGACAGTGGGGGACTTCCGTGGCCGAGGTTGAGTACCGGGCTCTCTTTGATGGCACCGCCGAGGCCATCTACTTGAGGAGTTTATTGACAGTCCTTCATTTCCCATGTGATTGTCCCACCGTTGTCTACTGCGACAACCATAGTGCCATTGCCCTTGCGGGCAATTCGATCATTACACCACGGACGCGACATGTGGGAGTACACTTTCATTTTTCCAGAGAGCACGTTGAGCTAGGAACCATCCGCCTAGAGTTTGTGCCTACATTCGACAATTTTGTAGATATTTTGACCAAAGTGGTCAACCGGCCGATAGTTCTTCAGTACCTGTTACCCAGAATCGGTTTGGGTATACCCTCCCCTACTTCTTCCGCTTGACGGGGAGAGGGTGCTTCCCTCTTGCTTTCCCTTCCAGTTTGAGAGAGGGCGGCTTCTACTCTTTATAGTGACAGTGATGATGTTTACAGTTTTTAGACATTCATTCCTTTATTGTATTATGGACATTTGTAACTTCATCCGCACTCTCAAGATGATATGATTGTAAAAGGGCACTTGGACAAGTGAACAATTCCTGTGCGAGGGCACTGTCCAAGTGGCAACGTTGCATTGCATCTTGCATGAGCATGACATCTTGCATCGCCTTTTGCATTACCCCATGCATTGGCATTCTATTCATGTAAACATGCATCTGTGCGCATTTATCCATTTTCGGTCTTTTGGAGTGGTCGACTATGGATCTCCATATTCGTGGCATTATCCATGGTAGTCTCCAAAGCAGTTTTTCCTTAGCTTGCTTACCTGCTTTGCTTGTCTTGCTTGCTTCACATATTTGCTATACCCACAGCCATTTTCCTTCTTTACCAACACCCAGTAATGGTAGGGATAGTATGCTTGTTTTGTGAAGGTCTTGGGTCTGACCATACTTTATCATTCTCTCGTTTGGGGCACGGATACTCAATAGAAAGAAAACTGATTTGAATCCTCACTAAATGCTAAATCTCTCATATTAAAAAAAAAAAGGGAACAAAATGTTCGATGCCATGTCCTCTCTGGGGTGATCACTTGGGCTCTCTTGGTAAGACAACCATCGCCTCTGTAGTCTTAGTAGGCCACTGGGCAGCTGATGCGCACCCTTTGTCCGATGCTTTGGCTGCTTTGGGGTGGGACGCCTTGGGGCAAAAGATCTTTCTTATGGCATCGTTGTTGGGCCTGAGAGGGGGGTGTGAACTAAAAATGCATTAGCTTTACTTAAACAGCCCCAAAACTTAATTAATGAAGAAACCTAGTTTATTTAAAAGTAATGCGATCCTAGAGACTTTTTGTGTCCCATAAGCACAAATCCACTTGGAAGGGCTCAAAACTTTCTATAAATATGCTGCCCTCCATTCAGCCCACAATCTCGTTTTTGCAGATTTCAGGTGTTTCAGCTTGCTGCCCACACCCCATTCGCGGAGGACATCTCAGCCAAAGTTGTCCATTGCTGTCTACATCAGTTGGCGCCTGATTTCCAGCCCTCTTCTCGCACTTTGGAGCTGATCCCAGCCAGGCGATTGGTGTTCCTACACAGACCTGTTGCCGTACTACTTGCCACGTCATTTGTAGCTTGCGTTTGGCAGTTTTCTCTCTCCTCCAGCTGTCGCCCAGCTTCTGCAGGCTGTCGACAGGCTGTCCAGCCTGCGTTTGGTAGTTTTCTCTCTCTTGTAGGCTGTCTTGCCTGCGTTTTTTAGTCTCTTTTTCTCCTCAAGCTGTCCTGCCTGCATTTTAGTCTCTCTCTCTTGTTGCTTGCGTTTTCTATCCTGCAGGCTATTGTGCGTGCGTTTTAGTCTCTCTCTCTTGCTGTTTGCGTTTTTAGTCTCTCTCTCTCTCTCTCCTCACTATTGCTTTGCTGGTGTTCGACATTCAGAGGTTGCCTTGCTGCGATTCGGGATCTGTTTAGAGTACGACATACTCTCTAGCTCATTACCCCTGCCCTGATCCTTGAGATATAGGAGTTCGAGGTTCAATATTCATTCACTGTATAGTGTGTTTGCTGCATGAGCATTGTATATTCAGCAGTTATATCATTTCAATTGTTTTCCGTGTTCATTTTCTCTAAGTTACCCTAATCCTAACTGAGTTCTTTTGTTAGTCTATGCTTTGTCGTACGATTGTTATTCATGTTTCTGTGTCAGAGTATTTCTTTATACCCCTATGCGAGCTAGTCTCCCTTGGTCTCCTTTGGCATAGTAGTGTTGTGTAGTGTCTTTGAAGCTCTAGGATGAAGAGCCCTAGACATCTGTCATCCTCATACTCCATAACATGGCAAAGAGATCCAAAGCCCTCACCGAAGAGGCAATGATCTTGTCACAAGGATGTGAATTTTAACTTATTTCTTTGAAAAATTAGGTTGTACATGTGAGGATAAGTTAAAATATGAGTCCCATTGATAGGCAAACACTAGCTTGGGCAGTGGGGAACATTGGCATAAGTTGTGGTGGACAAGTGCCAGTGGGTGCTTGGTGTTAGATCTTGGTCAATGATATTAAATATGGCCTTGAAGATGACTTTTAGTGTTGTAGGGTCTAGAGGATTAAAACCTTTAATGCTTTGGACTAAGGTCAATGAAAGTTGAACACTTTCAAGTCTAAGGGGCTTAATATTGGCAAGCAAATTTAGTTTCCACAGTATTAATTGCTGAAAATTCATTTCTAGATGTTGATTTATGCACAAATTGAGGCATAGTAAGATGTCATAGGGGGGGAAATAGTCTTAGGGCTTTGTTACAGTTCCATGTTCCTACTACAAGACTAGTCCTATAGGTCTTGCATCATCATTTGGTGTGTCTCTTTGTGACCACCACTTTTCCTCTTCTATAGAAGGGTAGCTTGTCTTCCTCCCTAGCTGCATTGATTCTTGGCATATACTCCCATATGTGGGCAAGTTGGGTTTGTGTGAGATCATCCCCTAGAAACACACCGGTATCTTTCAATGTGTAATCAGTCCCTAGATTGCTGACCTTCTATGAGTTTGAGTATTAGTTCTTGTGTTACACACGATTGCATGATTAAGTCCACAAGAAAGCTTCCACATAGTCTTACTTGAGCAAAGGGGTTTGGTTGCCTCTTCTTCAAGAGGGAAAACCAATAGTGGCAAAAACTTGCAAGGTGCAAAGGCAAGCCAATCAAAGGGTGATGCCTCTTTCTCAGATGGAACCAAAGAAACTAAACCCATTTGTCAATAACTCGTTAAGAAAAATAGGTTTTTCACACATTGGTAGAGGTCGGCAGGCCATGTGGATGAGTAGTTTCATACCAAGGCCCAAGGTCTTTCACCTAGAAAACTATAGTAGATTGCTGCGACTACCTCCTCTTCGAATGACCAATCTAGTGAGGCCACGCCTCCATCGCTGCACCATCTGCTCCATTTGTCCTAGTGGCTATTGGACATGCGGTATGCAGATAGTCTCAGTAGTCTATATCTTTTACTACTCATTAAGGATTGGCTGATTGGTTTGCTAGTACCGATCCCATTGCACTTTACGCATTCATTTCACATTCATCTCCATCTAGGACTACTGCACCATCTTATTTGGCATTTCATTGGCAGAGCCTTGCTAGTGGGCATATGCGATGGTCGCAACATCCGTAGATTCACTCCATCTTTGCACTCTCAGGTTTTTAGACTATTGAGTCGGGCCTAGAGAATTTTGTCCTTAGATCTTCATTCTTACGTCTTCCGCTGCATTTACTCATACACATACACATTTATATCATTGCATTGTTCATTCAGTTAGCTTTTCATTTCCGTTTTGTTTTGTTTTTTGAAGCATCTCAGTACTGACCTTTGTGCTTGCAGATCTTCATCTCTTTTGTATGGTTTTGTTTTCGGTGTAGGGCTAATATGCAGGTTTACGCCAGTCCTATCTAGGCCAGAGACTTGGGATACACGCCATTTCATTCATGGTTTCATCATCCTAGGAGTTATGTTCTTCTACTAGCATGGAGGCTTCCCTTCCTGAGGTGGATTATGCAATATCTTTCTTGATGCTATCATGGCGGTGACTTATATCTTGTTTTTCTAGTTGGGATGCTTCCTCACATCACGGTTCTCGGCACTACACGAAGATCGATATTCGGCTTCTCTTCCTCCTTTAGCATCAACATCTAAGATTTTTTTTGCAAATAAAGTGTGGCTAATTATATTTCTCAAAGAGCTGATTACAATGGAGTGCTTATGCTCAACAGATTAGCTGGAGCTGATGCAAAGTCACAAATACATGATGTATACAAGTCTCTCAAGGCGGTTTGGGGGGGATGGGGGCAAGAAGTCATGGAGGGGGGGTGTATCGCCATTTGGGGCTGCATGCCTGCATCATGAAGAACAGGTCCTGGGCGCCCTAGGTGTGCAAAAATTGAAAACGGAGCTCTTGACGAGCTCGAGACTCGCCCTATACCTGGTCCCATCAGCCGTGGAGGGAGTGGATGATGGAAGTCCAAAGCTTTGCCAAAGTTGCGTGTATTGAAAGGCTCCCCGCCAAAAACCTCTTGACAGCGTGTCTTCCAGATGTGCCATCCTTTAAGACTCCCTACGATCTCCCATACCTCAGAGTGGTCTACTATGGGCTCTAGTACTTGGCGGCTGGGTAAAGCCTCCAAGCCAACCACTGCACAAGACCCAGCCTCAATGATGAAAGTCGTGTCTTGCATCCCGGCCTCATACAAAAGGTGATGGCCTTGGCTGCCTGCCTGCCGGTAGAAAGCTTCCCATGAGATACAACCAAGGCTGGGTGCCAGACGGCGGAGAGTGCGGCATACTGCTCTCCACACAAGCTGTGCTGCCTCGCAAGACCAAAGGCAGTCTATATCTTTTACTACTCATGAAGGATTGATTGATTGGTTTGCTAGTACCCATCCCATTGCACTTTACGCATTCACTTCACATTTACCTCCATTTAGGACTACCGCACCATTTTATTTGGCATTTCATTGGCAGAGCCTTGCTAGTGGACATACGCAATGGTGATCACATCCTTAGATTCACTCCATCTTTGCACTCTTAGGTCTTTAGACTATTGAGTCGGGCCCAGAGAATTTTGTCCTTAGATCTTCATTCTTACGTCTTCCGCTGCATTTACTCATACACATACACATTTGCATCATTGCATTGTTCATTCAATTAGCTTTTCATTTCCATTTTGTTTTTTTTTTTGAAGCATCTCAATATTGACCTTTGTGCTTGTAGATCTTCATCTCTTTTGTATGGTTTTGTTTTCGGTGTAGGGCTAATATGCAAGTTTACACCAGTCCTATCTAGGCTAGAGACTTGGGATACACGCCATTTCATTCACGGTTTCATCATCCTAGGAGTTATGCTCTTCTACTAGCATGGAGGCTTCCCTTCCTGAGGTGGATCATGCAATATCTTTCTTGATGCACGAGATACAACCAAGGATGGGTGCTAGACGGCGGAGAATGCGGTATACTCCTCTCCACACGAGTTGTGTTGCCTCACAAGACCGAAGGTAGTGCTTTGGAGTTTCCAAAAGCTGTTGTGGGCAGCGTTTATACCCTCCATCCTATTGCATCTGGGCTAGCCAACTTCCTACCGCTAGACCTCCATGTGCCAAAAGCCATAGGAAATACAATACCCTCCTCGGCCTCCAGTTGTCCCATAGGTGGCGCCAGAAAATCCAATGGAAGGCATCCATGATGTTGTGCTCCGCCCAGTATTTGTTGCGTGAAGGCGCCCAGTCTATATCCTCCTGCATCAGTACATGTTTGTGAATCCTGGCTGTGTACTCCAAGAACCTTAGTGGCTTCTTGGCGACTGCAGTGGCCAGCCATAGCCACTCTCCAAGGTCCCACTCCAACTCATCAAGTTGTCTGCACTCCCATATCCAGAGGAGATGCCACTCCATGAGCTCCTCTCAGAACACAAAAGGGTCGAGACGCTAGGTCTTCCACTGAAAACCAACCACATGAATCCTCCTTTAAGGAAGGACAACGATCTCCTTATCCTACTACCCTTTGTCAAGGACCAAACGATCCCCATCTTGCACGGTGAAGAAAATCGTGTAGGGAGCGCCGCCCACTCTACCTATCACCTGTAGGGGGATACTTGCCGGTGAGAATCTAGTGGCCCACACCTCGCCAGGCTCCATTGGCTCTTGGATCGGGGGATCAAGCTACTCCTGAGGTATTGCTGCGTCAATCTCCCTTCCCCTCAGCTCACCTCCTCGCTGACAACGTGGTGCCTGCTGTAACACCTCCTGATCCACTATCCTGTACACCTCCCGCCACGTCTTGATAGTACGAGAAGGGCCAACCTCCCAACAAGCCCACTGGATGTGGGGGCGCTCGCTAATCTGTATCTTGTCTCGATCTTCGTATTTCAGACCAATCTCTCCAGCCAAAACTCCCCCCTCTTGCCACCTATGAGAACCCTACTGGCAGCCGATGTGTAAAGTGTAGAGATCTCGCGGATCCATGGCTGGGGGAAGCCTAACCTCACCATGGTGCCCTCATAAGAAGTCCAAGTTAACCGTATCATAGGCTTTCTTGAAGTCCAGGAGAAGTACAGCCAATCCCTGACCATTGTGCTGGGCCCACTTAGTCGCCTCAAAGAAGGTGAAGACATTGTCTAGGATGCTCCTATCCTGGATAAAACTTGTCTGTGTCACGAATGATGTCTGGAAGCATGGGGCGGAGTCGCGTACTGATCATCTTGGCTAGTGCCTTACAGGTCATTGACAACAGGGTGATCGGTCTCCACTGGGATAGCTCCAACCGGTCTCCCCCTTTGGGGAGGAGACTAATAAGACCTACCGACATACTCCATGGCATCCATCCTGAGCTGAAAATCTCTTGAAAGGCTAGTAGTAGGGGTCCTTTACTACCTCCTAGTAGGTAGTGAAGAAGTCCTTAGAAAGACCATCCTCTCCCGGGCATTTCTGCCCATCCTGTGTATGGAAAGCCGCCTCTAATTCCTTCTCTATGAAGGGGTCTAGGAGGGAGGCGTCCCACCTCCTTTGTGATGAGGGACGGGATGTGGTCCCAGACCTGCTGTCTACAGCACTATCCTTTGGCTGAGACAACCTCCTGTTGGAAAAGGTTTCTGTAGTAGTCAGTGGCAATCTCCATCACCTCATTTGGGCTAGAGTGAATCCTCCCATACTGATCTTGGAGGCTGCGAATCTGATCTCTTGAGGTGCAAGGCTGATGCACCTGGAAAAACTCCTCGTATATCGTGTCCCCCTTCCATGCCCAAAAGGCTGTTGAGGTATAGAAGGAAAACTCCGAGCGCTTGTTCTTGAGACCGGCGAGGGCTGCCCGTGTGCACACCTCTTGTGCGTGGAGAGTGGGATATCCTGGTGCTTCATGGAGTAGTCTTTGCGTGGCTGCTAGGTCTCGCCAGAGTGCTCTCTCCTCCTCCCAGCTCTACTGCTTGGCCTGTAGGGCTGCCTCTTGGTAGATCCTGCTCGGCTTGGCTAGGACCTCTGCAACCTCCTCTGCGATCCAGTCCCTCCTGTCCCACTCCCTAGTCCAGAGCTGCTCAATCTGCCTCCTCACCTCCTCCCTCTTGTAGATCGTGTCAGGGATCTGACAGTATCGTGTGTCCAGGGCTAAAACTGGAGCATCAAGTTTCAGGAGAACTGGGCCGTGATCAGACAAAGTGGTGTTGGCCAACTGCCCTACTTAGCCTCCGTAAGAGCACCCCTACTCTCCCACATAGAACATCTATCCAGCCGCTCCAGCAAAACTCTGCCCAGCCGCCTGTATCCTCACCAACGACCTCTCTCTCCTGTGGAAAGCTGGGTCCCTTTAAGCATCATGTGCTCCTATTGCGAGGAGGAAGACCTCCCATGCCTCCTGCTCCTCCCCTGCCATACCCTAGTAATTTTTGCCTCTGCTTATTGGTCCTCTAAGGCCTCTAGGTTATTGAAGTCTCCTCCAACAATCCAGGGCTCCATCTCTAGGAGTCCTATTGCGATCTCCAACCAGAACCTGTTGCATGTCCTAATCTCAGTAGGGGCATAAACATTGAGGACTCCAAGTCACGAGTCCCCAATATCCAATCTGATCCATAGGACCCTCCCTGCCACAATCGTCCCATGGCCACGTACACAGGCGGTGAGGCTTGGGGCAATAGAGGTGCATACGCCTCCACTCCTACCGTGGGCACCGATGGCGTACTCCTAGTAGGTGTGTGAACTGCCTGGGAGTGCCTTCCGTTACCCGATGGGCTTGGGTGGGGATGAGCTTGTGCTTATGTAGAAGTAAGATGTAAATCCGTTTGGCAAGGGTAGGTTGCAATTCCTGCCAAACAATCAACTTCCTAGAACCACGTGCTCCACTGTAGTGGAGCCTATTCACATTCCAGGATGCAAGATGTAGACTCATAGGGAAACCTGTGACTGACCGAATAGGCATCTGTTCGGTGTGGAAGCTGCTGATGAAGAAGAAGAGCGATGGGGCATGTGAATATGCTTTGCCGCAGGCATGGACGGTGAACTCCATTTCCAAAGCATAGAGTTGTCCGCGAATTGCAAATAATAGACTCCCAAAGTACAATGTTTGCTCTCCAACACAATGCGGAAAACTGTAATTACAACAATGCTCAAATAAAGACAATAGTATATGTCAATCCAATTACAAATAGCTAAGGAAGAAAGCTCCCATTGCTAGAGATATCCGAGTAGCAATTGGGATATAAAGAATGCAACTAGCAATGAGTAAGCATAGACCATCGATACCAAAGACTAACTCAAATAACTCCCGCTGAAGCAAATCCGAATGCCAAATGAGCAATACAAGCTCAGGACATTAAGTGCACAACCATTTGGAATCCAAGATACATCTGGGAGCATGAAACCCAAGTAAGTTTTCAAACTTGTAATGTCAATGCCTAAAGCAATTGAAGCATGAATCCAAAGCTCCAAAGCATCCAATGTAGCTCAAATCTGAGTGGTAAAGCTATCCATAATCATATCAAGGTCGAAGTATCAATTCTAGACATCAATGCATGTAAGTGGCATATCTGAATAGTATCAAGCCTTCATAGGTGCAAAGTTATTGTTAATAGCTTGGTGCTCAAACTATTATTACAGCAATGAAATTCTGCAAAACTGAGCTAATCAAGCTCTAACCGATCCAAATAGCATCCCAAAGCATAATCATAACATCTAGGCACCAAAGCAGCATCATTGAGGCATTAGACATGCATAATGGAGCTCTCATTGTTTGTTGTCCAAACCATAACTGTTCTGTTTTATATGAAAGAGAGAACTGAAAACTGCACAGAATCAACTCTACATGTGCTCAGATCTATAGTTTCCGTCATGATCTTTGTTTCTAGCTATATAACACCTAAATCCTATATCATATGCAAAAGTTATGGCCAAAATACGAAAGTGCTATCAGGCTACCATAGCTGTCATTGTATCCACTCAAAATGGATAGAATGGCTGCTCCTTAGCTCAATAAGCACTCAACAAGGCTCAACTTGGCCCCGGTAAGCATTTTGACAAGTTGGGAGAAGAGAAGAATCGATGCATACCTTGGGAGGAAAAAACAATAGCTGCCATGAAACCTTGAGTTGAAGCTTTGAATTCGGGCTGAGCAAAGGAGAAAGAAGCTCATTGAATGGTTGGCTCTAATGCTAGTTAAAAGATAGAGCTCTAGTGGAAGCACACAAGCGGAAGCAAGAGCCATAGCAGATGGAGAGAGAGAGAGAGAGAGAGAGAGAGAGAGAGACAGAGAGAGAGAGAATGTGGGAATTCCAATAGTTACAATGTGTGATGAGCCTCCCTTATCCAATAGTCAGGAAGTGTGATGGTCCGACCCTCGGAATCCCGTGCGGGGCACTCCCACGATCCTGTCCAAGCTCCCGATGAGCACTAGACCGGTGGCGCTCCATTGCGACTTCACCAACTCAACACGACGTGGAATGCGTCACGGAACTCAAAGAATGTACACTAGCTTGCAAAATGGCCCATTTTGAGGCAAAAGATCATATTAACAACTAGGAAGCATGTACAAGGTAAGACGGAGGCACAACAAAGGACCATGTAACGGGTGAGGGTGGAGCTATCAAGGCGCATCTAACACGACTTGATACTGTAGGATTAGGGAGCTAGAGAGTATGATAGGCTTTCCCTTATTCAATAGTCACTGAAAGAATAAAGAATAAAGTGATAGTGATGGGTGCCAACCAGATGTAGTGTACAGGTGGAGTGGTCATACTATGTAAAGTAAATATAGAGTGGCCTAGACACAGGCGCCTTTATTCCCAATACCCAGCTCGTTTGCTCGTGGAAGTTGATTCTTCAAAGGATCAAGTGGCACCTTGCAAAGGATCATTTGGCCACTAACTCTTTTAGATGCAATCGTTGGGAGTTTCCAAGCTTATTTTGTGGGATGGGAAGCAAGAGCTCGCCCTAAATTTAATCGGCATAGCATGACCAAGCTTATCTTTGGTTTTTGATGCCACTCTAGTGACTTGCTAGGGGTTGATGTCTTTCCACACTACCATGAGGCTTTTTTCCATTCCTTGAGGTTATAGGGACTTGTGGGACCACCTTTCAATGACACCTCACCCTAGAGAGCCCTTCCTTGCCCTTGTTCCTAATCGACCCTAGTAGGATTGGGACCTTGTAGGTCCACTCCAATTGGAAAAGACTTCAGCTAATCAAGTATACCATCTTATGATTTAGAATCACCATTGGATGGTCACTAAGCCAATACTATATGGGGTGTGCACAAATCTTGGCATTGGTGGAAAATGACTATCATGGAGGGTTGGTTCAATAAGACCGTACAAAAGTAAAGTCTTGCTTTGGTGTGTCATGGTTGGCAGGCTACCTCTTGCTATAGCACTCACAAAACACATCTTGAATGGTGCTTGTTTTTTCTACCTCACCATTGGAGAAGCTTCTTGCCACCATTTTCTTTTGCACCCTTTGGCATGGAAAATCTAGTCTCTGTTATTTGCTATTTGGTGGATAATTTAAAGGTCTTCCACATTGGCAGCTTGACCTTATTCAGCACATTGATCTCCTTTCCAAGGAGGGCTTGGTCCTTTGGCATCCAACAATCTCTACTATGTCTTTGCCATGACTTTTGTACTCTTTTAGTTATTTGGTCTTTTGTAAACCAAGGTTATGCATGATGGCCTAGAGCCATCTTGCATCTTTTAATCATGTAAACTTGTACTTTTGTAATTAATATAATTACTGGTAGAGAGAGAGAGAGAGAGAGAGAGAGAGAGAGAGAGAGAGAGAGAGAGAGTAGATGAGAGATGCCGTCGCGAGAGAGGATGCCGTCGCCTGTGCGTCTGGCCCTAATGCCGCCCGTCTGACTTGTGTGTCACCTTTTTTCCTGTCGTGAGGATCTGCGTTGACTGTTAGATCGCGCCGGGACTGGCAACGCGGACCTTCTGCCCCTCGTCGCCTGACTGGGTTGTAGCAGCGCCTGACAGCCACTCAGCAAGGGAGAAAGCGGGGGCGACAGCTTGGCGCCCCCCACCTGACTTGTTTCGAGATTGCACTGCCCTGGGGCGCGAGCCTGTTGACAGGACACAGAGCCAGAGGTGCCAATCCTTCTGCAGACCGGCAAGTTCGTCAGCAACTGTTAGGTAAATTAGGGCAGACCCGCGCAGAACAAGGTAGCAGACACGAGCGGCAGTGCTGACTGCTCGTGCAGGTCAGCTTTGGGACTGGGATTGGCATCCGTTGGGTGCAGACCCATACCATACAATCTGTCCAAGCGACTGTGGGCTGTGGGCTGTGGGGAGTGCTGGACCCGACTTTGGGATTGTGCTTCTTCTTGCAGGCTGTTGTGCATAGCTTGGAAAGAGAGAGAGAGAGAGGCCTGTGCTGGCCTGCGCCGTTTCTATCTCCCGTGAGCTCCTGCCTCGACATCTGACCGGCACAAGTAGTGATACACCATGGCTGGTCTGGATATGGCTTTTATAGACCAAACGGTGGCAGCTCTTGGTCCGGATTTTGATACAGAGGAACCAGAGTATATGGTTCCTTGCACAGAGGAGATGCCCCTTGGTCCTGACTTCTAGCCTGTAGGCAAACGCACCAAGCATACTTTGGAAGAGATCATGGATCCTCAAGAACGCTCTTATGCTCAAGTTGCCTCAGATTCAGTGGATTCTCAAGATGTTGATTGGGAGCATTTGCTGGAGTTTGCCAACACTCTGCTTGGCGATTATGTTCAACATAATCATGAAGCGTTTTCTGACTTTGCAACTGAAGATGTTCTGGAAGCCATTGTGGACCCGAAAAATGTTTTGCGCTCATTTTCGGTGTTTTATGAACGTGCTGTTATACTCTTCTTCACTGGTAAGCTCCCAGTGCTTTCCTGTATTCGCGAGTGGCTGCACAGTTTGCTACAAGGGGAATGTGTTGAAGAGATTTTTGTTGGGCCCCGAGGCTTTTATGAGGTTGTTCTTTGATCGCCGTTTGGTCCATGTTGTGCCATGGCGCCCAATGGTAGATTTTTAGCGTCTGCTTCAAAGTGAATGCCCAGTGTGGGTTGAAGTGGAAAATTGTCCGGCTGTCTATTGGCCACTGTTAAAGGATTCCATGGCCGTGGTGGGCACTGTTCTGGTCCCCTCGAGCCTCAGGGCTGTGAATCGTAACCGTTTGTGTATGTTATGGGACATTGCTAGGAAAAGGCTTGCTTGGTTACGTCTTAATTGCTCTGGCATGCATCCTTTGCACTTTCGCTTGAAATGGGGTAGCTTTGTCGGGCATTGCTTTTCGTGTGGAAAATTGGGGCATTTTATGGCTGAATGCCCAGAGAAGCAACTGACTTCAGATACTGAGCATGTCGTGTTGCCCATGGAAGATATGGTGCTTGATGCTTCGTCGCAGGATACAACCCAGCCACCTAAAGTTGTGGATAAAGGTAAACAACCTGTTTCGGGTTTAGATTTCCGTGGCAATGACTGGGTAGATGTATGTGCAAAAAAAGGTAAAAGGTTTGATGTTGGTATGGCAGATATTGTTCCTACTGCTTCCCAAGCTTCCATGCGCACTTATATGCGCAGGAAAGAAATGTTGTCTTTAGAGCACACTGCTCATGCTATGGTTTCTCCTGCTCCCCGTAATCAGCCTGCTAGGAAAGTATATACGGACGGTCCAAAGGGTCCACCTGCTAAGTTGGCTTTTGATACTAGAGGTAACGTGATTACACCATGGGATCGTCGTTATCCCCGTTCCATCCCCAAGACAATGGATATACCATCCACCTCCAAATTTGGCCGTCAGAACTCTTTTGCCGTGTTAGCTGATTTTTTGGATGAGGAAGTCCTTGACATTCTAGCAGAAAAGGTTAAATCGAGGCAAGCTGTGCCTCATACCTAGTCTTCTTTTTGAATACACATGAAGATAGCCACGTGGAATGTGCGAGGCATTTGTTCTCGCCATAAGCAACATGCCATGTGGACTGCATTGCATGAGAATCAGTGGGATGTCTTGTGTGCTGTTGAGCACAAGAGTCATGGTGAAGCAGGAAAAGTTGTGGATTGCCATGGCTTTCGCCTGTTTTATGCGGGGACACATGCCATGCATTATTTTGGTGTACTTATGATTGTACATGAGAAATATCAGCCTGTTCTTCTTAAAAATTATGTACATGAGAAAAATTATGTACATGGCCGTTTTGTGGCGATTGAAGTTTTATTTGAAGGAGAGATCTTATGGTTACTTGGCCTTTATGCTCCGAATGATCCTTTTGTCAAGATTGTGGGAGAGAAGGAAGGAGTCTCACTTGAAGCTTTCTTGCTTGCACAATGGGGGAATACACACAAGGGTGGAGGCTGAAAACAGTTTTCCTCTTCTTAGTTGTGTAAGCCAAAAGAACTCTCTTACAAAGAAATAGAAGAACCCTATATATGGGTCTCAAACCAAACTCAACTAACTAAGGTGGCATACTAACTGAGCCACGAACTAGAGTAGATAAGGATAGCTATCATGTAGCTATTATTCATAGGTGGTATACCAACCACTTCTGCAACTGACAAGTCGGTGACATAAATACACAACGGTCACCCTGGCGTATCACAAGTGGAGCTCGATATCTCAACACTCCCCCTCGAGCTCAATCCCAATTCCTGCACACCAAGCAGGTCTTTGAACTTGCGCAGCTTCTCTGCGCCCAATGCCTTCGTGAATATGTCAACTACCTCATCCTCTGTGCTGAC
Source organism: Lygodium microphyllum (assembly GCF_053477565.2). Taxonomy (NCBI): domain Eukaryota; kingdom Viridiplantae; phylum Streptophyta; class Polypodiopsida; order Schizaeales; family Lygodiaceae; genus Lygodium; species Lygodium microphyllum. The sequence continues at coordinate 105,601,542 of NC_141159.1, read as the reverse complement.
ATAAACTAGATCAATAAGACCTAGTAAAACCCTCTCCCGCACATAGTGATAATGCACCTCAATGTGCTTTGTTCTAGCATGATAGATTGGGTTATTTGCCAAGTGTATACTACTCATGTTGTCACAATAAATGACAACTGGTCCATCTGTAGGCTGATGCATATCATAAAGTAGCTTATATAACCAAGCTATCTCACATGCAGCCATTGCTGCACCCCTGTACTCGGCCTCTGTGCTCGACAAGGCAACTGTAGGCTGTTTCTTGCTGCTCCAAGTGACTGCAGCACTCCCAAAAGATAACACATATCCACTGGTAGATCGTCTATCAGAAATACTACCAGCCCAATCAGCATCAGTGTATCCATGCAACTGTATCTGAACCCGAGTCTCATAAAATAGTCCATACTGTAATGTGGACTTCACATACCTGAGTATGCGTCTAGCCGCATCCAAATGTGGTTTCCTTGGAGCCTGCATAAACTGACTTACCAATCTAACAGCATAGCTCAAATCTGGCCTGGTAATAGTCATATAAATCAAGCTTCCTACTATGCGTCTGTACATAGTAGGGTCTTCCAGAATCTCACCTGCATCTGCGCTCAGCTTCACATTCTGCTCCAAAGGAACTGAAATAGGCTTACAGCCTGTCATTCCATATTTGGACAGCATGTCCAATCCATATTGCCTCTGCAAGAACTGTATCCCACTTGGTGATCTAATCACCTCAATGCCCAAGAAATAACGCAGCTCTTCCAAATCCTTCATCTCAAACTTTTGCTTCAATAGCATTTTCACATGAAGGATATCTTCATCACTGTCACTTGTCATAATCAAATCATCAACATAAATGACAAGCAACATAATACATTTCTCTGTTTTTCTCACATAAAGTGAGAAATCTGCCTTGGAAATCTGAAAGCCAATAGTGACAAGATACTGTCCTATCTTGTCAGACCATGCTCTAGGTACTTGCTTCAAGCCATACAAGGCTTTCTTCAACCTGCAAACAAACTCAGGATGAACAACATGCACATAACCTGGTGGCTGCTCCATATAGACCTCTTCTTGCAAATCACCATGCAAGAAGGCATTCTTTACATCCATCTGATGTAAAGACCATCCCTTTGATGCAGCCATAGCAATGACTGCTCTTACGGTTGCCATCCTTGCAACCGGACTGAATGTTTCTTCATAGTCAATGCCATATGTTTGTGCATACCCCTTGACTACTAATCTTGCCTTGTATCTGTTCACAGAACCATCTGCATTGTGCTTCACCTTATAAACCCACTTACAGCCAATTGCATTTTTACCTTTAGGCAAAGGTACCAATTCCCATGTAGCATTTGCTTCCAAGGCATCCATTTCTTCATCCATGGCTTTCTTCCATTTTTCTTTTCCCATGGCTTGCTCAAAAGAAGTGGGTTCTAGTTCCTGTATCACTTTGACCATATATGCATAGTGAATGGCTGTAAATCCATCATATTTAAGCCTATCCACAGGATACCTAGCTCTCGTAGACTTGCGCAAAGTAGGTTCACTCCCAGGTGCTCTCAAAACATCCCTGGTCTTCCTTACTCCAGGTGTAACAATAGAAGGAATACCCAACTCATCATCAATTCTCTGTTTTGAGCCATTGGATTTACCATCCACATAAGAGTGACCTGCATTCACATCAAACATGGGCTGATCAACCTTCTCTTTTCCTTTTCGTGATACCTGCATACCACTATCTGCATTACTTTGAGAAGCTTCTCCTGATCTCAATCTGCCTGTCCATGGCGAAGAATGTGAACCACTGCTAGAGGACGCTCCAGGTCCACTAATACTTTGTGACTGCTGCTGTGAATTCTGTGCAGCATTACCATTTTATGCATCTACATCATCAATCACATTTACTGGTTTATACCAGCTACTCATCTCATAAAAAACATCTCTGCTCACTGTAAACTTACGAGTAGAAGGGTTATAGCATCTATACCCTTTTTGTTGCAGAGAGTAACCAATAAAGATGCACTTCTCAGCTTTTGGATCCAACTTGGATCTCAACTCATCTGACACATGTACATAGGCAATGCAACAAAAAATTTTCAAATGAGAAATATCTGGTTTCCTACCAGTATACTTCTCCTCTGAAGTCATTCCATGTATTGCTGCAGTGGGAGTCCTGTTCATTATGTAGACTGCTGTAGCAACTGCTTCAGCCCAATAAAAATCTGGCAAGTCTTTTTCATTGAGCATGGCACGAGATACCTCTCCAATATGCCTGTTTTTCCTTTCTGCAATTCCATTTTGTTGTGGGGTATGACTGCATGAATATTGCTGCTTTATGCCATGCTCCTGCAGGAACCTTGCAAACTCATTTGAGAGGTATTCTCCCCCTCCATCTGACCTTAGGCATTTTATTTGCAGGCCTGTTTCTTTTTCAACCATAGCTTTAAGGGTTTTGAAATGCCCAAAAACTTCACTTTTTTTTTTCATAAAATACACCCAAACTTTTCTGCTATAGTCATAAATAAAAGTGACAAAATAATGATAGCCTCCAAGAGATGCAGCTTTAGTAGTCCACACATCAGAGTGGATTAATTTCAATGGCTTCTCACTCTCTTGAACATGTCTAGGAAATGGTTTCCTTGCCTGTTTTCCAAACTGATAGGCTTCACATACCTTATGCATTTCTGCAACCTTGAATTTTGGCAATCCTGCAACAATGTTTTGGGCCTGCATCGATTTAAGTCGCTGTACATTAACATGACCAATGCGTTTATGCCAGATATCAATATCTGCAACTACACCGGTCCCATGTGCAAACATTGCTGCACTCAATTCAGGCTTGTCTGCATCCAATGTAAACATTCTGCCATTCTTCTTTCCTTTTGCTATTAAGCGACCTTTATTTTTCATATCCTCAACAAAGCATCCATGAGGATTAAATCTGACCTGCAAGCCTTGCTTAACCATTTGACCAACAGAAACCAGATTCTTGGTGATATTTGGGACATGAAATACATCGGACATGTATTTCTTTTTCCCATCCTGCATAGACAAATGAATTTTTCCAATCTGCACAATAGGATGTGCAGAATCATCACCAGTCTCCACAAATCCTGGTTTTTCCATTTTTCTTGCATCCTCCATTCATTCTGCATGACTTGTCATGTGGTTTGATGCACCTGAGTCAACATACCATACATCGTTGCTTTCTTCTGCACTTGTCATAGAATTATTCATGTGCTGCACCATAAACAAATGCTCATTTTTGTCATCACCCTGTCTACTAGAAGATGCATAATTCCCTTGTTGCAGTTTTCCATTCATGATGTCATTCTGCTTTTTATAGTAGTCTTTAGCCATATGACCCATTTTACCACAGTAGTAGCATTCAACATTACTGTTTGCATTTTGGCCTCTTTGCCATCCACCACGACCTCTTTGGCTCCCCCTGCCTCTAGAGTTACCACGTCCTCCTCCATAGGACTGGTTTTCTTGAGTTTGCTGCATATTCTGATTTCTACCACGGCCTCCAAATCGGCCTCCTCTACCTCTTCCAGCATTTGAGTAGAAGACAGCTTCTTTTGAAGTTTCTCCTGAAGAAGATGCACCACCATTTCTCTGCTCCTCAGAAATTAGAAGAGCAATCAACTCCTCAAAGTCAGGAAATCTTTCACGAACTGAAATGGATGTCCGAAACTGTGCATAATCCTTTTCTAGACCATTCAAGGTCACAGAAACTAAATCATATTCTTCCACTGGCGACCCAATGGAAGCAAGTGCATCTGCAATCTTCTTCACCTTCATGTGGTAGTCATTGATGCTCATATTTTCTCTCTGCACATTATGCAACTCTTGCTTGAGCTGCATTTTCCTGGCTTGCGTATTTGTGCTATACATTTTTGACAAAGTATTCCATGTCTCCTTTGGAGTACTTGCATCTTGAATATGCACAATCATAGAGTCTGAAATGCTGATAGACAGCCAGTACATAACTTTCCTGGCTCTCTCATGCCATGCTTTAAATGCCTGCATTTGCTATTGATTGGGAACATCAGGAAGAACTGGTTCTTCTTCATTTCCTGCAACAAATTCCCAATATCCTTTTCCCATAAGGAAATTCGTCATTCTAAACTTCCATGCTTGGAAGTTGTTCTTGTCAAGCTTTTCAGTGACAATCTGTGAAAGAGAATCAGATGCCATTACAGAACACTGCAAAAAATTCTGTCACTGCAAAAAACACAGCTTTACCCTCATAAGGGAAAATCTGCAAAACTGGCGAAAGTGGTATTTGACCACACAGTCACTTCCTAGTGATGATTTTGCATCAACAGGCAACATGGATGATTCTATAACTCCCAATGTCTCTGCGCACAAGCATACGATGCAATTTCTACAGTAGCTTTTTACCAACCTGTAGAACAGTGGCTGCACAGCATAAAACTGGGCATTTTTTTGAGTGCGTGCAGAAAACTTCCGCCTCCAAAACAGGCCCCGAAATGGCCCCAAATAAAAAAGACAAGGTCGCCGAGGGCTAAAGCCCCTACACGCAGCATATACTGCCCTCTTGCTTCACCGCGAAGGGCATCTCAACCTGAGACAATGCACTCCTGCACTTTCCGGCTGTGCTACCTACAGAGATCTGCTCCCAAAATAGAAAATGAAAGCAACACTGGTCCTCTTACCAGAACACCGCGAGCTTGGCTTGCTTTCTTGAGCTCCTTACCACGAACAAGGCTCTAATACCATGTCAAGATTGTGGGAGAGAAGGAAGGAGTCTCACTTGAAGCTTTCTTGCTTGCACAATGGGGGAATACACACAAGGGTGGAGGCTGAAAACAGTTTTCCTCTTCTTAGTTGTGTAAGCCAAAAGAACTCTCTTACAAAGAAATAGAAGAACCCTATATATGGGTCTCAAAACAAACTCAACTAACCAAGGTGGCATACTAACTGAGCCACGAACTAGAGTAGATAAGGATAGCTATTATGTAGCTATTATTCATGGGCGGTGTACCAACCGCGTCTGCAACTGACAAGTCGGTGATATAAATACACAACGGTCACCCTGGCGTATCACAAGTGGAGCTTGATATCTCAACATCTTTATCCCGCCGGGATCTTTGGAATACTTTGTAGTCCTCCTTGTCACTTGGCAGACGTGGTTTTTTGATGGGGGATTTTAATATGTGTGTTGCTTCTTCACAGTCCACATCAGAGCATTCGGTGATGGACGCTCCGAAAAGTTGTGTGTGGAATGCGTTTGCTCTTGCCGTACTTAAGCAAGATCTCTGGTCTTGGCTACACCCTTCTTCTACAGGGTTTATTTTCCATTCTACGTAGTATGCAACTACATCGTCGCGGTTGGACCGCATGTATATCATGCAGAATGATGATTTTCTTCTTGAGATGCTCGAAATGAAAGTGTTGCAGCAATATGCCTTGTCGGACCATTTCCCTCTACAGCTTGAGATGCTTGCACAACCCATTGCACCTTTTAAGCAGTTTCTGGATAGACTCCCTTTGCGCTTCAACTCGTCTTATTTGAAGCATTCAATCTTTTAGGGCTATATGCAGCAATTGATTGAGAGATTCCTATTGGACTTCTCCTCTAAGGGCAATGCGTCGTTTGAACGATTGCTCTCTAATATGCAGCAGGTTGCTCGGCAGTATGGAATCCATCATGCTTCTCTTTGTCGGCGGCGTCGACAAGCAGCGGAGGACTTATTGGCTTTGGTTCATTCTCTGCTGGTGGATACTCCAGATGATGAATTTCTGTTGCCATTGGCGATGCGTTTGGCTGATCTTATTAAAGAGTTTTAGTTGAAATCCTATCAGCAGGCCAAATTGCAAAATTTTACTGAGACTTTGCAAGATAGTGCTTGTTAGACTCATACGTTCTTTCGAGCTCTACATGCATCTCTTGCTCGAGAAAATATGACTAGACTCCAGGATCCAGAAGGTCAAATGGTCATTGATCCTCATACTATTGTGAACATGTGCAGGAATTATTTTCTCGACCTTCTTGGTTCTTCTCCTTCACCTTCTGATCAAGTTACTCATGCACGTTCAGTTTTCTATGATTTGGTCCGCAATCAGTTTCCACATGACATGCAAACTACTTTGGAGACAGATATTTGTGAGGCAGAGGTTATGGATGTTTTGCTACACCTGCCCAAGGATAAAAGTCTTGGTTGGGATGGTCTCACCAATAAATTCTTTGAGGTTTATGCTACTCAATTGGTGAAACCATTGACGACTATGTTTCAGCAGGTTTGGGAAATGGGGTTTATACCTTCCTCATGGAAAGAAGGTCTTATCAAACTACTTCCCAAAGTTCCTTCGCCGTCAATGTTGAAACATTGGAGACCAATTTCTTTGATGGGTTCAATGTATAAAATCTTTTCCAAAGTGATGGCGAATCGGCTCCACAAGCATCTTCCGGCCATTGTGCATCCTCTTCAATATGGTTTCACTAAGGGCCGAAACATTTTGCATAATATCTTAAATGTGCAAATGGCTATTGACTATGCAAGGCACTCTAATCAGGAAGTGGTATTGATTCAATTGGACCTGGAAAAGGCGTTTGATTATTTAGACTGGTCTTTCATTGGAGAACTTATGTCTACTATGGGTTTTGGTACTCGAATGTCCCGATTGATCTACACCATTAGTGCTGCGGCTTCTTCGCGAGTTATGCTAAATGGCGGTGTTACCGGGTCATTTGTCCTTGCACACTCTGTGCGACAGGGTTGCCCTTGGAGTCCTCTCTTCTTTGCCCTTGCGACTCATCCGGTTCTTTCGATGTTATCTTCTATGGCAGCTTCGACTCATTTGGCCGGATTGTTGCCTCCTTCTGGATAACACTTCATTAGTCAATCTTTGGCCGATGATAGTTTTATGATTTTGTGGACGGATAAGGATAATCTTCGCAAAGCATTGGATGTTTGGATGCTCTTTGGACAGGCGTCTGGTCTTCATATCAATGCTTTCAAATCAGCCATTCTCAGTTGCACGGAGTCAGATTTACAGTCATTGGGTTGGCAGGGACTGGTGGTTCCCCGTGGTTCCATTGTCAGGCATCTTGGGTACCCTTTGGGTGTTGATGTTCGGCCAAAGCAACTACTAGAGTGGCTCAGACAATTATGTTGCCAATGTTCACATATTTCTTGTCTTTACTGCCTTTGACTACTACTACTTTGAATGCTCTTACTGAGTATATTCGTTTCATGTTATGGAATAAGGACTCCTTGCATGCAGGCATTTCATGGATTTCTTGATTGCATGCATGTATCCCCAAACGCATGGGTGGTGGGGCTATTTTGGATGCCGAAACTCATATGCTGGCTCTTCGTTGGTCTCTTTTTCGTGCCATGTGCTTGGATCATCACCCGTGGGTCGTTATAGCCCGTTATTTTCTTGAGGATCATGGGCTTGTGCATGGTTATACCCAAATTCGGAGCTCCTGGTGGCATGTTCTTAATGCAGACTCTCGGTTTTCTAGTCCTTCCTCATCCCTGCTTGCTCATTTGGTATGCTTCTAGAAATTGGTCCTCCAGAAGGCTCGGTGGCATCCAACGGAGGACCGCTTACATGCAAACTCTTTTCGACTGGAATTGTTGGCAGCCTCGCGATTACTTTCCTGGGAAGGCAAACATGAGCTCAGACCAAAATTTAACCGCATGGCACGTTTGGGCTTGACTTCAGTTACGGATGCCACCCTTGCCAGTCACAATGTGTTGATATCATTTCGTACAGCCAGGAGGCTTTTCAGAATCCCTCGTGGATACTGTGATTTATGGGAACAGCTTTTGCTAGTGCTCCAAAGCAGACAACCGTTTCCTGCCCTTGCTTTGGATTGTCCTTGGTAGGATTGGGACCTTGCACGTCGCTTGAATTTGGAAAAAGCCTCAGCTAACCAGGTGTATCATCTTCTGATTAAAGATCATCAATGGCTGGTTACTAAAGCTAATACTATATGGGGATTGTGTAAATCTCAGTCATGGTGGAAGGCAACTGTGATGGAGGGCTGGTTGAACAAGACACCTTTCAAATGCAAGGTCTTTCTTTGGAGGGTCATGATTGGTGGTCTTCCTCTTGCTTCCGCCCTAGCTGTTTCTTTTGCACTACCAGTGTTGAATCGGCCCGTCATTGATTTATTTCTTGCCCTCTCGCGAAGAATATCTGGTCACTCTTGTCAGCGGTTTGGTGAGTAGTGGTTGGTTTCTCCCTAAGCCCTTTTGATTGGGTTTTTGTACGGCCCAAATACCCCACACCGGCATAGTCGCATATGAAGATCTTGTTTCACTTTCTTAGATATTGGGGCTGCTGGCACAATTGGACCACTTGGAATGCCTTTCTTTTTGATTCGGCCTCTAATGTTCCGGGACATATTGCAAGGCTTAGAGGTCTCCTGCATTGGCAGTTAGATCTCATTCGGCACTCTGACTTACTCCCTCGGGAGGATTTACTTCCCTGGCATATGGCAATTTCCTCTGCGTCTTTGCCATGACTTTTGTAACTCGATGGCTTAGAGCCATCGTGTATCTTGTAATCATATCAACTTGTACCTTTTTTTCGTAATTAATACAATTACCTTTTACGAAAAAAAAAGAGAGAGAGAGTAAAGCTTATGGTATTCAGCAAGCAGCAGCTTTTAAAGCTGAATTACAGCATTTGCAATCCTTGTTAGAACACTTTGCCACCTTGCAACAAGTCGGGGACTCCTCTAATGAGCTTTCCACTTACTCCGAATGGTTGAAATACAGAGCATAGGCTCTCCATGATCAGCAAAATGAAAAAAAAAAATTGTTGGCCCGTTTGGATGCCTTATATGATAGTAATTGCCAAGCTTATCAGTTTTATGCTAGGCTTGGCCAAAAATATGCATGTGAGAATATAGTGTGCTTGTTGGATCCACAAAATGAGACGGTTGATGAGCCTCGTTCTATCATACAAATGTGTCTCCAATATTATAAATCTTTGTTGGATCCTCAAGAAATTCTTACTGATGCTGTTCATGCTGTCTACAATTATGTTCTGGGCATGGAGTGTGACTAGGTGTAACTTGAATGGGTGGATTTTATCAAGGGAGGCAACATCACGCACAATATTCTCAATGTACAACTCAGAATTGATTATGCAAAAGCATGTGACGAGGAGGTTGTAACGATCCAACTAGATATTGAGAAGACATTTGATCATGCCACTTGGTTGTTTCTACGATACTTAATGTTTGTTATGGGATTTGGGCCTCAAATGGTATCTCTTATTGATATTATCAGCATTGATGCAATTGCGCGTATCACGCTTTATAGGGAAGTGACTTAGGAGATTGCTCTTACTCGCTCGCTTTGCCAGGGATGTCCTCTTAGTCCCTTATTGTTTGCTTTGGTGACACATCGGATGCTCTCTCTATTGGATAAGTTGGCTGTTGATGGAGAGATCGTTGGATTGATACCTCCCACTGGAGAAAAACTTTTGGATTAGTCTTTTGCTGATGATTCCTTTATGTTTTTGAGGGTCTGAAAGGTCCAACTTGGAAACGGCCATGGAGACTTGGAGGCTTTTCGGTCTTGCTTTGGGCTTTTACATCAATGTATCAATGCACAAAAATCTACTTTGATCAGTTGTACAAAGAGGGACTTGAATAACTTTGGGTGGCAGGGAAAAGGGGGTATATGTGACTATACGCCAAAATAGTTGGGTGGTGTTGCCTTGTTGGATGTGAAAATCCACATGATAGCTTTGAGGTTTGCTCTTTTATAGGCTGTATTGGTGAGCATCACCCTTGGACTAATATTGCTAGGTTTTTGATGGAGGATGTGGGTATTTCCCATGGGCAACACTACTTTCCAAGCCTCGCGATGGAATATTTTTCATTCCACCTAAAACTTCTAAATCTATTCTTCTCACCCACTTGACTGCATCATGGCAAGACTCTCTTCAACTTGCTATATGGCACCCTCTAGACTTCAGAAAGGAATTGAATTGTTTTCAGATAGAGGTGTTGGCTACTTCTAGGTTGCTTGACTGGCATAACAAGCAATTGCAAAGGGCTAAATTTAAGAGGATGGCAAGATTGGGTCTGAAGATGATCCAAGATGCTGTTATCTTGGGACGGGCGAGGGCTTATTCTTTCCACCACATTTGCTAGTACTTCCGAATTCTGAGAGGTTACAGGTTACTCTGGATGACCTTGGAGAACCGCCTTTGGAGACACTCTCCCTTGCTTGCTTCTTTACCCTTGTTGACATGGTTGGATTGGGCTTTCTAAAGTGTGGATCTCGCTGACAGGTCAAAGAATGTTGATACATTCTTCAGTCCTTGGTAAGATACCTTCCTTGGCCAGGTTGCAATCTCATCATCCTTGCCTCTTTCACTTCATGCGATGGAGTACTCTTTGGCACATCTGGCGGACTAGAAATGCCTTTATATTTGATTCGGGCTTGGGTATACGTCGCCATGTAGGACAAGTGCGAGGCTTGTTATGGCAGATTTCTATGATTTTAGCTTAGAGAGAGACACACACACAGAGAGAGAGAGAGAGAGAGAGAGAGAGAGAGAGAGAGAGAGAGAGAGAGAGAGAGAGAGAGAGAGAGTAGTTTATTATTGTCCACGGAAGGCCAAATTATGACCCATGAGACCTTTCAAGATATATAATGATTCTTCTTCCCCATGGTAGGAAAGGGTAGCTACGGTGAAAGATCGATCTATGTAGCTTGGTTCTCTCGAAAGTGTAACATGCAAGTGATGAGAGTCCCTAACGTCGATATAGGAGTGGTGGTCAGAAATTGGTGAAGTGGCCCCTGTAAAGAGATATCAAAGTCAGCGCGTATGTGTGCATATGCTGGGCATGTCATAATCATGTGCTTCTCTGATTCTACACTCTGTAGTCCACACAGCTTGCGTAACCTCGTCTCTCTTGCCTGTCCACTTCATGCACCTGTCTCAATCACTAAAGTGTGTGATCGAGTTCAAAGTCGTGCAATACTCCGTCTAAATACCACTGAGAGCGGGTTGGCTATGTATGGCTACGTGTGTGCCTCTGCTTGCATGTAGGATTCTCAACATGAAGGATAGATATGCATACTGTAATAAGCAAGTTTGCCATTTGCTTCCTTGCTTTGATGTTTTGCTTGATATGCTCGTAAGAGGTCTGATTAAAATGTGTCCATGCATATATCTTTGAATGCCATATCTAGATATCTATCCACTCCCCACCCTTTAAACCATTTTCGCATATCTAGCACCCATCTTGTTGAAAGCACTTTACTTTTCCATGTTTTCTGTAGGCATGTGTTAGCATCCCATGCCCGTTTGGGGAGCCTATTGTCATCCATTTGACATACTAGGGTGGCATATCTCAGTACTCGATGCCCACAATTATTTTTTAGGCATGGTGCGTAACCAAGTGAAGCTTGAGCGGGCAGATTTTATAGAGGCAAATATAATTGAGGAGGTCAAGTAGGTGTTGTCTCATCTACCCCATAGGAAAAGCCTTGGTTGGGATGGCTTGCCTAATAATCTGTTCTCAGGATATTTTGACTAGCTTAAGGACCCATTGGCCCAACTTACTCAGCATGTTTGGAGATCAGGTTGCATGCCTTCAAATTGAAAGATAGTAGTGCTTGGTCTACTACCGAAGTTTCTCTCCCCCCAAACTTTAAAAGTAGTGGAGGCCCATTTCTATTATGGGATCCTTGTATAAAATCGTCTCTAAGATCACCACTAATAGATTGCAATTAGTTTTCTTGCAATTGATTCACCTACAATAATATGGTCTCATTGAGGGATGAAATATCGTGCACAATATTTTGAATGTTCAATTGGGGATAGATTATGCCAAAGCCTCTAGTTAGCTGATTGTTATGATCCAATAGGATATTGAAAAGGCTTTTGACTGTGTCTCTTGGTCCTTTCTTCGACAATTAATGTCTACCATGGGTTTTGGTTCTAGAATGGCACCTCTTATAGATACTATGAGCATTGATGCAATGACGTGTATTGTGCTAAATAGGGGAGTGATGAATGAGATTGCTCTTTCTCGCACCCTTCATTAGGGATGCCCCCTTAGTCCCTTGTTGTTTGCTTTGGTGGAACTTCCAATACTCTCTTTGCTCGATAAATTGGCTATTGATGGTGAGATCATTGAATTATCTCTTCCTAGTTGAGAAAAACTTTTGGGACAGTCTCTCATTGATGATTTGTTTATATTCCTTAAGGCTGAGATGTCTAATTTGGAGAGGGCAATGACAATTTGGACCCTATTTGTTGGGTTTAAATATCAACGCACAAAAATCTACTCTGATCAGTTGTAAAGAGAGTGATTTGAATAATTTGGGTTGGCAAGGGGGCACGGTTCTTCGAGGAGAGAGAACTCAACATCTGGGTTACTCCATAGAGGTGGATGTGGATCATGCTTTGCTAGCCTGGATGTCTTCACATGTTCATGATAAGTTTATGTATTCAAAGTCCCAAATGTTCACCTTTGGATGTGTGATTGAAAGTAGCTTAAACAATCATCAACAGCATGATTTCTTATTTTTTGCCATTGCTTCCATGTTGCAATCTATCCACTTTATGCTCTAGAAGAAACAAGGAAATCGAGAGGGCCAAGTGGGGTATCCTAGTAACATGTTACAATGCCTGCAAGGTCCCAATCCTGCTAGGGATGATCAAAATCGAGGGAAGGAAAGGGAAGGGAAGGGAAGGGCTCTCTCGGCTGCATGTCATCAAAAGCGGGTCCCACAAGTCCCTAGAACTTGGAGAGATCCCAAAAACCTTCCTAGTGGTGCAAAAAGACATCAACCCCTAGCCACTCGCCAAAGTGTCATAAAAAATAGAAGATACACACAATCATGCCATCAAGGAAATTTACAATGAGCCTGTTGCTTCCCATCCCACAAAATCAGCTTGGACAATACCAACAACTCCATCTAAAAAGAGTTAGCAGCCAAACAATCCTCTGCAAGGTGCCATCAAACCTTTTGAAGAACCAACTTCCACAAGTAGACAAGCTGAGCGACCAAGAAAGAAGAGGACAAGAAAAAGGGGGCATCAATATTAAGAACCTGCCACCAAGAGCGCAACGATCATGGGAGATACCAATCTCCTCAATAAAAAATTTGGTAATATCAATCAAGGGTGACTTTGCACACATAAGGCTAATAGAACTGCCATTCTCATAGCTATCATATGAAGATTGACATCCAACAACGCAACTCCCCCAATCATTTAGGAGTAGTGACATGCTACCAAAATATCCACACCTAACCCAAATGATTGCCTTTCTTTTTCCACAACATAAAGCGAATGAGTTGCATTAATTCCAAGAGAGACTTCTTAGTCCAATGAAGCAAGGGCAAAAAATAAGAGATCATAATCATGATAGATTGGGCCACTTTGAGCTGCATATGAAGAGATCAGTCCTGAAATTTTCAATACATAACCTATCATGAACTCCGCAAGACATCCAATCAAGTAATGCTTTAGAAGCCACATCCACACCAATGAGATATCCCAAATGTTGAATAATACCACCGTTAGAAACAACAGCTCCTTCCTAGCCCAATGCGTGCAAATCAATCTCTGTACAAGAGATCAATGTAGATTTTTTAGCATTTATACGAAGGCCCAAGGCTAAATTAAACAAACGCCAAATAGCCATTGCCCAATTGACGTTGGTCTAGTCAGCCTTAAGAAACCTAAATGAATCGTCTGCCAACAATTGACCCAAAAGTTCAGAATCATTGGAAAAAGATAAACCAACAGTCTCCCCATCACTAGCCATTCTATCCAACAAAGAGAGCATCAGGTGAGTGACCAATGCAAACCATAAAGAACAAAGGGTATCCTTTATCCTTGACGCAAAGAGTGAGACAATCTTGAGATAGCAAGCTCAACACATGCAAACATTGATAATGAACCGCTTGGTTAGATGGGTCCGCATGTCTGCAATTAGCACGTCAGTGGTCATTATGATCCTCACATGGCCATTGACTTATCACTTATTATATTTGGTTTGTTGCACCTACCTACAACTGGCATAGTTATAGCGCCAGTTGATTAGTATAGTCAGTTATGCATTGTTTAACTTAGTAGGCTACTTTCCTTTATGTTGTATCTTATCTATACTTTGTATACATTGTATTGTGTGTAAAAGAAGAAGAAGAAACTGGCAAGAAAACGTTTTGGCCTCCATCTCTCTTCTTGTGTTCTTGACATAGTTACATGGAACGGGGAATGAGAACGGGAACGAGACCCCTTGGAATGGGGGAACATCCAAGGTGGGGGAATGGGAACGGGGGGAATGGCATATGTCTTAAGTTCCCCAAATATGCCCTGCATGACCAAGTTTCCCGAAAGAATGTCTCTCTAATTTCCCCAATACCCCTCAATGATCCAAATTGACCCGAAGGTCTCAAAATTGACTCGATTACCCCCATAGCTCCAAATTGCTCTGAATTGCCCCAATTATTCTAGTTTCCCTTGAAATTAGACAACATAAATGGATGATTACCTTGGAATTGAAAATAGGCTGAAATTTTATTGTGATTTGCAAGAGTTCATAATGTATCAAATTTGAACTTTGCATAGATTCCTGATTGGCTTGTGGGTTGTCTTGACACTTTGAATATTCAATATGAGAGAGAGAGAGAGAGAGAGAGAGAGAGAGAGAGAGAGAGAGAGAGAGAGATTAGTGTGTGCACATTAGGCGATGGAGATAGGTAAACATGTGGCAGAAGAAGTGTGATACAAGCAAAAATAAAAAACATGAAAAAATGTAAATTTTTGGTCAACAGGCCTGGAATGGCCATTCCAAACAAGGAATGGTAAGGGAAACGGCAAGGAACGGTAGGGAATGGCCTTGGGAACGGGAGGGAACGTTCCCTGGCCGTTTCACCTTCTCCAAGGGTCTAGATCATGTTAGGCCGTTTCTATAGGCCGGAACGGCCATTTCCTGTTTCTATGGTTCTTGAGTGGGCTTCTTCTTGTGTGTATGGTGTATGTTTCGCACACTAGCTTAAGCAAGTCTCTCCACCATACGATTTATGACATGGTATCAGAGTGGTGCCACTGAGAGAGACTGGATTTGAAGAAGAAAAAAGGATTCGAGCGAGCAAACAACGGGTAAGAAGCTCTCCCATTCTTCCAGTGTTTCTCTTGGATAGTGCCTGTGGAGGCACTACAAGCATAGCAAAGCAAAAATCTTAGATTGCTGTGAGATTTGGTGTGCGAGCAGAGCATTGTATGTTCTACAAAGAACATCCTTTAGAGCTTTTGGTCATTTGAGGCCGTTTCGGACCCCGTTTTAGACCCTCAAGGTTGCGGACAACAGTTACAAGGTATACTATAATTTCGGGGTTGTATTAATGGAATGTGGCTATACAAGTTATAGATTTTGAATCTATAGGTTCTAAGGTGTTTTTTAGAAGTAAACAAGTTTTATCTACTAATAGGTGGCAGATTTCATGTACTATTAAACAGTCGGTGAAAAAGGCTGCTTGGTGTATTGTTACACATTTATTGTGAAAGGTTGCAGAAGACTTGCTTGCTATTTTGTATCAATTTTGTAATAATGGTAGAGAACAATGAAAACCCCATCATTAAGAAGCTAGACAAGAACAATTACCCATCATGGAAGTTTCGTTTAACACACTTCCTTATTGGAAAATGTCTTTACGAGTTCGTTTCAGGTGAAGAAAAGGAACCAAAGTAAAGTAATCTTGCAACTATAGAAGAATTAAAGGCGTGGAAAGATTGAAATGCAAAAGACAAAAAGATAATGTATTGGCTATCTGCACACATTGATAATACTATGATGGGATATATCAAAAATGAAAAAACTTCACATGTAGCTTGGATAAATTTCTAGAACATATTTTCAATAAATACAAAGGCATAAAAGATTCAACTCAAGCAAGAGTTGAACACTTTGAATAAAGGAAAGATGTCTATAAATGAGTATGTTTTGAAAGTGAGAAGCATTATAGATGCCTTCGCAGCTATTGATGCAATGCCTAATGATGATAATTTGGTTTTATCTACTTTGGATGGTCTTAATAATAAAATGGCTTGAAAATCGTTTATTACTTGTGTATGTACGGAAACCGTTTCCAAATTTTGATGAGTTGGTCTCTCTCATGAGCATTGAAGAGATCAACATGCAAGGTGAATCATCTAAAATAAGTGGTGAATAGGTCTAAGCATTTTACTCGAGTTCAAGAAGAAGACGTGGCAAATCGTCTTTAAGAGGCCGTGGCATGGGACGCACTAATGATAATCAACAAAACAAATTAAATCAACAGTTTAATAAAATGTAGGTTTGAGGAGGCCATGGCAACTTTAGAGGTAGGGGGAGCTCTATAGAAAGAGATGAATGACAAAACAGAGGCTCTAGCAATTGTGATATTGTTTATTGTTATTGTGGCAAAACAAGTCATATTGCAGCCCAATGTTATGATAAGAAGGATGATATCCGCAATGGTAAATTGTAACAAGGAAACTATGCATCATCTTTACCACAAAATGAAGACAAAAATGAGTATCTAGTTGTTGTGCAACATATGATGAATGTTGTTACAAGAAAGGGAATACCTGATTACATATGGCATGTTAATTCAAGTACATCTAATCATATGGCCAGCCATGCTGAATAGTTTGGAGAGATGTAAGATTTACAAAATCTAGGTTATGTACAAACGAGTGATAATTTATGCCACCCAATTTAAAACATTGAAAAAGCTCCCTTGTCCTTACATAATAGTCAAACAAAGAGTCTCAGATATATTATGTGTCATCTATCACAAAGAATTTAGTGTCTCTTAGCCAAATGGTAGAGTAAGGGTTGCATGTTCAATTTAATGCAAAAGATTGTTTTATGTAAGACTTTAATGATAAGTACAGATTAGTCACAAAAAAAAGTAGAGTTGGTTATATACTCACTTTAGATGTTGGACTTCCTGGCTATGAATGCTGCTATGTATACAAAAGACAAAAGAGTGGTTACAAACATTGAAATATGGCACAAACATATTTGACATGCAAATGTGCAAAGGCAAAAATTAATGCAATCGAAAGGATTGGTTACAAGGTTACTTGCTTTAGAGTTGCAACATTTATAAAGTGTGTGAAGCATGTCAATTTGATAAGTAAGTAAAATAATATTTTTCACATGATAGAGATGTGAGTGTGAATATACTCAATGTTATGTATATAGATGCTTGGGGGCCTACACAAAACATCTCTCTTGGTGGCAACAAATATTTTGTCATGTTTATTGATTATTTTTTAATAAAGTTCTCTAGTGTATTTCATAAAGGAAAAGAGTGATGTGTTTGAGTGCTTCAAAACTTTCAAGACTGTTGTTGAAACAAAAATAGGCTTGCAAGTTAAGTGCTTGAGATAAGATGGAGGGGAATAGTACTTCTCTAATGAGTTTAGTGACTTCTTGAAGTCTTATAGGATAAAGAGACAGTTTACTTGCAGGTATACCCCACAACAAAACGAGACTGCAAAAAGAAAAAATAGGAATATTGCAAAAATTGCACAGGTATTGATGGCTGAAAAAAAATTTGCCAAAATATTTTTAGTCAAACTATTCATATTGCCGTTTGTATTATGAACAGAATATCCATACCTGTAATTCATAGAATGACCCTTGAAGAATGCTTTATAGGCAAAAAGTCTGATGTGCCGTACTTGAAAGTATTTGTTTGTATTACATACGTTCATGTGCCAGATAAGCTGTGGAAGAAGTTTGATCCAAAGACTGAAAATGTATTTTCATTGGATACTCTTTAAAGCAAAAATGATATCATTGTTATAACCTTGTCATAAGTGAGTTCAAAGTGAGCAAGCATATTACTTTTTATGAGATGAGCACTTGGTATGCATCTAGTGGTGATGCATCGGATAATGATCATGATCATGATAGTTATGTGCAAACAGAAAAGCAAGAATCACGAAGCCTTGGTGGACAAGAAATATCATCTGGTAGTACATCTATAATTAGCCCGAGCAACCTCACATCTTCAGCTGTATCTACAAGTGTTGCAGCTAAAGACAAAGAGAAGAATAAAGTGTTAGATGGTAATGATGTATCTGCTTGTCATTTAGGGTTTGATGGAGATTCCAATGGTTCAAAGAGTTTGGATAATGAGCTTAGTATTCCTTCAGTCAGAACACCAAGTGTATAGAGAGCACATGCTAATGTAAAGACTCCATTGAGTGATCCAATGATACATAAGTTTAGCAAGGTCAGATACCCTATTAAGAGATTTGGCCTTGAAGGTTATGCAACTCACCATTATGCTTATATGGTAAAGGTAGTTGAAGATGTTAAGCCCACTTGTTTTGAGGATGTTATTAATCACGCTCATTGGGATGGATGTTGTTGAGCCCACTTGTTTTGAGAATGTTGTTGGTCATACTCATTGGGATACAACAATGGACGAGGAGATGGTTGCATTAGAGGCTAACAAGACTTGAGATCTAGTACCATTGCCTAAGGGCAAGAAAGCTATTGGCTATAAGTGAGTCTACAAAATTAAGCATAATACAGACGGTTCTGTTAATAGGCATAAGGCTAGGCTAGTTGCAAAAAACTATACTCAAACATATTGTAAAGATTATGAAGAGACATTCAGTCCAATTGCTAGAATGGTAACTATTAGATGTGTAATTACTTTGGAAGCAACCAAAGGTTGGAGTTTGGATCAAATGGATGTAGACAATACCTTCTTGCATGGTGAATTGCAAGAAGATATGTATATGGAGTAGCCACCAAGTTATGAGGATTTACAGCATCCCACATATGTGTGTAGGTTAAAGAAAGCGCTCTATGGGCTAAAGCCAGTACCTAGAGCATGGTCTAACAAGATATCTTGTCAATATTGGATTTTATGTTTTTGATACTAATCACTAACTTTATGTGAGAAAGAGAGATGCAGGTTTGGTCATCACACTATATGGAGAACTTGATTATTGCATGTGACAGTGACAATGGGATTGCTAAAGTCAAGGACCTTTTAAAGGAGTTTGAGATAAAGAATTTAAGTAAGCTAAGGTATTTTCTTGATATTGTGGTGATTAGATGTGATGATGGTATATAGCTATCCCAAAGGCAATATGACTTGGATATGTTGTCCAAGTATGGTATGAAAGCATGTAAGCCTCTTTCAGTGCCGTTGGAGCAAAATGTGAAGTTGAGTGCTGATATTGGGGATGAGATAGAAGACCCTACTATGTCTAGGAGGATAGTAGAGTCTAATTTACATAACTATCACAAGGTCAAATTTGAGTTATATTGTTAGCCTTGTCAATCACTTCATGCATATGCCTAGAAAGCCTCATTTGGATACAATTAGATGCATATTAAGGTATGTGCAGTCCACTTTTCATTCTGGACTTTTTTATGAGACAGATGAGAATATAAAGTGTTTGGATACAAAGATGCAAATTGGGCTAGTAGGATGTTTAACAAAAGATCTGTCAATGGATTAATGTTTTCCCTTGGTAGTGCAGCAGCTACGTGGAGTAGCAAAAAGCAACCTACAGTTGTTTTATTGAGTATAAAGGCTAAGTATAGAGGTGCTACTATGGCAACACGTGAGGTGGTATGGGTACAAAAGTTATTGGGGGATTTTGATGTGCAAGGAGATGGCCCAGTAGTCATTCACTATGACAACATGAGCAACATATACTTGGCTAGAAACCTAGTGTTCCATTCTAGAATAAAACACATTGGGGTGCATTGCCATTTTGTAAGAAAGAACGTGCTTGCAAGAGAGATTGACTTGGTATATATCACAACACGCAAGATCAAATAGCTTACATTTTCACAATGGCATTGGGTGCAGAGAAGCTTCAAAAATTTCAAAGCTTACTTGGAGTTGCAGAGATACAGTTGAGCTTAAGGAGGAGAGTTGAGATGGCAAGCTCAACACGTGCAGACATTAATGATGGACCACTTGGTTAGATGGGTCCGCACGTCTACACTTAGTATGTCAGTGGTCATTATAATCCTTAGATGGCTACTAACTTATCACTTATTATATTTGGTTTGTTGCACCTACCTACAGCTAGCATAGTTATAGTGTCAATTGATTAGTATAGTCAATTATGTATTGTTTGACTTAGTAGACCACTTTTCTTTATGTTATATTTTATCTATACTTTGTGTACATTGTATTGTGTGTAAAAGAATAAGAACCAATAAGAAAACATTTTGACCTCCATCTTTCTTCTTGTATTCTTGAATGAGCTTTCTTTTGTGTGTTTAGTACAGCAACTTAAGCAAGTCTCCCCACCACACGATTCGTGATAGATAAGACAATCTCATCTATGACTCCTCCATTATGCACAACATGTACCACTGAATTCCAACTAATAGTGTCAATAAGAGGAACCGATACGAGGACCAGAGTCCATGGTGAACATCAATTGCCACATGAAAGACCAGATGACATGATCAAAAACCTTTTCAATATCTAGATGGATCATGACAACCTGCTAGCCAAAGGCTTTGGCATAATCAATCCCTATCTAAATATTAATGGGTTATCCCTTAATGAAACCATACTCACGTGGATAAATCAACTGTGAGAACACTTTTTAATTAGTGAGGGCTAAAAGGCCCAAGTCAAGATTTGTTATTTAGCACCTAAAAAAACAAAGATTATCAACTATTGGTTGCTAAGAGATTGTATAAAAATTGCTATAAACATGGGTGTAGAGTCCTCATCCTCCCAATCTATTTACTCAATTTTCTATCCTTCCTTTTTTCCAACATCACTTTGTTTTATGGAAAGAAAAGGGTCAAGAAGCTCTCTCTCTCTCTTGGAACACATATAAATTGTACCCAACCTATATACCGTTTTCTACCTACTCAATTAGTTTATCATAGCATTAGATGGTAGCTTTACTGGGACTTAAAAAGTTTCCCAAACATTTTGTATGTAACGTTTTGGTCTCATAGGCCAACTTGGCCTTTCGTAGACGTTAATATAACTTTCTTTCTATCTTTTCTTCTTCTTCTTCTTCTTCTTCTTCTCTCTCTCTCTCTCTCTCTCTCTCTCTCTCTCTCTCGTAATTCTCTCTTTTTTTCGTAATCTCGTAATTCTCTCTCTCTCTTTTTCGTAATTCTCTCTCTCTCTCTCTCTCTCTCTCTCTACTTATTTCCGTGTCCCCTGCTTACTACCGTAGAAGCTGAGAACCAAGAAACATGACTCGGTTGGAGATACTAATGAGCGCCTTTCTCAAAGTGGACAATCTGTCGCATGCAGTAAAGACAACTCAACAACCACATGTTCACCTCTCTCTACTGGCATGTTGGAGCAGCCACGTATTGGAGAAATCTTACAGAATGGGATATGGAATTTTTTGGCAACACTTCAAGCATCAATCAATGCATAAAATCAAGAAATCGCACACTTGGCTCTCAAGTGTCAAGCGTTGGAAAGCAAGAATACACAATTGGAACAGACTGTGGAGGAACAGGCCAAGAGAATCACAGACTTGGAAACGAGTATGGCGACATGCACATGCATGGAAACACCAAAAACATGGGCCGGAGTAGTAGCACATACTCCCCCAAATGGAGACATGCATGTACTTCATGCAGAGGGTGGTGATACAATGGTAGATGATGTGGATGCACGTGAACGTAAAGAAAGAGAAAAGTGGGCCCAAAACCTGGTTATTTGGGGATTGCCCAAAACAGATGATGAGATTGCACTGTCTCTTACTACGGAAGTCGCGGAATTTTTTTGTAAGCATTTTGCATGGCAGATGTACCAGTCTTTGGTGCTCGACGTATGGGCAAGAAGAAATATGATAGGAAGGCAAGAGCCACTGTATGCACTCTATTGGATGCACGTAAGAGAACTATACTTTTAGACAGTAGTCGAGTATACCTCAAGGGAACAGATTTTTATGTAAATGAGGAACGCACCCCCATGCAACAGGAGGAACGTCGAAAGCAATACAATAAGCGAAAGAAATCTAGTGATAACACTTCAAAGGATGCATAGGGATGCGCAACCCATGGGAGCTATGCGCTTGTGAAGGTGTTGTTTTGGAATTGCAGAGGGTTCCCATGGCATAAAGGGGAAAGCATTAATGACATTGTGTTCCTTGCCGAGACATGGGAGTGGGAGACATATAGAATTCCGGATATCCCAAGGTACATAATTCATAGCGCATATCAGCCACATGTAGGAAAAAGAGGGCAAGGAGGAATGATTGATGTATGTAAAGTAGACCGACATAAGCAGTACATATGGATTCTGCTCAAGCACACTACACCGATGTACATTGCAGGATGTTACATTCCACATAAGGAGTCCCCCTTTTATGCACGACATGAAGTGGATTCGCAAGAACCTTTTGAACATTTGAGTCTGGATGCATGCACATATATGCAACAAGGACATGTGATGGTCTTAGGTGATTTAAATGTGCGTATTGGATGTATGCAATTTCAGCCCATAGCGTGTGATGAGCTAGACAAGGAAGAGGTTGTGGATGTAGATGCACGTTGGTATAGACAGTCCGAGGATACAAACATTAACACTCATGGATGTGCTTTGATGGATATGGTTAATGGTTTGCACATGCCGATATTGAATGGTATGAATTGTTTCCCCGATACTAAAGGATACACGTGCTACTTAGCTAGTGGAGGTTCCAGTGTAGTAGACTATGCAATGGTACATATGAATGATTCATGCGTGATTAGAGAGTTCTGGTTAGGTAAAAAACATCCAAAATTGGATCATATTGCTTTGGGCTTGACACTTGATATTTGCCACCATGTAGGATATGCAGGAAATACAGTAGGTACTGGTGCATTTCGTATTGATGTAGACAAGAAACAAGCATATGTTGGTCACTCGGATAGTCTTATGAGCAATCTTACTAGGAGCACATGGACTAATCTGAGAGATGCAATGTTAAATACGGCTATAGAGGTTTTCGGGAAACCAACGAGCAGTCACAAAAATGTCAAAGGATTGCCATGCAAGAAATGGTTTGATGATGAATGTAAGGCTGCACGTAGAAAGCTGAAAATCCTTCCTAAGGGACAAGAACGAAGTGAGACGGAAAAACGATATAATGCTCCCACGCGTAAAAAGTGACGACGATATGCAGTGGCCAAAGAAAGTAAAGATACTAGGGAGTTTGAGAAATGTCCAAGGCAAGCATGGAGAAAATTACAAACCAAACAGTCAAGTGTTATGGGGGATTTTACAAATGCTGACATGCTATCGTATGTTACAGAACTTTACATGCATAAAGGGGTACATCCCATCAAATGTGATGCACATACGTAGTCATTTAGTGCTCTGTTCACTTTAGAAACATTGGAGGCAGCCCTCAACAAGATGGCTAATGGAAAAGCATGTGATACTTTGCAGTTGAATGCGGAGATGTTGAAATGGACAACGAAGGAGACGAGACTGTTTATGTTGCATGTGATACATCATGCTTTTGCATATGGTTTTCCCCAAGAATAGCAGGAGAATTGGATACAACCGTTGTATAAGGAAGGAGATCGCAATTTGCTCACAAACTACCGCATAATTATGGTCAGTTCAGCCAAGGCAAAGCTATTCAGCATTATCCTGGAAATGCAATTGAGTAAATGGGTAGAAAGTAATAACAAATGAGCTTATGGACAAGCAGGTTTTCGCCTTGGTCATAACACCATAGACCATTTGGTTACTTTACATGTGCTTATGGATGAGAGTTGGCTTGAGGGAGCAACCTTGTATTACTGTTTTGTGTATTTTAAGAAGGCTTTTGACACCGTACCAAGGGTTGGCTTATGGCAACGAATGCAAGAATTAGAGGTCCCAAATGATCTATGCATGGGAATTTACAGGATATATCAACGAGTGGTGTGCCGCCTCAGAGGTTGCAACGGGCTGTCACAAGTATTTGAGAGTAATATGGGAGTCAAACAAGGTTGCCCGCTCTCCCCTACATTATTTGGTTTATGCATTGATAAGCTAGAGGAAATACTTCTCATGGCTATGAATGAAGAGAAAGCCAAAAGTCTGCATATTGGTATGTTTGCCATCTTGCTCTTGCTTTATGCAGATGATGTGGTCTTCTTTACATATACTAGGGAACGTATGCAACAATTCATGGGGATTCTTGAACTGTTTTGTCAAGATAGTGGTTTGAAGGTGAATGTAACAAAAACAAAGCTAATGGTTATGCTCACCAAGCAATCAAAGACCCCACCAAAAGTACATTATGCGGGACAGTCCATAGAGATAGTATCTACTTTCAAATACTTGGGGATTGAGATACCTGTAGACCACAGATGGCATACATGTGTGGAGCGACGATTAGCGGCAGGAAAAAGCAAGTATTATCACTTTGAAAATGACTACAGTCGTACAGATACTAAATGCTGGAAAATACGTTGTATGATTTTTTATGCATATGTTTTACAGACGGTATTATATGGAGTGGAAGTGTGGGGAGGGAGCATCTCCTCATTTGCATGGAACGACATTGAGAAGCTGCAAAAAGCTTTTATTTGTTGACATTTGGGCATCAAAAGCACCACACCATATGTACTTATGCTTTTGGAAACTTGTTGTCGGCCAATTGAGGTACATAAGGCTTAGTGACCACAATGTCTTGTGTATCCAACAAGCACATAATATTCTCTTGTGCATATTTTTGGTGAAGAAGATAAAAAGATTGATGAGTTTGGCAATTATTATCATAGAAAGAATTCAAACGGGCCAATAGTTTGTATCTTCAAAAGCCAAAATGGCCGATAAGACAAAGAAATGAGTGCATCTGATCATGTCATTTGGCTTGAGATCCCCAACATTTGGGGTGTGCGGGGCTTTAGGTCCCTATTGTGGGTGTTGTTGACTGTGCAGTCAACGGTTGGGGAGAGTGGTGGAATGGTGGCAAAATGCCCATAGGGGCAGGGGGGGGCATAGTAATGGAATGGTAGGGCTAGGCTGATAGCTAGTTAGGACATGGCTGGGCAGGGCTGTCAAAATAACATGTATGCTCAATAGTCTGACGGAATGGTATGCACTCATGCCATATTAGAGAGATAGTAGGTTTTGTGGGGAAAAACATAGTGTGTATGGCAAACATTAACACAAGAAGAAACCCAGAGAAAACCCAGAAAAAGAAGCAGAACGATGAATCACTGAATAATGCTAAGTGAACTAAGTTGATACATTGGGGCTGAACCTGTGAAGATGATTGCATTGTCCTGTGTGATCAAGTGGCAGCACCTGTAGGGAATTCGCATTGAAGAGAGAGCAAAACGTTCTCCGGGCAGTAGGGTATAGAAGGTAATGTTGACGAGTGAAGGAAAGGACAACCAATTGTAGAGGGAGAGAAATACAGTCCTCAAAAGCTGTCAGAAATGAAGGATGTGCTGAAATCTATTCGAGATGATAGTTGCTATCAAGGCGACTGTTGGATAGCTAGATGGAGAAGAAAACACAAGAATATCTGACGAAGAACTCTCCGTGTAAGTGGCTGCAGACATGCAACTGCTAGGCAGCCCTTCAGGAGTGAAGAAAATACAAAAATGCAGGTACTTGATGTAGGTCTGATAAAGAGGGTCTAATCTGGTGTAGATGACTTGAAACTGCTGCAAACACAAGCTTGATTCTCCGTTTCCAAAATTTGACCGAAACTCTGAAGCTTCGGTTTTTCCTGTTCTGTTTCCCCCGTTTTCGAAACTCCCCTGTACTATGATTGAGTGACCTGGTTTCTCAACAAGGACGTGGTCAAGCGGGGGTGGCCGGGCAGGGCGAGGGCGTGGCCAGGCACGGCAAGGTTGTGGCCAGACAAGATGCGACTAGGCAAGGTAAGGGCGGGCAGGCAGGTGCCTTTGCAGATGGCGGGAGAATAGGCATGGCTGGGCTTCGTAAGGGGGGGAGGGGGGTCTGGTGGTGGAACAGGGAGGGAGGGGTGGCTGTAATGGTGGGAGGCTGGGTGGCGGTGACAAGCAGCATGGGCAGGGGTGGGGTAGCTTCAGTCACGTTGGGAGCTCTATCTTCACGTAATCTTCTTTAAGTTGAGTGGAACCACAAACATTGAAAGCAAATTTAGATTCTTTCCTTGATCCTTTGAGATCTCTGGTGGACAGAAAAACATTGAAGTTCTTATAAGATGGAGATATTTTCCTTGTGCCAATACACCTGATTGTGAAAAACAAGCATATTGCTTCTGCTGCTGTTTGTAAAAAGCTTCGAACCTTAATCTAGCACTTCAGGGTCTGGTGCAAATGTCTCTAAGTTCATAAAGCACATATAATCATTGTTGTTGTACATTTACCTTGTTTGTGTAGTAATTAACTAGAGTGGAGCTCTATTGCAAGCTTGTTTTTATCTTGGTCTCTCTTGTTGAATTTCCATGGTTGTGAAGTACTTGCAGCCAATTTCTCAGGTCTTAATGGAAATAGTGCTACTCTTGCATACAGGGTGAGAAGGATTGTGCATTTTATATGCGAACAGGAAACTGCAAGTTTGGGTCAACGTGCAAGTTCAATCATCCTCAACCTGCAGGATACAGAGCACTGGTTGCAATGTCTGGATCATCTTTGTATGCTTCAGGTTCTCAATCAGCATCTTCACCACAGCCATATCACACAGGGTTACCATCATGGTCAATTTCCAGGGGACCATTTATGACAGGATCACGGTTTCCTGTGATTGTGCCACCACAAAGCCTTGTTTCAGTGCCTGGATGGAGCACATATCAAGTAAGTCTCTGCAACTGATTGTTTTCTGCCAATTGATATTTGCTACAGACTATGTTCGTTTTTGATGCATGAGAAGTTTCCTACTAGATGCTGTCTTTGGGAAATCCATTTCCAGTTATTGAAGGGTAGATAATGAGATTTATTTACTTTAGGATATCAAAACCTTCACGAGTCCACAACAGATATACTCTTATTTAATGGAAGACTTGTTTTGCTGAAAAATGTTATAATACGTAGATAGATGTCTCAGGGTCAGACAATTTGTATACTCGAGCTGACCCTGCTACATGTGAGCATGATCTGCTGCTCAGTCACTGACCTGATGGAAACTTGACCACCACCATCAGCCAGCCATGTAGCCTTCTTCCTGTTGATAGCTAGCCACCTGCCTCCGCCTGTTGCCAGTGATGCCAGGATCTCATGCCTTTTTCCTGCTTTCCCATGATCTTAGGCCAGACCTTCCTGCTACCTGTCTGAACCTCTGTCTTCTCCGTGCCTGCTGCCGCCAGCTGCCTCCTGCCTGCTACCCAACACACTCTCCCACCAACTGTTCTGCCACATCCTCAGCCAGTTGCCTCACCCACATCCTTACTTGCATGCTGTTGCTGCCCAGGCAGCCTGTTGTGCCAGGTGCATGGCCCACTTTTCTTCACCGCCTGCTGCCGATCTTCTGTTGCCCCAGCACCACCTGCCAGCACCCAGCCTCCTCCCCTCAATGGCTTCCAAACTCCAGTAGCAAGAGAGAAGCTGGGCCTTCTCTAGGGGACTCCAGTGCAGTCCCCAGTGTTGCCATGACTGATGCTTTCCTTTAGATCAGGTTTGATTCTGATGCCTTAGAGCTGTTATCTCTGGCCTGCTGACTTAGAGCTGTTATCAGTATAAATATGATGCTTCATGGACTGATCTAAATGAAGTCCTTATTGGTACCAATGTGAGGCTTCATGGACCAACCACCAGTCAACTCCCTGAGGCTTGAAGAACATGAACAGGTAGCTTTCACAAGCACCCCTGCAACAGTTATGAAGGTAAGCCTGGTAGGGAAGGGGTGCTGTAGGGTCAGATTTTGCACTTTGGAGCAGTTCTTGTGACCAGCCCACTGGATGTTCGGATTGCAGTGGCTCTTTTTGATTGGTGGGTTGAAGGTAGGGATCATTCCATGCTTGGTGATGATACAACTATCACTATTCGCTTCTCTCATCTTGACAAGGACTTTATACCCTCAACACCCATCAGTTAGGACTATGGGCTCTAACTCATCACGCTGTTTCCTTGGGCCATGAGGATCTCCTCAATGCATGGGGGATATATGCTTTAGACGGTATACTTTGCAGGCCTCCCAAGGCAGTGTTTTACCTGCATGATGGTAGGCCACCTTGCAGTGGGACTGCCCAAAGGCACATCAGAGGAGATAGGTTGTTTGTCCTCAATCAGCCTCCTTTCAAGATGAAGCGGGTGGAGCCTTTCCTCACAAGATGAGTGAGAGAGAGTGGTAGAGGATATGATCTTCTAGACAGAAGAGGCAGCTACAAA
The DNA here is from genome assembly GCF_053477565.2 of Lygodium microphyllum. NCBI lineage: Eukaryota > Viridiplantae > Streptophyta > Polypodiopsida > Schizaeales > Lygodiaceae > Lygodium > Lygodium microphyllum. The sequence continues at coordinate 105,573,266 of NC_141159.1, read as the reverse complement.
GACAAGGAGAGAGATAGGAACATGAGCAACAGCAAGAGAGACAATAGAGAGTTGTCAAAGACCTAGGCTTGCTGCTTATAGAGATGTGGAAGTAGTAGTGCCACTGGCATCACTGGTGGTAGACAGTTGTGTTCGTATCCCCCTCTGGTAGGCCATCAACGAGTGCAGGAGTTCAACCTGCTCACCTACTTCCCCAAGCACTGATGGCCATTGTAGATACTAGCACCTTCACCATTAGTTGGAGTAGATAGCATTCCATCATCTTCTACTTATTTTCATCTAGGGACCATTCATCAAAGCTCAACTATTCCCCTTTTCATATTGCTTCTTCTCAAGATGCTTCTGAGTTGGAGGACAATTGATGAGACTAATCACCTCTCAGTTGAGGGAGGACAATCTCTCTTAGGGTACAATCGAAAGTTCAAAAGTCTCTCCATCATAGTCAAGTGTGGTGGTAGGTTCAAACAATTTATTTTCTGATTTTCTCTTTGTTGCTCCTTCTGTTACGCAAAAACTGGCCGTGAAGCCTCATATTGATACTGGTAAGGATGAATCGGAAACTCCATTTAAGTCCATGAAGCCTCATATTGATACCAATAAGGACAATTAGAAACTCCGTGATGAGAAGTGCTCCAAAAGGTACTTTTTCTTCAACTTCCTTTGAGCATGAGTTTGATGCTTCACATTCAAGATTTCAATTTTCGACCCTTCCTTTCCAACTTAATTACACATTTAGGTTTGTCTACATTACATTTAGAGCCTTCATTTAGACTCATCGTAGGGTATCAAGTTTTAGAACACATTGTTTGTTCTCTAGTCCATTCATGTGGGGCATTTGCCTCACACATTGTACCACCCCCTGGTTACTGAAACACATGGATCCACCTGCTCTATTGATAAGTCATCTCCTTTATTAAAGGAAACAAGGAGTGGAAAGAAATCACTTAGACAACTTAGATATAGTTGACCCTCCTCCTTTGATCCTAGCCATGGACTAGATGCTTTTGTCCATGACTTTTTTCCTTCATTGATTGAAAAAAGGAGTGGTAAAGATCCATCTAAAAAAAGAACTCTCTCACATTTTTTTGCCTAAGAAGAATAGATACTATACATTTTGCTAGAACTTGGCCATGTAGATGACAATTATCACTTTAAAGCCAAGGGCCTTAGACCCACGCTCAGAATCAAACATTCAATATTTAAGGGCATTCTACCCACCTAAAAATTAAATCTTATTCAAAAACCAATCTCAGCCCCATTCAACGATGGTAGTGGTAGCATTCCATGGAGGTTGAGAGGGGTTCCTCCTCAATGTGGCGGTATAGATTCTCCACCCCTTGATATTTGTGTTCATGAATGGCTTGCCACTAGTGTTGTCAATTCTGGATCTTCCCCTTAGTGCCTTACGGCTTATCTGACTTGTTTGGACATTTTCCACCATTAGCCTATATTGCTAGGATTTCTAGGTTACTCTTAGCATCCTAAGGGTAATTAGGCTACATAGGCTCTCTTGTCCCTTTAGACTACCATAGACTAAGCCTTTATCACCTTCTTTTTTGCATGTGGCGAAATTGCTAATTATATTACTTTAATAAAATTACAATGAAGTAAAAATGCTCATAGTCTAGCAGCTAGCTAGAGCTCTCTACAATTAAAAACCTACTTATATATACAAGTCTCTCAAGGCGGTCTAGGGAGGATAGGAGATAGAAGCATGGAGGAGTATAGGACCATTGAGGCTTGCCATCTTGTAGGTGAAAAACAAATCATGACCGACCCAACTGTGAAAAAACTGTCCTCAGAGCTCCCACTATTGTCGAGAGTCTCCTTGTAGCTACTCCTAGTAGCCATGGAGTGAGTGGATGACGGAGACCAAAGCTCTGCCAAGGTAGCATACATCAAGAGACTGACTGCTGAAAATCATTTGGCATCGTGCCTTCAAATTTGTCACCTTGTGAGGTTCCCAATGGGCTCCCATACTTCGATCATGATGTAGTAAGCTCCAAAACATGGTAGCTGGGCAAAGCTTCTAGGCTTACCACAACACACGAGCCAGCCTCAATGCACCTTTGCTAGTGGCAGCCTCGGCTAACTCATTACCAATAGAAGGCTCTCCATGAGATACACCCCATGGTAGACACTACTCGATGGAGTAAATGACAAGCATGATTGCATATAATTATCGATATGACAAGAGAGATATACGGAAGCACTTCTACATTGAGGGACGGATCGTTGAGAGGTAATAAGACCAATAGAGATACAATAGGAGGTAATTATTATGCGCTCTCTCATTTATCATGTCAAGCATTAAATTTTTTCCTTGATGTTGATATGTTGATAGACCCAAGGCAATGAATAGGGAGAGGAGGTGGTATCTAAAGAGGTTAATAGATCTGATGAGGCTAATAGAATCAATGATAGTGGATTTGAGGAGGGGTCTGATTGTGTATGAGACGCACTAGCTCGTTTGTGGATTATGGGAAGGATGACTTCTGTGTCTGCTTTGCAATCAGATTATTCTTGCCTCTTCCATTTCCTTAGATGGACAACTCTGTGGCATATTTGGCGTACTCGGAATCGGGCATCCATGGTCATGTGGCCCATGTTTGTGGTTTAGTGTTATGGCAGATCTCCTCTATGGTTTCAGCTAATCTGGTTCTTCCTGACATTGCTACTCCTTGGCTGGATATTGTTCGCTCCACACCAGTTGTCCTTTTTGTGTGATATTTGTGTGTTATAGTCTTGGTAGCCTTTCGTTTGTGTCTGTTTTTCTTAGCTGATTTGATGGTCTAATGTAAATATTGCTACTTAATTCAATTATCTTCACTTAGAGAGAGAGAGAGAGAGAGAGAGAGAGAGAGAGAGAGAGAGAGAGAGAGAGAGAGAGAGAGAGAGAGAGAGAGAGAGAACAACAATTTGCTTCTCGTGCTTCGATTGCTAATTTGCAGAGAGCAGATCTTGTAGATGTGATCCATAGTGAGATGGAGAGTTTTCAAGCTTGCGAAAGCTACGGATGTTAAAGGGAAATGGAAAGTGCTAACTCTGTAGTTTTCTCTTTTGTCGTTTACCATGAGACTTGCTTTATGGAATGTTAAAGGCATTTCTTCGTGCAATAAGCAGTATCGGTTGTGGGAAATTGTGTTAGCTAGTAATTGGGATGTTTTTTGTGCTATGGAGCACAAACAACATGCTTTGGCACGATCTTATGTATACAAGGATTATACAATGTTTTTTAGTGGTTTGGCTTCATAGAAATCTTGAGTTATGTTGGCCGTTAGATCTTCCCTGCAACCTTCCTTGATTTCTCAAGACTCTTGCTCGGGAAAATATTGTGCATTTGTTGGATGAGCAAGGCGTTATGGTAATTGATCTTGTTTCCATCATCCAAATGTGTGTTGATTATCATAAATCTTTGTTGGGACCACAGGAGATTCTTTTAGATGTTGTTCACTCTGCTCGTCGATACATTTGCGATTTGGTTAGCAATCAGGTTTAGCTTGAATGGGTTGATTTGATGGAAGTTGATATCACAGAGGCTGAAGTGGAGGATGTGCTGTCCCATTTACCACGAAGGAAAAGCCCTGGCTGGGATGGGCTTCCTAATGAGCCTTTTTGGGCCCATGTTGAGTAGCTTGAGAACCCATTAACTCGCTTGTGTCAGCAAGTCTAGACTTCAGGTAGGATGCCTTTAGACTGAATATTGTTGTGATTTGGTTACTACCTAAGGTTCCTTATTTGGCCTCTTTGAAACAATGGAGACCAATTTTTGGTATGGGTCCCTTGTATAAAATCTTCTCTAAAATTGTTGATGTACCCCCTTGTGCCTTTCTTGATTGGATGTCATCCTGTACACATGATCGGTTCATGTATTGGAAATCTCAAGGCTGGCCTCTTCATGTGAGACTGAAAGTTGCTCAATGCATCATGATCAATATGGTCTCATTTTTCTTGCTACTACTTCCTTGGACTAAGAAGTCTCTTTTGGAATGGGTTCAGCCTATTTGCTTTATGTTGTGGAAAAAGAAAGGGAATTGTATGGGCCAGGTGTGGGTTTTGTGGTAGCATGTGACTACTCCTAAAAGGATGGGGGGAGTAGCTTTATTGGATAAATGCTTTGGCCCAACCGATCGATGGAAAAGGGTCAGTTGTGACTTGGTGACGGGGCCTTCGTATTTCTTCTATTATGGATGCATGGAGCTTGTGTCTTCTCTCCTGAGGTTGAGTTTCGGGTTCTCCAGTTCACTCTGTCTACTTTTCTTTACTGCAGGTTCTCTTTCAGGTTGAAATCTTGGATCTTAGGGATATTCTACATCTACTTCCTTCTATACATTTCATGCTTTCATCATCTTTGTACTAAAGCGCTTGGGCAAGTGAACAATTTCCCCACGAGGGACATTGTCCAAGTGGCACCTGCTGCATGAGCATTTTTTAGCATGTAGTATTGCATCTCTTCGCTTCTCTTTCTCCATTCCTTTTTGGGCCTGAGAGGGGGTGTTGATAACCATTTCTTTAGTTCATCTCCTTCAGTTAGGGTTTTGCACTGACAGCCCCAAAAAGGGCTGGCGTCCTTATTCTGGGCACTCTATCACTGGGTGCCCACATCATTGGTGTGCCACCCTAGACTGTGCATGCCTATTTATAGGCCACCTTTTCACACATTTAAATCTCTCACTGTTCATTCTTCACCTCTCTCTTGTCATTAGACACCCCTCCACTTTATCTCCAGCCTCTCCACTGCCCCCATACCCCTTGCAGGTGGACATCAAGGTTCATGGTTGGTGGCTTCTTCCTCATCATCTCCATCACTTGGCTTGCGTTTTGGAGTCCATCTACTGGCGTCATCCACACATCTTGGCGACAACTCACACACCCTGGCGACCATCCCTATCAATTCGCGTCAATTTTCCTCCATCATTTGGGCACTCCTTGCTTGCGTTTCAGCTTCTCGAGGCCTTCTCCCAGATAGGCATCACTTCACCACAGTTGGCGTCTTCCCCAGTAGGCCCTACACCTTGCATTTTGGATCTCCAACCATCTGGCATCATCATCCACAGTTGGCGTCATCTTCTCTAGGCTTTGCACATTGCGTTTGATCATCCTGGTGGCTTTTGATTAGACCGGTGACCTCCTCCACAATTGGCGTCATCATCTGAGGCTGCTGGAGTCTGCGTTTGGCATCCTAGCTCCTACTTTGATCATCTGGCATCTGCGTTTTTTTGCAGCCCATGCTCTCCTCTTGGCATCTGAGGACAGTGCCCCGCTCCCTCTACAGCTGGTGATCACTCTCCTCCACTCAGACAGCATGAGAGGATTGCGCTTCGTTCCCTCGACAGCTGTCCTTTACCTTCAGCATACATCTTTGATATCCCTACTGCTGGAGGACTGCGTTTCGCTCCCTTCAATGTGCAGATTCCCTACTGGTGTTGCCACCTGATTCAGAGATAGGACTGCAATTATCTTCTTAGCTTTGGCTCCACTGTATCAGCTTTTCTCCTTATATAGCATGATTCAGTGCATCATCATGATGTTCTTTTGAGTTTCTTTTCTTTCTCAGTGTTGGCCATACACACTCTGTGTTTTACCTCGCAAACCCTACTGTCTCTCTGGTATGTCACTTTTCTCGACACCATCTTCATGATCCCCTTCCTTCACTCCTCTGGATTACTGTTTGATAGCTTTTTAGAGAGTTTTGCTCATGTATTGTGTTCTTTTGTTAGCCTTTTGGCTTTGTAAGAGCTATTAACATTTTGTTTGATTGGCCTCAAGGCCTTATGTATTCTGAAAAGGCTATGATTGTGCTTGGTTGACAAGAAGGCTTGATGTTAATATCTTTTAACATTAATGAGAGAGAGAGAGAGAGAGAGAGAGAGAGAGAGAGAGAGAGAGTGTGTGTTCAATAAGCAGGGATCGATGCTAGGCTTGGTGATGTTGGTGCAGCGATTCAGGAAGTCATGGAATCATATGAGGTTGAAATCAATGGAAAAACTTATCAAGTCAAGAGCATTCCAAATTTAAATGGCCATAGTATTGGACCGTATCAAATTCATGCTGGAAAATCTGTTCCTATAGTCAAGGGTGGTGAACAGACGAAAATGGAGGAAGGAGAGTTCTTTGCCATTGAGACTTTTGGATCCACTGGGAAAGGTTATGTGAGAGAAGATCTAGACTGTAGCCACTACATGAAGAACTATGATGTGGGTCATGTGCCTCTAAGATTGCCCCGTGCCAAGCAGCTATTGGCAACAATAGACAAACACTTCTCAACTTTGGCATTTTGCCGATGGTACCTGGACCGCATTGGAGAAACAAAATATTTGATGGCATTGAAGAACTTGTGTGATGCTGGCATTGTCCAGCCGTGTCCACCGTTGTGTGATGTGAAGGGAAGCTATGTTGCTCAATATGAGCACACAGTATATCTGGGACCTACTTGCAAGGAAGTTGTTTCTCGGGGAGAGGACTTTTGAATATCTGATTTTTGCATACAGTAAGGATGAATGTTACCACATGTATCTTGTCATGGTGGTCCATGTTTGAATGTACAGAAAGCAAGTAGGCTACCCGATCAACTCTATTTCACAAAGCAAAAGCTTTGTTAAAAAAACAGTAATGTATTGACATATAATCATTTTTCTTTTATATTACAAGAAATGGCTTGAAATCTTGTGTAGTAAAAAAAAAAAGAGAGAGAGAGAAATGAAATGAAATGATATATTGACATCTATAAAAGGTCCAAATGACCTATGAGACCATGAGTTACAATCATGTGTATGATGGTACAACTGTCTGGGCAAAATATGTAGCACAAAGCAAAATAAGAAAGGAAACTAACTATGGCTATGTGTAAACATAGAGCTCTATCTAGTAACAATGAGCTCCAAATGGTACAATCTCATGTGGGTATGGAGGGCCTAGCTCTAGCCCAAGCAATAATCCCCTGTATCTGTCTATGAAGGTGTTGTCGGTGTCTGTGTTGAGGCCTAGGACGTCTGGATCGGCTAGGCTGAATGGCTCGATCAATCAATATTCCTTGTCTCTGTGTGGACTGTGGCGGTGGGAGAGGCTTTCGTGTGGACTGTGGTTGTAATTGTATCGAAGTCTTCTGAGTCTCCTTTGCAAAGAAGTTTGTGAGCTGCCTTTGCGAAGGGCCTCGATGTCCTAGAGCAGCTATACTCCTGAGGCGCATGTCACGAAGCCGTCTTATCTCAAGAAGAAAGAGGCTAAGGCATTGCTGATCGGTAATACCCATGACTCTGAATAGTGGTCCAAATCCGTCTCTAAAGAGAATGGAAAAGACCACGGACCTCATAATATGCTGGGCAGCGGCATATATAATACTCCTCTGTCTCTAGCTCTAATTGGCATATTTGGCATATGTGCTCCTTTGGTGGGATGGATCTATATCTGCCGGTCTCAATCTCTAGCTGATGTGAGGAGGTACGCAACTGGCCAATAGTACATTTGATTCCATGGGAAAGGTGGGTGTCCATGTATCTCGCGTGAACAATGAATCCATCATCAGTAGTGTGAAAGAAATGCTCACGGTAGAAAGCCATCTTTGTCCCTAGCTCGTGCCCTGGCATCAGCCATGTCCGCCTGATATCCAGCTGGGTAAGATCCATCCTGATGATCTTGTGAATTTCTAACGTGCTTAGATCAAGAGATGGTGCAAACCAGGCCGACATCTGTGCATACCAACATGAAGTATCACCCTCTCTGGCAAGTTGCCTGGAGGACTCAAGGGCCAACCGTGCATATCTGTGTCTGGGTAAGTACCATAGGCTATGTATGTATGCGACCGATCCGGTGAGGGCTTCTATCACAATTGGTGTAGCTGCTAGCTCGGCTCTGATGATCTTGTGTGGCACTGAGGCCTTGCATCTGATCATCCTGGATATCATGGACACTAGGGGTTTCTCCATCGACCTCCATCCATCATAAGTGCACCCTGATTTGCTACGGTGGTCAAGACTGAGCCCCCATATCTGTACTCCATAAAGTAGTGTGGATGTGACCAGTGTATCAAAGAGTCATAGCTTGGTGCGGGGTTCTTGGAATTGCACCTATGAGTACATCCTCTCCAAACCACCTAGTGCTGTGTATCCGCACGTCAGTCTAGTGTCTGTTGCCTCTCGCATGGAAAAGGTGGGCCCTGTGAATAAGACTCCCAGGAGAATCCACATACTCAAGTTCCTCAGATCCATATGTGAATTTAGGCGCTGATCTCTTGACCCACTATGGTGTAGTATTAGATACCATCACCTTGGTTTTACCAAGGTTCACTGAAAGCCCACTGTCCCAAGTATAGGAGTGTAATGCGTCCAAGTGTCTCTGTGGACCCTCTGGAGAGACAGCTATCAATACAATGTCATCTGCATACAATAGGAGAGGTATCCAAGTGCCAGCTAGTGGTGGAGAATGGAGCTTCTCTATCTCCTTCATGTGAAATGTAATCAGCAATCCCATCAATGTATAGACCAAATAATATCGGAGAGAGGGGACATCTCTGCTTCACCCCAATGGTGGAGTAAATAGGTCCCGAAAGGTCCTCAATTATCTGGACTCTGTCCACAACTCTCTCATACAGTGCCAAAATACCCCAACTGAGCTCTTTCGGTACTCCCATGGCATGTAGTCTATGTATCAGCCTGTCTCTCGGTACTGTGTCGAAGGCTTTGCTGAAGTCCACAAAGTAGTAGTAGGTCCGTCAGCCATGGGCCTTTCCCTCCTCAATGATCGCTCTGAGTGCGAGGATGTGATCCAATGTGGAGAAGCCTCTCCTAAAGCCAGCATGTCCTTGTGCTCTAAGACCCCACATCTGTGCCACTTGCTTAACTCATGCTCAAGGATGGAAGCATATAACTTAGCCATGTATGCGCAACCATGATAGTCCGATAGTTACTGGGTAGAGTAGGGTCCCCGGACTTGAGGATGGGCACAATAGTGTTCGTGCTCCAGCTTTCTGGTAGGCCTTCACACATGGCTCTGTTAAACATGTAAGCTTGAAAACTTGCCACCAAATCTCTAGCATGGATCAAGTGCTCGGCTACTAATCCATCATGATCTTGTGCATGTCCTCTATTAAGTGTGTCAATGGCCTCTCGGACCCTACTTTTTGTAAAGAAAGTGGTGGTCTCTGGGCAAGGCTCAAGTTTGTCAGGAAGAGGTGGTTGACCCTCCACAGTATAAAGACTAGCTGCATACTCCTCTCATACAGTGGTGGACGTAATAGGTGTGGTCGGGCAATGCTCTCTGAAAAGCCTCCAAGCCTCTCGAGAGTCCTGGCTCAAGAATAACTGATATAGGTCTCGCTCCAGCTGGGCCAAGAATGTTCTCTTCTTCCACCGTGTGAGGCGTCTAAAGAGTATCTGTGCCTGTCTGTGGGTAGTGGACCCCAGTGCTATCTCTCTCTGTAGCCATGCTCTGGTCTCACGGCACTCATCATCATACTAGTTGTTCCGGGGTGTCACCTTGGTGGAGGCTCTTTGTGTGGGTCGTGATTGTGGGAAGGCTACACCTGCAGCGATGTGTAGGGCCTCACTGAACTATTGAGTCAGCTCCTGTAATGGAACGTTGGGGTTTGCATCATGTAACAATCTAAGGATCTTCACCTCGTAGGTATCCTCTGTCTCTTTGGAAAAGAGGTATCTCGGGTGTCGATGAGCTGCGTGATGGGTCTGCGTGTTAGTGAATTGGAGGTCGATGGTGAATGATAGGTAGGCATGATCCATTGCAACGCTGAGAAGACGTGGGGATATTGAGAGGTCCTGGATGTGAGATATCAGCATTGGTGGGGCAAGAACATAGTCTACAATGCTGGCACCGTGTCGGTGGGGATAACATGTGAAGGCGCCGGATAGGGGTATCTAGCCAGGCCATTGAGAATGGCCAACCTGTGTGCTGTGGGGGAATGAGTGCACGCTCTTTTGAGCTCTCCCTTTCTGTGCTTTTCTTGCCCACTCTCCAAGCGGAGACATGCGTGCCTTTCTTGATATTGATTAACGTGTATAGCACCTTGGTGTCCTCATCCACTTTTTCATGCATCTTCATGCCCGTCACCCGAACATGGAGTGTTCTCATTTTCCTTTTTTGTTCCTCCTCCAATGTGTCATTGATTATGGTTGTTGTAGGTGCGTATGCTAGGTGTTTCCCCTTCTTTGCAATTTGAATCCATTGCTTTGCTTCCTCTACTTGCTGTTGGGTTTTCTTGAGCATCTCTGCCCAAGAAACAGCCTCCTTCGTCGTCTCCTCCTTTTTTGGAGTTGTTGTACTTTTTCTTTGATGTGGGTGAGCTCCTCGGTCATGCTAGGTTGGATTTCTCCTTCCTCTAGCTTGGGGCTGAGTTGAATGCCAGTCAGTAGCTGCCAGAGAGAGAGAGAGAGAGAGAGAGAGAGAGAGAGAGAGAGAGAGAGAGAGAGATTAACGTCTACATAAGGCCAATGTGGCCTATGAGACAAAATCCAGAGTACATGCATGTCTAATGTCATCTCATCAGTGAGGTAAAGATAACATTACAAATAAGTGTGTGGCCTATGAAACAATACTGAAAATAACTATACGATGGGACTATACTAGGGTTGAACCATGTGTAGTGCTGTTCCATCGATAGAAAAGAAAAGGAAAGGAAAGGAAAGAAGAACTAGATTTGATAGAACCATGTTCAAAAGTGTGTGGAGACTATGGGCTATAGTTGATCTCAAGATCTGCACATGATCTCAGCTATGATGCGGTCCCTAGCTACTTCACTGATATGCATGGTGGCGAGTTTACGGTGTCTCATGATAATGGCTCTAATTCGATTGTGGTGTGGCCTTCTCGGATGTGGTCTTGGTAGATGGGGTCGTCATGCTCGATGAAGGGAAATGACTCTATCCAATGTGACTCCATAGTGTGGCCTGTTAGGTGTTTGGCGGGGTGGCTCTGTCTCTGCTAGGCTGGTAGTGTCAGTAGGGTCTACTCTGTAGAAGAAGTCTGTCACTGCTCTCTGTGTGTGTCCGTCTAGGTGAGCTGGCCTCTTGTCTCATAGTAGTGCAGTTTGGTGCCTCTCAAGCTCCAGTAGGAAAAGACCTAGGAGTCTCTGGTCTTGGTACTCCATGATGCGACGAAGGGGTCCAAATCCATCACAGAAGAGGCAGTGGTACTGTCCTCGCATGTCATAGTATACTGTGCATCTGCATATGTAGTGCTCCTGTGTCTCAGGCTCTCGACCACAAAGCTGGCAAGTCCTATCCTTTGCTAGGGTATTTGTCCATCTGCATGTCTCCATCTGAAGCTTGTGTGAGGAGGTGCGAATCTGTCCAATAGCAACCAGTATGCTATGGGAGAGATGGGTGTCCATGTATGCTGGCCGAATAGTGAAACCATCATTAGAGAGACACAAGAAATAACTCCTGTAGAACTCCATCCTCGATCCTAGAGGGAGTGGTGGATGGATCCATGTCCTTGTTGTCTCAATCCTCAAGATATCAGCTCTGATCACCTGGTTCAACTCTGATCGGCTGAGAGAAAGTGTAGGGTAGTCAAGGCTATAATCCAAAGGTGGAAGACGGTCAATATCCAAACCATTTAGGCTCATCCAATAGCCATAGGTGAAAACCAATAGTTCTTCTCGCCTCCTACTGCTAGTTGTCTAGATGACGTTAGTCCAATCTAGAGTATCTATGGCTTGGAAGTTCCCATAGTCTGTGCCAAAAGGTCACTGCCTTGAAGAGTGCCTCCGTAACTATAGGTGTTGGCCCTAGCTCTGCTCTGACAATGGGATGTGGGGTGGAGGGCTTACTCCTAATCATGGGTGCTATCATCATGATCAATGGCCTTTCCATGCTATCACAACTATCATAATAATCCCTCTCTACTCCAATCTAATCAGTGAGTGGGCTAAGACGCCCGTGGTACAAGCTGCAACCCCATATCTCTGCTCCATATAGTAATGTAGGTGTGACTCGGGTGTCAAACAACTAGAGTTTGGTGCGGGGCTCCTGGAACTTTATGTGAGCACATTGACTCTCGAGTGCCCCTAGTGCTGTGTATCCACGTGCCAGACGTGCCTCTGATGCTTCTCTTAACGAAAAACGTGGGCCAGAGAAGGTGACTCCCAAATAGACATTTCCTCACATGCCCTAGTATGTCTCGCCCAAATGTGAACTAGTACATAGATCTAGTCACCCATGCTGCTGAAGTATTGAAAACCATGGTTTTGGTCTTCCCAAGGTTCATTGTGAGGTCTTTATCTCTACAGAAGATATGCAAAGCATCTAGATGGCACTGCAATCCCTCCGGTGAATTTGAAATTAGAACAATATCATCTGCATACAGTAATATCGGCATCAGCACCCTTGCCAGGCTGGCTCCAGCTCCTCCTCCTTGGTCCATGTAATTAGACTCTTCATCTATGTATAGACCAAACAATGTGGGTGAAAGTGGACATTCTTGTTTCACTCCTATGGTACATGACCTGTCACTGCCTCATATAATGCATAGACACCCCGTCATATACCCTTTGGTACTCCAATGTCCTGCAATCTCTGTATGATGCGTGTATGAGGGACTATATCAAAAGCTTTGCGAAAGTCTACAAAGCAACAATAGATCATCTTGTCTCAGGTTCGACCCTCCTCAATAATGGCTCTAAGTGTGAGAATATGGTTGAGTGTGGTATATCCTCATCTTAAACTTGCTTGTCCTTGTGCTCTCTTGCCTTGCATTTCAGCCCACTCAACACTGAGTTCATGCTCCAATATAGATCCATATATCTTGGCCAAAGTATGACCGATCATGATAGTCCTGTAGTTGCTAGGAATTAGGGGATCACCACTTTTAAATAGCGGAATTATAGTATTGTCTGACCAACTCATAGGGAAACGTTCACATACTGCTCTATTGAACATATGTGCTAATATGGGTGCTAATATGTCACAAGCATGTGAGAAATGTTTTGCTACTAGTCCATCTTCATCTTGTGCCCTCCCATTTTGTAATCTATAAATTGCATCCCTAACCATTTTCCATGTGAAGAAAGACCACTGTGTTGGCCTACAAGCTTGTGGGGGCTGTATAGGTGACTGTCCTGGTAAGTCATAGAGCTGTCTCCCATAGTCAAGCCAAGCATTTGGTGATGTAATGTGTATGGGGGGACTGTCTTTCATGAAATATCTTTCATGTGCTCTTGCTATCCCGCCCCAAAAATAGTTTATCTCTGCTTCTGCTTTCGCACAATGCATTTGAATAACGCCTTTGCTTGGCAATGTGTTCGAGTGCCTAGGTCTAGTTCTCTCTGTAAGCAAGCTAAGGTGACTACACTCATCATCATATGAGCTATTTTGGGGAGCAGTAGATTGTGTGGGTCTACATCGGGGCAAGGTGTGTGGAAATGCATACATGGATGATCCATGTATGGCCTCTGCTACATCCCTTGTACATTCTTCCAATAATCTACTCAAGTCCAATGTATGTAAACTGGTCTGTAGAGAACCACTGTAGATGTGTGAGGTGTCTTCTGTAAAGTAGTATTTGGGATGTTAGGGAGGCATGGTGTTTCATGTTTCATATGTACACGAGAGAGAAAGAAAGAAAGAAAGAAAGAAAGATATATTAATGTCTACATAAGGCCAATGTGGCCTATGAGACAAGATCCAGAGTACATCCATGTCTAATGTCACCTCATCAGTAAAGTAAAGATACCATTACAAATAAGTGGGTGGCCTATGAAACAATATTGAAAATAACTATATGATGGGACTATACTAGGGTTGAACCATGTGTAGTGTTATTCCATCGATAGAACAGAAAAGGAAAGGAAAGGAGAACCAAATTTGATAGAACCATGTACAAAAGTGTGGTGGGGACTATGGGCTGTAGCTGATCTCAAGATCTGCACATGATCTCAGCTGTGATGCGGTCCCTAGCTGCTTCACTGATATGCTTGGTGGGGAGCTGCGGTGTCTCGTGATAATGGCTGTAATCCGACTATGGTGTGGCCTCCTTGGACGTGGTCCTGGTAGACGGGGTTGTCGTGCTCGACAAAGGGAAGTGGCTCTATCCAATGTGACACCACGGTGTGGCCTGTAAGGTGTCTGGCGGGGTGGCTCTGTCTCTGCTAGGTTGGTAGTGTCAGTAGGGTCGGCTCTGTAGAAGAAGTCTGTCAGTGCTCTGTGTGTGTCCCTCTGGGTGAGCTAGCCTCCTGTCTCGCAGTAGTGCAGTTCAGTGCCTCTCGAGGTCTAGGAGGAAAAGACCTAGGCATATCTGGTCCTCGTACTCCATGACGCGACAAAGGGGTCCAAATCCATTATAGAAGAGGCAGTGGTACCGTCCTCGTATGTCATAGTATACTGTGCATCTGCATATGTAGTGCTCCTTTGTCTCAGGCTCTCCACTGCAGAGCTGGCAAGTCCTATCTTCTGCTAGGGTATTTGTCCATCTGCTTGTCTCCATCTGAAGCCTGTGTGAGGAGGTGCGAATTTGTCCGATAGCAACCCGTACGCTATGGAAGAGATGGGTGTCCATATATGCTGGCCAAAACTAGAGTATCTATGGCGTGGAAGTTCCCATAGTCTGTGCCAAAAGGTCACTGCCTTGAAGAGTGCCTCCGTAACTATAGGTGTTGCCCCTAGCTCTGCTCTGACAATGGGATGTGGTGTGGAGGGCTTACTCCTAATCATGCGTGCTATCATCATGATCAATGGCCTTTCCACGCTATCGCAACCATCATAATAATCCCTCTCTATTCCAATCTGATCGGTGAGTGGGCTAAGATGCCTATGGTACAAGCTGCAACCCCATACCTTTGCTCCATATAGTAATATAGGTGTGACCAGGGTGTCAAACAACCAGAGTTTGGTGCGGGGCTCCTCGAACTGTATGTGAGCACATTGACTCTGGAGTGCCCCTAGTGCTGCATGTCCACGTGCCAAACATGCCTTTGATGCACCTCTCAACGAAAAACGTGGGCCAGAGAAGGTGGCTCCCAAATAGACATATTCCCTCACATGCTCCAGTATGTCTCTCCCAAATGTGAACTGGTACATAGATCTAGTCACCCATGCTGCTGAAGTATTGAAAACCATGGTTTTGGTCTTTCCAAGGTTCATTGTGAGGTCTTTATCTCTACAAAAGATGTGCAAAGCATCTAGATGGCACTGCAATCCCTCCGGTGAATTTGAAATGAGAACAATATCATCTGCATAAAGTAATATTGGTATTAGCACCCTTGCCAGGCTGGCTCCAGCTCCTTCCCCTCGGTCTATGTAATCAGACACTTCATCTATGTATAGACCAAACAATGTGGGTGAAAGTGGACATCGTTGTTTCACTCCTATGGTACTGTCAATCCTCTCTGATAGCCCCCCAGGTGCTCATACATGACCTGTCACTGCCTCATACAATGCATAGACACCCCATCGTATACCCTCTGGTACTTCAATGTCCTGCAATCTCTGCATGATGCGTGTACGAGGCATTGTATCAAAAGCTTTGCGAAAGTCTACAAAGCAACAATAAATCCTCTTGTCTCGGGTTGGACCCTCCTCAATAATGGCTCTAAGTGTGAGAATATGGTCCAGCGTGGTATATGCTCGTCTAAAACCTGCTTGTCCTTGTGCTCTCTTGCCTTGCATTTCTGCCCACTCACTGAGTTCATGCTCCAATATAGATTCATATATCTTGGCCAAAGTATGACCGATCATGATAGTCCTGCAGTTGCTAGGAATGAGGGGATCACCATTTTTAAATAGCAGGATTGTAGTATTGTCTGACCAACTCATAGGGAAATGTTCACATACTGCTCTATTGAACATATGTGCTAATATGGGTGCTAATATGTCACAAGCATGTGAGAAATGTTTTGCTACTAGTCCATCTTCATCCTGTGCCCTCCCATTTTGTAATCTATAAATTGCATCCCTAACCATTTTCCATGTGAAGAATGACCATTGTGTTGGCCTACAAGCTTGTGGGGGCTGCATAGGTGGCTGTCCTAGCAGGTTATACAGCTGACTCCCATAGTCAAGCCACGCATTTGGTGATGTAATCTGTATGGGGGGACTGTCTTTCATGGAACATCTTCCATGCGCTTTTGCTATCCCGCCCCAAAAATATATGATATATCTCTTCTTCTGCTTTCGCTAAGTAGTGTCGTTTCTTCTTCTGTACAAGGCGTTTGAAGAACGCCTTTGCTTGGCGATGTGTCTGAGTGCCTAGCTCCACTTCCCTCTGAAGGCGAGCTTGTGTGACTCTACACTCATCATTATACTAGCTATTTTGGGGAGTAGTAGATTGTGTGGGTCTACATCGGGGCAAGGTGTGTGGGAATGCATACATGGCTGATCCATGTATGGCCTTTGCTAAATCCCTTGTACATTCTTCCAACGATCTACTCAAGTCCAATGTATGTAAAGTGGTGTGCAGAGAACCACTGTAGATGTGTGAGGTGTCTTCTGTAAAGTAGTATTTGGGATGTTTAGGGAGGCATGGTGTTTCATGTTTCATATGTACACAAGAGAGCACAAGTGTCAAAATAGCATGATCTGCTGCTATTGCAATTGGTGTCTTAGATATCTTAAAGTTTTGGATGTCTGGTATCAATGCTGGTGAGCCTATCAAGTACTCCACAATACTTGCCTCCCCTTTGTGATTCCAACATGTCAAATTGTCAGATCTTGGGCATTATGGCAGACCATTAAAGATGGCTAGTCTATGTGCACTTCCCAAAGTCAATAGGTGTGTTCCATAGGTACTCACTTCTTTATCCTGGGCTCTCTTGCGTAGGCCTATTTCATCTATGTCGATCTCTTTGAACATGGCATTATCATGCATATAAAAGTCACTTTGTCTATCTCCCGTGCGTGCATTGAAATCTCCTACTAATAATATGTTCCCAATGCTAGCATATCTCATGATATCATCATAAAGTACATCAAAGGGAGATCCATCGCGTGTGGCATAGGTAGAATTTGCAAGAGGAAAGTAGCATATTGCGATGAATATATCCCGTGGTGTTCCTACATGTATCCTAATCCATAAATATCGTGCATCATCATCTCTTTTCATTATTTGCATTATCCCTTTGAGGTCTTCCCGGTATAGTATGGCCACACCTCCAGAACCCCTAGTGCTTCTTGGTTTTCTAGCTGCTGGACGATATGCACTTTCCCACTTGTAGCCCCGCACGTCTGGTAGTCGGCTGCCTTTACATTGGTGTGTTTTTGTGTACATTGCTATATCTATGTTTCGGAAGCTATCTTCAAAGTAACCAGCATCCAAGCATAGGGCTCCATTACAATTCCATATTGACATCTGAAGTGTCTCATAGGCCTCGTACCGTCATGAAGTCCTTTTGTCAGTGATGATGACTCGTCCATCCTTATAAACAGCCCACTTTCCCTCTTTGCAAGCCTCCAATACCTTAGGCATGTGTTCTCCGCGATGCGTTATTTGTGTTGGGGTAAGGTCCTCATCCAAATAAATCTTCTCACCCTTGAGGGCTCTCCTCTTGGAGAGGAAGGCCTTTTTTTTCTCTCCGTCTCCAAAGCGAAGAATTAAAGCCTTGGACATAGAGTCATCTTTTCCCACTCTCCAAGGATTGATGATAGGTACGTCAGAAGCCCCAATTTTGTCAGCAAGTGTCTTAGCATCTTCCTATGGGCTGCTCTTCTCCTCCCATCCTACTACCCGTACATGTAAAATCCTAGCCCGTCTCCTAGCCTCTTCTTCCGAGTTAGCATTAATTACTTCAGTTTTGTTCACTGATGTTCCCTTATTCTATTTTACTACCTCAATCCATGGGCTGGCTTCTTCTATCTGCTTCTGTGTTGTCTTTGCCACTTTTGCCCATGAGTGAACCTCCCTTTCACATGCCTTCAAAGCCTCTTTTTCTTTTTGTAATTCTTCTTGCACGTTCATTCCTTTTTTCTTAAATGTATTCAATTCTTCCCTCAGTTCTAAGATTTCAGATTTGTAGGCATCTACAACATTCAACATTTCAGTTTTCAGCGTGTGTGCATTTCGGACAGCATTTGTGCCTGTAAGTCATTCTTAATCTTTATGTGCATGTCTTGCATTTCTGCCCTCTGATTTACCATCAGTTCGGCTTTGATTTGCTCTTGTGTATCTTTCTCCAATTCTTGTCTCATAATTCGTAGTTCAGAGCGAATCATGAGATGAATTTCTTCGTATTTCTTTTCATCCATAGTGCGTGAGTTCTTTCCATGCCTATCAAATGTTGGGGAGACGGTCCAATCACGGACCCTACGGCCATACGTCTTGTACCGTGTGTTCTTAGGAGGGGTATTGAACATTGCTTCCATGGACGGTTGTGTTAGTTCTTGATCAGATTCGTCTCCCAGATATTCATTTTCCACGGTTTGATGCTTGCATTTGTCTACATTATCCATCTCTCACACACTGTGTGCAAAGCCACTCAACTTGTACTTTGTACTGTCAAATCAGAGCAATTTTTGTGATTCATGCAAATTTCTAGGCTTTCCCTAACCCCTCACTAAATTTTTGTAAGCCCAGTAATCTTTTACGAGCCCAAATGCGTTCACACTGTTTACAGTCACTGCAGAATTACAGATTGTAGCCCTAGTCAGTGCATTACTGCATACTCCAGGACATGATCAAAATCAAAGTCAATGCATCACTGCCTGGTCCACAAGCAAGTGCATCAGTACATTCACCCAGGTGTGCATTCATGTAATTCTGAGTACATTTGTGTCATATCAATCTGTTTACATCTGCAACCTCAGTACATTGGCATCTAGGCTTGTGTCAGTACCTTGCTGTCAGTACATTACTGCATACAGTACGCTTGTGTCGATGCATTCAGTACATCTCTGCAACACTATACTGCTAACAACAGGTTTGCCTCACACCAGGTATATTCTTGCTCACGACAAGTTTGCCTCACGCCAGAGAGGTCTGACGTCATGCCAGGTACGTCACGTCAGGTCCTCACGCCACGTTTGTCAATAGTCAGTACAAGCGTCCCCGACACGCTAGGTCCCTGACACACCAGGCACGCCACGTCAGGTCCTCACGCCACGTTTGTCAATAGTCAGTACAAGCATCCCCGACATGCCAGGCATGCTAGAGAGAGAGAGAGAGAGAGAGGAAAAAAGAGAGAGAGAGAGAGAGAGAGAGAGAGAGAGAGAGAGAGAGAGAGAGAGAGAGAGAGAGAGAGAGAGAGAGAGAGAGAGAGAGAGAGAGAGAGAGAGAGAGAGAAGAAAGTTATATTAACATCTATGAAAGGCCAAGTTGGCCTATGAGACCAAAACGTTACATACAAAATGTTTGGGAAACTTTCTAGGTCCCAGTAACGCTACCATCTAATGATATGATAAACTAATTGAGTAGGTACAAAATGGTATATAGGCTGGGTACAATTCATATGTGTTCCAAGTATGGTGTGGAACTGCTCATGGAGCTTGGTTATCCTAAAATTTCCTGCATGGGTCTATCTAAGATCGAGAGGCTGAATCGGCGGGGCAGGGTCCTCTGGTGGCGGCGTAGTATCCCTTGTATCCTCGACATGTGTCTCCTGCAGAGGCGGGGGCCGGCTGGGCGTGGGCACTGGGCTTTGCTTCTTGCCGTGGCTATGGCTAGGGTGGTCCCTTGTGGCTGAGAGGTTAGTGGGGTTGGTGGGGGCTTAGGGGTGGGGATAGTAGTTGACTATCGGTAGAATTCTGTGAGTAGGCATTGGGCGGCTCCTTGTCTCTGCTTCGAGGTCTAGAGGAGGTGGTCTTTGTGGTGCCGTATTTCCAACAGGAAGAGCCCAAGGCATCTCTAGTCCTTGAAATCCATCACTCTCGAGAGTGGACTGAATCCTTCTCTGAACAGGCAGTGGAAGCATCCCTGGATCTTGTAGTATTCTGGGCATCTGCATATGTAGTGTTCTTCTATCTTCGGCTCGAGCTGGCAGATTTGGTAGATCTGATCTTCTAGGGGAAGGGGATGGGGCCCGTATCTATCTGGCCGATGGCGCTTTTGACTCCATGGGACAAGTGTGTGCTCATGTAGCTTGGGCGGGTAATGAAGCCGTTCGGAGATATGTGCAGGAAGTGCTCCTGGTAGAAAGCCTTCTTTGTCCCTAGGTCTTCTGTAGGAGTCACCCATGTCTTGGCCGTATGTAGCTGAATGATATCCACTCTGATGATACGGTTCACCTCCTCCCGGTTGAGCTCTAGGTGGGGGCAATCTAGGCTGTATTGTAGTGGGGGGAGGTGGTCCACGTGTAGGCCATGTGGCCGTAGCCAGGTCTCTGTTTGAGCATACGAGCATTTAGTGTCCCCTTGCAGTGTTATCTGTTTGGACGACTCTAGTGCAAGTCTGGGGTACCGATGCTGGGGCAAGTCCATAGTCGGTGCAAGAAGGCCATTGTTTGGAAGAGGGCCTCGGCTACGATGGGCGGTGCCCCCATCTCTGCTATGATGATCTCGTGTGGCACAGAGGGCTTGCTTCGGATCATCCATGAGATCGTAAGTACCAAGGGTCTCCATCTGCTCCCATCCCTCATAGGTGGCCTCCTCTTGAGGCAGTGGCTGGTCCTGTGTGGCCCTCCTCGTGTGGTAGAGACTAGATCCCCATATGGGAGCCCCGTACAAGAGTGCTGGTGTGACTAGAGTGTCAAATAGCCAGAGCTTTGTTCGGGGCTCCTGGATTTGTATGCGGGTGCATTGGTTTTCCATGGATTCGAGGGTTGCATAGCCTCGTGTCAATCTATCTTCTGCTGCCTTTCTCAAAGTGAATCTCGGTCTTGAAAATGTAATACCTAGATAGACGAGTCTTTGGATCACTTCTACGGTTTCCCCGCCATATGTGAAGGGGGGTACTAAGTGTCGAATCCATTGGGTTGAAGTGTTGACCACCATGACCTTTGTCTTCCCCAAGTTCATAGTGAGGTCTTTATCTTAGCAGAAGGCCCGTAGTGCCTCCAATTGGCGCTGTAGCCCTTCGGGCATGGTGGAGATGAGAACTATGTCGTCCACATATAGTAAGATGGGTATCAATATCCCTCGTAGGCTGGATCCCTCCCCTCCCAATCTATCCATGTACTCTAATATCTCATCAATGTAGAGACTAAATAAAGTAGGTGTGAGAGTGGGCATCCCTATTTAGAGAGAGAGAGAGAGAGGTCTATAAAAGGCCGAAGTGGCCTATGAGACCAAAATGTTACATGTGAAAATGGAGGGAATTTTCCATGTTCCAAAAAGGCTGACATCTAATGCTATGACTATCTAAATGGAAAATAAGCAGTGAACAATACATAGCCGATGAGTAGAAAATGATTTCTATGCCCCAGAGAGAGAGAGAGAGAGAGAGAGAGAGAGAGAGAGTTTACGAAAAAAGAGAGAGAGAGAGAGAGAGAGGAATTCCAATTCTGCTTTGCGCCTTTGATATGCAAGGGAGACTTGTGCCTCCTAGGGATGTTTTTCGTTCACAGCAACAACAGTTTTCTTCTCATGCTTCGCTTGCTGGTTTGCAAAGGGTGGACCTTGTAGATGTAATCCAAAGCGAGATGGAAAGATTTCAAGCAGCCAAAGCTCTAGATGTAAAAGGGAATGGAAAAGCGGTGGCTCAATAGTTTTCTCATTTCCGATTTATTATGAGGATTGCTTTGTGGAATGTGAAAGGTATCTCTTCACATAGTAAGCAGTATCGGTTGTGTAAAGTTGTGTTAGCTGGAAAGTGGGATGTATTTTGTGCGGTGGAACATAAACAGCATGCTTTGACTGGATCCTCCTATGTTTATAAGGATAATGTTGTTTTTTTCAGTGGTCGAGCTCCATATAAATCTAGAGTTATGTTAGCTGTCAAATCTTGCCTGCAGCCATCGCTGGTTTCTTAAGACCCTCGAGGTCGATTTGTAATTTTGGAAATACTATATGAGGGAGAGGTTTTGTGGTTGGTGGGTGTATATGCTCCTTCCGCGGTAAGGGAGCGTTGTCAACTTTGGGATGACCTGCGCTGCCTTTCCATGGCTCGCCAATGTTTTGTCATGGGCGACTTTAATGCATGTCTATCTGGGGATCAGGCTACTTCTCTGCACTCGGTTATGGATGGTCTTGAGCGACAAGCTTGGGATGCCCTTGCAACCGGATCTTTAAAGTAGGACATGTGGTCCTGGATGTATCCATCACAATCTGGTTATACCTATCGATCTTTGCAACATCCTAACACCTGGGCTAGACTAGATCGGATATATATTTGTCGTAGTGATTCCTTTCTTCCTACAGTTATTGACATGTGGGTGGAATGACAGCATGTCTTATCAGATCACTACCCTTTGGTCCTGGAAATGACCCATAGACCTATTCATGTATTTAAGGAAGGCTCTTCTTGCTCAATTGCCACTTTGTTTTAATCAATCTTTTCTGCAGCAGAATCAGTTTTTGGAATATGTTCAGCAATTGATCGCTTCCTTTAGCTTGAAGGTCCTATTTGGAGGGAGGGATGCATGAGCTGTTTTTAGGGACAATGCCTGACAATTATCCCGTCAGTATGGTATTCAGCAAGCTTCCTCTTTACGAGCTGAATTGCGGAATGCCCAATCTTTATTGGCCCACTCCTTGTCTTCAAGTGAATCAAGGGATTCTAATGATGAATTGATCATAGGCATTGAATGGTTGAAAGGTAGGGTTCATTCTCTTCAAGAACAGGAATATGCAAAATACAAACTGTTGGCCAAAGCAGAAGCTTTATACAATAATAATTGCCAATCCCATCAATTCTTTGCTCGCCTGCACTAGAAATATGCTAGGGAAAATATTGTACGCTTAATGGATGAACAGGGTGTTATGGTGACGGATCTGGCTGCCATCATTCGTATGTGTGTCAACTTTTACAAGTCCTTGTTGGGACCGCAAGAGAATTCTTCTGATGCTATTCCTCTCTGCTTGCCGCTATATTTGTGAGTTGGTAAGCAACCAGGTCAAACTAGAATGAGTGGACTTAATGGAGGCGGATATTTCAGAAGATGAAGTGGAAGAAGTACTATCCCATCTACCTCGAAGGAAAAGCCTTGGCTGGGATGGGCTTCCTAATGCAGCTAATGTGCAACAGCTTAAAGACCCATTGACTCGCCTGTGCCAGTAAGTGTGGAACTTGGGTACCATGCCATTCGATTGGAAGATTGTTGTCATTCAGTTGTTGCCCAAGGTTCCCTCCCCTACCTCTTTGAAACAATGGAGACCTATTTCTGTTATGGGTTCGTTATATAAAATCTTCTCCAAAATCATTGCGAACAGATTGCAGAAAGTTTTTCCGCAATTGGTTCATCCACGTCAATATAGTTTCATTAAAGGTTGGAATATCATGCATAACATCTTGAATGTTCAACTGGGAATTGACTATGCTGAAGCTTCAGGATAGCAAGTGTTAATGCTTCAGCTCGATATTGAGAAGGCATTTGATCATGTTAGTTGGCCTTTTTTGCGTCAATTATTGTCCACAATGGGATTTGGCCCTCGCATGGTTTCTCTTGTTGATACTTGGTCAGGGAGCTGTAGCTTGTATTGCTCTTAATGGAGGGATCATGGAAGAAATTTCCTTATCTCAATCTCTTAGGCAAGGCTGCCCCCTCAGCCCTTTGGTGTTTGCTTTGGTCACTCACCCGATGCTCTCATTGTTGGACAAGTTGGCTGATCAAGGCGAGATAGTTGGCTTGACTCTTCCCCGTGGTACTCAACTTGTGTGTCAATCTTTGTGTGTCAATCTTTGGCAGATGATTCTTTTATGTTCCTTAAGGCTGATTGCACTAATGTTAATCGGGCAATGGTGGCATGGAATCTTTTTGCTTTGGCATCTGGTCTTCATATTAATACGCAGAAATCTACACTTCTCTCATGTACGGAGACTGATTTGCAGGCCTTGGGCTGGCATGGAATTGTGATCCCAAAGGGAAATATAACTAGACACTCGGGATATCCTATTGGGGTGGAGGTAGCACCCTGGGCCTTAATGGATTTGATGGCCTCTCGGATTCATGATAGGTTCATGTACTGGAAATCTTAAAGCTGGCCTTTACATGTCAGATTGAAAGTTGCTCAAAGTATTATGGATCAGCCATGTATGCTTTCCCACACATTTTACCCCGATGTAGATCCACACTCTCTACTGCTCCCCAAAATAGTTGGTATGATGATGACCGTAGAGTTACTAAGGCTAGCTTATAGATAGAAGTGGAAGTAGGCATTGGGACACATTGTCAAGCAAGGACATTCTTCAAATGCCTTGTGCAGAAGAAGTGAGGCTACTTGGCGAAAGCAGGAGAGATATATTAGTTATTTTTGGGCTGGGATAGCAAGAGTGCGTGCAAGATGTTCCATGAAAGATAGCCCCCCATATAGATTACATCACTGGATGCTTGGCTTGAATGTGGAAGGCAGCTGTATGATTTGCTAGGACAGCCACCTATATAGCCGCCATAGGCCTATAGGCTAACACAATGGTCTTTCTTCACCTGGAAAATGGTTAGAGATGCAATTTATAGACTACAAGATGGGAGGGCATAGGATGAGGATGGGCTCAATTGGCAGAACATTTCTTCACTTGGAAAATGGTTAGAGATGCACTTTATAGACTACA
The DNA here is from genome assembly GCF_053477565.2 of Lygodium microphyllum. Taxonomy (NCBI): domain Eukaryota; kingdom Viridiplantae; phylum Streptophyta; class Polypodiopsida; order Schizaeales; family Lygodiaceae; genus Lygodium; species Lygodium microphyllum. Next base: position 105,548,687 of record NC_141159.1, on the reverse strand, counting down.
AAATGGGAGGGGACAGGATGAGGATGCGCTAGTGGCAAAACATTTCTCACATGCTTGTGACATACTAGCACCCATACTGGCACATATGTTCAATAGAGCAGTATGTGAGGGCTTCCCTATGAGCTAGTCAGATAATACTATAATTCCACTCTTTAAGAGTGGTAATCCTTTGATCTTCATCAACTACAGGACTACATGATTGGCCATATTTTAGCCAAGATATATGCATCTATGTTGGAAGATGAACTCACCGAGTGGACTGAGACTCAAGGCAAGGGAGCACGAGGATAGGCAGGTTTTAGGCGTGGATATGCCATATTGGACCATATCCTCACACTCAGAGCCATTATCAAGGAGGGTCGAGCTTGGGACAACAAGAGGATCTATTGTTTCTTTGTAGATTTTTGTAAAGATTTTGATATAATGACTTGTACATGCATTGTGCAGATACTATAGGATATTGAAATACCAGAAGGTATGCAATGGGATATCTATGCATTATATGAGATAGTGATAAGTCATGTACAGCCAATCTGGGGGGCTGTTAGAGAGGATTGAAAGTACCATAGGAGTGAAACAAGGATGCCCACTTTCACCCACATTGTTTGGTTTATATATAGATGAAGTGTGTGATTACCTAACTGAGGAGGAGCTGGAGCTAGCCTAGTAGGTGTATTGATACTAATATTATTATATGCACATGGCATTGTTTTTATTTTGGATTCACTAGAGGGATTGCAGTGCCACCTAGATGTTTTGCACGTCTTTTGTAGACATAGAGACCTTGGGAAGACCAAAACCATAGTCTTTAATACTTCAGCAGCATGGGTGACTAGATCTATGTACCACTTCACATTTGGAGGACACATAGTGGAGCATGTGAGGGAATATTTTTATATGGGAATCGCCTTCTTTGGCCCACAATTTACATCGAGAGGGGCATTAGAGGCATGTTTGGCACGAGGCTATGCAGCACTAGGGGCACTCAAGATTCAATGTGCTCACATAGAGTTCTAGGAGCCTCGCACAAAACTATGGTTGTTTGACACTCTAGTCACACGTACACTACTATATGGAGTAGAGACATGGGGTTGCAGCTTGTACCGTAGGCCTCTCAGTTCACTCACTGATCAGACCGGAATAAAGAGAGATTATTATGATGGTTGGGATAGCATGGGAAGGCCACTAATCATGATGATAGCACGTGTGATTAGGAGTAAGCCCTCCACCCCACATCCCATTGTTAGAGTAGAGCTCAGGAGTGCCTATAGTCACGGAGGGACTCTTTAGGGCAGTGACCTTTTGTTATAGGTTATGGGATCTCCCACGTCATAGATACTCCAGATTGGCACTAACTTCATCTCGACAACCAATAGCAAAGGGCGAGAAGAACTGTTGGATTTTAGATATGACTATCTGGATGAGAGTATATGGTTTGGATATTGAGCCCCGCCTTCCACCTTTTGACGATAGCCTTGACTGCCCTACACTTCCTCACAGTTGATTAGAGCTGAACGAGCTGAACCAAGTGGTTAGAGATGATATCTTGAGGATTGAGAGAGTGAAGACATGGATCCACCTGCCAGTCCCTCTAGGATTGAGGATTTTCTACCGGAGTCACTTGTCTCTCTTTGATGATGGATTTGCTATTTGGTTAGCATACATGGATACCCATCTCTCCCACACTATATAGGATGCTATTGGACACATTCGTACTTCCTCCCTTGGGCTATAGATGGAGATAGGTAGATGGACAGATACTCCAACAAAGGATAGGACACACCAACTTTGTGGCTGAGAGCTTGAGACAGAGCGTTACATATGCAGATGTACCATATACTATGAAATATGAGGACAGTACCACTGCCTCTTCTAAGATGGTTTTGGACCTCTTCGTCATGTCATGAAGTATGAGGACTAGAGATGCTTAGGTCTTTTCCTCTTGGAGCTCCATAGGCGCCGCACAACACTATCGTGAGACAGGAGGCCAGATTACCCAAAGGGACCCACATAGAGAGCAATGATAGACTTTTCTCACAGATCCAACCATACTGACACTACTAGCCTTACAGAGATAGAGCCACTTCGCCAACCCCCACATCCCCCCCCCCCCCCCCCCCCCCCCATATTCCAGCCAGTGGAGTCACATTGAATAGAGCCATTTCACTTTGTTGAGCATGATGATCCCATCTACTAGGACCCGTCTGGAGGCCGGATCACAGCCATTATCACGAGACACCGAAGACTCATCACCAAGCATTCTAATGGAGCAGTTACGAACCACATCATAGTTGAGATCATGCGTAGACCTTGAGATCAGTTGCAGTCTACAGTCTCTACCACATATTTCTGCACACACAGTTCTGTCAGATATGGGTTTCCTTTTCTTTCTATTGCTGGGACAATGCTAGAGATGGTCTTACTCTAGCATAGTCCCATTGTAAAGTTATTCTGAGCATTGTTTCATAGGTCACTTACTTATTTTAATGTTATCTTCACCTTATTGATGAGATGACATTAGACATGGATGTACTTTGGATTTTGTCTCATAGGCCACATTGGCCTTATTTAGACATTAATCTCTCTCTCTCTCTCTCTCCGGCTCTGCCCCTGTGCAACAAGAAAGGAAAAACCATGTTGGCATGCTAAACTTGAGTCTACATTAGATCTCTCTCGCTTTCTCAGGTTACCATGGTTTGAAAGCAAGAGAAAGAGTGGGAAATTGTCATTGTGGTGAAAACTTCAAAGAATGGATAGTGGACTATGCAGTGTAGATATTTACCCCACACATGGAATCGTGGCCCCACATGTATTTGTGTCCACATCTTGTGGATGAAGGGATTTGGGGTTGACAAATGCTCTGGTGCACCCTAAGATGTAAAAGATGCAGTTCGCAGACTGCATGGAAGTGTTCCCATGAGTTTATAGGATGCATCTTGGGGATGAAGGGATTTGGGGTTGATAAATGCTTTGGTGCACCCTAAGATGTAAAAGATGTAGTTCACAGTCGACATGTAAGTGTTCCCATGAGTTTATAGGATGCATTGGATGCAAAGTTTCCCAATTTGGGAGATGTATCATGTAGTGGGAGAGGCAATGTGGCTGGTATTTCCTCACAAGTTAGTGATGCTCTTGGAATGATGCCTAAAAAGTGCAAAGCTAATGCGGGGAAAGATCCCTTATTTCAAATTTAGGATATGCAGAATAAGGAAAGAGGCAAGAATTGCCCTTCGTGGGTTCTTTTTATGTAGAGGGCATTCCTCATTGGCACGTGAGGAGCCCTTCCTTTGTGGACATGGCAAGGGAAATTGGAAATGTTGGCCCAAGTTTCAAGGTCCCTTCATACCATTAGTTGTGCACTAAAGAATTGGATGATGATGTCAAATGTGTGCAAAATGATTTGCTTGATCTTAGAGAGAAGTGATAAAAACATGATTTTATCATTGCGTGATGAATGGTCTGATGCATGTCAATGAACCATGATCAATGTAATGGTTTCATGCAACATATCGATGTCTAAAGGCTTCAAAAGAAAGACATTCATTCCAAAAGCATCAATTGTAAAACACCAACAATACTAAGATTCGATGCACACAGCTGGAAAGCACCAACACTGGTATCCTGGAATTATGACTCTTGTCCCACCAATAGCTACTAAGTCATCAATCACTGCCTCAAGTCAACTACATGAACATTAAAATAATCAAACCTCATGAAACAATCGGGTCCAATCAAAGAGAGCGCAAGTATGCATTGAGAAATGTGAAAAGACTCAACTTCCCGGACTTTTTAACTCCTAGACCCAAATAGAGAGGCTTATGTTTCTGTGCATGCATAAATGCATACAATATGCTCCTCATAGGAGTTTTTAGACAACACCTCTCCATGCTACCGTTTGAAAACAAGACATATTTAACATATTTTACTATGGTATTTTAGTGGGTCGGTAATCAAATGATACTTATTACGCTGTATGCAATATCAATCTGAGAAGATGAATGTCAAGAAAGTTTGGTTGGCAACATTTCAAGGTACATACACAAAAGATGAGGAACTTGACTGTTTATCTAGTTTATCTGACATGAAGGATTCCTTGGTTATCTTGCTGCATTTTAGCAGGTACAAATGGGGCCAGTGGCATCTCTGGATGTTCAGCAGCAAGCACTTGGAGCAAACTTTGTGTATGGAGGTGAAACTCCAACTAATACTTTTTCAACTGTACTTCATGTGTTATATCATCCTTATGCATAAGACTCTCCTGCTACAGGTGTCCCCTCTGTTATACAATCATCAAGTTTGTCAAAAGATAACTTTCCTGAGCGGCCGGGGCAGCCAGAGTGTCAATATTATGTGAAAACAGGAGACTGTAAGTTTGGAATTTCATGCAGATATCACCATCCGAAGGAAAGAGTGTCATCTGCAGCAAATTGCACGTTGAGTCCTCTTGGCCTTCCAATACGACCAGTAAGAATCTAGGCTTACGGGCATCCTGTTTGTGTTTTGGTTTTTCTTAATTGATTTCTCACTTTTTCTTTCTAGTTGCTTCATACATGCACACTGGTGAGTGACATTTAAGCTAATTGATGGTCCATAAGCTTAAAGTTCTCTAGAAGGGTTCTTGTCTTTTCCTCTTTAGCTCAATTATTATAGCTTAATGTTCAACCAAAGGGTAACATGTGTTAGAGACAACCGCAAACAATAGTTGGTTTTACAAGACTTTCTTTGATGATGTGGTTATGCAGTCAGAATGAACGTTTTTCTTACTCATGTAGCAATGGAGAAGGTGGAATTAGTCATTTGTAAGTCACTGAAAGAGATTATTTGTGACTTTTAGATATGCAGAATGTTTTTGCAGTGAAAGAAAAAGTGGCTGGGAGTAGTACCTTGACAATTATTAGGGCTTCCTTAATACTGTGCATTCTCGTGATTGTGTATGGACAGACAAAATTGTTGCCTATTATGCAAAGAACACACATTTGCAGCCAATTGTTCACCAGATATTATGGGGCGAACCATGGCTTAAGTGTATAAAGCAATTCACACAGACAGCCCTCAAAAGCACTGATTATGACTGAGAGTTTACTGCCCCTGCTACCCCTACTTGTGGCCTTCCCTATTATTCTTGTCCTATCTGTTTTCAGTGTGCCTTCTCCTGCAAGATTTGTCTTCTCACCTTCCATCTCTTGTTCTATTATTGCAGGGGGTTGTTTTTTCCTTCTCTTTTCTTTTTCTTTCTTTTTCTTTTTTGTTGTGGCCGGGGGGGGGGGGGACTAACAGATATTAAGAGCAGGGCAGGAGATGAGATGCAGGAAGAGGGCTGGTGGTGTGTGAGGTGGGGACCTGAAATTGAAAGGATACGGAGGGCAGCCAGGGATGAGGAAGAGGGCTGACAGAAGAAAGAGTGGAGGGTTAGGAGGGAGGACTTGGCCAAAAAGGGAAGGGGAAAGATGGGTCACAGCAAGCAGATTAAACAGTAGAGTTCATCTTGGCTCCTTCAGATGGCTGCGTTTCACCTTCCATGTACACAAAGTGACAGTTTCAGTTTTATTAATTATTCCATATTTGATTTCCTAGCAGTTGAGGTCTACAACTCCTTTGAAGTCCCCTGAATTGTTAAATTTTCTTAAAAGGGAGGAACTTGGTACACCCAGGCTAGCTGCACTATGACTTGCTACCTAGTACAACAAATAAGGGGGGTCAGGGAGGCCACACAGGTAGCTTGTATGGGAAAATAAGTGATCTGGCTCTCATCTGCACTTTGAATATTCATTTTTTACATCCTTGCAATCTTAGGGCTACAAGCTCCCCTAATTGGGTACAACACAAAATTGGAAGTAGTTCCACTAAAATGGAGGAACTTGGTGCTCCCAAGTTGTGCACCATGATGCATAGCTACTTAGTACAATACGTCAAGGGGTTGGGGAGGCCACCATGGTGGCTTTTAATGCTAGTGAATCTCTCCTCTTGTGAAGACAAGGGAGTCGGCTTTTTTTTATTTCCTGAAGAAAGAATGATGCTATTAATAAATTCCCTACTATCCCAAGGCAAAGTACAAAAATAATCTTAAGAAACTTCCAAAACAAAAAATATACAGCGAAGGGGAAGTCAAGTACAAGGCCTGAGTGAATAACCAATTAGGTCTATAGTGGCCAACTATGTGTGGCTGATAGTAAAAGAAAGTGCCAGAATCCCAAGTCTTGAGAAAAGCATCTGTTCTCCTCATAGTCTCTGAACTGCCCATTTTCTCTTGCAACTCCATGGAGTTCCCAAATCATGGAGAGAAGTGTCTTTAGTGAATATCTCCAACAGATCTATAACATGGCTACAGCTTGCTGTTCAAATATACCAAGCAATGATGCTAGATATGAGCTCCCATTTGTGTCAAAGTCTTCACTGACTCTGAAAACTTTGGCATCACAATCTTGCACAAAAGTGACACAAAATGAGATAGGCATGACTCTCACAACTCCCGTATGTATCATGAGTCCTTATAGTGATATGCTTAGTATTTGCTTGTGACCCATGCAACCATCCCCCACATCACATTCATAGAGTTTGTTGTGCTGTGAAACACCATCCCAGGGGCTCTCCTCTTGAGCCCTAGGGAAATCCCATACACAATGCCTTTGTGTCTCCTCTAACTCCCCACATCTAACACAGTGACTGGATCTCTCCCATAACCAAGCCAAGTGCCAAATCCTAGGCTTCTATACGCTAGTACCCAAAGTGAGAGTGAGAGAGATCTTTTGGGGACTAACGCTATCCTTCAATCTCCTCCAAAAATCAGCAAGGGAAGGCGGTGTGATTCCTGTGCAATCCAATGTCAAGTTGTTGCTCGTATCATGGTAACCCTCCTCATCTGTATCCTCCCAATCTCGTGGTAGATCCAAAGAGGGGGACATCCCTAGATGCCTCTGCAGAGGGCTTTCTTCAAACCCACTCCCTACGGTCCCATTGTAATATTTGGAAAGGCCATCTTCTATATGCCCCCAATACCTTTAGCCATCCATCATGCATGCCACATAGTCCAGGTCTAAATACCAAGTCATGTCGCACTAGCCACAATTATATTCTTTGTTGAGAGCGTCTTTTGAACTCTGATTGATCCAAATCCTCTCTCTTGATTCAGCCATCCTTATATGAGAACATAAACACTATTGGTAACCACCACATAAGCAAAATGTCTCCTTTGGTAAAGAGCCCTATGCATGCCCAAGAGGGTTTTGTATAAGTCCTCCATTTTGGGGGGATCATTCCCTAATCCCCTCCATGTGTTTGACCTTTTTATGCCATGAAGCCTCTATCTTCGTGACTCTGCTGGTAGCTCTAGAAAGGCAAGCTATTCCCCCACTGTAGAAGCAATCTCTGAAGGAAACCTTGTTGTGTGTGTTCTCTTTAATTGTGTGGCATCTCTCTGACCTAAATAACAATTGAAGAGAGGAGATTGCCTCATCTTCTCTTCAACAATGGTTGTTAATAGAAGATAAAGAAAAGATGAAGTCCCAAAGGTACTTAGCCTAAGAACAAATTTACCTCACATGGATAAGAGTAAGAGAAAGTGCTACAATAGCCTAAGGATGCAATAATAGAGGACCTAGAATAATCAAGTCCAAGAGTAGGGCCACCATTGCACCGTCCTTCAGCATGTCTCTACCAAGGAAATCATGATGAGAGCCAGAAGCTGCAAGGATGGAAGATGCATTGTGAGTGCTGGTAGGGGCTGACTAGATGGCATTGTGGGGTGAATGCCAATGTAGGTTGCCCGCAAGATCAGTTAGTTAAGCCTTGAGTTGTTGTGAAAGGTATTGGAAGGGTTTGTTCATAAGCCACATTACCAGCAGGTTGTCATTGGGTCATGTGGGTGTGAGGAGTAGCTACTACCACCCATGCGTGAGATTTGATGGGTATGGGAGAAGATCTAGGGGGACTACCTTGGTCCTTAAAACAACACTCCTTGTTCACATGACTTGGCCACTAGCAGTAGTGTGAAATCTATTCTCATTTTGGGATGTTCTGCCAAATTGGTCTAGTGTCTCTTGTTCTATTTGAAGGAATGTCACCTTCTTTAGGAATTGCCTGAGGTGGAAACCAAAGTGCTCTCTGGGGATCAAGTAAAATTTAAGGCATCGATTAAGAAAAAAAATATTACATTCTGACGTACTTGAACTCCACAAATACAGCCCCAAAAAGAAGTATATATAAAAAAAGGCAATTTCTTTGCGACAGTGAGACAAATGCCCAAAAATATTCTATAAAGGACATGCTGTGTGCATCCATTCTCCATCCTTGTTCCTCGCATTCAAAGTTTTCTCTCCATCACCTTCATCATTGGTTGTTGATGTCCACTCAGCGTGCCACCATTGAGCCATCTGGAGACTCCACTCTGATGTAGAAGCTGTGGCCCTCTTGTTCCTGCTGATGCCAGCCATCTGGACAGCTGTTGCCATCTCCAAAACAGCTGCATTTCATCCTAGCCTGCTGTCACCTTAATCCAGCTGGCTATGTGGCACTGGTACAGCTGTAATTTTTCAATGGTAGTGCTGCTGTTGACTTTGGGACACCTGCTAGGCTACTGCATTTTCAATTGGCTGCCTTCCTCCTCCATCAGATTCATCAGAGGCTGATTTTCAGGCAGTATGCTGGTGTGTTTTTATCATTCCAGACTTCTTCTTTGAGATTGGTGTCTTGCTGCACTTGTGATCCATTATTGGACGACCACGACGTCCCTTGGTCTGCTCTCATAAGAGACTGTGGTTGTTGTGACAATCTGCATTCTTTCATTCATCGGCTTCTTCTCCTCCTTTTGTGCTCTCATTTTAGTTCACCGTGTATTAGCCATGTTGATACACTCTCAAGTCTTTTCTCTGCAAGACCTAGTACATCTTCACATTGTGTCAGGGCTGGTGTTCTTCTAAAGAGGATCTTGCATAGTTGTCATGAAAAGCTTGGTTGCACAAACTGACATGCAACTAACTTATAATGTCTGACACCTCCATCTTGGGATCTTACGGTGTCTTATTGGGCCACTCCTTCATTGGAAGCCTTAATGAGGTATTATGGTCGTAATGTGAAGGATGATGCTTCATATCCCTATTTTCCTCCTCTCGGAAAGTGAGCAAAATATGGAACTATATTTGTCGGAAATTGCTTCAATGATTCTTTTAGGCTGTGAATCGTTTTGTGGGTTGAGTTGAGCTTATGAGAGTAGTGAGGAAATGAAATATATGGGGAAAAGAGACTTGTTCCATCAACAATTAGAATCATCTACCAATTATGATAGATGGGTGAGGAGCATATTGACCTCTTACAAAGGAGGTATCTCAAGTTTTATCCTCCAAAAATTTTTGAAGGCACATTGTTGGAAGGTGGTTATCAGTTAGGGTATTTAGTTGGTGAGGATGGCCATCTCTCAGTTGGGGGAGGACAAATGGCTTTTGAGATGACTAACAATTCATTACCTATCAAGTACCTCACTCTCACTCTCTCTCACTCGAGATGGAGCACAAGTAGATAGAATAGAAGCACGGAGAAGCATACTCTCAAGCTTGTACACCACAAGAATGAGCTTATCCATTCACTTTCCGTTTTTAATACATGGGATTGGGAGTTTTGGCTTCCACTTAAGTTGGTCGCCCATCTCTCCTATTTGGCTCTTGGCCCAGCCTTTCCCATTTTTTGCATACATATTAGATGATACAAAATTGTCATGAAAGTGAATGAAAGCTAGTGCTTATGCCCTTCCCGAGCTATGGGTTTTTCTACTTGGTGGAAAATATTACAACTTGCACGGGTGCTACACTTGGCTTTCAAAATAATATTACAATAAATTGTATGATTGCGGGCTTTGACTGAAAATTATATGTCTTGTGTCTTGCGCTTGATTTGCACTTCTCTTTACTTTTTTGCCTTTGTGTATCTTTGCTTGATTTGCTCTACTCTTTACTTTTTTTTTGCCTTTGTGTATCTTTGCTGATTTGCTTTGTTGTCCTGCTACCTTTCATCCTACAATTAACATTACTCCTCTCCTAGAAGAGTGCTAGCCCCATGGCACTCTTTGTTAGAGGTAGCATGCTTTAGCTTGCACTGGAGATGAAGAATATTGGGGACAGTCGTGGGGTCATTTCAAGGAGACATGTGGTTCTCGCCGGAGCTTGATTTGGATGTTGAAGTTGTTGGAAGGTCTTTGTGAGAATTGGAGTAGTTTTGTGCTTTGGATACCAAATAAAAAGTGGTAATGTGGATTGAATGTAGCTCATGGAATTAGGATCTCTTGGTGGGTGACGGCTGGGAATTAATTGGACTGGTTGAAGGGTACCCTAGAGGATGTTGGCTCGAGGTAAAGTTGTAAGCTGCTACATTAGTTTGTACCTGTGAGGGCAAACCTCTTGTGCTGTCTCCCTAGGGGAGTGCTAGTTTGATGGCATGCACAGGACGTATATATGGATTGGGAGATGGGTCGAACTTGAGGCAAAAGCTAGAGTGTTGTCCCACACTTGAGGACCCAATTCATGTATAGGTTAGAGTGCGATGATTATGTGAGTGCACGTGCTTATATAGACTATTACATAGTTAGAAGACAGTATGATGGCTTTGGTTTGTTAATTGTCAATGAAGTTAGGCACTTGTTGTTGATAGTTAGATGATGGGAAGCATTATCATTGCTGCTGGGGGATAGAGGAGTCAATGGGGCATCATGAGAAAAACTTTGAAGTACCATGTAGCCAATGAGGCTCACATTCATGGCCATGATGACAAAGGTTACTTGAATAGAGATGACAATGCTCAATAGAAGTGCAACCTTGAGCAATCGCCAAATGACTTGTTGGTTGTCATGCTTCATGTAGTGTTGCTGTAGGCATGAGAGATTGGAAAAGATTGAGAAAAACTTGTACAAGTGACTCGAGGAGATAGGTCCAAGCATAGGTGAGTCGACATTCCCTACTTGTGTTGTGCCCTGAGTTTACGTGGGGGAATAGGATGCGGAGCTAGGGGTTTAGGGACAGAGTTGAACAACGAAAGCCATTGGTTATACCTAACTTAAGGACCCCTATGTGCGGTGTTGTGTTTGTGTGTGCATATTTTCTCTCTATTTTTTTTTCTTCTTTTGAAATACAATATAGTACAGAAGGACCATAGTTGTCAGGTACGAAAGGTACGGTACGATAAATATACGGTACTTATTGGTATCTTATGATTTTATAAGGTACGATACGATATTAGTACGAAAAAAATTTAAGATGAATTCTCAAATAACAAAAACCATAAATCATTAAATGATAGATTATAGAATACATGTTTAAAGTAGAAATAGCCATTTCATTACAGAATAAGATGAATACATGAGGGTGACCATTGCAGTCGCATGGGCTGCACAAAACATGCGATACAACTACACTCTAGTATATCTGATACAAAAAAAAGAGAGACCTATGTCATATGAATCTATGATGAGGCATTACTATCATCATCATCATCATCATCAGAACCATCTGAGTGCTCATCAAGAGAGTGTGAAGATGACTCCTCGGTATCTCATTATGAGACGCACTCATACTTATCCTCACTGATGAGGTTACCATCATCATCAAATGATGGCTCCCTAAGTGGCGATTGTGTAGGCAAGGGGAGATGTCATCATGAGGCATAGGATGTGAGCTACTAGAGCCCCACCTTACATATGTCTGCAAGCCACTCGAACCACCCCTCCTCGATGATGGAGGGCATCGAATGACCATGCCCCTGCTACCACCTACTCGGACTCCTTGTCCATGAGCACGCTGACTACGAGTGTCACGAGTATCTACTGCTATAAGCTCTCTTTAGAGCTCTACAAAAATCATCTCCTCATCCTCATTCACCTCCTTATGTATACTCGGAAGAGTGTTGCCTGTCAACTTGAATGTATCAACATTCACCTACACAATGCAGTGATGCACATAAGATTGATAATTGTAAATGCTAAAGTCTAAATTGTAAAGTATAAAGTTTAAACTTCAAAGTTCAAAGTTTAAAAGTTAATGCAACAAATTTAAATGTTGTGGTTAAGTGTTTAAACTTTACCTACTTTAGACTACCGATGCTCATCATAGCCCTTATCATACGTAAGTTAGTGCGGCAATAGACTAGCTGTTCTAACTGTCATGTGCTAAGCCAATTGCGAATCTTTGTGTGAACGAGAGAATAGGCACTTCAGTTTCTCTCACATGCACTTGAAGAGCAATCCTGGGCAAGGACCCTCATGGCTAAGGGCTGAAGCGTCTCTAGTGCATATCCAAAGTTTTACCTCCAAAATAAAGGCTTCACAAGTGACTCTCTCCTTCAACAAGTGGAAGAAGCAAAAGCCACATGCCCTCTCTGATCTGCATAGCATTCTAGCTCCTCTAGCACTGCATTGCAGTTATCCACAGGAACCACACGAGTCAAATGAGCAAGCTGGTTTGAACGGAACTCTCTATTATCCATGACCACCGATGACTTGCAGGCCGGATGTACCAATGCGGCAAAAACATGGATGGGCTTATCATAGTTGCATTCGTACTATGTACGGACTAGTTCATTCCGTACGGTTCGTACCATACCATACGGTACGTATCCTTACCATTTCGTATCAAAAAACAGGCTATTTTTGGTCTCTAAAGACTAGACTATACAATATCTTCCAACTCCTGAGCCTTATGTTTATTATCGTAATTCCAAGTCTCACACACACACACACACACACACTCTCTCTCTCTCTCTCTCTTTCCTAACTTCCAAGATGAGTATACAATTCCAAGAGCATCCCCCCCTCTCTCTCTCCCTCTCTCTCCAAATTGCCAAGCCTCTCTCTCTCTCTCTCTCTCTCTCTCTCCTCACACACACACATACACACACAAAAGAATGAAGAGCCTGTTTGTCCATCCACCCTAAACTTTGCTTTGTTCTTTGATGTATTACATATACACTCCCATCTGTCTTCTTGTAGCACATTGTGCATGCTGTGCATGAGGTTTTTCCTTGTTATTCTCATGTGTTCATCCTATTAACTGAAGTGACATTGCTATTTTAGCTCTAAACATGTGTTCTAATATCTATAATCCAAAATAACTAAGTTTTTGTTTTTTTTTTTCGTATTAATATCGTACCGTACCTTATAAAAGCATAAGGTACCAATTAGTATCGTATTTTATCGTACCGTATGGTATCGTACATTTCGTACCATCCATGCCCATCTCCTCTCTGCTATCTCTAAAACATATGCACGCTGTGTCTCTGTGATCAATGTACAAGCACGTGCCTCCACCAATGCCACTCTAAAGAAGTGAACGAGAAGGCCTATGGTGGACCCCTCGCAATCACTCATACGTAACACCCTATATAAGGGAGTCACGACAATGACGGCACATACTTTTTGCCAAAACTGCTCATTAAGGCACAAGCGTTGCATGGCTTTGGCCTCCTTTGTCTCATGCTCATCCCACTCATTCCATAGAGTGGACACCACTATCTGGCACAAGGTGTAGACCGCACCTCATAAAGGCGCTTCAGCAATAACCACATGTAAGCAAAGCGAGTTGAAGAAGGCTTCTTCAACTCGAGTGTGCTATGCTCACGATGCATCGCAAGCACCTTTACCTTTACCATGAAGAATGTGACAATTGATGTAGCTTTGCGGACCACCCTCTTTACCCACTTGAGCTTCCCAATATCCTCCATGAGCAAGTCCAAACAATGACTTACACATGGAGTCTACATAATCGTAGGGAACTCGGCCTCAAGTAAATAGCCCATGCGCCAACAATTCGATGCATTGTCGGTAACAACTTGCACCACATTTGAGGGGCCCATCTACAACCACAATTTACAAATTACAAGTTATATATAAATCAAATTTAAATTATGAATCGTGATATTATCATAATGAAAGAAAGTGAAAAAAATTTAAAACACAAATTGCAATGTATACCTCAATGATAGCTTGTTGAATGTGGCGGTAGATGAATGCACCTGTCGTTTTTCTCCCCCTCTTGCCGGTATCTACGGCCTGCAAAAAGTAAGTGCCGAGTGGACATGAGACAAGTATGTTGATGATGCCTTGTTTCTTACGATCACTCCATTCATCGGTGAGAATGGAGCAACCATATTTTATCCATGCCGCCCGAATAGGATCAAGGGCTCTATCAATCCTCTCCTCCTCTTTATCAATCTTTCTCGTCCTCATGTCGTTGTATGTGACACCGGTCCATCCTTCACATGGACCCACATTGGCAATGGCTTTTACCATCTTCTTCCATTGCTCTTGCTTTAGGACATTGAATGCAAGATTGCACTCAATCACCATGCGTGCAATTTCAATTTCTGTAAGTCGTTGCCTTTCTCTAAGAAAGGCAACTGATCCACGCACATGATCGGGAGGTTGAGAGAGAGATACATTGGATGCTTCCTTGTTAGTAGACATAGGAGTTGGTGTTGATAAGCCACTTCCTCCTCCTCTTGTGGATCCCCCTCTCATCTTGGCGAGAATCTCCTCCGCAATGTTTTGAGGGATCTCCTTGCATGGAGCAACTTGCCCCCCTGTCTTGGAAAGATGTTGGAGAAGCCGAGTTGCACCACCTGTATAGCGCTTCCCGCAATACTTGCATGTCCAATGGTGGGAGTTGGACTTCTTTATGTCCCTCTCCACATGAATCGCATGCGAATTGAAGGCCTCGTGCTTCTCATGAGTCATGGTGCCGATGATGGATAAAGAGACCCGAGAGAGAGAGAGAGAGAGAGAGAGAGAGAGAGAGAGAGAGATGCTTGAGTCTCGACTCTTAAAACTTGAGTCTTGAAAGTTGAAAGGGAGGGAGACCCGAGAGGCCGGAGGGTTGGGGTAAAGTTGAAAGAGCAAGAGTGAGAGAGAGGGGACGGAAGATGAGAATGGAAAATGCTTTGATAGGGTTCGGCCTGCAGGATAGAGGGGATGGGAGATGAGATTTGAGAATAGCAAATGCTTCGATAGGGTGCGGGAAAGAGGTTATGCGAGGTGAGATTTGAGAATGACAAATCACAAGTCCATTCAAGAATCAAGATCCAAGAGAGAAAGATGAGAATGGTAAGTGCTTGCTGAATTGGTGTGGAAGCATGGAGGAGAGGAGCACCTTTTGTAGATGAGAGAAGGGTCAAAGTTCAAACAATCAAAGAGGGGTCAACGGTCAAAGAGAGGGCTGCCAGCTAGAAGGAATCCAAAGAGGGCTGGGAAGGGGGGGGGGGGGGGGAGTGCATGGTTGGAAAAGGGGATGGGATGAGGCATCAAGGCTTCCCACCCCCCGAAAAAGTGCCATGTAGGCAGGCGGAATGCGAAGAGTAAAGGCGGGGATACGGGAAATGCAAGACGTGGGATCTAGGTGACACAGACTAGGTGGCCCAAAATCACGTACGAATTCGTACGGATATGTACCGTACGAATTGTACCATACGGACAATACTGTTTGACGTACAGAGGCAACTATGATAAGGACTTTCTAGCCTTAGTGAGAAGAATACAATAAGATCAAGAGACTTAAGGAGGCTCTTAAGGTGGGTTAATCTAGTTGATGTTGAAAAAGTACTGAGGAAGTGGTTTGTGGGACTCGAGGTATGATATATTGGAGATTGAGGCTTGATTGATAATAGAACTACCACCATTTATTGATACTTCCTTTCTCATTTGATTGCCTCTTGGCAGGCGATGTTACGTTTTGCAGTTTGGCGCCCTCCCGATTCTCGTGATAGAGGTAAACTTGTGTATGGAGCATGATCTAGTAGATGTGGTTCTTAAAGTCTTTTCTAGTGATATGTTCTAGATAGGCCTTCATTGCTTGGTGGTGCTTTTGGTAATTTTCCAAGGGACAGTAGTTCTTGGTGGCTTCAAACATTTGATCCACCAACGTGATCACTCGACTATCCTGCATTCACTTGATAAAAAATACGAGAGTATATACAGTTGATGTGCTTCAAAATCCATTGATAAAACTCTATTTGAAAAAAAACTAGTTACTTGAGTCTAGTTGTGTTGACCTTGATTGTACTACTTGTAGGACGTGCACCTTTTTTTCTTTCAAAAAAATTAACATAAATAAACAAGACTTTGGTTGATCAGCACATAATCATTGAAAATATAATCAATTTATGCACATATTTTCAACTATGAATCCATGCTAGTCCGGGACGTTAAAAGCCAATTGTAGAACTCAGGATTATACTCTAGTGTAGCACAAGCATCGAGGAGTCGTGGGAACTTTACTAGGAAGGGTAAGTATTGTGCAACATCAAGTAGTATTGTTCCTTGTTCTAGTCTACTAGTGACATGCAGTTCCTTTTCCGTTAGAATTTTGTCAAGAAGGGGATAGTCTAGGATGGGTTCGGCTAAGGCTATAACATGGACAATAGCTAGTACATGAAAGGAAGTGGAGGC
Source organism: Lygodium microphyllum (assembly GCF_053477565.2). Classification (NCBI taxonomy): domain Eukaryota; kingdom Viridiplantae; phylum Streptophyta; class Polypodiopsida; order Schizaeales; family Lygodiaceae; genus Lygodium; species Lygodium microphyllum. Next base: position 105,532,273 of record NC_141159.1, on the reverse strand, counting down.
TATATAGGTCGGATCTCTTTGAGACTACCATATAGCTCGTGTTCTTGTGAGATATCATTTGTTGGCCTTCAAGCTCAGCCATTGAAACTCGATTATTAAACCACCATTTCCCAAATTTGTTATGTTCGTTGTGCCTAAGGATCTTCATAAGCATTGCTTGCACTCGTTGTTCCTTTTCAAGATTTGTTTTATGTTTAGGTTTGTTTTTCTTCCATTTAGGAGGCACCCATGTGTGGTGTGACGAAGGTGGTCTTGCAGGTGCACTAGGCAACCACAACCAATCATTTCTTGCATAATACCCTTGAGCGAGTAGGAGAGATCATGGAATCCATCGTTGCATGCTAGCTCTTGGCTGATGTCTTTGTGAGTGAGGTTTGGGTCTCTTTCGTGGTTTTCTATGGTTTTTGTAGGTCTATCTTATTTCCTTGTTATCGCTCTCTAAATTTTTCGTTTGAAGAACACTTGTATTGATAGGTTCTCTCTCTTTATGGTGTGCATGAAGGAGCTCCTTAAGCATTTCCTTGCTTGTGTCACTAGTTGGTATCTCTTTGGGCCAGAGATTTGCTTCTTGCTCTTCCCCTAAGAATCGATAAGAATACCCTTGCTGAAAGTTGTAATTATCCTCACATTTGAGAGTGTTAGATGTATCTATTGTGCTACATAATCGACCTTGCATTTTGTTGCTCACTTGAAGGCTTTACCGAGAAGTGTTTCCTTTTCCATGTCCTCAGGGTTTGGGAGCACATGGAATAGGATGGATAGGCCTTCGGTCTCAATAATTGTGAAGATTCTATATTTTCCTAGGAGAGAATATGGTATTTCCCCATAGGGATTGAGGATTGCGTTGGTTGGTATAAGTTCTAGTTGGCCTATTCCATTCCATGCTTCATAGGTCAAAATATTAAGGTCTACTCCTTTGTCAATGAGAGCGTCAATAGCATGCTCTCACTTTACCATAAGCTTGACCCTAAGATAGGCAGTATTATCTCATCATCTTTTGAGTCTAGGTCTATAACCCCAACCTTCCGAATGCAGATCTTGAGGTCCCTAGCTACACTATTGAATCCAAATTGCATATTACTATTATGGCTTTTTCGTGCAATGCTACTCTTATCGGATTCCAAGTTAGAGTTGTTGATCTGATTCAACTTCGTGTTGGTCTTGTGAGGATGTTGTATTCTATTCAGACTAAGTGCAATCTGAATGCAGCCTGCAAGTGTCCCTGCGTAGCCTAGTCGCCCTTGGTGACTATCGTGGCCCATTAGAGTGCTATGGTCTTTGTTTCTCTTTCGTTTGGATGTGGGTTTCTATTGCTTCTATTTTTGCAGTTTTGTTAAGTTAGTGAGGTCTATTTCTTGGATTCACTTGCTCCTCTTGGCCTTGTTTGCTATAGATTCTTAGTTTGGTTTGTCTCTCTTTGACAATGTTTAGCCGCTTATTAGTCTCTCTTTTGTGTATGTTTGTTATGATGTCATTCCCTTATTCCCTTGTCACTATTTTGCAAGTACGGTTCTTGTTTGAAGCAGATACAGTTTGTTTTCTTGTGTGCTTTTTGTAATGATTGCTCTTTCAAGATATGTTGTGTTCACAATTCTTTTCCCTCAATTCTTGTGATAAGTGAGTACGTGTGCACAACTAGGCTTTTGCTTGTTTGAATTAGTATGTTGAGTTAGAGTTCAAGGGTGCTAGTTGCAACTCATGCTCAATTAGGTTTTCCACTTTTTCGATCAATTTTGTGTTAAGCCTAAATAAATTTTTCTTGAGATTTAGGCTCCAAGTGTGGTTCCCAATGAGTCATCGAGGTTTTCTTCCTACGAACCCGGTCTTCTAGTTAATTCCAATAGTTCCTGTGACTATGGAGATTCCTCTCAGTCATCGATAATGCGAGTCCAAGGAGTTTCTTTGCCTAAGGGCTCTCACTAAGCACTAGATTGTGTAATTGTCCTCACATGATGATGCTTTCAATGGTGCATGGCAACTCAAGTGTGGGTTGGTTTGCAATATTAATAACAGAGGCCACGCCCTAGAATGAGATGCTATGCCAGCACCATCACAATCTTGGCTCCATGGATTTTCCATGGATGTTAGATGACTGAGATAGTGTAGCAAGGCCTCAATTAGCTAAGCATCCCTAGATCTCTGTTTTTAGACTGGTCCACAATGAAGGTGGCCCAAGTTGATGCGAGTATCTTTAACTCAAGAAATCTCTTGAACCTTGGAGAAGTTGAGCACAACCTCTTTCCTATAGTCTTGAGCATAAGAACTCAAGGACACTTAGCCTCTCTTAATGCAACATATCTAGCTCCACAGAGCACTTCTTGCACAAGTTTCTACATTTCCTTGGGACGTTTCGTGTGACTTTACTTCAAGTGATGGTACTTCTTATATGGATAAGGTTCAAGGTTTGATGTGCTTGGCTCTTATGTAGGTTGCTCCACTAGTGTATGGGTCGAGAAGAATTGTGACTTTTAGATGTAGACTGTTGATATGATGATACCCATTGACTTTCCCAATGGTTTGGGGAGGTTGTTTCCTTTTCTTTAGACCCAGTATCACTAGTTTTGCAATGGTGGTACCATTTACGCTTGTTCTCAAGTTAGTGTTTGTATTAGCACTCTTGAGGCTCTTTTACTAAGCTATGATGGACTTCTTGTTGAGCCTAGGATAGTAAATTGAGCTTTCTCTGTCTCGAATCAAGTTGAATAGGGGTGAAATTGTGGGGTCTATAGATACAAGGCTCAAGTGGTTGTGATGACTAGGAACATTTCGCCGCTCGTTCCATATCTTGCAAATGATTCACAAGTTAACATTTTTGCACATCAATAATTCAACGAGTGCTCTCAATACAAGCACGGTCTCCTTTACAATTTTCATTGTGAGATTCTTGCTATGTGCTAGTTAATATACGAAGTTTTAAGTTTTTGCTAGAGCACTTTCAAGAAAGTGATAATATGATGTTATCGCAGTCACAGTGCATGAAGGTCCCCAATAGGCTGTTAGGATACCTTTAAGATAGTGATACTTTAAGGTTTGAACACCACATCCTAATTCATGTAGATGTTTGTTATGTGTTTGTGGCCTTCATCTTCTAGGATGGGGTTTTTCTATGGTCTTCTTGAGGTCAAACAATGGTAGTGTGTGGAGCTCCTACAAGGTTTTGCAAGGTCTGCCTGGCCTTACTTCCAAGGATGCAAAGGCAGGGTTACAAGTTTCTTTTATTATCTTTAGTACTAATAACTCAAGTGTGGCTTGTAGGGAACTCTAGTGCAACATGTGAATATTCAAGCATAACCCATCTTGGGCTTTGTCAATGAAATGATTGTATCCTCAATAGATTTTTCATTACAAGGAAGTCTTGAGTCACAACGTTTCTTTGGGGCCTTATCTAGTTTGATATTCCTTGGATGGTTGTGAAGGGAGAAGCTCGAGTGAGAGCACGAGCAAGCGACAGTCATGGAGGAGTGAGCTATGGCGGATGCAGTAAGAAAATAAGAGAGAGAGACTCAAGATGTGGAGACTCTAATCATCACAATGTGTGATTGGCCTTATTTCAATGTCATTGAAAGAATAAAGAATGAAGTGACAACGATGGATGCTTGCCACTTGCATTGTATAGGTGTGCGAATATTGTTAGTATAGTAATACATAGGTAGCGTAGGCACATGCGCCTTTACGTCCAACAACCTTCTACTTAAAGGCGAAAAGTGACAAAGTATAAATGTATATAAAGTACAACAAGATGAGGAAAGACGTTGTTTTATCCAATGCCCATCATCTTTCTAAGGAAAACAAAACACTTTGTGTAGAGACTTTAAGTGAGCACATCTACAGGATTTTGGTTGGTTGAGATCTTGACAAGCTCAATGGACTTGTGCTCAACAACCCCTCTAATAAAGTGGCAACACACCTCAATATGCTTTGTCTTCGAATGGAAGACCAGATTCGTGGCCAACTAAATAGCACTCATAGAATCCGAATGTAATGTAGGGACCATAGTAGTAATACCAAGGTTTGCGACCAGATAGCCTAGCCAGAGAGCCTCCTTGCAAGCCTCAGTGGTTGCAACATTCTCTGCCTTTGTAGTGGATAGAGCCGTGCATTTTTGCACCCCGGACATCCAAGAAAGAGCAACTCCAACAAAGGTGAAGACATAGGTAGAGGTGGAGTTCCTACTATCTGTATGTCATGCATAATCAGAGTCAGTGTATTCCACAACTTTTGTATCTTGGCCACCACAATATATGCACATGTTTGCAGTGTCCTTAAGGTACCTTAGGATACCCTTTATGGCATCCCAATGTCTCTGGTTAGGTATAGCCATATAGCATGTTACAACTTCAACTGCAAATGCTATGTCAAGATGACTGGCTATCATGGCATACATCAAATTGTCCATTGGGAATGCATAAGGGATCTTGGCCATCTCAGTCTTTTACTCATCAAACTGCAGACAATTGGCTTGACTAATTTTCACATGAGAAGGTAAAGGACAGCCAATTGTCCTTTACCATCTTGCATATAAAACCGCTCAAGGACCTTCTGTATGTACTCATTCTAAGACAAGTAAAGGAGCTCCAAGAAAGAGCAACTCCAACAAAGGTGAAGACATAGGTAGAGGTGGAGTTTCTACTATCTGCATGTCATGCATAATCAGAGTCAGTGTACCCCACAACTTCTGTATCCTGGCCACCATAATATATACACATGTTTGCAGTGTACCTCATGATACCCTTTATGGCATCCCAATGTCTCCGGTTAGGTATAGCCATATAGCATATCACAACTCCAACTGCAAATGCTATGTCAAGATGATTGGCTATCATGGCATACATCAAATTGTCCATTGCGAATGCATAAGGGATCTTTGCCATCTCAGTTTTCTGCTCATCAAACTGCATGTGAGAAGGTAAAGGATAGCCAATCGGTTTAATATCTTGCATATAAAACCGCTCAAGGTCCTTCTGTATGTACTCATTCTACAACAAGTAAAGGAGCTCTAAGAAAGAGTAACTCCAACAAAGGTGAAGACAAAGGTAGAGGTGGAGTTTCTACTATTTGCATGTCATGCATAATCAGAGTTAGTGTACCCCATGACTTCTGTATCCTGGCCACCATAATATATACACATGTTTGCAGTGCCCTTAAGGTATCTCACGATACCCTTTATGGCATCTCAATGTCTCTGGTTAGGTATAGCCGTATAGCATGTCACAACTCCAATTGTAAATGCTATGTCAAGATGACTGTCTATCATGGCATACATCAAATTGTCCATTGTGAATGCATGAGGGATCTTGGCCATCTCAGTCTTCTGTTTATCAAACTGTGGACAATCGGCTTGACTAATCTTCATATGAGAAGGTAAAGGACAGCCAATCGGTTTAATATCTTGCATATAAAACCGCTCAAGGACCTTCTCCATGTACTCATTCTACGACAACTAAAGGAGCTACTTAGAGTGATTGCACGTGATGCGTATCCCAAGAATATATGAGATGTGTCCCATGTCCTTCATCTCAAAACTTTTTTTGAGCTGACTTTTCAAGGCATCTAGCTCATCATGAGCACTCCCAACAATCAACATGTCATCCACATAGAGTACCAAAATCATAAGGCTGCGATCACGGGCCTTCTTCATGTATAAACATGGATCCATATCACTACGGGTATATCCCTGTGAATGTATAAAAACATTAAACTTGTGGTACCATTCCCTAGGTGCTTATTTAAGGCCATAAAGACTCTTTTGAACTTGGACACTAGGTGTTCCCTGTCTTTTTCGTCAAAGCCCTTAGGTTGTTGTATATAAATCTCATCATGCAAGTCCTAATGTAAGAAAGTCGTCTTGACATCTAAATAATAGAGTTTCAAATCTAGTTACACAACCAAAGTCAAAACCAAGCATAGGGTAGTCATCTTGGTAACAGGAGAGAAGACTTCATTGAAGTCAACACCATGCTTCTTCTTAAAGCCCTTAGTAACCAATTTAGCCTTATAGCTTAGCTTGGGGCATCTAGAGGTGCTTTTCAACTTGTACACCCAATTACATGGCAAAGCACGCTTTTCACTACTCAAAGGAACCAAATCTCACTTATGATTTTTCTATAGTGAATCATACTTCGATTGCATAGCCCTTTCCCAAGAGTCACTATCACCTCTGTGTATGGCCTTATCATAAGTAAGAGACCAACATCTCACCATAACATAATCCCTAGAGGGTGCAGACCGACCAGGTTGACAACAATCTCTAGTAAACCGTTGCAAAATAGATTGTAAGGTCTATACGTCTTGTCTAATATCATGGTCCTCGCTCATTGAAGCATCAGTTGTTGCAAGCTGTCTAGCTGGATGTACAAGAACATGACATTCCTTCTAAAATATTACCATATGCACCTGAACGACTTGCTCAGACTGCTTATGCATTTTCTCCTCATAGGAAACATCATTATGGCTGTGGATAACCTTTCGAGCCTACGGAGCCCATAGGCGAAGGCCCATCTCACTTGCATTTCCATAACCAAGAAAGATACATTTCATAGACTTAGGATCGATCTTACTACGTCTCTTCTTGGAAACACAGCCAAAAGCCTCACAACCAAAGATACGCAAATGAGCATATGATGACCATACCTCCGGGGCTACTTGATAGTCAAGAGCAATGTATGGGGATCGATTAATCAAATGTATAGTAGTAGTAACTGCCTCAGCCTAAAACTGTTGTGGTAAGCTTGCTTGGCTAAGCATACTACAGATTTTCTCTTGAATTGTTTTATTCATGCGTTCAGCCATACCATTCTGGGGTGGGATGTACGGGGCAATCAACTGATGCTTGATACTCCTCTCATTACAAAACTACTTAAAGGCTTTAGATACATATTCACATCCATTGTCAGATGGTAGGCATTTCAGGCTATACCTAGATTGGTTCTCAACAAAAGCAAGCCAATGTTGAAATATAGTTAAGACTTCTGATTTCTGCTTTATGGGATAAGCCTAGATCTTATGTGAGTAATCATCAATGAAAGTAACGAAATACTTTGAACCACCTAATGACTTGCAGGATGTAGGTGATATAGGTCCATAAGCATCAAAATGAACACGAGTCAGAGGCTCACCCATGTGTGCAATGCCAGACTTTTTATGTGAACTATGGGTCCGCTTGTCCCATAAAGACAAGGATTACAAGAATCAAAACACTTATACTCAAGGGGTGGAAGATAGTATAAATGGGCAAGCATTTTCATTCCCTTGAGTGACATGTGTCCAAGGCGGCGATGCCATAATAATACATGTGGTACTATAGCCACTGGCAAAATATGGTCGATGGACCCAAATAAAAGTAAGGGATAAAGAGTGCTAGACTTGGCACCTTGTGCCAGGACAAGATTCCCACAGGTAATCTTCCATGAGAAATCACCAAAAGAGACATCATAACTTGTATCATCTAACAGTTCAGTAGAAAGTAGGCTTTTGGTCAAAGCTAGAACATGGCGTACATCATGCAAAGTAGACATACTGCTTAAAGGAAATTGAAGTTGGATATCTCCAATACTAGTCATTACCCAATTTGATAGATTCTATCATACTGCAATAGGAGTGGAACCACTCTCGATGAGGGGTAACGTGAAATGAAGCCCTTGAATCAATCAGTCAACACTGAGTATAGGTGGATAAGGCATCAGTCAATTGTGAAACATCAAGAGAAGAAGCCATGAGTATGTAATCATTATGAGAATTAGTCTGCATAACATTAATCTCTTCTATCTTGATACTAGACTTGCTAGGGACAAGGAATCAGTCTTTTTCTATACTTTACCCTTTCCTTTTTCCTTGCGCTTGTCATCACGCATGTTATGGCATTGTGGCCGAATATGACCCATGCTTTCTACAATAATGATAAGTTAATGTGGACTTATGGCCATGGAACTTATTGCAAGACTGTCTAGGTGGCTGAAAACAAGACTTCGAAGAGGCTCTTCCACATCGGTCATTACCGCTCTTACCATTATTGCCTTTGATTGTCAAAGCATGAGAACTAAGGGAAGCATCAACATTCCTTTTGTTAATCTCTTCATTCAAGAGTGCACCCTCTACATCTTGGAATTTCAGTCCATTAGCAGGTATATTTGCACACATAGCAGTACGAAATGTGTCCCATGACTTAGGCAATGTAACCAATAGGAACAAGAGAGGAAGATTCTCCTTAAATTTAATCCCCTGTGAAGATAGGTGGGTAAAAATAGAATGAAACTCATTCAAGTGGGTGGATATGGAAATCCCTTCCTATCCATGGGTTGCTTTAATACATCTGTGAAGCAGGACTTTGCTTGTCATAGATATCGTAGGTGTTCTCCCATAACTGTCAGGTGGTCTGCCCTTCAGAGATAACATTATGGAAGACCTACTTAGAGAGTGACAAAATGATTGCGGATTTATGTATCTCATCCAATTCAGCCCAATCCTCTACATCAAAGTGTTTTTGCTTTATGTGCTCGTGTCTCAATGGCTTAACTTGCAATTTTTGCACTAGAACCTACCAGATTTGTGCCTTTAATAGTTGTAGTTTGTGCCATCCAACTTGTCAATGTTGAAGATAGCACTGTCATTCGACCCACTAGCCATAATGCAATGAATGAAAGCACAGTCCAAGATAAATAGGTTTCTGTAAATGATAGTAAAACAGGTCAAAATCGAGACCAAGATAGTGTCTAAATAGATGAAATCAGCAAAGAGTAGGGCTATCCACTAACTACTAGTAAATGACAGTCAAGTCAAATCATTTGCCCTCATAGATGATGCATAAACTTGCAATTACAGCATGCTAAAAATAATGACAGCAGTAAATCCAAAGCTAGGTGTGAGTAATCAACTGATAGAATCCAATCTACAAACTGCGGGTTTATCTTGCAAGAGGCAGGGTACGTAGGAACCACTCATAGTCACTAAGCATGCAACCGGTACCGAGAACTATCAATCTAAGAGATACATCTAATAGGCATAACTGTCATGTGTATAGTAGGTCTCAAAGAGAATGGAAGAGAACTGCCAAATACACAACTGATTGAGCAAGTGTAGAGAAGCTCAATACATAGCCAAGTAGGATGAATACATCACTGACAATACCTTGATAGAGGTAGTTGCTAGGCTCAATGCAAAGATCAGCCCTCTAGGCAACAATCACAATGAAAGGTCATCTCGAGAGCATAGACATAACTCAACCAAGTCTCATGGTCTCATTGAAGTAAGCTCAAGCTCAATTGTGAATATCCAAAGCTCTGCGTAATATCCAAGTGTCAGGCAAGCTCCCACTGGAACAAGAATTGAATGCTAGATGAGCAAAAGAAGCTGAATATATCATGTGTATAGCATCTAGACATCAAGATACATGTGACTTGTATCCGGAAGCATAAGACCCAATATCTTTTTCAAGCTCTTACTATAGCATCCAAAGTACCAGCCAATAGCATAATTCAAAGCCAATATTGCTGTAACCAAGTCCAAATCAGAGCTCAAGAGCTCTCAATAAGCATAATTGAGCGTGTAGTATCCATGTCAGACATCAATGCATCCAATAGATTGCGCGAATAGGATTTGAGAGCAAGAGGCATATGGTTGCACTTACAAAATGTGTGCTGTTCTGTTATTACAGCACTCAAATGACAGTGAAAACTGAGCTATTTTGAGCTCAAATCAGTCCCAAAAGTGTTCCAAGATATCAGCATAACAACCCCCAATGATTTGGCATCAATATGTGGGCATACAAGCATCAATAGAGCTCCAGACAATGAAGTGTATGTTGTCCCTGTGTGTATTATAGCATGCTCAGCCCACAGTATAAAGCAATAGAAACTCTGCTAACTCGGAGCTAATGTAAGCTCAAATTCAAGCCAAAAGCACCTCAAGACATGTGCCAAACATCCCAGCATCAATGCATATGCATATGGCCATCTGTAGAGACAAGAGTGACCTCCAATGACTGAGGAGACCCTGTTCAGACCTGTATTACAGCAGGTCTCCTGTATATTACAGCAAGTAACTGAGGTTGGGAGCTCCAAATGGTGTCCAAGACATGCAATACGGATGCTTGGGAGATGCTAGATGATTTCCAAGATGTTTATCAAGTGTTAGAGACCACCAAACAAGTGGCAAGTGATGATGAGCTGCTGTTCTCTCAGCCTTGGAAACAGGCGTTCACCATTTCGCTCGTGCATCTAGTACTCAAGCTAGAATCACCCTTAGTATTGGTAGTGAATTGGAGCCACGTACAGCCACAAGACTACAATTAGGAACTTCCACCATGCACGAACCTCATATCACACCACAAAAAGCACTTTAGTATTCGGCACTAGTTGCATATCACATGCATGCACTAGTCAGTTGTACCACATGCACATCATATATGCGTATGTGCACACAAATAGATCCTAAACATCCTTGTAAAGCCACTAATCTAAGGCATTGCCCCTTGAACACCTTAAGCCATTCAAATATTGACCCCTAAATACCTCAAGGAGTTGAAATCTTGCCTATATATCTCAAATGAAAGGACTCCAAGTTCTCCAACATTGACAATAGAAATTTCATTTTGACAACTTGAGGATGACCATTCAGCCCCAAATCTGTGCCTAAAACCTAGATAATTAAACATGCATGCACTTGTTAGGGATAAAGGCGCTTGTGCTTATGCGGCCTGTGTATTACTACATTGACAGTTGCCACACACCTACAGGCAGCAGGGGTGGCGATTGGACTTGTGCAGATGCAAGATGGGGCAAGCTGGTGGCTTGGACTAGAAGAAGTGCAAGTGGCAGTGAGGATGAGACACTGAAGGTGGCAACTTGCAAGGGGGCAGGCAGCATTGATTGGAGGTTGACAGGGCATGCAGTATTGACTGGAGGGTTCATGTTAAGGTAGAGGGCAATGGCACTAGCACAGAGGGCAGGACACAGCTTCCAATGGGCTCATGGTAGCTCATGAAGCTCACTGAGTGTAGCCATGCCACTGTACTATTGAACAACCATGAAGAAAGGCAGATTTTTTCTCTTCTTCTAGTCTCAATTTGTAATCTCCAATTTATATTCAAATCTGAGTTTGTAAGAAAACTAATTTACCTGCAATAAATTTTCTTTTTGTATCAATAGGTTCTTGCACCTCTTGTTGTACAGAGCAACTCCAGAGCCAATCTCACCCTCTCCAATGTCATCACCTCATCCTTCACATAGAAGGTCGTGCCATTTGCATACTTCAAGTTCGATGGTCTGCACAGGCAACTTGAGACCGGTCAGTCCAGTGACTCAAATGGAGGAAATAGAACATCACCTTGGCAAGAGAAAAAACAGAGATAGGGCTAGGGAGCACCCTTTCCTGGCTGTCGTTTTTAGTTAGAACTCCTCTCTTTTGCCCTCCTATGATTACGTCGCTGTTGACTGTCCTATGATGTACTGAAACAACACTGGTCCATTCCCGAGGAAAACCATCAGAGCCATGGCACCCTCCAAGAAGTACCAATTGACCCTGCCAAAGGCTTTCTCCAAGTCCAGACATAGTACTATCAATTGCTTTTCAGGTCTCTATGTAGTGCACTCTCCTCCTGACAAATCCTGCTGGACTCTCCAAGAGCATACACCACCTTGTCTACCACCTCTGCCACTTGGTCCCAATCTATGGACCATAATATTTTGATCTGACTACATGCGTCCTGAAGCTCATAGATCGAGTCAATTACTTGACAGGAGCAAGGCTCCAAGACAGATGCAGACAGATATAAGGGCATCCAATATCAGAAGAACTACAGCATGATCGAAAAGAGCGGTGCCTACCAATTGCTCAATCTTTTCACCTTGGGAGTCACCCCAATCACTCAGATAGAACCTGGCAATGTGCTTAAAGAGGCTGCCTCCCAATCGCTTGTAGCTTCAAGGGAATGTAAGTGAGCCTTTCCACCTGCGAGAGGTGGGGTCCCTCTAAGTATCGCTGGCACCCACACAAATGTTTAGGGTCTCTTTCTCTCCATCTACAATTGACATGGAACTGTAGTTTCTCTCTTTGCCTTGCTGATCCTCTAAGATCTCTACATTGTTGGAACCACCTCCAACAATCCAAGAGTTTGCCGTAGGTAAGCTTGCCACCACCTCTACCCAAAAGGCAGCCAATACTCTACCCTCAATCAGCACAGATTTTGAGGATGCCCATGAAGAACCCACAGCATCTAACCTGACCCACAAGGCTTTCTTTGCAACAATGGTTCCATTGTCTCTCACAGATGACGAAAGGCTCAATCCAATCAAAGTGCACAGTCCTTTGCTCTGCCTATGGATACCAATCAAGTACTCCAAGTAGGTTAATGAGCCCCTAGGAACACCTTCCCTTGAAGTGCACACACTCCTTTGCTCTCCCCATGGGTATCAATTGAGTACTTCAAGTAGGTTAAAGAGGCTCCTAGGAACACCTTCCCAATGAATGAGACTAGCTTGAGTGGCAAGTTTATGCCGAACTATGAACTCCTTGGGTTGCTGCACCCCATCGAAGTGAAGGTTGTTGATGTTCCAGGATACTATGTGGATAGTCATGATGACTTCTAGGATTGGCTGCCAAGTTCTTGCTGAGTGTAGTAGAAGATGAAAAAAGTGAATTGTGTACCAAGTTGTCAGTTGTGCCTCTATTACCATGTAGAAATGGGTGGCCTAGTGTACGGGCCACTCAAATCATTTCCATGGGGAGGCACCACTATTGTGTAACACACATATGATGCTAAGATGAGGGTAATCTGCTCTAGTCTGCCAATTGATGTCCATCATGCACTTTGGCTATGGCTCTAAGAGTAGCTCCTGCTCACTTGTGGCTGTGCCCAACCACGTTAACATTTTCTCAGTAGTTGACCTTGGATGACCTCCACTACTTTGTTCTCAAACCTCACTTGGGTGTTTGGTTTGGAGAAAAGTGGTAGTTTGTCTGGCAACTCCCTTTTATGACCAAGGACCACGACAAAAGCACTCTTGTGATAATAGCTAGGCATGGTGGAGAAACCTTAGCTTTCGAGGATGACATGGAATTTCATAGGGGCTGCTGAGTTGTAACCTCATATGCTGTCCTACATGCTCAAAGATTGCCAGAAAATGAGTGTTGCTATGTGTTGCCTGGTGAGTATGCCTTTTAAAGTCTTATTAGAGCTCTTTGCTTGCCCATTGCATCGAGGATAGTAGGTGGTAGCCTTTTTGTGCTTGACCTTGAATGTTTTGTTAGTGCTTCCATGATCTCATTAAACTCTACGCCATTGTCTGAAACAATTTCCGGTAGACAATTGAACCTAGTGATCGCATGCTCATACAAGAATCTGATCTCTTTGGGGTTTCATCTCGCACTTTTTCCTCTTTGACCCCTTTAGTTATCAAAATCTGTCGCCACCACTATATAGTGGTCCTTTCTAGGAGTTTGCTCGTGGCCCTATGAAGTCCAACCCCAATTCATGAATAGTTCTAGTGGCTCTGTTCTGGGGGAGTGGCATGATGTCTTTCGCAGTTGGGAAGGCCCACTAAGGCACTACTGTTGTGTAGGTGAGGTTGCTGGTTTGTGCATTCAAAGGTGGGGGTGTGACAGCAGGTAGTGGTGAGTGGAAGATGTGGGGGGAGATGTGGGGGGTGTGATGGCAGACCTAGGCTAGTGAAGCGGCAGTGGGCTGGAGTGATGTGTGGTGGCAGGTATTTTGGCGACTGGGCCCAATGGCACACTCATTGCATTCATGATATACATATGTACATATATGTAGATGTACTTCTTACAAGGGATAAAAGTTGAATTGTGACATTATGTTAGCAGATCATGCGAGCTCGTTTAGAATCACAATGATATCTGTTTCAGTGTATTAACTTCATATTGCAGATTTTGGATGTGTGAAATGTTTATCCCATGAAGGACATTTATGCCGTTTTTCTCTGTGTCACAATCTATCCGTGAGTGTTTTCCACATTCTTTTGAACTGCAATACTATGTATCCTTGTTTCATTTGCAGGGTGTCGCACATTGCGCATATTATATGCGCTATGGCATATGCAAATTTGGGCAGACCTGTAAATTTGATCATCCACCAATGGGCAGCCTGACTTACAGTCCCTCAGCTTCATCACTGACAGATTTGCCTGTAGCACCTTACCCAATGGCATTATCAGTTGCATATGTACCCCCATCTCTGGAATCATCTATACTGCGACCAAAAATAGTTCTGAAAGAGTCTGCAAATGCAGCAGCTGAGAACCGTGAATTTAAGGAAAAATACCTAAATGGCAGTGCAAGTGAGATCGTTCACAGGCGGTCAGAAACAGCAAGCTCAAATCATTCATCTCACTCAGATTCTGCTGATTCAAGGGTTAATTTGGGTGAGGCTTCTATAACTGCTTCATTGTAAAGGTTGGACTTGTAATTTATGGTCATGCTTGGGCAGCTGCTAAATACTTTTCATCAGGGCAGAATTTGTAATATTTTGAAACTGTTCAAATAATGTTGCCATTGAGAAAGGATGGAGCTATTCGAGGAGGAAGATGTTCAAACTGATGTCACGAAGCATGATTCCAAGGTCCAAGCCTTTGCCAAGACGCCTCATTCCGGTGCAGGGTGCAGACCACTGGCCTTCAATTCATTATTTATTTTCAATCCAATATTCTATGATTTTCGCTTGTGTCATAGCTATAGACAGCTTCAACTTGCACTTGGGGAGAAATTTCTCCCTCGACTTCTTTTATTTGCTGTCTGATATAGATAAACAAACATCTATGTTGTGCCGTCTGTGCCATATTCCCATTGTGACAAGGCAACAAAAAAGAGTGGAGCAGCTGGCCTTAATGGGAATACCCTTTTTACATAATAAAACCTGAAGCTTTCACATAAAGTTACTGTAAGTAATTGTAATGCTAAAAGCGAACCTTAAAGGTACTGTAACAATATGCTTGCTGTCAGATGTTGGTGGCTAATGAATGTGTGCACTATAAGAGCTTGTTACAGTTTAGCAATGATCTGTGTTTCTCTCTCTCTCTCTCTCTCTCTCTATATATATATATATATATATATATATGTTTGTTTTTACATTACGAAGAAACTAATTATTGGCCAAAAGTGAAGGATACATGTAAAATCTGGTTTTCTTTCTCAAAGATCTCAACTATTGCAAATATGAAAGGAGTCTTTGTCAATTGTTTGCCATAATGCCACCAACAAAATAAATGAAAAGAGGGCAAGATGCTCCTCTTTGGAGTCCCAAGAGATCACCTAGAGATCTATATATTATATCCACACAGCCATGCACTGGGCTCAAGTATTGTTGAATAAATGGCTAGCCATAATGTGGAATTATAACATTAGGTCTATTGCTATTAACTTGACTTGAATAAACGTAGACATTTAAATGATTATACAAAAATTGCAATGTATATCCTCTGTGTGTGTGTGTGTGTGTACCTTGTTACCAGTATCATGATTATAGGTCCAAGGTAGTCTAGCATGCTTTACTAGTTTTAGCAATTTAGCTTTTGTTTAGGTAACTTTTCCTCTCTCTTTTCTAGGTGATGTATAATGGGAATCATAGCATTGTATCTATTGGATCTCTCTCTCTCTCTCTCTCTCTCTCTCTCTCTCTCTCTAGTGAAGGTTGTTGAAATTAAAGAATAATTTGATGCACAAGAGATTGTCTTACTAGCATGCAAAAGCCATATTCACTACTTGGAAAAGCAAACCCAAAAAGTGTGAGAGCATGAAAAACTTGTTGATGCCCTTGAATCATAAGAATACCGTGCACCTTCACATAGTAGTGATCAAAGTTGTGCATGCTTTACAAGTTTTAGCATTTTAGCTTTTGTTTAGGTAACTTTTCCTTTCTTTTTTCTAGGTGATGTATAATGTGAATCACATAGCATTGCATCTCTCTCTCTCTCTCTCTCTCTCTCTCTCTCTCTCTCTCTCTCTCTCTCTAGTGAAGGTTGTTGAAATTAAAGAATAATGTGATGCAGAAGAGATTGCCTCACTAGCATGCAAAAGCAATATTCACTACTTGGAAAATCAAACCCAAAAAGTGTGATAGCATGAAAAACTTGTTGATGCCCTTGAATCGTAAGAATATCGTGCATCTTCACACAGGAGTGATCAAAGTTGTGCATGCTTTACAAGTTTTAGCATTTTAGGTGTTTAGGTAACTTTTTCTTTCTTTTTTCTAGGTGATGTATAATGGGAATCATAGCATTGTATATACTCTCTCTCTCTCTCTCTCTCTCTCTCTCTCTCTCTCTCTGGTGAAGGTTGTTAAAATTAAAGAATAATTTGATGCACAAGAGATTGTCTCACTAGCATGCAAAAGCAATATTCACTACTTGAAAAAGCAAACCCAAAAAGTGTGATAGCATGAAAAACTTGATGCCCCTGAATCGTAAGAATGCCGTGCACCTTCACACAGGAGTAGTGATTAAAGTTGTGCAAATAATTTGCATGGAGCAACCACATCACAAATGGTAGCACTTGATAAAATAGAGACTGCCTACCATAGTAGTAAGCCTCTTATGAAACTAATATGATTAGGGATTCTACACACAAATTTGAAGATCAAAGCATTGCAGCATGCTAGATGTATCGAAGTCTAATCCAATGTAAGAAATGAAACAAATAAGAATGCTATGGTTGCAATGTGTCATTCTAGGACAATGTTTCCAAGACATGCGCAATTAGTAATTCTCTGGGATGTTGCTTAAGTCCAAATTTTGGAAATAAAAATACCAAATTTGTCTAGCAACTAGGTATGAAACAAAAGATTGAGATGCAATTTTCACATGTAGTGCAAAAGACACAATGTTCACCAACAACCTTAAAGTCTTTGCACCACATCACGAGTAGGGAGGCAATTCTTGAGATAGACATCGCTCTCATATGGGATCTTTAACTTTCATAATTGTAGCAATCTATTGTCTCATTTTGTGCATCCATTTGACCACACCTTGTTATCCCTTTTAGCAGCCTCTTACACATCCTCCACACCCCCCTCCTCGTGATGCACATGCACTCGTTACTCACTCAACACAGCACAGAAAGGTAACACAATATGTGAGAGCAAGGTATACTCTTGTACTATTCAATCAAAGAAACAGTACAACATAGGCACATCTAGGATTACACCCTCGTGATGCTGCACATAAGAGGGTTCACCACTGGGTATAGGGGATCACACGTAGAGTGGAAACCAAGCAGGGCTAAAAGTCACTACTACTCCCTATATAGGTGTTTTCGATAATAACCCCATGGCATATCTACAAATCCCTTATACTCACCCTCGCTTATTAGATTGCTGTCCTCAACAATCTAAGGGTAGTATTTATTTGACTCATTCGGGGTCTTAACACAACTCTTTCTAACAAGCTGGCCAATGTCTACCGGTCTAGGACTTGTGGAAAGATAGCCACAGGGTCTTAACACAGTCTATACTATCAGGTTGGTCAGTGTCTACCGCATTAGGACTTGGGAGTCTTAACACAGCGTTTAACAAGCTTGCATATCCTAATCCCTCACTCGTTGCTATTTGGAGAGAAGCTATCCACTATGGGGCCCTCCCTTCAGAAAATAATGAGGAATAGTTAGATTAATTCACAAAAATTAGCATAAGGAAAACCTTGGAAATTGGAGGCCCATCACTTGCCTAATGTTGGCCCAATTTTCAAAACAATGGCTTGTGATCGAGTCCAAGTCTCGGATGTGGTTGCTAAGTGCAAACTGGTTGCACCAAGTGTGTAGGAATAACAAAACCTTATTATACTCGAACCTAACACAAGGCTATGTTAGCATTTTGGACTTAATAACAAAGCATATAGACAAATTTAACTACCATTATGCACTATTGAGACCAATAGTTTACTTCAAAAGAGAATACTCATATATTCCATCAAGTGTATATAGGGTCTAATAACAAACATTGGAGCACAGAGTACATCTCAAGAGTTATCAACTTAGAAGAAATACATGATAATGGACTAGATTAACTTAGTTACTCTTGCAATGTTACACAGTATTAAAGGATTATAGGGAGATCATTAGGATTTAGAAAAGTACAAGACCCAAACAACGGGCTGAAGGAGGAACTAAAGAGGAAGACGAATGGATGCAAAATCAAGAGAAGAGGGACAACCTAGGCGTAATCGAGGAAAATTCCATGTATAGACAACTTGAGGAGAAGGAGGAGACATGGAAGACAGGGAAGGAGGAGAAGACCACAACACTTCTTCCTTTCATAATGCTAATTTGGGTTGCCAATCAGGCCATCCTATGCCTGACACATGGCACGCATGAATCACTATCACTAGCAACCGTCAAGACCTTACAAACTGCTTATCAAGTCAAGAGTTTCAAGGGAGTGGCAATGGCTACCTCTCACCTAGCCATCCACACTCTCACACAATGATATATTGAGCTTACCATTGAATCTAATTGTTGTAATCCTCTTTCTTGAATCCTTCGATGGCTCCATGATTCAAGGAGCTAGCTCAAGCAAGCTCCATCTCCACACTCCACACTTCAACCTCCATAGCTGCGTGCACGAAAAAAGAGAAGAGGAGAAGAGGAGAAAAAGAGCTTCTCCATAGTCTCTCACTCTCACACAATCACACTCTCCCTTTTTCTCAGACTGCCTCTCTCTTGTTAGAATATCAAGCTCCCATTACTCTTCAGTCAGTCTATCTTTATGTGTGTGACCGACATTAGTTGGATACAACTGTACACATGTGTGACATTCAATAAGTTAGTGTAGTCAGTGACTTAACCACAGTTAGTCTTGGTTAGTCATACCTATGTGTGTAAGTATCTTTTTGTTAGTATGATGGAATAATAATGGAAGAAGAGCAACAAGGAACTGAGGCTCATCTTCTGCTCCACTCTGTCTCTCTTCCTCTCTTCCAACATGGTATCAAAGCTTGAATGCCAGAAGCTTGAAGGCTTGGCAGTGGCCATTTGACATCAAGACATTAGATTTGAAGAAAACGTCATCAAAGGAGACTGTGCTTGCAGCCCGTTTTTTTGCAGAAGCTATATCTTGCTACAAAAATGGTTTTTTGGAGAAACTGACCATTTAATGGACCGTTTCCTCGTGGTCTACAACTTTGCAGAAGAAAGTTTTTTCAAATTCCTCACAGATTTTGAGATATTCAGCATAGACCTATGCAGACTGGCTGTTTATTGCAGTAAACAACAGGTGATTCCAAGGCACTGGTGGCTTTCATCCTAACAATGTATATGCCCTTATCATCATGCATTTGAGCATGATATTGGAGTGTTAAATGCTCAGTTTTGGAGCTTATCTGCAGGCCGAAAATAGTGAACTAGTTGTTGTCTTGAATTTGGAAACAATATACCTATAGGGTTGAAGTATTTGTGATGCTTATTTGCTACTCACAAATGCTTAGATCATACCACTTGAGTGGTAGATGATTTTTGGGATATTGTGAGTACTGAAAGTCCAAAGTTTGGATTGATTTGTTGCTAGATATACCAAGGTATTGACTGGTTATTGTCTGTAGGAAGGATACCTATCATCTTCACTTGACATACATGCAATATATTCTGACCGGTTGGACATGTATCAACTCTTGCATAGAGTGGCAAACTGAATGAGATGTTTTGGGGCTGTTTTGAGGTCTGAATGCTCTTATTTTAACAGAGAAAATACTACTGGTTATAGCAGTGGGTTGGCTGTATTTGGTACTGCTACTTGCATACAGTACAAACATTAATACTTGTATGGACATAGTTTGTTGCTGGGATGTTTTGCCACTACCATAGAATGTTTTGAACTGATTTGAGCTTGGTTTATGCTCAGTTGACTATTTTTTTCATTGTTGGAATACAGTTTATAACAAGCAAGTTGTCAGGAAAACTGTTTTGAATTACATGAGCTTATCATGAATAGTAGGAAACTGGTCTTGAACTGTAGGAAAAGGAGGCATATACTTACAAGTTGTATACATCACTGAATACATAAGCTGCAACTATGCCAAATTCTGAAGGCACTAACATTAGGGGAGTTTTGAGGTCTCGAAAATGCCTTTTAGGATGTGGAGAGAGAGTGCTCTAGACCAATAAGAGCAAAGCCTCCGTAACGGAACTTCTATTTAAAAAAAATTAAAAAATCATTTTACAAAAATATATTAATATGGTAATATTACGAATTTGTATTTTTATTATGTATTTTTAGTCTCTTATATTCGTGATTATGACATCTTTTGCATTAATGGCATAGAGTCTCGGCTACTTTTATTTAATGATGTTTCTAGATTAATGATAATGACTGATGTAATCGAAATTCAAATTGGTGAAAAGCATGGCGCTCAGTTTTTTCCCTCCTTTCTTTTATTCCTCTATTGTTTTTCCCTCCGTTATGATAGCCTAGTCCTCTCTCTCTCTCTCTCTCTCTGTGCATGTATCTCTCTCTTCTACCATGGATACAAAAATTCGACCTTCAACAAGGCGTCAAAGCTCCCAAATCACATCCATATCAGTGTTTAACTCATTCCAAACTGATGGAAGATGGATTCCTACTATCATTAGCAAAGGTAGTTGGATCACCATGCAACAAGCAAAACGTGGAAAAAGGCAAAGACATGAGAGCTCGTTTATCTCTGCTTGGAAGGGCAGAATCCGAGATTTTAAGCTCGGAGCAAATAAGAATAGTATCAAAGAGGTACTAGTGCAACATGTGTTCATGCATAGAGAGCTGTGTTTGAAACCTGGATCTTCAAAGCTTCCAATGCATAGACCAAATTGTAAGAATTTGATTCTTAAAGTTTTTCCTTTCTTAAACATGGTTTAGGTTTTTCCATTATAATATTTGTTTGTCTTGTAGATGTCTATCCCTCTAATCTTGAGGAATGGCAACCAGTGGAATCTATTATTGATGTTATTGATGTTATACATGGTTCAATTGGAGAAGAAATGTATGGAGGTAGAAAGAAGACAGAGCTTGCAGAGAATGGAATATTCTTTTATGACCATTCTTATGTTATTCCTATGCGGCGTTGCCAATGGGGATCAATAAAACTCCTTCCTTTGCCAGATTTTTCAAGCTTTGAGTGGCCTTTGCCAAGTCCAGCTACTAGTGAGGGCTATAGATGTAAGATATTTTTTGAGATCCAGAAAGCACTAAAATCTAATATCTCAAGTAGGCTAAGCAAAGTTACTTTATTTATGCCTATTAATATATTTATTGATTTCTTCTCTAATATGGAGATAAGAATAACAAAAACCATGCTTTCAGTGAAGAGACTAACATATGATCATATCATACAATTTGTTGATGAAGGATGGGATACAAGGACAGAAGGAAAAATTATATGTAAGATAGATCAAGACTCTATAGCTTGTAAATATATGATTGCTACTCAAAATTTTATCCTTAGCTTTTACTATAGTCGATGGCATTTTGTTGGTAGTAGTCTAGTTGCTTTAGAACAGAATCTTAATGATTTCAGCAAGGATCCTATTGTGGATCTTGATATTTGGTTCAACGAGGATATTATTGCAATCTTAAAGATAAGAAAATCATGTACGCTACATCAAGTGAGGATGGATTTACAAAATGAAGACATTGAACTACCATGCTCCTTTGTATTCCAACTTGACAAGAAACGAGTAAGTTTTCACATCATATTATATCTACTTAGATGTATATCAAGGTCTCACTTTCTAACTAACAAACATTTGTAATTTCTTTTTTGCAGATATCGAAAAGGAGAGAAAATAAAATACATTGCAATGACATTCAAGAAAAGATATCTTTACTATCAATATAAAATACATGTACAAATTTTGTAGCAGATGTCTATCTGCCATCTCTATGAGATATACAAGGGCTGAAGGGCAAATTTCTATATATGAAGGCCTACAAGGCGATATGGCAAAGCTATTTTTTTTTTGGAGAACTATCCTTTCTAGGAGTCCTTTTGCCTTTCTTTGATGTCTTGGGTATAGAAGGTGTTGAACTGTGGATTTGCCTTCCGTGGTTATAGGCACCGCATCTCCTTCATGGTGCAAATCCCCACCAATCTCTGTTGTTGGTTGTATACAATTGACCATCATATACTTCAAGAGCTTTGCTCTGATATACCAAACATGCTCAGATGTATAGCAATCCTTCGAAAACTTTCACACATTTATAGAAAAAAGAGTTTTAGTTCATTATTGTTCTTACAATAGACTATATTTTTATCATCAATGGACTATTTGCAATTAATATCTATCTTAAAGTTTAGCATCTTTCATATTACCTTTACATGTTTATCATCATTAAGATAAACAAAGTTAACCATTCTTCTAGCATTTGCAATCACCCTCCAGCCACAAGAATGGCTATTATCCTGATGGGGACATTGCAACCACCAACACAAAGTAAAACTATAAAGAGGACGAATGGTAGTTCATAGAATAAACTCATGTTTCAATTATTTTAATAAATAACTTACCGTAACTTCTCTATATTGCATTGTTGCAAGCAAATCAAATGGCATAGGGGGTCTTTTCTCTAGCTCTTCAATTAATCTTTTGGCACCTCTGTATATAAAATATGTTGAAATTTAGAGTACTTACAAAAAAAAAAATTGAAATATCAAGGAGCCCTTGGATAATATAACTTACAATTTAGCATTTCCATGGCTTCCTTTCATAGAGTTGATTAAAAAGCATTGCTTATCCACAAGGTCTATTGCAATCAAGCTCCAATGAGAACTAAAAGCAATCATATATCAACAAATTAGTAGGATAAAATCTCAAAAACTCTAATAGAATATTGAATCACTTACTTTTCATTATATGGAATTATAAGCAGCTCCAAAGTATCGAAGCCAATCAAATTAAGCCAGTGCTCAATAAAACTTACATCAAGCTCATTCCTCATAAAGAATGAGATAGATGGATCAAAAACCTCAATTTTTTGTTGTATATCCAAAGGAAACTCATGCATTATACACCTAGAAAAGGCATAGAAATAGTGAGTATAAACAAGAAAAATATTATTGCTAAAAAAATATCAAAAAGTATAAGTAATTATGGATGGACATACCTTAGGCCAGCAAGAATAAGATTGTCATTTACTTCTCTTCTTTTATCCTTAAGAATCTGAATACATGCAGCATCAAAGGAGATAACCTCAGTTCTTTTGCCTAAGTCACCAGGTAAGAAACAAAACACACTGAATCCTTTTGGATTAGCTGCTTCAAGAAGGGTGGCTAGCTCATTTTCAAAGGACTCTAGTTGCTCTATTTCCCTTTCTTCAACCCTTTGCCTCCTATACTCTCTCCATTTATGTGCTTGTTCCTCTTTAGCCTTCTCCTCTTTTTCATATTGCCTTGTATCCTTCTCATGGGTGACATCCTCAACCCTGACACCAGAATCATCTTTCTTTCTTCTAGCTGGGGGCACATTAAGGATATTAAATGTCTTCATATCAGTGAGGGGAATTGGCTCAAGGACCTTTGAAAATCTATATCTTAGCCTCCTAAGAATTACCATGTCCTTGTCCATGAGTGTGAGCCTATGAGCATGAGCAGCACAAATGTAGGCATCTTGGAAAAACTCAATTAGAAAATCCTCTGTGGCTTCTTGTATACAATTAAGAGCTGTTCTTGTCCATCTGAAACTATCCAAACTATATCTGTCACAAATTTCCCTGACAAGCCTCTGAAAAGACAACTTTGGAATTGCATTGTCAAGAGCATTTACTGCCTTCCTAATCTCCCTTAGACACCTGACATTTTGAGAAAACCTTCTCCTTGGCTTTGACTTTCTAGAGAGCTTCTGAGGCTTTGAAGACTGATGAATCTTTGATGCTAAATCCCTAGGATCAATCTTCTCTTTTCTTGCTGTTGCCTTAGTCCTAGCCATCTGCCAAAAAAACATATGTTACTTCTTCTCCAGCATGTAAAGCAAAACGCGAGTCCCAGACAAGAGTTATCTATGCTGCATGGCGTTTTCTCGTATCAGCTGAATTTTTCTCGAGCTGTCTAGTGAAACGCGAGTGTCAAGCAACGCGCCTCCTTGCAACTGTTTCTTTTCGCGTTTCACTGGACTTGTTGTCCATTGTGTCCAGTGAAACACGAATTTAAGCCATGAAACCTGCTTGACGTACCTTATTTTCGCGTTTCACTGGACAGCTCATGAATAGCATAAAAATTGACAAAACCAAGAAAAAAGAGCTTTGATCCAAGGAAAGCTTTTAAGATTACTTAAAATATCCACAGAATTAGGGAGGAAATTTGAAGATTTCCTTAAATATCCACAATATTAAGGAATGCTTTCACTGTGGAAAAAATTCTTTTGTAGTGGTCTGGAGCTAATAATAACATAAAGGATTAAGGAAAAATATCAAAACAATGCATTAAATGGAGCTTGTTATTGAAAAGCAAGATGCAGAAACCATACCTTCTTTTTAGCTTGTTCTTCATAATCTCAGTCTAAAGATGACAATATGCTTGAAGGTTTGCTTTGTTGGGGAAGCAGTGAAATGGTTGGAGATTGGAAGGAAATGCTTGGAGACTAGAAGGAACACCAAAAACAAAGATGGAGTAGCGATGAAATGCGATGAAAGGTGAAGGCGGTGAATTTGCATGGACTCAACATTCTTCGCAAAGTGTTAATAACACAAGTGTGACGTACTCTCGCTTACCGGAATTTTTTATTTACTTGAAAAAGGGTTATTTAACACACGTGTGACGTATTTTTGGAAAAAGAGAATGCGCACGTCTTCTGAGGAGTTTATTACGTTGTGTTAAGTCAGACACGTGTACACGTATTTTTCCATTATTACACAATTTTTTTCGTTGGAACTATCACCACATGCTTAACGGTCAATATAAAAGCATTTCAAACCCATTTCTCCGACATTGTCTTCTTCTCTGCCAAAATTTCGTCTCGACTTCCCTTCAAGGTCCTTGCATCCTGTGTGGAGAGCAGTTCAACAATCTTTGATAGGTAACAAATTTTTTTATTACAAGCATTTTAACAAAATAATTTTGATTAATATAGAAAGAATGTTTTATAACACTTGAACAATTAAAGATGTTATGTGCTTTCTATCTTTCAAAAGCAGCATAGCTTTTCCAAAAATGATTATATCATCAATTTGTGTGTTTCCATAGAATTTATTTATTGTTCATGTTTCTTTTCTTCATTTGCAATCTTTGACCATTGAAACACGAGACAATGTCTCTGTTGATGATATTTTGCTTAGCATCGCGTTTCACCGGCCACATATTAGATTAATTTTTGTCTTTGAGCTAGTGTCTGATGAAACACGATTCCTTCATAGGCATTTGCCTTACACACTTGAATTTTCACGTTTCACCGGTCAACTAAAAAAATTCTCCTGTTTTGATTTTTTTGTCTTGGAAAATCAATGTTGGGGCCTCTTTCCATTACATGATCTTGTTTTATTGGATATTGGTTCTATTGTGCTTTTTTTTTTCAGGGATAAATATTTTTCTGGTTAAGATGACAAAGAGGAAGCTATCTCTGGAAGGAATGGATGAGGAGGAGATAATTGAGACATCTGATGATAGGCTCTTTGATTTTTTACACACCACTGGAAATTCTTCCCAGTTTTGCTATATCAGGGAAATTTTCAATGTTCCTTTTGATTTGAAGGAGTTATTGGAGGATCTTGATGATAAACTTAAGAAGTACAGATGTTTTTATGATAGACATGTGCAAGGTTTGGAAGTCAATGGATTTGTTCATTATAGTGATGTCATGGGAGCCACCAATACATCCAGGTCAACTTTGCTCGGCAGGTTCAACCTCATTGATGAGGAATTCAGAAAGAAAGAAACATGTTGCCCTTTCCACAGATACCAACACCAGTGCCTTCTGATCCACAAGGAAGTTGGATTTATTGTGTATCTTCAGTACATGGAAAATTCTTCTCCAGATATAGACCAACAGAGAAAGCTAGAGGATATTGCAAGTATGGATAAGGAGGTCGAAGAGAAGGAGGAGATGTTCCAAGAAGATGTTGAGAATCAACTTGTCCAAGGTTTTGATGTAGGTTTATTCAAGAGTGACAATATCACAATGGTGGAAGAAAAGGAGATTGAGCCAAGTGCACAGGTTGATGAAGAAGGTTCTCTTGCCTGTGTTCCAACATTTCCCACTTATCTTATCAACAAGAAGAGATATGTGTTGCTAAATGATATTCAACATCTTTTTGATCTTAGAGAAGATTATTGCTTAGCAATCCTTGCAGGTTGGGGCAAAAATGACATGAATTTTATAGGTTATGAACAAGAACCACTAGCAAGTCTTGATGTTGAGGGAGAGAATTTCCAAGATAGCTCTATAGCCTTACATACATGTATTAATCAGATCATAGAATATGAAAAGGGGGGGCTACCTACAGAAGAAGAGTTCTTGCAGGTCTAGAAGAAACTTCATATTGATGATGTAGGGTATGAAGAGAGATTGAAGTCTCCATCAGATGAGAAGCCCAAGAGTTCAATAAATCTTTATGATGATAGTCTTCTTGAAGAAGATGAACACCCTAAGGTATGAAATATAATTCGAAGTTACCCATTGAGTTTATGTTAGACTTTATTATGCATTATAGATAAATATCTTATATCTTGTACTGTTGTGGTTTGTTCTATAGATTGAGATTGAAGATCTGGACAACTTTCTTGGAAGGGCCAAGGGCTCTAGGCCAATGAAGCTTGGAAAAAATCAAAGCCTTGGCCATTATATTGGAAACTTAAACAATCAAACAATTGTAATATATCATATTAGATTGTCAAGCTCTCCAAGTCTACCAATGATGGCTTTGAGAGCTATCTCAAAGGTAATTGGATCTCAAGTTTTCAGCAGAGGTTTGGACAAGATCATTTTGGTGGAGAAGGAAGAAGCCATAAGAGTTTTTGGCTTTATTCCTGGATACAGTGGATCTAGAGCTGGATATTTTGGAGTTCTTGGCTCCTATTTGCTCTCTTATGTAGGAGATAGTAAGAATTTGAAGCTTCTTCCAGGCTATCGGAAACAAGAGTTTTTGAAATACAGATGTCTTATTGAGTGGGATGAAACAAAAGATTCCTCTAGAGGCCCTGTCGAGCTACCTGAAACCAAGGACTCCTCTGAAGGCCCTGTTGAGGTGCCTGAAACTAAGGACTCTTCTGCAACACAATCAGACTAGAAGATGCCAAAGATTAAGGGTTTCTTGAAACCCATCTTTTCCCAACTTTTTGTTTGGTTTGTAACCATTCTGTAAATCTTTGCTTTGCGCAAGAATTTAAATATCTATCTTTTCTTCTTTGGGTAACAATTTGTATAGTCCTTGCTAAAGATGATGTATTGCTTGATGTGGTTGTATCTTTAAGCTTGAATTTATGCCAAATTTATCGATAGAACCATTGAAAGACCTCTAATAAACTGTTGGCTTTGTGTCTTCCACCTCCATGTCTTGTATGTCTGAAATATTTTGTTCTTGCTTGATAATGTGATTTTTCCATACCTTGGGTTGACTAGTTAGATAGAGATCCATATTGTTTAATAAAGTATGGAGCATGGTTGTATAGAATATGCTGCATAGTCAACAAATAAGGAAAGTTATTAAAAAACATTATATGAGTTCGACAATGAAGAAACAAACATATACAATCTTACCATATAGTGAGTAAAGTGTTGATCACCCCAAGCTTCTGTCATCGCCTTTTTGAAAAGGTTCAATTGGTTTTTAAAGTCTTTGAGATCATCATCATTCCATTCAGTCTTATCACAATAAAAGGACACTTTGTCTAGTGTTTCCCAAACTTTAGCTTTTCTATTTCGAGCTTGTCCATTATCAGTGTGATCCTTAACTGCATTATGTAGGGATTTCCACTGATTAAATTTAATAGTTGAGCCACCATTTCTCGAGTTTATCTTGCCAAGTCTCCCATGAAAGCCTAGAAACCTTCTAGCCTTCACTCCACCAATAGATGGTTTTTTTGGGACACAATTACCATCCTTAGACTTTTGAAGATCTGGTTCAATAACAACATTGCCACCATGCAAACCAATTGCAGAGAGAACTTTTTCAGCCTTTGTTATAGCATCTGTTCTAGTTGATAATGGCTTCAACTTCCATGCAAATCCTATATAGAGATGAACAAGCTTTTCGATTATCCTGCAAAGTGCATGAAGTGTACAAATATGGGCATTCGCTAAAGGAATGTCCAAGACTGGTTTAAACTGTGGATCTTTATTGTGCCTAGAGGGAGCTCTATTCCAATTGCTTGAGTTTAACTCTACAGTTGGTGACATGCAGTATAAGCAAGGAGATCTCGAGTTAGCTCCCTTTGATACATTATATATACATTTGAGTGTCTTTAGGTCACCAGCTATGTGCCACTCAATCGTGTAGTTCCCTAATCCTTCAACAAATAGCTCTTCTCCTGCTTGTTGCCTTTGAATAACATTAGGTATTGATGTTTGATGAAAAGCCCAATATAGTATATCAAAATTCTCAGTATCTACCTCAAATGCTCCTAGCCACCAGATGTTATATTCAGATTGAACACTAAATGATGTTGAGTGATTGCAATGACTTGACGAAAGTGCTCTATTCATCAAGGTGATAGAGATTCTCTCCAATTTTTTACATTTCAGAATCTCACTTTCATCAAGTTTAATCGCAAATCTAGCCACTCCCTGTGCCTCTGCTACTGACAAGTCATAAAATTTGATCATTAAGCATTGTAGGGTGGGCAAGTCAAGGAAAATATTGTTAAATTCATTGAATGTAACCTCCTTTTTCTTGCCCTTGAAGCTAGCCTTGATATGAAAAGGCTCACCTAGAATCTCCATCACTTTGTTATTAACTCTCTGTCTGATAGTCCTAACCACAAATGGTTTCGGAAGTATGCAATTGTGTACCTGTCCTTGCTTCATATTTGATTGTAAAAGTTGGAAAAGTTGCATATAAGCATCTCGACTGATACCAATACTATCCAGTGTCTTCTGTACCAACTCAGAATCCAAAGAATGATCCTTCACAAATGACTCCAAGTATTGTTTCTTTGCCTTTTTAAATTTCTTCTTCTCCAAAATATCCTTTGAAACCACTAAAGGAAGAAGATGATAATAAAACTGAGCTGCTTTTAAAGAATCTATTTCACTTGCATTTGGTTGTAGAAGAGATCTAAGCAAAATTAACATCACAAATCAATGCAAGTAGTTTAAATAAAGCCATATTTAAGATTTTTCAAGTGAAAAAAAATATACCTTGCTGCTTGGATTCTTTTACCACAGCCTCCTCCTCCTCGTTTGAGATTCTCAATATTTTTAAGAGTTCTTTGTCGATTTCGAAGGCCTAATAAAGTTTGCTTTTGTTGATAAGCTTTGATACGCTTTTCCAATGAATGAATTTTTTGTTGACAATCCTCTAGCTTCTGCAACAACTCTATATTGTGTTTCATCAAAAGATGATTCTCTAGTCCAAGGATATCCTTTTCTGCAATAAGATTAAGTGTATAACCTAAAAATCCATTGTAGCCATCACCAATAAACCTCATTAATGACGAGCTATTATAGAAAGGAGGAGTGCTATTTCTGCTAGGATCTTTGGGATATAGCTTTCCATTTAACCAAAGATCAATATTCTTCTTTCCTTCAAACCTCAGTATATGTTTCATAGACTGTAACCGTGATAGATTTTGTTCTCTTTCTTATCGGTTCATACTCACTGTCCAACTCAATATGAAGATGATAGAGAGGTCTTTTATGAGAGCTACAGAGATCATTAGATGATTGATCCATAGCTGAGTTACAGAGATCATTGGGTGATTGATCCATAGCTAAGGATATGATTAGAAGCAAGAACGAAAACAAAGAAGAGACTAATAAGGAGGAGAAAAAAGAAGAGAGAAACGATGGAGAAACGATGGAGGGAGGCAATCGAGTATCCACCAAAATTCAAATTGAATATTACTTTTCACTTTAATGAGGAGAGGTAAGATCTTCATTATGACAACCTTGCCAACTTTATGGCGACCTAGATTTCTAGGTTTGATGTGACCACGAGAATATCACGACAATGACTTATTAACGAATTTTGATATTTTAACTTACCAAAATATAAACTTTTTAAAAATTCTATAAAATGATTTTATTTCGTAAATTGTTTTCTCTCTCTAGGATCTCTTACAGGGCATTTTCGAGACCTCAAAACTCCCCTAATGCAATATCACTCAAAATATGGAAGAAAATACAACAAAAATTTTGCTTTATGGAAGTTCCGTATGAAGAATTTTTTGGTTGGTAGAGGTTATTGGGACTTATATATAGGTGATGAGGCTAAACCTGAAATACATGAAAATAATCTAATAAATGATCAGAAAAGGACTCATCAGCTATGGACTGAGAGAGGATGCAATGTGTTATATTGGTTTTCCTTATGTATATCAGATGCTAGGGTTATACAGATTACTGGATGTAGTTCCCCAAAGGATGCATGGGGCATACTCATGAAGAATTATGAAAATGTAACACATGCAAGAAAGATTCAACTAAAGCAACACTTCAATAACATGAAGCATTCAATCCTACACTACAGAGATCAAGAGCATAGTAGATCAGCTTGCTACCATTCGATCTTCAGTGTTTGAGGATGATATGATTGCAATGACATTGAATGGACTTGGCAAAGAGTATAAAGCATTTGATACGTCTACTTCTATGAGAGATGAATCCCCTGATTGGGATGAGCTGAGTGCTTTGTTGTTGCATGAGGAAGTTAAGCTTAGGATGAATATAGGTTCTAGTACGTCTCAAAGCAAAGACACTGTTCTTTACTCTAGCCAGTGTGGTAGAGGCGGTAGATGCCGTGGCTCTTTTCAAGGTCGAGGAGTCACTCAAAACACTTATGGACAACATCAGCAGAATGCCTGGCATGGCACAAATACATAGGGCCAACGTGGATCTGGTGGCTTTAGAGGCAGGGGAAGATCACGCCATGGAGAGGTGGTGAACTATCATTATTGCGGCAGATATGGACACATTGCAAAGGATTGTTACAAGAATCAGGGAGATATGAAGGCAAAGGGCAAACAACATGGGCACTATGCATCTTCTAGCAGTGCTCATGATGAGCAGGTTGACATGTTGTTTGCCATGCAACATGTGCCTAAGAATGTATCTAGGCAGAATAGAGATGAGAGATAGTACATTGATTCAAGGGTTGCAAATCATATGACACCCCATGGAGAATGGTTCGATGAGATGGTTGCAGGTTCACATGGTTATGTGTGTACTGGGGATGACACCCAACATGACGTTCAGTACACAAGAATTGTTCCGTTGTTGATGCCTGGTGGCAAGAAAAAGAGCCTGCATGATGTACTACATATACCTACAATAACCAAGAATCTTTTGTTAGTTGGACAAATGACATAACAGAATCTTTAGGCGAGATTTAATAGAGATGGATGCTTTGTTGAAGAATATGGTAATGGCTGCAAATTGATTGCTAGAGGTCGAAGAGATGGATGCTTTGTTGAAGAATATGGTAATGGCTGCAAATTGATTGCTAGAGGAAGAATATGGTAATGGCTGCAACTTGGATGCGTCAATTCCAGAATTGAAAGCAGCCATGTTTGTACATGATGATGGTGCTATACAGGATATTGAGATATGGCATAAGCGGATTGGCCATGTGAATGTACAAAAGTTGAAATCTATGCAGCAGAGGGAGATTGTGCTTGGACTGCCTAAGTTCAAGTATCATGACTTTGGACATGTATGTGATGCATGTTAGTTTGAAAAGCAGGCAAGGTTTTTATTTATGAGATATGTATGGAATAGCTCACGATCCTTGCAGTCGGTACATTTAGATGCATGGGGTCCATCTCGTAATGCTTTGTTTGGTGGTGCTTGTTACTATGTATCCTTCATTGATGATGTCAGCAGATATACTTGGCTTTACATACTAAAACATAAGGATGATGTGTTTGATGCATTCAAGGACTTCAAGAAGCATGCTGAAAATGAGTTGAGCTCTAAACTTTCATGTCTTAGATAAGATAGAAGTGGAGAATATATATCTAATTACTTTGACATGTACCTTGCTAAACATGGGATTAGAAGACAGTTAACTTGCAGCTATACACTACAGCAAAATGGTGAAGCAAATATGAAAAATAGGGTATTGATAGAATCGGCAAGAGCTATGATGAATGAGAAGGGTTTGCTAAATGGTTATTGGGCTGAAGCAGTAGTGACTACTATCTATGTGCTGAATAGAACCCCTACAATAGGGATTCACGATGTAACTCCATATGAGAGATTGTATGGTCATAAGCTTGACATTTCACACTTGAAGGTATTTGATAGCATTGCATATATGCATGTTCTTGATGAAAAGAGGAAGAAATTGGATCCTAAAGCTGTCAAGAGTGTGTTCCTTGGTTATGCACAAGACCGAAAAGCTTACAAGTGTTATGTATCGTCTATAATGAGGCATTGATTAGCAGAGATGTTGTTTTTGATGAGCTGGCATTGTGGTATGGTAATCCTGTTGCAGTGGCTACTGATGGATCAATAAGCACTAGTAATGCTAAAAATACACCTACGGTGAGTACATCTATGAGTAGTCCTACATGTGATGGGTCACCTACAGTAAGTCCTTGGCCAGGACGCTTGCGGAGTCACACTCCTACATCCACTAACACGGATATGTCAGTGAGGGGGAGATTAGATAAGGGAAAAGAAAAGATGCTTGAAGATGTGACAAGTCCACTTACATCAGGTTATGAGTCATCTAACAGTGACAGTTTGGATAGTGAGTTGGGCATTTCATTTATTATGACACCTGGAGCAAGGCAGAGTTATTATGTACCGCCTCATGAGAGGAAAGCTCAGAGTGTGACATAGTTACGGAGATATGAGAGAGTCAGAAAACCAGTTGATAGGTTTACATACAATGGTTATTCAGCCTGCCATTATGCATCTATGGCTAGTGTGACAGGTTACAAAGAACCTACAAAGTTTGATGATGCAGTTACACATGATAACTGGTGTGCTGCCATGGATGAGGAGTATACAGTCCTGGCTAAAAGTGAGACATGGAAATTGGTTGAGTTGCCTGAAGGCAAAGTCCCCATTGGCTACAAATGGGTGTACAAGGTTAAGTGCAAGTCAGATGGTTTGTTAGAACGCTATAAGGCCAGGCTGGTTGCAAAAGGGTATGCACAACAATATGGCCTTAACTATGAGGAGACTTTCAATCCGGTGGCTAAAATGGCAATAGTCAGAACTGTCATTGCTTTGGCAGCATGCAAAGGTTGGAAATTATGGCAAATGGACATCAAGAATGCTTTCTTGAATGGTGATTTGGTTGAGGAAGTATATGGAGCAGTCTGAAGGCTATGTTCACCCGAACTTTTCTACATATGTATGTAAGCTGAAAATGCTTTATATGGACTGAAACAGGCACCTAGAGCATGGAATGCTCGGATTAGCAGTTACTTACAGCAACGTGGATTTAGATTGGGTGATGCAAATCACAGTTTGTTCACAAAGAAGATAGATTATGGATATGTGTTTCTAGTGGTTTATGTAGATGATCTTATCATCACACTGGAGATGATGAAGAGGGCATTGCTGAAATTAAATCATGTTTACAGGCTAAATTCAGAGTCAAAGACGTTAGTGAACTAAAGTATTTTCTTGGGATTGAGGTAGTCTCTACGCCTTAAGGTACATGGTTGCTATAGAAGCAATATGCTCATGGCATGTTACAAAAGTATGGTATGGCTAAATGCAAGGCTATGGAGACACCTCTTGATCAGAATGTCAAGCTGCAGATTGATGTTGGGAATGACATAGAGAATGTGACCATGTATCGACAGATGGTGGGTAGCTTGATATACTTTGACTATTACCCGTCGTGACTTATGTTATGTAGTGGGGCTGATTAGTCAGTTCATGCAGAAGCCTCACAAACCACATTTAGATGCAGTCAGGAGGATCATGAGATTTGTAAAGGGTACTACAAGTTATGGGCTATTTTATGCATATGGAAAATCACTTAACTTAACAAGGTTTGCTGATGCTGATTGGGCTGGTTGTGCCTATGACAAGAGGCCAACTAGTGGTTATGCATTTGGATTGGGCAGCAGTATGATCAGTTGGCAGAGCAAGAAACATCCTACTATTGCATTGTCTAGTACAAAAGTTGAGTACAGAGGAGTTGCCTTAACGGCTTGTGAAGTAGTTTGGTTAATGAAACTAATGAAAGACTTGGGAATACAGCTGGAAAGTAGAGTGAGATTGCATTGTGATAACCTCAGCAGTGTTATGTTGGCTAGCAATTATGTCTACCATGCCAAACATATTGAGGTTCACTACCATTTCATTAGAGAAATGGTTCTCATAGGGCATATTGACTTGATTCATGTAAAGATTGAAGACCAGGTAGTAGATATATTTACTAAGTCTCTTGGTAAAGAAAAGTTCATATACTTCAAAAAGCTACTTGGAGTTTATCAAATGGTTTGAGCTTGAGGGGGAGTGTTAGAAGATCAAACTCCTATTACTCTTCAGACAGTCTATCTTTATGTGTATGACCGAAATTAGCTGGATATAACTATACACATGTGTGACATTCAATAAGTCGATGTAATCAGTGACTTAACCACAGTTAGTCTTGGTTAGTCATACCTATGTGTGCAAGTCTCTTTCAGTTAGTATGATGGAAGAATAATGGAAGAAGAATAACAATGAGCTGAGGCTCATCTTTCGCTCCACTCTGTCTCTCTCCCTCTCTTCCAACATCTCTCTCTCTCTCTCTTATGCACAAGAAGGAAGCAAGAACAAGAACAAGAAAAGAGCTACTTTGTGCACACACCAAGAATGAGCTTATCCATTAACTTTTTAGCTTTTATACATGTCCTTCTCCCCTTGGTCACCCAACCCATTTCCATGACCAGCCATCTGACCTTGGTTCTCTTTTCCACTCTTTGCATATTCTTTCCTATTCTAATGGCTCCTTTACATGCGACTTTTCATTTACAACTTGCATAGGAGGGAGCCTGGCACTCTTTTACAAAGGACTAACATGTGCTTTATCTCTTGTGTGCCCTGTTCTTGATTTTAATTTTTTTTTCATACTTCTTGGTCTTCTTTTTCCATTAGGTTGTCTTCTTGTGCTCCTTCTTAAGCCTTCTTTGCACCTTATGTCATTCCGAGGGTTAACATTACCCCCCCTCCTAGGTGAGTGCCAGCCCCGTGTGGCATTGGATGGCATGGATTGAAGAGGTTGAGGGTGGTCTCAAAAATGGTACTTGGGGCTTTTGGAAAATTGATCATGTAGGATTAGCTTGTGACATATGATTGAAGATTGCTGGTGTTGAAGATATGTTGATTGATTGAAGAGAGCCTTTGAAGTTATTGGCTAGCTACACAGTTATAGAATGTACTTGTAAAGGAAGAATATGTGCACTACCTAGGGGGTGTATCTAACTTACCATGTAGTGCATTGTGCAAGTGGTGGTAGAATTGGGAGAACCAGAGACAAAGTGTGAGGTGTTGTCCCACACTTGAGGACTTAGTTCATGAAAGAGAGAGGTGTTGTGCATGACTCAGGGAGACATGTCTATCACAATGTCATGCCCTTGATGTGTCCTAAGTGCGTGAAAATGGGAGGGGCTTGGGACTTAATGGTCCCTAAATGCAATGTTCGTGGCACTTATACAATAGAAATGATTTTTTTTTTTTGGTTACAAGGGATGATACTAAGTTGCATCCCATTCTCTTGTAGGGATAGAGCTAGGTGGAGGTTTAAGTGACTTACTTAGAAAGGACCAACTTAGCATATAGTCTTTTAAGTTAACACTCATGTTCAAAGGTGTAGTGGAAAAGAATGAGTAGTTACACCTTGTGAATTGACTATCACTCATGTCCTCTAGTAGATTCATACAAAAGATTGGAAATAGGGTAGCTCTCATCATGAGTCTAGCCATAGCACAACTATCTATGCCTACATTTATATAAAAAAGGAGGGGCAATAGTAGTAGTCGATCTTCCTTTGCAGTGGGCTTTTCCTTAAGAAGGATTCTTAGGACACATAGATAGTTACAAGCGGTAATAAAGTCTAGACTTGGACATGAAACTAACTCCTTGAGGAAGTGCACAATAGATAGGCGAAGATCCTTTTTTAGTGAAGGTTATGCCCTCCTCAAGGGTTGCGGCATTAATATTATAAATTCGTGGGAAATTGTACCTTCCGTGCACCTCTCGATCAAAATCTACTTTGTATCTCCTTGGTAGCATGTAGGTCGGATTATCCCTTTCATATAGCAATGTGTTGCAAAAAGCCATCCATGCATCTATATTGCCATCCCATATGTTCCTTCTTCACTTCAATTGTGATTCATAGCCTTAACTTCTCTAGAGTTATCCATCACTTTATCTTCCTAATATCTGCTAACTAATTCCCTCTGCCATAGCATTGGTTGCCTTGCTCTTTCTTCTAGCCACTTTTTGCCTAGCCACATTGAAATCTCGATCACCTCCTCCACTACCCTTGGTGACAGTACTCGATCAAGTGATCGAGGGTAGGAGAATATGAATTAAAATGGGTTGTAGGTGGCTTTCATATTGCTCCCATAGGGTCAGTTCTTGTGCCCAGTTGACTGGAAAGCACTCTTCACATTGAGGGATATGGACTTCAAGCATTGGCTAAGGCTTAACACTAAGCTTTCTTTGAGATGATAGCTCTACCAATTTCCTCCTACGCCTCATTTCCACAATTCTCTTTGGGGCAGTGGGGTCTTTGTCATGCGGTTTTTCTTGCAACTCTACTAGTGGGGTTGAACTTGGTACATTAGGCTACTTTTCCTCATCATTTTCCAGCTCAAAATCAGGCCCTTCTTCAAGAATTGGCTTTATAGGTTCCTTAGTAGGGGTTTTACTCGTTGCTCTTATTACACAAATCCCAGCAAGTTAAGCTCTTGCCTAGACAACTTTGCCTTGATATGATATTGACTTTGCTCCTCCATAATTAGGTTGATACTGGCCATAGGTGTCTTTTTATGGAGACCATATCTTAATGCTCTCCTTGTGAGTTCTAATTTCCTTTTGAGCTCATCAATTGTTTCTTTTCCTTTCATTTGAGTTATATGTAGCAACATAGTGTTTAAGAAAGCATATTGCTATGCTAGCATCCTCGTCTCTATTGCTTCTGTTTTTCCTTCAGACATTATACACTTGCTTTCTGATCTACTAAATCCTTGATTCTAGCAGCGTTCCTTTTTGCCCATCCTTCAGCTTGCTCTTTCATCTATTCGAGACATTGCTTGTGCTCTCGTGATAGGGTGGTTATTAGCTGCTCTTGCTCTCTCCATTTCACATGCATCTTCTCTTTGTATTGGCCTTGGTGTTCCACCTACTTATGCCATGCTCATGGAGTGCTACTTGGAGTTGATTGTGCATCTCTGCCATCTTCTTTATAGCCTCTTCATCTCTTTGCATCTTTGTGGCCTACAGCTCTTATCTCAACTTATCCCTCTACTGTTTCAACTCTTTATTTTCCAACTCTAGGCATTTTTTTTCTAAAGGCACATAGTTGCTCTAATGCCATGTGGATTTCCCTTTCTTCCTCGTATAGGTCCCATAGATTCTGGTCACCATGTCTTTCCTTCAAGGCCTTTTTTAGCACTATCACTTCCCTTGTGAATACCGTCATTTGCCTTATCTTTTCTAGTCGGAAGATTGCAAATGCATCCTTTTTTGCTTCTAGCTTAGCAATCACAGCTTTTCTCTCCTCATTCATTCTTTCACACTGACTGCGGAGATCTTTTACTAGCTCATCATACTCCTTCATGTTGTGCACTACTGATGATACTGAAGTGGTTGATACCTCAAGGCATGGCACCTTAGGACCTTGGTGGGATTTTGCATTAGCTACTATTGTACTAGTCTCTTGGCTCCTACCATCGGGCCCCCTTCTGATGTTGTCGGTGCCAGACATGCACTTTGACTTGTAGATACTACACCCATGCCATCATGTTACTTTCATTGACTACTACTTCTGTGGCTCTTTGTGTTGAGATAGTTGTGGTAGCCACGAATGATGGTAGTGCATGCATGGGGGCCTTTCCCTTACCCTCTACCATTGGTCTTTATTCAGCCTTCTTTGTTGCAACACTTGTTCGAGGCACATTTTCATGTATTGGGCTCATCATGGCTAGTTCTCGGGATCGAGAGGTTTGTTCTACTAATCTTCTGATGTGGCAATGGCCACCTGCTCCCTCTTCCTCTTATTTCTTTTTACGTTTTCAAGTTTCCTTGACTCTTCTTTAGCCCTCTATAAGTATCTACTTTCTTCATTAGTGGTTCTAGTCTTCTTGATAAGAATCCTCAACATAATTATTCGCCCCTCATGACTGGATGGTGTTGAGCCTTGCTTCCCTTGGTTGCTAAATGTTCTCTTGCTTGAGGTTTCTTGTTGTTGAGTTTGGCGATCAACTTTCCTCTTCTTAGCTGCTTGCTCAGCTTCTTTGTTGAACTCTGTTAGCTTCTTCTTTCCTGAGGTTCCTTGTAGAGAAAGAGACAAGAGGGCTCATTGTAATAGGTGAATGATGCTCATGGATTGGCAATTATTTTGATGTTCCCTCTACTTCCTCTTCTCTTTGTCCATCTCCCCTACAACCTCTTGTATTACTGCTAGCACTTCTCCAAAACTAACATTTGATGCCTTAGATGTGGGTTTTTTTCTTTCTGACTCACCCTTCATCATCACTGGGGATTCTCTGCCCATGGATCTTGGAGCTGATGCCAATACCTTAGTTGATGCTTGGATTGTTGCTTGGACATAAGGGTTCATATTTAATTCATCCAGTGCCTTGGCTACAATAATCTCAAGCATTGGTACCCCTATTTTGTTTGTGAGTGCATTGTACCTCTTTGGTTCGAGAAGAGAGCATGCACCATCTTAGCTTGCAATGTGACAATGGGCTCGGGGATGTTTGCTAGGATGATTCTATTATTCATATACACTTTTACCTTATTTATCCCCAACATGCCATACACATCTCTCTTTGGCCTCTTTTTTGGCTTGTCCACTAATCTTAGAGCTTTCTGAACCAACTCTATGTTGAGATATCGAGATCCACTTGTGATATGCCAGGGTGACCATTGTGCATTTATGTCACCGACTTGTCAATTGCAGATGCGGTTGGTACACCGCCCATGAATAATAGCTAGATGACACCTATCCTTATCTACTCTAGTTCGTGGCTCAGTTAGTATGCCACCTTAGTTAGTTGAGTTTGGTTTGAGACCCATATATAGGGTTCTTCTATTTCTATGTACTAGAGTTCTTTTGGCTTCCACAACTAAGAAGAGGAAAACTATTTTTTAGCCTCCACCCTTGTGTGTATTTCCCCATTGTGCAAGCAAGAAAGCTACAAGTGAGACTCCTTCCTTCTCTCCCACAATCTTGACATGGTATCAGAGCCTTGTTCGTGGTAAGGAGCTCAAGAAAGCAAGCCAAGCTCGCGGTGTTCTGGTAAGAGAACCAGTGTTGCTTTCATTCTTCTGTTTTGGGAGCAAGTCTCTGCAGGTAGCACAGCCGGAAAGTGCAAGAGTGCATTGTCTCAGGTTGAGACGCCCTTCGCGGTGAAGCAAGAGGGCAGTATATGCTGCGGGATATGGCTTTAGCCCTTGGTGACCCCGTTTTTTTGATTTGAGGCCATTTCGGGGCCTGTTTTGGAGGCAGAAGTTTTTTGCACGCACTCAGGAAAAGGCCCAGTTTTATGCTGTGCGACCACTATTCTACAGGTCGGTGAAAAGTTACCACAGAAATTGCATCGTATGCTTGTGTGCAGAGACATTGGGAGTTACAGAATCATCCTTGGTTCCTGTTTATGCAAAAACGTCACTAGGAAGTGACTGTGTGGTCAAATACCACTTTTGCCAGTTTTGCAGATTTGCCCTTGTGAGGGTGAAGCTGTGTTTTTTGCAGCGACATAATTTTTTGCAGTGTTTTGTAATGGCGTCTGATTCTCTTTCACAGATTGTAACTGAAAAGCTTGACAAGAACAACTTCCAAGCATGGAAGTTTAGAATGACGAATTTCCTTATGGGAAAAGGATATTGGGAATTTGTTGCAGGAAATGAAGAAGAACCAGTTCTTCCTGATGTTCCCAATCAACAGCAAATGCAGGCATTTAAAGCATGGCATGAGAGAGCCAGGAAAGTTATGTACTGGCTGTCTATCAGTATCTTAGACTCTATGATTGTGCATATTCAGGATGCAAGTACGCCAAAGGAGGCATGGGATACTTTGTCAAAAATGTATAGCACAAATACGCAAGCCAAGAAAATGCAGCTCAAGCAAGAGTTGCATAATGTGCAAAGAGAAAGTATGAGCATCAATGACTACTACAAGAAGGTGAAGAAGATTGCAGATGCACTTGCTTCCATTGGGTCGCCAGTGGAAGACGATGATTTAGTTTCTGTGACCTTGAATGGTCTAGGAAAGGATTATGCGCAGTTTCGGACATCCATTTCAGTTCGTGAAAGATTTCCTGATTTTGAGAAGTTGATTGCTCTTTTAATTTCTGAGGAGCAGAGAAATGGTGGTGCATCTTCTTTAGGAGGAACTTCAAAAGAATCTGTCTTCTACTCAAATGTTGGAAGAGGTAGAGGCAGAGGTAGAGGAGGCCGATCTGGAGGCCATGGTAGAAATCAGAATATGCAGCAGACTCAAGAAAACCAGTCCTATGGAGGAGGACGTGGTAACTCTAGAGGTAGGGGGAGCCAAAGAGGTCGTGGTGGATGGCAAAGAGGCCAAAATGCAAACAACAATGTTGAATGCTACTACTGTGGTAAAATGGGTCATATGACTAAAGACTGCTATAAAAAGCAAAATGACGTCATGAATGGAAAATTGCAACAAGGAAATTATGCATCTTCTAGTAGACAGGGTGATGACAGAAATGAGCATTTGTTTATGGTGCAGCACATGAACAATTCTATGACAAGTGCAGAAGAAAGCAACGAAGTGTGGTATGTTGACTCAGGTGCATCAAACCACATGACAGGTCATGCAGAATGGATGCCGGATGCAAGAAAAATGGAAAAACCAGGATTTGTGGAGACTGGTGATGATACTGCACATCCTATTATGCAGATTGAAAAAATTCATTTGTCTATGTAGGATGGGAAAAAGAAGTACCTGTCAGATGTATTTCATGTCCCGAATATCACCAAGAATCTGGTTTCTGTTGGTCAAATGGTTGAGCAGGGCTTGCAGGTCAGATTTAATCCTCATGGATGCTTTGTTGAGGATATGAACAATAAAGGCCGCTTGATAGCAAAATGAAAGAAGAAGGGCAGAATGTTTACATTGGATGCAGACATGCCTGAATTGAGTGCAGCAATGTTTGCACATGGGACCGGTGTAGTTGCAGATATTAATATCTGGCATAGACGCATTGGTCATGTTAATGTACAGCGACTTAAATGAATGCAGGCCCAAAATATTATTGCAGGATTGCCTAAATTCAAGGTTGCAGAAATGCATAAGGTATGTGAAGCCTGCCAATTTGGAAAACAGGCAAGGAAACCATTTCCTAGACATGTTCAAGAGAGTAAGAAGCCATTGGAATTAATCCACTCTGATGTGTGGACTACTAAAACTGCATCTCTTGGAGGCTGTCATTATTTTGTCACTTTTATTGATGACTATAGTAGAAAAGTTTGGGTGTATTTTATGAAAAAGAATAGTGAAGTTTTTGGGCATTTCAAAACTCTTAAAGCTATGGTTGAAAAAGAAACAGGCCTGCAAATAAAATGCCTAAGGTCAGATGGAGGGGGAGAGTACCTCTCAAATGAGTTTGCAAGGTTCCTGCAGGAGCATGGCATAAAGTAGCAATATTCATGTAGTCATACCCCACAACAAAATGGAATTGCAGAAAGGAAAAACATGCATATTGGAGAGGTATCTCGTGCCATGCTCAATGAAAAAGACTTGCCAGGTTGAAGCAGTTGCTACAGCAGTCTACATAATGAACAGGACTCCCACTGCAGCAATACATGGGATGACTCCAGAGGAGAGGTATACTGGTAGGAAACCAGATATTTCTCATTTGAAGATTTTTGGTTGCATTGCCTATGTTCATGTGCCAGATGAGTTGAGATCCAAGTTGGATCCAAAAGCTGAGAAGTGCATCTTTATTGGTTACTCTCTGCAGCAGAAAGGGTATAGATGCTATAACCCTTCTACTCGTAAGTTTACAGTGAGCAGAGATGTTGTTTTTGATGAAATGAGTAGCTGGTATAAACCAGTAAATGTGATTGATGATGTAGATGCACAAAATGGTAATGCTGCTCAGAATTCACAGCAGCAGTCACAAAATATTAGTTCACCTGGAGCGTCCTCTAGCAGTGGTTCACATTCTTCGCCATGGACAGGCAGATTGAGATCAGGAGAATCTTCTCAAAGCAATGCAGATAGTGGTATGCAGGTATCACGAAAAGGAAAAGAGAAGGTAGATCAGCCCATGTTTGATGTGAATGCAGGTCACTCTTATGTGGATGGTGAATCCAGTGGCTCAGAACAGAGCATTGATGATGAGTTGGGTATTCCTTCTATTGTTACACCTGGAGTAAGGAAGACCAGGGATGTTTTGAGAGCACCTGGGAGTGAACCTACTTTGCGCAGGTCTACTAGAGCTAGATATCTTGTGGATAGGCTGAAATATGATGGATTTACAGCCATTCACTATGCATATATGGTCAAAGTGATACACGAACCAGAATCCACTTCTTTTGAGCAAGCCATGGGAAAATAAAAATGGGAGAAAGCCATGGATGAAGAAATGGATACCTTGGAAGCAAATGCTACATGGGAATTGGTACCTTTGCCTAAAGATAAGCATGCAATTGGTTGTAAGTGGGTTTATAAGGTGAAACATAATGCAGATGGTTCTATGAATAGATACAAGGCAAGATTAGTAGTCAAGGGGTATGCACAAACATATGGCATTGATTATGAAGAAACATTCAGTCCCGTTGCAAGGATGGAAACCGTAAGAGCAGTCATTGCTATGGCTGCATCAAAGGGATGGTCTTTACATCAGATGGATGTAAAGAATGCCTTTTTGCATGGTGATTTACAAGAAGAGGTCTATATGGAGCAACCACTAGGTTATGTGCATGCTGTTCATCCTGAGTTTGTTTGTAGGTTGAAGAAAGCCTTGTATGGCTTGAAGCAAGCACCTAGAGCATGGTCTGACAAGATAGGATAGTATCTTGTCACTATTGGTTTTTAGATTTCCAAGGCAGATTTC
This sequence comes from Lygodium microphyllum, assembly GCF_053477565.2. NCBI lineage: Eukaryota > Viridiplantae > Streptophyta > Polypodiopsida > Schizaeales > Lygodiaceae > Lygodium > Lygodium microphyllum. The sequence goes on along the minus strand of NC_141159.1, from coordinate 105,488,954 downwards.
TCACTTTATGTGAGAAAAATAGAGAAAAGTATTATGCTACTTGTCATTTATGTTGATGATTTGATTATCACAGGTGACAGTGATGAAGATATCCTTCATGTGAAAATGCTATTGAAGCAGAAGTTTGAGATGAAGGATTTGGGAGAGATGCATTATTTCTTGGGCATTGAGGTGATTAGATCACCAAGTGGGATATGGCTCTTACAGAGGCAGTATGGATTGGACATGCTATCCAAATATGGGATGACAGGCTGTAAGCCTATTTCAGTTTCTTTGGAGCAGAATGTGAAGTTGAGCGCAGATGCATGTGAGCTTCTCGAAGACCCTACTATGTACAGATGCATAGTAGGAAGTTTGATTTATATGACTATTACCAGGCCAGATTTGAGCTATGCTGTTGGATTGGTAAGTCAGTTTATACAGGCTCTAAGGAAACCACATTTGGATGCGGCTAGATGCATACTCAGATATGTGAAGTCCACATTGCAGTATGGACTCTTTTATGAGACGGGGGTTCAGATACAGTTGCATGGATACACTGATGCTGATTGGGCTGGTAGTATTTTTGATAGACGATCTACCAGTGGATATGTGTTCTCTTTTGGGAGTGCTGCAGTCACTTGGAGCAGCAAGAAACAGCTTACAGTTGCCTTGTCAAGCACAGAGGCTGAGTATAGGGGTGCAGCAATGGCTGCATGTGAGGTAGCTTGGTTGCATAAGCTACTTTATGATATGCATCAGCCTACAGATGGGCCAGTTGTCATTTATTGTGACAACATGAGTAGTATACACTTGGCAAATAACCCAGTCTATCATGCTAGAACAAAGCACATTGAGGTGCATTATCACTATGTGCGAGAGAGGGTTTTACTAGGTCTTATTGATCTAGTTTATGTCAGCACAGAGGATCAGGTAGCTGACATATTCACGAAGGCATTGGGCGCAGAGAAGCTGCGCAAGTTCAGAGACCTGCTTAGTGTGCAGGAATTGGGATTGAGCTCGAGGGGGAGTGTTGAGATATCGAGCTCCACTCGTGATATGCCAGGGTAACCGTTGTGCATTTATGTCACCGACTTGTCAGTTGCAGATGTGGTTGGTACACTGCCCATGAATAATAGCTAGATGACAGCTATCCTTATCTACTCTAGTTCGTGGCTCAGTTAGTATGCCACCTTAGTTAGTTGAGTTTGGTTTGAGACCCATATATAGGGTTCTTCTATTTCTATGTATTAGAGTTCTTTTGGCTTCCACAACTAAGAAGAGGAAAACTGTTTTTCAGCCTCCACCCTTGTGTGTATTCCCCCATTGTGCAAGCAAGAAAGCTACAAGTGAGACTCCTTCCTTCTCTCCCACAATCTTGACACTCTAGGCTAAGCACAACTTCCACACTCTTGATTACATCCCCTTGTTTGGCCATCATTATACCACTGTTCTTCTTCACATCAAAGGATCTATGAAACTCTATGCACTTGTCGTGATCTATTTACTAGCTGACCTTCTCAAGGTACTTAGCTAGGTTTCATTGCTTGAAAATGTGCATAGGCATGTCCTTAGTTGCCACAAGTTCTTCTAGGTTGTGTATGCGCTTCGGTATCGTAACTAGTTGAAAACCTACATCTCCGTGGTCAAGCGATATTTGTTCCACTCTTCCTTTGAAAATGGGAGTGCTCCCATTTGGATTCCTATCATAACAGAACAGCTCACAATGAGTTCTCTTTGAATAACAATTTTTGCTTGAAAAGCGAAGTGGTTATTAGAAGGAAACATTATTAAATAGTGAAATGTATAAGCCAAGGAATGAAAATTTTCATATCAATCATTCCATACATTTCATGCAAGAAATTTGTGAAGAATTTTTCATTAAATTAAAATTCAATTTATCCTTCTCTTTGGAGTTCGATTTGTATTCACCTTTCACCATTTTTCACTAAATGAAAATTCAATTCATCCTTCTCTTTGGAGTTCAATCGTATTTTGATTCATATTTACCTTTCACCTTACTCCCTTTCCTCTTGGAACGATGAGAATCCTTCCTAGGATTGGAGAATAAAGGGGTAAGGGCGTTTGGTACGCTCTTGGTGTCCTCTAGTCTTTGAAGAGCCAATTGTAGAAGTTTGGATTATACTCCAATGTAGCATGCTGGTCCATGTCTTGTGAGCGAATCTCCACATGTGTGATATAGGTCAATACATCTATCAAAAGGGTCACCTAAGTTCATTCTTATAACAACATGAAAATATTCTTTTTTTAGGATCCTATCTAAGGATGCAACATGATAGTGTCTTCTAATGAGGTGTTTCGTGTCATGGCCAGTACTCTAAACAAAGTTGGGGCCATGTAAGGGGGATCGTATTCGCAAGTCTTGATGGTGTCTCTTTGCTCTGCATTGGTCATGATTTGATAACCCTCTTGTTCCCATTGGATTCATAGTGTACCATTTCCGTAGGAAATTGGATTCGAATTCAGCTAGCTTTTTCAGCTCATCAACTTCATCGGGTGACATTGGAACTTTGCTTTTCTTGAAGGATGTGATGAACTGTTGGTTTAAGACTTGTTCTCGGGGGATTTAATGGCAATAAAGTCTTCTGTAATCGTGGAAGTTTTTGTGAATATGAATTCAAATTCCTCTCAAGAACAAGGCAAAGAGCATACATCATTTGTTGTTTGTTTGTCAAACATGCCTAGGTCCAAGCGTTCATAGCTTCTAGCAAATAGTGTAAAAGATGAGTCCAATCGACTGATACATGTCACTAAGTCATCTCCATTGTTCATGGCCATATCGAATGCTAATTTGAGAATAGATCAACATTGATAAGATGGTCTAAGGCCTATGGGTAGTTGGGGTTTGACTCAACTAGAAACTGCTTAGCTAATATTGCCTCCACTATGAGGTGGTCATTGGAGTGTTTGTTATCTATTTCCTGTGATTGAGCTTATGGTTTATGGAACATGCGGTTTTCTGTTTGTGTAGTGGGTGGTGCATAAGAGGTACTGGGACAAGGCCTATCGGTAGTGGATCTAACTTTTGGGCAATAGATCCATTGAGTGTTCATGGATTGAGCATCTTTTTGCTTGCTTTGGTTTCTACCTCTTGCTAGCTTATGTGTACATGTATCATTAGGGCCAAAAACGTTCCAAATTTGGTTGAGGTTTTTAAAGGATGAACCATCCAAATTTGACCATTCAGACGTGATTAATGAGAGAATATATTATTCATTTAAGAGGTCGACCATTAAATGCCTAAGGACGTTAACTCATGTCAGGGGTCACTTTTCGGCCATTATTCTTTCTTTGTGAATGGTTAAATATTCTATTATCACATTTCCCACCAAAATCACACTTATTTTTTTGTCTACATTCATTTGAAACATCGTTCTCTTCTCTTCTCCTTGTTTCTTAGTTCTTAAAGTAGATTTTACTATGTCATAAAATTTCTCACTAAAATCACGTCCGTTTCTTACCAGTAGTCTTTGCATTGGTCTCCCTTCATCTCCTTTCACAAAATCTTGAGAAGGTGATCAACAATAAAAAGAGTCTCTACATAAAGGACCAACACCACTTACTTTACCGATTGAGCTATAGAGATATGGTCCTCCATGGATGTGAAACGAGATCAGCTCCTCAGTTTTCACTAGACCCAACTAGGTTGGGACATCTAAGCCGCATCTTTACTTCATCCCCTAAGGCATCCATTCTGTAAGAATTTGTTTCAACCAAATCCAAGCTTTTTCTTCCATCTCTTCGACTTGATTCATAAGAAAACAGTTTAAAAAGTCTCATGATGTTGACACAAATTTGTAGGGATAGATATATTAAGGATGAACCTCAAGCTAATAAAATAGAAAGTGAAAATTTTCACCTTGATCTTGGCACTTCGAATAGAACATCTTCATTATATAGTACTGTAATATCAACTTTTTAGCAAGCAATAATGGATAAGACAAGGAAAATATATTATAATTAGAAGAAAGGAAGTACTTTGATTTTTAAGAGACAAAAATATTTGCATACTAATAGGTAAAAATCTTTTATTATTCAATTTTTAGTTTATTAAAATATAAAAAATATTAACCTAGTAATAGATAAAAGTATCAATGATATTGTGTATCATATAAACTTTAGGACTAAGAGGATTTCATGTGTGTAAGATGCTTTAGAGAATACAAAGGATACAAATTTTAACTTTTGGATCCAAATTATGTAATGATAGGTTTTAAAAAAAAGCAAAGGAATAGCCAAAAAAACTTTAAGCTTTAGGATAATGGGCACATGTGACTCTGTGATAATATTATGATCTTTATTTTTAGTAAGATCTTACACCTATCAAAAAGTTCTTTAAAAAATCCATAAAATTATTTTAGGCAAAAAACACCGAAAAATGACCAAGAAAGCACAAAAAGTCACTAAAAAATAGGATATCATGATATGGGTTGGTCATTAACCACATGGACATTGCCTTGAGTTAGGAGGAGAAGGCACACACCATGTTACTGTTATGCACAAAAAATAGATAATCATAAGGTTGATAATTAACCACATGGACCTTACCTTGGATAGGAGGAGAAGACATAGTCTCTACACTTGATTCACCCAACCCTTCCTATTCGTGTCATATTTGATAACCTATTTTTTGTGATTTTTTCGATTTTTTAAATCATTTAAGTTTTTTTTTTAAACTTTAAAATAGTTTTAAAATAGAAAATGAGTCCAAAAAATATTTTAAAATTTTTTAGAGCCTAATAATTTTGTGAATTTTTTTTAGAATTTTTTAAATAGGTGTAAGGTCTTACTAAAAATAAAGATCATAACATTATCACAGAGTCACATGTGCCCATTATCCTGAAGCTTAAAAATTTTTGGGCTATTCCTTTACTTTTTTTTCTACCTATCATTACATAATTTGGATCCAAAAGATACTTTTTAAAAAAATAGATATTGCATTTTATTGTAGCCTGATTTATAAATGTATCTTATTGTGGATTAAGGGGGGGGGGAAGAGAGAGAGAGAGAGACATCCTATCATGCTTTGTAATCCAATGCCACCTAGCATTGAGGAGGGTGTTGAGAGTGTAAGCTTGTGAATCTTCCTTATACTAGAGGGGATAAGGGGATTGAGTGTGAATGATCTTGAGGGGAAGGGGAAGGAGATGACCCAACCCCTCTATTCATGCCATACCATGATGGCCTATTTTTTGGTGCTTTCTTGGTCATTTTTAGGCAACCAAGAAAGCACAAAAAAATCACCAAAAAATAGGCCGTAATGGTATGCTGCGAATAGGGGGATTGGGTCCCCTTCTCCTTCCCCTCAAGACCATTCACACTTAGTCCCCTTATCCCCTCCAACATAAGGAGGATTGACATGCTTACACTCTCAACACCCCCCTCAATGATGCTAGATGGCATTGGATTACAAAGCATGACATAATGCCCCCCCTTAATCTACAATAAGATGCATTTATAAATTAGGCTACAATAAGATGTAATATCCATTAAAAAAGATAGTCTCTTTTGAATCCAAATTATGTAATGATAGGTAGAAAAAAAAAGCAAATGAATAGCCCAAAAAAATTTAAGCTTTAGGATAATGGTTAGATATCACTTTGTGATAATGTTATGATCTTTATTTTTATAGCTCATTTTCTATTTTAAAACTATTTTAAGTAAAAAATACCTAAAACGACAAAAATAACTCGAAAAAGTCACAAAAAAATAGGTTATCAGATATGATGCAAATAGGGGGGGTGGGGTGAATTAAGTGTAGAGACTGTCTTCTCCTCCTACCCAAGGCAAGGTCCATGTGGTTAATGACCAACCCTATGATGATTTTACTAGATAGTTCTCTTCTATAACTACCAAGGTTCCAATCTCCTCTAGAGCACCTGATTATCCAACAAATCAATTTAGACCCTCTTCTGCTCAAGGAAGTAAGCCTTCCAAACCAAGGAGAAAGAGAAGATCTAGGTTTTACTATATGTAGAAGTGTTTTAGTGAGATAAGGAAGGCCTAGAGAGTTTACATCATGTCATTCCAAAGACAAATTTTATCAAAGTTGTTAAGGATATTCTTGATAAATTATTAAGAGTGTTGACTAAAATTGACCTGCAAAAAAAATGGCAGCTTTCTTGCAACGATTTTTTGTCTTTAGACTTTGTTGTTGACTTTATGAATGATGCTTACATTGTTGCTACTCATGCTCATAGGATCACCTTGATGAACAAAGATTTTAGTATGGTCAATGTAGAATTAGGTACATGTTCAACAAAGTATTGCGGCCCTTACCCACTATTGATAAAAAAGCCATTGAGCCAAAGATTGAGGATGCGATACACCTATACCCAACAAGGACTACATTCTAGCAAGAGTTTGTCCAAGAAGAAAAAACACAAGAATCATAAAAATTGAGGATGATGTTTGCAAGAGAAAAAACGATGTGCTTGGCCCTATTAATTATAAGAGAATGGGTGAGATGTATGGACAAATGGTTATCAATATTTCTTGCACTTTTGAGGAAGAGGACTATCTTAGCATATCTCTTAAGGACAAGTCCATGCTAATTGTTAAAAATGATATTCAATTATTAGATTCTGTAGTTTATTGTTGCATAAGGTAAGGCATTTTGACTCAAAATTTTTAGTATATAGAATGACTGTAATATAGGCATGGGAATTCACCCAAAGCAAGTGTCTATGAGGGCAGATGTATGTGAATGGCCTTAAGGGGCTGGGGAAACCCTAACCCTAGCTTGGAAGAGGCTATATAAATAGCCTATGGGTCACTATCAAGATGTGAGAGAGTGTACCCAAGTTGTACTCTAAGCAACTTAGTAAGCAAGATTTTGTTCTTGTACTTTGAGCTCTCTTCTCCCTCTTGTGTACATTCTTCTTGCTGCAAACTCTGATTTTACACAAATAAAAGAATCCACAGTCTGATCATCATAAATAATGTTTGCGAACATATGCCTACAATAAAGAATCATTATTAGTACTTGCTAAAATGAAAAAATAATTATGTACATTATCAACTCAAGACTTATAATGTGTTTGTTGGGAAACACACTCGTTTGGAGGTAAGTGCATATCCTTGGCCATGTAAACATGTTGCACTTTAATAAACTACCCTTCAGGCATAATTTTGAAAGCAATGGTATGTCCCTTTCAGTGATATTTTATATCCTCTCACTTTCTTATTTTCACCTTGTTAGTGTCCTTGCAAGAGATCAGCATGGTAACCCAATCATTTAGGCTAAAGATTTATGGCTCCCAATGTTCATAAGCTCCTTGGCTATACATGATGCAGGAGTTTACTAAATGAGAAGGGTATCTTCTAGATGCCATACTTAAATTAAATTCGCAGAGAGAAAGAAGCTCACTGAGAAATGTGAATAAACTAAAAAGGAATATTAAGAAGAATAATGAAAATATATTGGGTGCCAAAAAGTTCTTGACTTTCAAAAAAATCATCATTAACTTTATGGCATCTTTATTATAAAAGGTGAGAAGGATTGAAGCTTGCACACGAGAGCTATGGTGGGAGAGCAAGAGCAAGAAAGAGAGAGATAAGAAATGGGAACTCCAACAACCACAATGTATGACCAGGCCTTCCTTTATTCAAACTGTCACTAAAAGAATAACGAATAAGTGACTTTGATGGGCGCTCACCACCTGCAGTGTGTAGTGGCGGGTATTGTCAGTGTAGTAATACATGTGCAGCTAGGCGGAGGCGCCTTTACCCCCAAGAATCTCCCACTTAAAGGAAAATCTGCCCAAGTGAGAGAGAGAAAAAAGAAAAAACAGTACAACATGTACACATGTACAACAGGATGAGGAAAAAGATGTCATCTCATCCAATGCCCATCAATCTCCTGAGAAAGGCAAAGCGCTCAGTAGTGTGGCTTTTCATGAGCAAGTTTGTATGATTCTACTTAGTCGAAATCTTGGCAAGGCCAACAGACTTGTCCTCAACGACCTTGATACCTCACCTCAATATGTTTCATCTTCTCATGGAAGACCGGATTCTTGGCCAACTAAATGGCACTCATAGAATCCGAATGCAGTGTAGGCATAGCATCTATCATACCAAGGGTTGCAATCAAACGGCCTAACCAGATAGCCTCCTTGCAAGTCTCTATGACTGCAATATACTCGGCCTCTGTAGTTGAAAGGGTCGTACACTTCTGCGCCCTGGACATCCAAGAGATAGCCCCTCCAGCATAAGTGAACACATAGCCAGAAGTGGACTTCCTACTATTTGCATGTCTTGCATAATCAGAGTAGTGTGCCCCACGACTCCTGTATCTTGGCTGCCATAATAAAGACACATATTTGCTATGCCTTTCACGTACCTCATGATACCCTTCATGACATCCCAATGTTTCTTGCAAGGTGTAGCCATATAATGTGCCGCAACCCCAATTGCAAAAGCAATATCTGGACGGGTGGCTATCATGGCATACATAAGACTGCCCACAGCTGGCCCTCTGCTCATCTATCTGCAGACAATTGGCCTATGAAACCTTCACATGAGAAGGTAATGGACAACCAATAGGCTTAACATCCTGCATGTGGAAGCGTTGAAGGACTTTATGTACTTACTCCCTCTGTGTGACAGATAGAGGAGTCCTTGAGATCTATTACACGTGATGTGCATACCAAGTATATGAGAGGCTTGTCCCAGATCTTTCATCTCAAAGCTCTTCTTGAGCTGAGCCTTAAGAGCATTGAGCTCCTCATGAGATGTCCTTGCTAAAAGCATGTCGTCCACATAGAGTATTAAAATCAGCAATGAACCGTCACAGGCTTTCTTCGTGTACAAGTACGGATCCATAGCACTGCGGTTGTAGCCCTGTGACTACATGAATGCATCAAACTTATGGTACCATTTCCTAGGTGCCTGCTTTAAGCCATATAGACTCTTCTTTAGCTTGCACACTAGGTGTTCCCTGCTAGGGTCTACAAAGCCCTTAGACTGCTCCATGTAAATCTCATCATGTAAGTCCCCATATAGAAAAATCGTCTTGACATCCATCTGGTAGTACAAGTCCAGGTCAAGCTGTGCAACGAAGGCCAAGTCTGAGCATAGGATAGTCATCTTGACCACATGAGAAAATACTTCATCAAAGTCAACACCATGCTCCTACTTTAAACCCTTAGCAACCAATCGAGTCTCGTATGCCGGCTTGGGGTGTCGAGGGGTACTTTTGAGCTTGTACACCCACTTGCATGGCAAAGCCTTCTTACCTTGAGGCAAGGAAACCAAACCCAAGTCTGATTCTTATGCAATGAGTCAAGCTCAGACTGCATAGCCCTCTTCCAAGAGTAACAATCACCACAGCGCATAGCCTCATCATAAGTGAGAGGCTCTCCTGCATCTATAACTAGAACATAATCCATAGAGGGTGCAAAACGGTCAGGATGTCTTAATCTCTAGCAAAACACCTCAATCTAGGCTGTGCTGCCTGACCGACATCCTGTCTAACATCAACATGTCTAACATCTAGGCGAAGAGCATCAAGTGATGGTGCACGCTGTCTAACTGGCCGTGGAGGGGTTGAACGGGAGCAAGTGGCTCCTCCTGAAAGATAACTCTGCGTAAGTCAACCACTTTTTCAGGCTGCATATGCATTTTGTCCTCATGAAAGATGACATCGTGGCTGGGGATCACTTTCCATGCTTGCGGATCCCATAGACGGTAACCCATCTCTCCTGCATCTCCATAGCCAATGAAAATGCATTTGACACTTTTAGGATCGAGCTTGTTGCATTTGTCCTTGGGCACATGGCAGAATGCCTCACAGCTAAAGACACGCAAATGATCATAAGAGGGGGGTTTGCCTGCCCATACCTCCTCTACAACCTGAAATTCAATGCCACTACTAGGCGACCTGTTAATGAGATGCACTGCAGTAGTAACTGCCTCAGCCCAAAAGTGTTGTGGTAAGCCAGCTTGGCTAAGCATGCTATGGACCATTTCTTGAATGGTCTTATTCATGCATTCAGCCATACCATTCTGGGGTGGGGTGTAAGGGGTGGTCAACTGACGCTTAATACCCCGCTCATCACAAAACTACTCAAAAGCATGTGAGACATACTCACCCCCATTATCTGACCGTAGGCATTTGAGCCTTTTCCCAGACTAGTTCTCTGCCAATGCAAGCCAACACTGAAATGTGTCTAAGACATCAGATTTTCTCTTTATGGGATAAGCCCAAACCTTACGTGAGTAATCATCTATGAAAGTAACAAAGTACTTTGCCCCACCAAGTGACTGACAGGGCATGGGCCCACATACATCTGAGTGCACAAGAGCCAAGGGCTCACCCATTCGTTTCTTACCAGACTTTTTATGTGTATTTCTAGTCTTCATGCCATACAAACAACGATCAGAAGAATCAAAATGCGAAGAGTCAAAAGGCGGAAGATGCTGCAAAGCACAAAGCATTTTCATTACTTTAAGAGATATATGCCCCAAACGAGCATGCCAAAGGGATACATGGGGAATAGAACCCACAGAAAAAACATGATCTAATGTAGCTCTAGATACAAGTAAGGGATAGAGGCTGCCAGACTTGGTACCTCTTGCAAGTACAAGCTTTCCATGAGTAATCTTCCATGCAGATGATGGACCTAAAAACGGGCCGGCACTGGCTCATGCACTAACCGGACCTCGTCACTATGCACAAGACAACCCCTCGGCCTCGCGGCCAGGAGCGTCTATCAAAATCTCTGCCTTCCTAAACATTGCGTTTGTAATACGTTGTAGTCCAACTGATCCTAACCCAATATTACTCCTCAGAGGGAGTCCCTTTCACATAGCCAAAAGGCTCGAATCACATACACATGGGGTTCCTCCTACGGCTGAATGCCGTCAACCCTTTGCGACTCTCCTACACCTTGGGGATTGGCCCCTCGATGCGCCGCTCAACATTTAAACATTTCGCACAAACGTCGCTCAAGGTACCAAATAAACGTATCCAGGAATGTACCATTTCCTCACTTGCTGTCCCCTATAACCCTCGTCTATCCTACAGCATAGGAACCTCACGCTCTCAACGGTGGGTCACAGGCCTACTGAAAACAATTGCTATGCATATCCAGGAGCTGACTCTGATACTTTTAATTTCCTCTAAATGATCATGCAAAGAGGTGGATGCCTAGTGCTCAAACATTTGAAAAAAAACCAGCAGCGTGCAAGTGCAAAACATCTCTTTCATGCTTTTCTTTCTAACCGCTTTGTGCTTCGCTGCAACACCTAGCACCGAAGTGATCTTCGTGCTACTAGGGTTTAATTTTTTATCATTATTATTCCGTCCTAGATGCAATACATATAAAATCAGCAAATTATTCATCATGCTCAGCGGCATTTAACCATTTTTTCCACAACTCTACCCTTCCCCGTTGATAGTGCATCATTGCATTCATTTCTTTTAGGGTTTCCTTGTCATTTTATGTGGAGAAAGGAAGGAAACACGCACTAAAACATATAAACAAGGCTGAACTGAAGCATAACTTCATGCCCCAGCCTTGCTATACATCAACAAACATAAATCCTATTTTTCTGTATTTTTCGTAGCCCCAAATGTATTTTTCCCCTATTTTCCATGGTGTTTTTATCATTTTCCCTCCATTTTTCCATTTTCTTGTAATTTTTAAATTGCTGAAAATTGAAACCAGTTTGTGGGCTGTGGCCCTTAGTTCATTTGCACCAAAATTGAAAGATTAGTTGATGTGTATCGACGGTTTTCCCCATTTATACGCCCAAAACCCTTGTTTTTCCCCATTTTTCATGGTTTTCGGGTTTCTTGACATTATTTCGAGCCATGAAATGCATGTTTTTCATAATTTCTGGTTATAAACAGTAAGAACTCAGAAGAATCAGCAACATAATCAAATCTTAGTCCATATGAACGGCATTCCATCAATCAAAAGCATAAAACACTAAATTTTCTTTGTAATTTTTTAGTTTACCGCTTAAACGCGTGTTTCGGGTTTTGTGTCCATGGCTGTAGATTTGGAAAACAGCAACCCTTCATGTCCAGCAACATCACAAATCACCATTCTCAGCCCGTGTAGCAATCCGGTCCATGCCGGACAAGTCTCCATCATTCTTTCTTCATTGCTCCTTCTTCCCACATGATCTTGCCTTTAGAAGAGAGAGAGGGAGGAGAGAGAAAGACTAGAATCAGAAATTCCAAACCAGGCCACCATTCCACGGGCGAAGGGCGGCGATATGATCAGCATACGGAGTGTAGGCAAGGGCCAATGTCAGATAGGGGGGTTGTTTGCAGGCAGGGAGGAGCCATGATCAACATTGAGCGCAAAAATCGGCGCCATTCCTGATCACGTATTCTTCATCTTCATCACGATTTTTTTCATCTCTCTCTCCCAAAGTTTCATGTGACATTTTAAGTTGGGCTCCCAAGGGTCATGCCCACTTGGCCAAACTCATGTCCACCTTTTCAAATCTTGACCGGTTTGTGGCCTTTCCCCCGTCCGGACTCCGAATCGAGCTCTGAAAAATCCTGGGCGTCCGACTTAGCATCCCGCATTGGCCAGTAGCTTGTGTCAACCCGCACGACTGTCTGAAAAATTATGAAAAATCACCAAGTGTCGCTTGGGCGCCTTTAAAGCACTTTGGCGCTTAAAATCGTCCTAGATCGAGCCGCCGCCTTTGACAGTGAATATTTTTCCCTTGATATTCATAATTTTTAGCTATTTTTAAGCACTTGCCGTCTCCTAAATTCCGCTCTCATTGGCGACCACGGGATAGGGCGACTCAGCCCGTCGAATCCACGAACATATCTGCACATAAACAACCAAAGAAGCATCAAACTGATACAAAACAATTATCATCATAAAACTCAGCACAATGCTCCCCCTACCCCTGGACAGAACCAAGGCATGACATCCACAAGGAATAGGCCTAGCATCATCTAATAGAAGATCCGAAGTGAGTCACTAACCAGCTGCTCCAACACAGCCAAACTAAAAAGAACTGCCAAAGACGTTGCCCTAAGTGGTAGTCTGAACTACTGACCAACGAAAGACAACACAACTAGGAGCTCCTACAAGGCGAGGACTCCTATAGCCTGAGCAAAGGATATTTTCTGTCAGTACATGTCTTCTTTTAGGATTTTGATTGGATGAACATACTTGGGCATGTAAAAAGGAGGGAGCTGAGCGTAGTGACCCAAGGAGAACAGGGCATCGGCCTTAGGACCTGTCTCGGCACCCAAGAACCTACCAAGCCCTCGCAAGGCGACACTGAATCCTTTTCTAACGCTCACTTTTATTTTCGCTCCAACCTTCCTGGTTTTGATATTATTTTTTCCAGCAAGAAGCCACCCCTAGGAAGACAAGGTATCGGCCCCGGGTCTGACTCGTCCCCAGGAACCTACCAGGCCTTCGCAAGGCAATGATCAACTGCTTATATCTTTTCATTTCTTTTCTTTTCATTTCTTAGAGAGGGGTTAGAACCCCTTTTTACACACCTTCGTATTTATATTCATCGTTTGGGATGTTCAGGGTTTCTTGGCATCATCATTATTATCCTCGGGCAGGCCTCTCTAACTGCCTCACTACTAACAAGAACTCCTAGAACGGCTGCCTAGCAGGCTAGCAGAACAGAGCCACTAGGGCTTCCTTCTAAAACAGATCTTTCAATGTCTAACAATGTCTTTACAGGAGGCAATGGCTACTCCGACCTCCCTCAAACATACGTAGCCTAAACCTGGGACTTCATGCCTTGGTTACCGGTCCCCAACAAAAAGTATCCCCTCAACAAGTACAAATACACATATAACAGGAAAGAAAGGTACTCGTAAAGGAGAAATATCACCTGGATTGGCCCAAAAAGAAGCTTCCATCGCAGCAAAGGCTCCTCCAGGCTCCACAAAATTCCACAACCCGCAAAACCTGTCCAGCACAACACTAAAACAAAAACCCAATTAAACGCACCCGCACTAGACAGGAAAATGGCCCTCTTGGCCTAATGAAATCAAACAATACTATGCATAACATCCTCCTGGAAACAACCATGATAGACATCAAAGCATACTATTCCCAGGGGAACAAAGGCGCATAGCCCTAAACTAGGTGCATTAAATTATGACCTATCCCTCCTGCGTATATCGCAAGAGGTGTTCGCATCACATGGCGTCGAATCAGTCTGTGGGTCCGAGATAATAAAGGTAGATGAGTCTCGCTTACCCTCTGCATCACCCAAATCAACCATCGTCTGCCAAAGAGGGCATGTTCAGAAAGCATACCCCACAAACGACCAGGTCCTGTCTCACCATCAATAGATATATCGGGACAAGGGCCACAATTAAAGAAGAGGTCCTCTTCATACGCAAGATTAGCCAATGAATCGGCAAACTGATTCCAATTCCGTGGAATCAGCTGAAAAGACACTCGATCGAATTCGTCTAGCAGGGCTATGGCAGTGTGATGGTACATACAAAGGATCGGGTTCCGCACCATGTACGTCCCATTGAGTTGATTTAAAACCAACTGAGAGTCCCCTTTCACCAACAACTGGCGGATACCACCCTTTTTTGCAATATTCAAACCCATGATCAGGGCTTTGTATTCGGCCATATTATTAGTAAAATTCGCCCCGAGATAAGCAGCTAACTTCATGACAATGCGTCGTCGGGGATCGCGGATGACAACTCCTACACTTCCTTTTTTGCATGCACCCCTGGACGCCCCATCAAAGTACAAGGTGTACGTCCATAAAGGGTTTACATATCTTGCCATCCTGAACTCTACTCGTAATTATGGTAATCGAAATTCAGCATATTCAACGGGTGGACTGTAGGCTCCATCCCTCCATCATCATTGAATTCGACAGGGATGCTCATCAAAATTTGTAGGCAGTGATGGCAGAAGACCTTGATTTCCCAAATAAATGTCCCGCCTTCTTGCTCAATCACCTTGTATCCTTTGCTCCACCAAATGAGCTTTCCCTGATGATACCTCTGTTCCAAATATGGGTGTTCTAAATAAGGGATCAGACGACCCATCAACCTCTATTACGATTTCCTTGCAGATGTTTGATCGATCTTGCCTAGACCTGCAAGGCAGTCATAGCATTAGTGCAATCAGAAGTAATAAGGTTTAATCTTATTAAGATTAACCTTATTTTTAAATTCTATCCCCTCAAGGTCAGCTAACAACACTGTAGATTTATTCTTTCCTATCCTAACGATCTTATAGGGCCCATCCCATTTGGGTTCTAGCTTGCCTGGGAATAATTCACGTCGTGCGTCATAATACAGAACAAGCTGTCCTTTCTTGAAGGTGTACTTCTTGGCTTTAAGGTCATGTAGCTTCTTCATTCGGCGCTTCGCCACTTCTTGGTGCAATAAGCTCTGCAACTTAAGCTCATCTAAATGTGCCAGTGTCGTCAAGCGCTCAAAAAGAGCGTCTTCATCGCTCAAAGAATGATTGATGGCAAACCGAATAGTCGGCAGCTCAATTTCTAAAGGCAAGACACACTCCTCCCCATATACTAACTTGAACGGGGTATGGCCAGTGGCTCGTTTGAAGGTCGTATTATAGGCCCACACTGCCACGTATAACTTTTTATCCCAATCCCGTTTCTTTTCCGACAGAATTTTGGACAGGATGCCTACAAGCTGCTTGTTGGTGCTTTCGACTTGCCCATTGGCTTGGGGATTATATGGGGTTGTCTTGTTATGCCTGATGTTCCACAACTCTGTCAAACCTTTGATCACCTTATTCAGGAAATGAGTTCCGCGGTCCGACACTAATTCTTTCGGTGGACCAAACCGGCATATTATCTGCTCTAAAAGGAAACTAGCAGTTTCTTTAGCATCATCTTTCCTTGTTGCACGTGCTTCTGACCACTTTGTGAAGTAGTCAGTTGCTACAATGATGTACCTCTTTTGCGTAGTCGATGACGGAGTAATAGGACCCACAAAGTCTATTCCCCACTTCTCAAATGGAAGTATCACCATAATAGGGGTGAGTGGTCGTTTCCTATTCTCTCGACTATCATGTCGTTGGCAAATATCGCATCGCTTAATATACGCAAACGCATCCTGGAAGATGGCAGGCCACCAATAACCTGCTCTTAAAGCCTTTTGTGCTGTAAGCCGTCCAGCAAAATGGCCACCGCAAGCAGAATCATGGCACTCTTCCAAAATGAATGGCACCTCGTCAGGCATCACACATTGGCGATAGATGTCATCAACCCCTTGCCGATATAATGTACCTGCGATCAAGGCAAACTTTAACGCTTGCTGCTTAATTTTCCTTTTCTCAGCCTTAGATAGTTCTGATCCCGCCTCTCCCGTTGATAAATAATGCGTTATTGCAGCATACCAGGAGGGAATAGATGCCGTATCTATTTTAAATATCATCTCCATGTCACTACCTTCAGCCACAGATTCTTTCGGCTCCCCAAAGTCCACTAGACATTCCACGATGCCTTGCAACCTTGGTGGCTTACTCTTGATTTCATAATCAAATTCCTGCAAAGTGATCAACCACTTCGCCAGACGATCAGGCGGCTGTAGCTTATTCAGCAACAATCGAAGTCCCTTCGCCTTCGTATAAAGCACGACTTTCTCATAGAGAATATAATGCCTGAATTTCTTGGTCCCAAAGACCATCGCTAGACACAGCTTCTCCATGTAGGTGTAATTGATTTCGGATACCCCCAGCTTCCGACTAGCAAAAGCAATCGGGTGGTACCACTTCTCTTCCCAAATTTGGGCTAAACAGCAGCTGATACTATACATGGTGGCTGCTGAAAATATATAGAACACCTCACCTCTTTTAGGTGCTTTTAAAACGGGCGCTCTTGCTAGCTCTTGTTTCACATCCTCGAATGCTACCTGACAAGGGTCACCCCATACAAACGAACAGCTAAAGGACAATAAATTTGTAAGTGGCAACGTTCTTTCTGCTAAGGCGTTAATGAATCTACGGTAATAACCAACCGAAGACAGAAAGCTATGAACTTCTTTCGGAGTGCGTGGTGGACCCATGGCAACTATAACTTTGACCTTCTCGGGGTCTGTCGCAATTCCTACCGAACTGACCACATGACCCAGCAATAGCCCATAAGGTACTCCAAAAGCACACTTCCGTGGGTTCAGGGCGATGCAAAATTGTCTACAGCGCTCAAAGCATTTTCTCAAAATGATCAACTGCCTTTCTCTCACGGTGGCAGCCCCTAAGTCATCAATAAACACCCTCAACTCTTCAGGGGATATGTCACCGAATGTCTTATCAGCTGTTCGTTGCCACGAACCAGGCGCATTGCATAAACCAAAAGCCATCACGTGGTAAGCAAAAGTGCCAAATACAGTGATAACAGTTGTTTTCAACTTGTCCTCTTCTGCAATTGCCATTTGGTTGTATCCTGCAAAGCAATCCATAAACGAATATATCTCCCTACCCGCTAATTGATCCAAAATCTGGTCAATAAATGGCAACGGGTAGTAGTCCTTAACTGTCTGCTTATTCAGCTCCCTAAAATCTACACATAAACGGATTTGATTATTCTTCTTCTTTCTAATCACAACTGGCGAACACCATTCCGTGTGTTGCACAGGAAAAATCAAACCCGCTTTTCGAAGCTTCTCTAACTCCTCAAACAGCCCGTCCCTCAATTCGAAAGGCATACGCCTTACTTTCTGCCGTACAGGACGACTGCCCTCTTTCAACGGAATTGTATGAACAGCAAGACTGGGAGGGATGCCTCTCAACTCATCATAACTCCAGGCAAAGATATCACGGAATTCCTGGATCAAGGCCACATAGTCCTCCCTTTCTGCTGAGCTGAGCATAGAGCCTAATTTGATTGGCCGCGAATCATCAAGCGTACCAAGGTCTAGCTCGATAACATCTGCATCTCTTATACGATCTTGGGCCTCTATCGGCTCGTTCAAAGTGATCTGATAGATGTCCTCCGTGGTGGATCCCTCTTTGGACTCATCACTCGATGATGTCTCACTGCCAGATAAATCTTCTAATGTCTCCAATTCTGTAGAAGATAGAGGAGCTCTTTCACTCTGCGGGGACTCAGGATAAGCATCAATCACCACACGCTGGGCACCTCTGCCGAATATCAATCGACCGGCGGGTATATCCACTTGGCAATCCGCTTGCAAGATCCAAGGTCGTCCAAGTAATACTTGGTAACTTGGCCGCCCTGCAAAACGAATCACCCTAAAGTCCAACATGCATTCTACATTTGCAACAGTGACATGGACCTTAGTAATGCAGCCTTCCGGCTGTCTCAAACTGTCATCTGCCATTCTGAGAATTGTGGAAGTATCTTTCTGAACCGCAAGACCCAACCTTTCCATCAGTTCAGAACTCATAATGTTAACAGATGATCCCGTGTCGACAATGGCATAATCTACTAATATCCCATCGACATAGGCTGCAACCCTTGGGCAATGCTTCTCAGCATGCTCGAACCAGTCATCACCAACTCGCGCAATACCCAAAGGTTCTACAATATACCCGGTACGTAGGATCTTTCTAAATTCCTTACGCACTCCGGGGGAAAGCTTAATAAGCTGTAGAAGATTCACATCCGGCTTGACTTCGCAAAGAGAGCTTGCCAAATCGAATTCATGATAGTTCGATAGAGCTCGCTTTTCACGCCAAACCATCCGCTCTTTAGGTCGCTGCACTGGCTTTATTGCCTCTTTCTTAACTTTCACCTTCTTCTTTGGTGGTTCCTTATCGGCTTTACTCTCTACGGGCTTCAAAGGTCCCCCTTCTAGGGCAGGATCCAAAACTTGCGTTCCTTTGTCGCCTTGTTTAGGGTTTCCGTCGACAGGCTTATCCATGTCGGCTTCTCTACCCTTTTTACCTCTTGTAAGGACAGCTCGTAGATTAGAGGTTTCAGCATCATTAACGCGTACAGCCTCAATCAAACTAACCCCACTACCACTTGGTAGTTCTTCCACCGTAGTCTTTGGTCGTTGAAGTATTTGTTTAGGCCCATTTTCTGGCTGGGAGTCATTTCCTTGGGCACGATGATTGACAGGCCCTGGTTGCCGACTTCCTCGCTGGAGGGAACTGATCTTACTCCAGCAAGTAGCTGCTAAATGGCCGGATTTTCCACAAATGTCGCACTTAACATTTGGGCAATTTCTTGGATAGTGCTGCCCGCCACACCATTTGCAACTAAACCTCGACGGTGCACCCTCCTCCGGGTATCTACTTCCTATCAAATTTTGTTGTTTTTTAAGGAAGTTGACATCAACGGCTATTTGTCGATACTGCTCCGTAATCATGTCGGTATAATGCTTCATCATGTCCTTAACCTCGCCAAGAACATTGGAAGAACTCGACTCATAGCCTTGGTCATTACCATGTCGTTCAATCGGCCTAACAATTCGATTAGGCACAGGCTGTTGAGCTACAGGCATGGTGTTAGAATTGACCGCCTGGCCTCCACTACTTGGAGCCATTTGACTGCCCATAGGCATCGACATGCTAGGGGGAGCTGGTAATAAAGGGACATTCTGCATCATGTTCCCTCTCCCATTAGGATTAGCCATCGCTATCCCTTGGCCACTACTGCCATTGGCTATTGCCATATTGTTTCCCAATACTAAACCCATGTTCGAATTGCCTCTAGAAGCATAGGCTGCTTGTAGTCGGGATTCCACCTCTTGTGCTCGTGTAATGGCAGTATCTATATCCCCCAAGGGGACACTACTCAACTGCAATTGGATGTTAAAGTCCAAACCATGTAGGAAATATTGCAATTGGGCAGCTGCGGGGATAGGAATAGAGGTGTCCAACTTACGGAAGACCTCTTTTATCTTCTTCGCATAAGCACGAATATCCTCGTGTGGATCTTGGCGGGTCACGTTGAGTACACGCAACCAATATTGCCCACCCCTTTCAGGGGCAAACTCCCTTCGAAAAGCTCCATAAAATGCATCAATGTTCAATATGGTTCCGGCTTCTAAACCATGATACCATATAGCGGCTCTTCCTTTGAGAGTCATGTTGAAGAACATCATTAAATGTCCTTCTTCTTGAATGCGACAGTTAAACATCAACTTTTGAAACTCCCTAATGTGGAGTTCCGCATCTTCCTCAACTAGCCCATTAAAAATGGGTAGCGGGTAACCTAGAGCCGGCAAATCCGTCGTTCCTGCTGGAATTGCAATAGGCTGCGCCATGACGTGGATTGGATTTGCACTAGGAATAGAGAACGGTGGGGTTACACCTCCCGCAATTGACGTGGACTGGCTTATGGAAGGAAGGGGAGCACTAGAGCTTCCACCTTCTCCTAACTTACTTCTTGTGGTCCTAAGACCACTAGATCCACTCCCTCGTAAGGGTTCAGCACCGCTACGCTTAGGGGAATATCTCCTAAAGATTTCAGCACGTCGCCTAGCTCTCTCGTCTCTTTCCTGCTTTTGGATTTCTGCTAGACGATGCTTATCAATAAATAACGGATCGATCTCAGTATCCTTTGGCATAAACTGCTAGTTGGTCCCTAGAAAACCAGGATTCGAGAACCGCCACTTTTAAGCAGCTCCCGGCAGACGCACCACTGATGGACCTAAAAACGGGCCGGCACTGGCTCATGCACTAACCGGACCTCGTCACTATGCACAAGACAACCCCTCGGCCTCGCGGCCAGGAGCGTCTATCAAAATCTCTGCCTTCCTAAACATTGCGTTTGTAATACGTTGTAGTCCAACTGATCCTAACCCAATATTACTCCTCAGAGGGAGTCCCTTTCACATAGCCAAAAGGCTCGAATCACATACACATGGGGTTCCTCCTACGGCTGAATGCCGTCAACCCTTTGCGACTCTCCTACACCTTGGGGATTGGCCCCTCGATGCGCCGCTCAACATTTAAACATTTCGCACAAACGTCGCTCAAGGTACCAAATAAACGTATCCAGGAATGTACCATTTCCTCACTTGCTGTCCCCTATAACCCTCGTCTATCCTACAGCATAGGAACCTCACGCTCTCAATGGTGGGTCACAGGCCTACTGAAAACAATTGCTATGCATATCCAGGAGCTGACTCTGATACTTTTAATTTCCTCTAAATGATCATGCAAAGAGGTGGATGCCTAGTGCTCAAACATTTGAAAAAAAACCAGCAGTATGCAAGTGCAAAACATCTCTTTCATGCTTTTCTTTCTAACCGCTTTGTGCTTCGCTGCAACACCTAGCACCGAAGTGATCTTCGTGCTACTAGGGTTTAATTTTTTATCATTATTATTCCGTCCTAGATGCAATACATATAAAATCAGCAAATTATTCATCATGCTCAGTGGCATTTAACCATTTTTTCCACAACTCTACCCTTCCCCGTTGATAGTGCATCATTGCATTCATTTCTTTTAGGGTTTCCTTGTCATTTTATGTGGAGAAAGGAAGGAAACACGCACTAAAACATATAAACAAGGCTGAACTGAAGCATAACTTCATGCCCCAGCCTTGCTATACATCAACAAACATAAATCCTATTTTTCTGTATTTTTCGTAGCCCCAAATGTATTTTTCCCCTATTTTCCATGGTGTTTTTATCATTTTCCCGCCATTTTTCCATTTTCTTGTAATTTTTAAATTGCTGAAAATTGAAACCAGTTTGTGGGCTGTGGCCCTTAGTTCATTTGCACCAAAATTGAAAGATTAGTTGATGTGTATCGACGGTTTTCCCCATTTATACGCCCAAAACCCTTGTTTTTCCCCATTTTTCATGGTTTTCGGGTTTCTTGACATTATTTCGAGCCATGAAATGCATGTTTTTCATAATTTCTGGTTATAAACAGTAAGAACTCAGAAGAATCAGCAACATAATCAAATCTTAGTCCATATGAACGGCATTCCATCAATCAAAAGCATAAAACACTAAATTTTCTTTGTAATTTTTTAGTTTACCGCTTAAACGCGTGTTTCGGGTTTTGTGTCCATGGCTGTAGATTTGGAAAACAGCAACCCTTCATGTCCAGCAACATCACAAATCACCATTCTCAGCCCGTGTAGCAATCCGGTCCATGCCGGACAAGTCTCCATCATTCTTTCTTCATTGCTCCTTCTTCCCACATGATCTTGCCTTTAGAAGAGAGAGAGGGAGGAGAGAGAAAGACTAGAATCAGAAATTCCAAACCAGGCCACCATTCCACGGGCGAAGGGCGGTGATATGATCAGCATACGGAGTGTAGGCAAGGGCCAATGTCAGATAGGGGGGTTGTTTGCAGGCAGGGAGGAGCCATGATCAACATTGAGCGCAAAAATCGGCGCCATTCCTGATCACGTATTCTTCATCTTCATCACGATTTTTTTCATCTCTCTCTCCCAAAGTTTCATGTGACATTTTAAGTTGGGCTCCCAAGGGTCATGCCCACTTGGCCAAACTCATGTCCACCTTTTCAAATCTTGACCGGTTTGTGGCCTTTCCCCCGTCCGGACTCCGAATCGAGCTCTGAAAAATCCTGGGCGTCCGACTTAGCATCCCGCATTGGCCAGTAGCTTGTGTCAACCCGCACGACTGTCTGAAAAATTATGAAAAATCACCAAGTGTCGCTTGGGCGCCTTTAAAGCACTTTGGCGCTTAAAATCGTCCTAGATCGAGCCGCCGCCTTTGACAGTGAATATTTTTCCCTTGATATTCATAATTTTTAGCTATTTTTAAGCACTTGCCGTCTCCTAAATTCCGCTCTCAGCAGAGTCTCCAAAAGACACAAAATACCCTGCATCATCAAGTTGTCCAGCTAATATAAGGCTGCAAGTCAACGCAGGTACATGGCGTACATCATGCAAAACAAAAGAACTGTTAGAAGAAAACTACAGCCTAACATCTCCAATGCCCACAATGTCAAGAGACCTGTCATCACCAAGGCGCACAGAACCAGTCATAGTAAGATAGGTATGAAACCAATCTCTACAAGGTGTCACATGAAAGGACGCACCCGAATCCAAGAGCTAGCACTGCACATACATGGAATGTATCTCCAAAGTCCGTAAGGCATCACATGCAGAAGCTACAAGTATGTAATCATCATCTGAATTAGTGACCTGCATGACATTAACCTCTTCTATCTTCACACTGGACTTTGCAGGTACAATACTGCGCTCAGAAGACTTTTCGTGCACTTTTTCTTTTCCCTTTTCCTTGCGCTTATCATCGCGCATTTTATGGCACTGTGGCCTAATATGCCTTGCTTTTCCACAATAATGACAGGTAAGATCAGTTTTTCGACCACGGGACTTACTGCGACCACGTGACTTGGACCTGGACTTCTGAGAGTCCCTGCCCTTATGCTCATTATCTTGCCTGTCATGTCTGCCACCTCTAATGGTCAATGCATGTGAAAAGCGGGAAGCATCATTGTTTCTCCTGCTGATTTCCTCAGTCAATAAAGCACTATCAACATCTTTGATTTTCAACCCATCAAGCTTGTTCGTGCATATGGCAGTACGGAAGACATCCCATGATTCATGCAAGGTGCCAAGCAGAAACAACGGGTGCAAGTTGTCTTTGAACTCAATACCCTGTGATAAGAGACTCTTCATGATAGCATGAAACTGACTAAAATGAGATGAAAGGAGGTCCCCTCCTTCATGCGAAGGTCCATTAACTGCTTTAGCCACCAATACATCTGTGATGCAAGACTCTGCTACGCATAGAGCTCCTAAATCTTCTCCCATAAATCCCATGCACTGTGATTCTCATCTTCAATAATATTATGATGGACCTCTTCTGAGAGTGACAAAATAATGGTAGACTTGCATAGCTCATCAACTTCCATCCAAACATCATCATCCATATCCTCAGGTTTGACACCCTTGAAATGCAAGGGTCTAATCTGCAACTTTTGCACCAAAACCTTCCATATTTGGGACTTCCAATACCCATAGTTGGTACCATCCAACTTGGCAATGTTAAAGAGAGCTGTGTCTTTCATATGACCAGCCATATTGTCTCAAATCAATGCAAAAAGGAAAAATTGTAGGTTGCTGTAATTAGCAGAAAATGAAAAAACCACTGCTAAAACTAGCTGAAAGAGTGGATTTTACTAAGAGAAGCACCTATCCACCAAATATGACTGAAATCTGTAGATTTTAGCTTGTTGTAATAAATGACACATTTTAGTAAATGAGAGCTAATTGTCCTAGAAGCGGATTCCAAGTCAATCATATACTACCAAGACCATAACCAGCATCATGCGTGCATAACATAGGCATATGATAGTCGATAAACATGAATCCAACACTCGAACATGTCATGAAATATCTGCCAGTGAGTAGACACACCCCCCAGTCAATGGAGCAAAGTAAGACTTGACACAAGTAGGTGTCAGCTCACAAGAAAAGGGATCCAAGTCAAAGAGTCAACTTATAAGCATCGGAAGGAACCAAGACATATGAACCATGCATCATCCCAAAGGGTAAGAAATACTAAATATTCTCAAAAGCTCAAATAGCATAGGCCGCCTGTTCAATGTCTGTCAAGCATCCAAAGACACTCCCACCGACACAAAGGCCATAAATATCAAGTAAAAAAGCTCGAAAAAAGCATGTACAAGCACCAATGACAAGTGTCCAAGAGAGATCAAGCATCAATGAGACATCTCGGACATGGAGACGATGTGACATCCATATGTAGCATCCATAGACATCAAGTATATTTCAAAATAAACTCTGGCAAGCCAATAAATCTCCAAAATATGCTCCAAACAATCGAATGTCAAGCCCAAGTAAAGCTCCAGCTGACCAACACTTATCACCTACCATGTGCCAACTTATAAACTTGAACTCCATAGAATTCTTGAGTACCCGATGAGAGAGCTAGCTAGTAACCCAACTACAAACTTTAAACCTCTTAAGGATCTCATACAGAATCTAGAGTAGCAATGGATTGAGATGCATGATCTAAATTTGTTGTACAATTGGGTCATCATTGTCAATGTAAAAAGTCCTATGAATGGGAACCATGGGAGGAACGAAGAATAGTCTGAGTATGAGAATTCAGATGATGAGTATGAAGACTGCTATTCCAATGGTGAGGAAAGTGAGAAAGAAGCCAAGAACACAAAGTATGACACATATGGTGTCAAGAATCGTGTGATGGGGGGAATTGCTTGAGGTGCTGCGCCAAACACACACTGTATACACAAGAGGAAGCTCACTCAAGAACATAAGAAGAGAGATGGAGGCCAAAACGTTTTCTTGTTCATTTCTTCTTCTTCTTCCACACACTATACAATGTACACCAAGTATAGATAATATACAACATAAAGGAAAGTGGCCTTCTAAGTCAAACAGTGCATAACCGACTACACTAATTGACTAGCGTTATATCTTTGCCAGTTGTAGGTAGGTGTAGAAAAATAAATATAATAAGTGATAAGTTGGTGGCCATGTGAGCATCATAATGACCACCAATGTGCTAAGTGTAGGCGTGCGGACTCATCTAGCTAGGCAGTCCATCATCAATGTCCGTACGTGTTGAGCTTGCCATCTCAACACTCCCTCTCAAGCTCAATTCTATCTCTACAACTCCAAGTAAGCTTCAAAACTTTCGAAGCTTAGCTTCTTTGTACCCAATGCCTTTGTGAAAATGTCAGCTATCTGATCCTGTGTGCTGACATATACCAAGTCAATCTCTCCTGCGAGTATCTTCTCTCTCACAAAGTGGTAGTGCACCTCAATGTGTTTTGTCCTAGCATGGAATCCTCGATTCCTAGCTAGCTGTATGCTCCTCATGTTGTCACAATGAATGACAATTGGACCATCTCCCTGCACGTCCAAATCACCTAATAACTTTTGCAGCCATACCACCCCACATGCTGCCATAGTAGCACCTCTATACTCAGCCTTTGTACTTGATAAAGCAACTGTAGGTTGCTTTTTACTGCTCCATGTAAGTGCTACACTACCAAGGGAAAACATGAATCCACTTGTAGATCTTCTGTCTGACATGCTACTAGCCCAATCTGCATCTATATATCCAAAGACCTGTACATCTCAATAGTACATGTGATCTACAACCTATTTGTAGATAAACCTTATGTTTGCTTCCTGCAAACACCTAAAAAATTACAGATTCGTAATCTGTAACTTGTGCACCCACTTTCGGTCAATACAGTTAAAATCACAGTGTACAACCTGAAACTACTGTCCCCAAAGTTGTGGCTCTAAAACGGGGCCTGAACTGGCCTCAGAATATACAGTGATTTGCTCTCACACCAAATCTCACAGCAATCTGAGATTTTTGCTCGACCCTGCTTCCGGTGCCTCCGCTGTTGAGATGGCAAGCTCAATATGTACGGACATTAATGATGGACCGCCTGGCTAGATGGGTCCGCACATCTACACTTAGCATGTTGGTGGATATTATGATACTCACATGGCCACTAACTTATCACTTATTATATTTAGTTTATTAAACCTACCTACAGTTGGCAAAGACATAGCGCCAGTCAATTAGTGTAGCCGGTTATGCACTATTTGACTTAGTAGGCCACTTTCCTTTATGTTGTATCTTATCTATACTTTGTGTACATTGTATAGTGTATGGAAGAAGAAGAAAAAATTAGCAAGAAAACGTTTTGGCCTCCATCTCTCTTCTTGTGTTCTTGAGTGAGCTTCCTCTTGTGTATACAGTGTGTGTTTGGCACCACAGCTCAAGCAAGTCCCCCCACCACGTGATTCTTCACATGGTATCAAAGCCGTGCCACTGAGAGAGGCTGATTTTGAAGGCTGAAGTGAAGGAGAAGAAGTAATGTTCGAGCAAGCCAGCAACGGGTAAGAAGCTCTCCCATTCTTCCACTCTCTCTCGTGGATAGTGCATGTGGAGGCACCAGAAGCAGGATTGAGGAAAAATCTCAGATTGCTCTGAGATTTGGTGTGCAAGCAAATCACTATATATTCTGCAGATAAACCCTTTAGGACTTTCCCGTAGGTATTTTGGGCATCTGAGGCCGTTTCAGGCCCCGTTTTAGAGCCGCAAGGTTGCGGACAACAGTTTCAGGGTACACTGTGATTTCAGCTATATTGACCGAAAGTGGTGCACATGTTATAGATTGTGAATCTGTAATTTTTGAGGTGTTTGCAAGAAGAAAATATAAGGTTTATCTGCAAACAGGTTTCAAATTACATGTACTACTAAGCAATCAGTAAAAAAGGTTGCTTGGTGTATTGTTGTGCATGTGTTGTGGAAGATTGCAAAAGACTAGCTTGCTGTGTTATATCCTTGCTTGTGATAATGGCACAGAATAGTGGAAATCCTATTATTGAGAAGCTCGAAAAGAACAACTACCCTTCATGAAAGTTCTGTGTGATGAACTTCCTCATAGGAAAGGGCCTTTATGAATTTGTTTCAGGTGAAGAAAAGGAGCCAGAGCTGGGTATCCCTCCCCGACTGCAAATGAGTTAAAAGCATGGAAAGAGTGGAATGCGAAATACAAAAAGGTGATGTACTGGCTATCTGTAGTAATTGATAATACTATGCTAGGACATATCAGGAATGCAGAAACTTCACATACAGCTTGGACAATTTTTGAGAGCATGTTTTCAGTAAATGCAAAGGCACGAAAGATTCAACTCAAGCAAGAATTGAATGCCTTGAAGAAAGGAAAAGTGTCTGTCAATGAGTATGTGTTGAAGGTGAGGAGCATTGTAGGTGCTTTAGCAGTGATTGATGCAATGCTGGATGATGATGATTTGGTTTCATCCACTCTGAGTGGCCTTAACAATGAGTAAGGCATGGAAATCATTTGTTACTTTAGTATATGTACGGAAGCCATTTTCAGATTTTGATGAGCTGATCTCTCTCATGATTACTGAAGAGATCAATATGCACGGTGATTCATCTGAAAGAAATGGTGAACAGCTCCAAGCATTTTACTCAAGTTCAGAAAGGGGACGTGGTAGATCCTCTTCGAGAGGCCGTGGTATGGGACGTGCTGGCGATAACCAGCAAAACAGGTTCAATCAAGAGTTTGGTGAAATGTAGGTTTCTGGAGGCAGAGGAAACTTTAGAGGCAAGGGGAGCTCTAGAGGAAGAGGTGGATGGCAGAATAGAGGTTCTGGAAATTCTGCTATTGTTTGCCATTATTGTGGCAAACATGCCATATTACAGCCCATTGCTATGCAAAGAAGGATGATATTCGTAGTGGTAAATTACAGCAAGGAAACTATGCATTGTCTTTACGACAAAATGAAGACAAAAATGAGTGTCTGTTTGTTATGCAGCATATGATGAATGCAGTTACAGGAAAGGGGACACATGATGATGTATGGTATGTCAATTCAGGTGCATCTAATCATATGACCAGTCATGTTGAATGGTTTGGAGAGATGCAGGACTTACAAAACTCAGGTTATCTGCAGATGGGTGATGATTCATGCCACCCAATTTTACACATTGGAAAGGTTCCCTTGTCCTTGTATGATGGCCAAACAAAGAGTCTGACAGATGTATTACATGTGCCATCAATTACAAAGAATATAGTATATGTTGACCAAATAGTAGAGCAAGGGTTGTAGGTTCGATTCAATGTAAAAGGTTGTTTTGTAGAAGACTTTAATGATAAGTGCAGGTTGGTCGCAAAAGGAAGTAGAGTTGGCCGAATGTTCACTTTGGATGCTGGAACTCCTGCAATGGATACTGCTATGTATGCTAAAGAAAAAGGAGTAGTTGCAGATATTGAAATATGGCATAAATGTATTGGACATGCAAATGTGCAAAGGCTGAAATGAATGCAGTCTAGAGGATTGGTTACAGGGTTGCCTTCTTTTAGAGTTGCAGAATTGCATAAAGTCTGTGAAGCATGCCAGTTTGGTAAGCAGGCAAGACAACCCATCTCGCATGATAGAGAAGTGAGTAGAAAAATACTTGATGTAGTGCATACAGATATTTGGGGGCCTACACAGAATGTATCTCTTGGTGGCAGCAAATACTTTGTCACATTTATTGATGACTGTTCAAGGAAGTTATGGGTATACTTCATGAATGAAAAAAGTGATGTGTTTGAGCACTTCAAATCTTTTAAGGCAGTTGTTGAAACGGAAACATGCTTAAAAGTAAAGTGCTTGAGATCAGATGGAGGGGGAGAGTACCTCTCTAATATGGGATAAAGAGGATATTTACTTGCAGGTATACCCCACAGCAAAATGGTGTTGCAGAAAGAAAAAATAGGCATATTGTAGAAGTTGCACAGGCATTAATGGCTGAAAAGAATATGCCCAAACATTTTTGGTATGAGGCTATTCATACTGCTGTTTACATTATGAACAGAACTCCCACAGCTTCAGTTCATGGGATGACTCCTGAAGAATGCTTTACTAGCAAGAAGCTTGATGTATCGCACTTGAAGGTATTTGGCTGTGTTGCATATGTTCATGTGCCAGATGAGCTACGGAAGAAGCTTGATCCAAAGGCAAAGAAATGTGTTTTTATTGGATACTCTTTAGAGTAGAAAGGGTATCGCTATTATAACCCTGTCACAAGTGAGTTCAGAGTGAGTAGGGATGTTATCTTTGATGAGATTGGAAGTTGGTATACACCTGCTGGTGATGTTTTGGATGATGATAATGATCAAGACAGCTATATGCAGAAAGATAAACAAGAATCACGGAGTCTTAGTGGACCAGAAACACCATATGGTACTATACCTACAGTGAGCCCTTGGTCTGGGAGACTAAGGAGTAGCCCCACATCTTCAAGTGGATCTATAAGTGCTGCAGGGAAGAACAAAGGAAAGAAGAAAGTGCTGGATGGTAATGATGCATCTACTAGTCATTTGGGATTTGACGGAGATTCCAGTGGTTCAGAGAGTTTGGATGATAAGCTTGGTATTCCTTCAGTCAGGACACCAGGTGTACAGAGAGCTCATAGTAATGTAAAGGCTCAATTGAGTGATCCGGTGGTACGTAGATCTAGCAGGGTAAAATGCCCTATTAAAAGATTTGGTTTTGAAGGTTATACAACTCACCATTATGCTTATAT